>NC_052045.1:18452382-19103421 GCF_015832195.1 Motacilla alba alba | reverse complement strand
TGCAGTAACTCCAGCTTTAGAATCACACTGATTTTAAATTGTTTTGGCTGAGATGACATGTCTCAGGTCTATGTAATCCAGTGCATTTTTGGTGAGGCCACTTTTCTGCAGGTGTGGTCCAGCTTCCTCTTTCAGCTCTGCCTGTGTTTTTGTACCTGCAAAGAGACCTGCAGATGCCGAGGAGTTTCCATGCTGTTAACAAAATCATGTGTGTCAAAGATAAAATTCTCATTTCCAATGAAGGAGGGAAGGAATAACTACAAACCCCAGAGCTCAGACACATCAGAGCTCAGGCATTCATCTTGCACATTAAAAGTACAGGTTCAGGCTATTAATCTGGAGCAGTAATTAAAATGTGAGCCTCCCATATGAGGAATTCTAAGTATTATAAGTGGTGGGTGCCTGGCTGTTGTCAGGTAGACAATTTTCTGTCTCCTTTTCTTTGTTGATAATGGCCATTTTGTGAATGTCTTTTTCTAACGCTCATTTTGACCAGGTCTTCCATTCCACATCAGTCCAAAGTCTGGGATCAGGAAAGATTCAGTTTAGGGGATTCAGCAATTTTCAAACAGAAAACCTCTACATCTTTTACAGAACATTCCCAGGTGATTCTACTTGTGAACATTTATTGCCCTGAAGGCTTCCACTCCACTGAATTTCAAAAGCCTTTTGCAAGCAGATGAGGTGCTGAAAACATTCAGATAAAGGTTACAAGAACCCTCTATAATATGAAGTGGCAGGCAGCCTAAGAATGAGAATTGCTACTACTTCTTCCAACAAAAATTACCTAGGATAGCACTGTAATAATGATGGCATTAGAGAACATGAATGTCTGCGATTCCCAGGTGGACTGTTGTCCTGTAACCAACAGATTTGTCTGGGATAATTCCCCCTTTTGCTGTATCCAAGTGCCCTAGCAGCTATCCTTTCAGCCCCAAGAATATCAGAAAACAGCAGCTCCAGCTCTACAGAGAGGCTCCCTGACCCAGCTGCTGCTTTGTCACATATCACAAACTAATCTCAGTTAAACCAGCTCAACTCTTAAAACATAACCTCTCATTAATTACCAATGCTGCATAATGGCTTTGTGCAGGTTTCAGGTCATCATCACAATAATCAGGAAAAGAATATTGTATGGTCAGTCCTGAGGCATCCATAGTACTATTTCCAAATGTGAGTCATCATTCCTCTTTAAATTCAATTCCAGGGGTTCAGATTTCAGGCAGGACATGTCTTTTCAACACGGAGTCAAAAGTCCTAAACCCCCCACCAGTTTCAAGCTGTGAAATTCCTCTGGCTCCTGTGGAGCAGTTTCTGCCATTAAATGGTGTGAATGATATCAGAATTAGGCACCACCTCTCTGAACACTCAGCTGCTTCTCTCCTGTATCTCTTCTGCTTGTGCTCTCTCAGTGCCTTCAGGTCCTGCCTGAGCTTCCCTCACAGCAATTCAGCTGCAGTAGGTACTGCAAAAGCATGTTGCTTTGCCATCATATTTCTTTTCCCCTATTTTGTCCCTCTTTAATGGAATCATTCATTTTCCTGAGATTACTTTTTCCGTAATAAAAAATGAACATAAACCCCCCTGCATAATTAAACTTTCAACCCCCCTTCTTCATTTCACCAATCACAGATTTTTCAGACCCATATTTTCTTAAGCAGCTCATGTAAACCAAACCATCACTATGTGTCCCCTTCCTCTCAAAAATCTTGCAGTATAACCCCCATATTACTCCCTATCCCATTTCTTTCTTCCATATTTCCATCTTAATAAAGCAATAGATGAAACAAAGTTACTAGCAAGTAAAGACAACAATGGATTCTCAGCCTCTGATAGCTTTGTCACTGCTTTCTCAAACAACATCTCTTAAATTGCCAGCTAGATCTCTCTCTTTTTAAATTCTGGGTATCTACTTGTTCCCTCCCAGGCTTGACCTTCCATCTAACATTTGGTCTATGAAAACATGCAGGACCAAATGGAAAAAAAAAACCTGGATTTTCATCTCTGGCACCTGTGCTGTTTCAGCAAAAGCAAAGTCAGTTATCTCCAGCAAAAATTGACAAATCCACAACATTCTGAGAGTACATTTCCTACATGTTTCTAAAATACTGCAATTCACTATTTTGCTTTGCACTTTTTCTTGGTGAGAGAAACTGTTTGCACAGCTTTTCCTTTCATCTCAACCAAAGAAAATCATGTGTCTAGTACCTGTTATATGTACATGGCCATACTGACAGGAAACTTGCATAAAAACATTTGATTGTTTTATCTAAATAATCCCATTACCTGCCAGCAAATAGTGTAAACAATGCAATGCACAGAAATAGATATCAAACTGGATTTGAGTCAGCAAGCTTGGGAGGAAAGCACTAACTCATGTCTCAGAGTATGGGAAATATAATCCTAGCAGGTATGTTTAAGTCTTATTTTGTTCACATCAAAGCTTGGTTGCAGGAACATCCCCTTTCATTTCCCTGGGAACCAATCTAAGGATGGGATATTCACAGAAAAACAAGTGGCTGGAGACAGCTGGCAGAGACAAAATACCCAGCTTTAAGGCAACTTAAGCATAATGACATGAATCCTCCAATTTCTAACTTTGTAGCTTGCATTTCAACAAACAATTTAAAATTTAGGATTTTAAAGAGAGGCAGGTTAGAAGGGTAAAGTGCCTCTAACTAGTAACAACTACTCAACTGGATCAGTGTAGAAGGAAAGCACCCAGTAGCTTTCCAGTCTTGTCCAAATCTGTCTAGATTTGGCTTCTCAACCCATTCTTCTACAAGTTGGTCTTAAAGCCAAATGTGCTTTCCCCTTCCCCCAGCCCTGTCTTGGGAGGAAATCACAGAACCATAGAATATGCTGGGCCTCCTGAAGGGACCCATCAGGATCATTGCTGGGACAAGCCCAGCAATCCCTCCTGTGCCTGAGAGCCTTCCCCAGTTACAAACACCAGCAGGGCTGCCCTGTCCCAGCTGCAGAACCCGGCACTTGCTCTTGTCAGACCTTGCCCAGCTGGTGGTCTCAGGCCTCTGTGCCCTCGAGGGAGTTGGCAGCTCCTCCCAATTCAGTCTTGTCAAACTTGGGGTTCCTTCCAGCTCTGTGTCAGTGACATTAAAGAAATGATTGCTGACTTCAAAGCACAGAGGCACAGAGGAGCTGGGGATCTGTGGGCACCTCAGAGTGAGAGGTAGTGGAAGAGGTTTTACTGTGAGCCATTGAGAAGTTTGATAAGAGGATCCATGTTTACCCCAGAAAGAATTTCCTACTAAGGTCATTGACATAGAAACCAAGAAAGAAAGAAGGATAAATAAGAGAAACCTGCAACTGCCTGTTCCAATAAGCACTTTGTTTCTTTCATGACCAATGAGTAAAGTGTAAACTATACTGAGTTTTTTAAGAATGTATAAAAAGCATGCCTGCTAGAATAAAAATAGGGTTTGAAGCCTTCTGAAAATTAAGTGTGTTATTTTGTATTGTCTCCAACTAAACTATGACAAGAGGTGATGTCAAAGGACAAGAAACAAGAGGATAAAAAAAAGTGTAAAGAACAAAGGAAAGAGAATACGGAAGGGAGAACCAATAGAGGCCTTCAATAACTGAATAAAAACTGGGCTGTGTAGACTGGGGGGTAGATTAGTCTGGTGAAAATTAACCTGAATACCTGTGCCACTTCCTACCTCTACTACTTATTACCTAGTCTTCCTCTGTACAGCATGTTTGTGGAACCAGGTTTTGTTCCAGACTAGCACTTAGTGACAGCAGATTCAAGAGACAAGCCTGCACACTTACAGGAGACACACAGATACACATGGGACAAATTGAAATGGCAGCATTGTACTTCTACAGAAGGACGTAACATGTGGCAGTGAAAAAATCCCTCTGGCCAAACAGCTTTCACTGAAACTCTGCTAGAAAAGCTTTTTGCTTCTTAAGGGTTTGACGTATAAAAAAATTATATGTCAGCTACAGGCAACATTAAACGTTCCTCACTCTGAGCCCAGAATTCAGTAACAAAGATGATTAAGTAGCTCAAAATGTGAACCAAGTTTTAATTACATTAAAATTCTCAACATTAAAGAAAAATAACATAATATAATGATTATATATATTATATATAATATAATAATATAATGAGTACATCACAGAGCACAGATAAAAACTGTAGTCTCCAAACAAGCGAAAGTCAAAGCATGAAGCTGAGACAATGCATAGGAGCAATGCATATTTAATTCAATAACCTGTTACGGGTTTCACACCTCAAACACTTTCATGGATCCCATTAGACTGCTATGAATGGAGACAAACATTAAAATGCATTCACTGTCCTTCTGTAGTTTTAATTCAAAGCAGGCATGAGTTGAATATGAATTTGTGAAAATCAGTTTTCACCTTGTGTTATATGAGTGAATTGTGAAAAAGGTCTTTTTGTAAAAAGCCCCATCCTTGCAGAAAAAACTGTGAAATAGAGGGTGAAGACAAAGGTGAATGGATAATAGAAATGCCTTTGAGACAGCAAACAATGAACAAAAAGGGCTAATATTCTGTAAATAGTGTCTTTGAGATTTGTACAGTATTTCAAATGAAAGCAGGAAAAAACTATACTTCTGTGTAGTCCTATCTATCATTCCCAGTTCTTTTCTACCTCTCAAATCACGTCACTGCAGGTACAACCAAATAAACCCAGGACAGGATTGTTTTCCATGCCTTTCCCAGGAACAGCTCCTAAAGACACTTCAGAGAGGTGTGCACCACTGAGTGTATTGGAGCTCTTACTGGTGGCCTAAACAAGCAGAGTGTTAAAACTTCAGTGCCTGCTGTAGCTGCCCACTGACTTAATGGTGCTTCTCCCTGGGAGCAGAGTGCAGCTCTGGTTTGTCACCTGAGTGTGTTCCCAAGGCACTTGGTACACTCTAAATATTACCATCAAATGGTTTGAAACCTTCTCACCCTGGCTAGGAATGTGAAACTTCAAGAGAAAACAGAATCAGTCTCGCTGAATTGTAACGAGTTTCCTTAAACAGGAGTGAGAACAGCAAGAGGACATGTTGCCAGATCTTGAGCAGAGGGAATTTTAGGGTTCCAGGATCTGTCAGAAGTGGAAAAGTCCTGTTGTGTGGTGAGAGGAGGGTGGACAGCGAGGGGTAAAGAGGGAGGAGCTGACTGGCATTCTTTAAGGATGGCATTCTTTAAGGAAGACTATGGTAGGTGGGAGACATTGAGTTCCAAAGGAAACAGACCCTTACCTTTTCCCATATCCTAGAGGGAGAGTCATCAAGCTTTTTGATCATATACCACCCAAATTACCATATGCTGTCACATCACAACACAATTTGAAAAACATTTCAGCATCTCAAACAATGAGGAGGAAGAAGATGTTAATAGAAATAGAGATGTCAGGAAGAAATCCCTGGGCATTGTGGCAATGTGAAGGGATTTTATCAGTTCATCTGGTTAATCCAAATTAGCTGGTTATTGCTGCAAAAATAATCCAATTTATCTGCTTGATCCTGACAAAAATATAAAGGAAGCAGAAAAAACTCTTCCAATTGATAAAATATATTCTATAATACTGTAAGTTTCCTGCAAAGTTCCAGAGTAAGGTATTTTTAAACACTGCTTTCAGAGTAGTTCCTTGTTACGCAGAAACTTCTGAGATAAGTTGAGATAAATACATTTTTTTTAATATACATGTAAACTGTGACTTCCCATTAGGGGAGACAGTAAATGCTGCAGGGAAAGGTAGTATCAGAATTTTTATTATGTTACAGGAATTTACTTTCTGCTCACACCTCCAAATGACCCTGAGAGTATAGTAATGACATAGACTTCTGACCAAAACAAATCAGGGAGTCCTTTTTTTGTTTTGTTTTCTCTCAATGTATACCACAGCTTTATAACAGATTTTGTCAACAACAACAAAAAGATTTTTTATCTGCTAGCTTATTTTTCACACCAAAAAGCCAATTTTATAAAGCAATTCCTGAGCTCTCAGAAGTCATTTGGTATTTTAAGAAGTGCAGAGTAGAATTTTTAGAGCCAGTGCAGACAGAAGGGATTTTCTCCCCCTTCCCATGTCTGCTGGTTCGTTAAAAGCACATATTATCTGCTGGGCTCTACACCTGTGCAGCACACTATTGCTGTTATAGAGATGCTTATAGAGAGGATGTGAAGAGATGCTGTTAAATAAATTTGCATGGATGTTGGAGGTGATGCCTCCCTGTCAGCCCAGCCCCGTGTCCGAGCCCAGGAGCTCTGGAGAGGAGCTGGAAATCACCACAGGCAGGGGATGCTGAAATGGCACTGGATCTTTTGCTGATCAAGACAGATTATCCTCCCTGTTTAAATAAGCCCAAGCAGTGGGTTTGTTTAAACACATCTGGTTGAGTGCAGAAGAGCAGCAAACACTAGCAGTTGTTTCTTCCTTATTTTCATTGCTGTGATTGTAACTCTTAATTCTAAAATGGAGATCATATCTTCCAGATAATTCTTCCTTGCCCTTCTCCACTCCTTCCCCCTTGAAAGTCCGTTCTTAAAATACACATATATAGAAAGAGACAGGCAGGTAGGAAAAGAGGAAAACAGTATCTGGAAAACATGAACATTCTGTCTTTATATCTTTGGGAGAAAAAGGATGGCATGGTTCCAGTCATAAGCCCATTGTACAGAACACTACAAGTATACAGCCAACATTTTATTGCAAATCTTCAAAACATGCTGTTTTTTCCTCATGAAAAAATTTATTTTTGAGGCTCATAAGGACTGTGGGAAAAAAAAATTACTTTCTTTTAAGAGAAAAATGCTGAATTCTTGTAAGACAGTGTTTGAAAACTTAAATCCTGACTGTTCAAACACCTTTCCTCTAATCCACTCAGGTTCAAAACACAACATTTGAAACTCTCATAAATTGTGAGAGACAGAAGTTAACAGTAGAATAATATACTCACAATGATTTTACCCTTAAGAATCTGAGTTCAACTTATTGTCAAATCTGGAACTGCCAGAGGAAGAAGCCTGAAGACTTCCTCTTCTCAGAATGAGAGAAAATTTCTGAAGATTCTTAGCATCTTCTCAGTTAAGAATAGTTAAGGTTTTTGCACAGAACTTAAGGAGAGAAAGCACTTGGTAAGATGAACTTCATTTTGCTTCTCATTACTGACAATTGTAACAAAATATAACCTTGTAAGACACCACAAACGAGGTTGGGCTTCATTTATTGTCAGTTTTCTAAAAGCTAGGGCTGAATTTAGCCCTTTAATTATTTCCATATTTTATTTGCAATCAACTGAAATTTTCCTTACACAGTCTCTCCCTTACCATTAGAAAATACTATGAAGACCTTCAAGCTCAGTGTTATCTTGCCTAAAGTTTAGTGTGCAATTTTTGCAGTCCCTACCCACCAAATCTCCAGAAATTAATATATATGAGCATGGATCACTTTTGGCTTGTGAAATGGACACCTACATGTAATAGTTCTGTGGTGTCTGAAATCTGGTTTGAGATCATGAAAATTAAACCAAAATATATAAAATATATTTCTACATGTCCTCCTGACAGATTTATACATTACTCAATCTCCTCTGTAAGGATAAACCTCTGCCCTTCTCATCAGGATGGAAATTACTGAATATTTCTGGCAGACCACATACATGTGAGCCATGCTGCTCCTCAAGCATTTGTAATAATCCAGTCTTGAACAAGCACTCAGGCAGGCCAGCAGTGTCTGGTTTTGCTGGTTGCAACATCAGCATCCAAGCTGATGGGCACAGTGTTTTTCTGGGAGGAAGTCTGCAGTTCATGGCTGCCCTGGTATTCTCTGATTGCTGACCTGTGAAATCACGGGAGTCTCCTCCTCTCACTCTATGGCACAAGGGACAGTAAACCAGCCACTCCACCCTGTACAATTCACACCAGGATGCAGGCTAAGAAATATCCAGGCAAGTTTATGAAATTTTTTTCTCTCTACTTGTGTGTCTTTATTTTTTTATTACTTTATCATGACTCCATTACTCCAGTACTTTAGTTGGACTCTATTAAAATTCAGTGGCAGGATACAGAGGGCTGAAATGTGAATTTGCATACTAACTAACAACACCAAGTTCTACAATCAGAAATATCAAAGATATATTGAACTAATCTCTGAAGGGAAGAACTTCTGATTCTACTTGATATTTGCTAAAATATATGAACAAACTACCAATTATAATGGATTTCTGACTGACAGATAAAATCAGTCTGCTTGTAAGTAAAGTACGTCTAAGCTCAAGGAGTAACTTGTATGACATTAAATTTCATTGTGTTAGCTAAATGAAGATAAACCTTTTAAGTTGTCAAACCTGATTCTGTGCTGAAAAGAATGATGAAATTGAGGCAGAACTTACACACCCCTCTCCCCTCCACCAGCTAGACCATCATGTTTGGATGGATTCTGAATGTGGAAAAAAACCAATCTCCTTTCCTTTCAACTGGCAACGTGTAAGACTCTCATCTCAAGAGGCAGCTGGCCTCTCTCCTGTTTTGATAGCTCAAATAGCTCATGGGCACTGTGTTTTTTCACCTGTTCTGGGGTGAGTTTTATCCAGACTGAATGTTTCCTTTCTCCTTTTATCCATTCCCTTTCCACTCTTTGTTAACATTTTTAAAAATTATATTTACGACTTTAATTAGAGAGCCTGTCTTGTCCAACATTTTGCTCTTGCAGTTGCTGTATCATTTAAACCTTTCAGGTGCTTTGAACCAGGTGGCATCATCCACTGGGCACCAGTAACAGCACAAGCAGTCCCAGAAATGCACTTGTTAGGCAGACACTGAACAGTTCCCTTTATGCTTCCATGAAAAGCTGACAGGATATGCAATGTGCAGTGAAACAGGAGCTGAGTTTTCTGTCTAAATTCCCAATTACAGCCATGTGGAGAGACCCTTACAAAACAGCTTGTGCAATGCTGCTCAGCCCATGAGAGCCCTTGGTGGTGCAAATCCCATTGTCCCCAGTACTCAGCAGAGGGATCCAGCCAGCACACACTTGGAGAGCACTGGGGGAAGATCATTTGCACCTTTCTGCTCTCCTCCACTGCTCTGGATTGTGCAGGTTTAGTCCAAGTTCCCCCCAGAAGGAGAAATCTGTGCTGCTGTGCCCCCCAATTGTGGCAGGTCCAAAATCAACCACTTGAAAATGAGGACATGAAAACTACAGGGTATTCTTTTGAAAGAACAGAGTCACCATGATATTTTCTGAAAAATCCTCTTTGCCCAGGATTTTTCTCTGGAGAAGCTGAGAAGCCTCAGAAAAGAATGAAAACAATAATTATTGATTTGAAATGTGGTCTGGACATTGTTTACCAACAGGCGCATGTTTGATTGGTTCCATGTGAATTGTTTTAACTTAATGACCAATCAAAGCCAGATGTGTCAGACTCTGAGTCAGTCACGGGTTTTTATTATCATCCTTTTCTCTATTTCTTTTGTATAGCTTTAGTTTGGCATTTCTTTTAATATAATATAATATAATATAATAATAAATCAGCCTTCTGAGAACTTGGAGTCAGATTCCTCATCTCTTCCCTCGTCCTGGGGACCCTGCAAACACCACAGAACAGACCTTGCTGGCTGGAAAGAACAAAAAGTTTTAAGAAAGGAAACCTCACAGGCTTTGTTACAAAGTTTGGACAGGCTGGGAAATGCTAAGGGTGCTGGAATAAAAAGCCCCAATCTCAGAAATTAAGGTACTGCTCTGCAGTCACTTACAGCTGTCATTCCTCAGTAAGATGTGAAGCCTGCCTGCCACTGCATGTGAGTGCTCTGCCAGCTCAAAGCTTAACAGACACACATTGTGGCACAAAGTCACAATCAACAATATGTCAAATGGAACAATGAAAAAATAATTATGGCATCAACACCTCAATCAGCAAAATTCAGCACTATTTATACATGTGGAAATATTGAACTCTATTTGTTCATGACTTTGTTTTCCCTCCTGTTCATATTAGTTCTTTATCTGGTGGTGTAAAGTCAAAAGTAATATCTCTTACATTTGACATTTTGTTTTATTTCCTCTTGTCTGAGCATTGCACCTTCAGGTATTTCAATTATATGTGAAAGATGGGTCTCTTCCTTTTGCTTCACTGTAGATGTTTTTCATTTGCCATTTGAACTCTGTAAATGTATGTTGTCAACTTTACTTAACTTCAAAAGCTATGTCTGTCTTACCAGACCTTTATGGTTTTAACCAGCTAAATTTTTTAATCTGTGTGCCTGGTATTTGTTAGTCTACTTGAGACATACAATTTAGGATTCCATGGACCTCAGTAAAAAGCTCATATTCCATCCAGGGAGTGCGATTTTAAACACTCAATGAGATGCCCAAAATAAGCATTATGTTTCTCTTCATAGATTTTTTTTTCCCTCCCATCATCATTGGTGATAAGTAGCACATTGTGGAGTAAGTTTTAAGGTTTATTTCTTCCACATCCTTAAACAATTCTATGAGAAGAGCATCTCTAGTTTCACCTCAGCTAAACTTCTGCTCATTGAGCAAATTCTGTGTTTCTTTGCAACTCAGCAAATGTTTCTTTGGTTTCAATTTAAATAGGTTGCAATTCTTTATGCATCTCCTGAGTTTATTCCTCTTTCGAAATTTTGTCACAAATATTTTTGCCTCAGTATCTTTGTGACAAATTTGTCCCTGCTGTATTCTGTCTCCCAGATAATTGTAAAAGTGACTCTGCACCCTTTCTGGGTATGCATTTTTTCAGAATTCTCCTCTTCATGCACACTGACCCTTGTGTGAATAGACACAAGTAGGAGTACCAAGTGCATCAGTTTTCAGTAAGAGGAGAGTTAAGAGCCCACTAGCAATCATGATCACTCAGCTCCACTAGAGCTGAAGCATTGAGAGGTTCATCTCTATTTGGCCTGTCAGTGTATTCCTCCTGTCACAACTGACTGCCTTGCTCCTTTTGTGAGGTGTATGCCCTGTATTTCACTCCTTTCATTAGCCTTTGAATTCCTGCTCTGCCCTTTATCTGTCTCATTATCACAGTGACTATCACAAGGGGGTAGTAACATCTGAAACTGAGCAGCAAAGCCTGACACAAAGGTGGATTTGGAGACAATTCACTGTAGCAGGTGAAAATTACAATGAACCTGGCTGAAAATTGGCCTGATGTCCAGGGACATGGCAGAGGCTGACAGCCCAGGGTGAGTGATACCACTTGTGTGAGGTGTGAAAAGAACAGAACCAGAGCCAAACAGAACAGAACAGAATAGAACCAAAGGAAAGGCAGGCACAGGACTCACTGCTGCTGTGGTAATTCCCCCTCCAACCCTTCCCAAGGAAAGGCACTTTGTAAAACTGTCTTCTCCTGGGTATCTGCTTCTATGGAATGAGCAAAGTGAAAGCTCAGCTATGAAGAGTACCTTATCCACCCCTGAGGCATGCTGAACCTGGAATAGGCACAGTAGCCCAGGAGGCCTGCTGTGTCTCAGTTTTCAGACAGATAAGAGTTATTTCTGTTCCATGCACTGCCCATACACCTACAGCTGCTTTGTGCCTGATTTTTCCTAATGGAGTTCATTCTTTTTCTGAGGGATTGTAATCCTGCCATATGAGTAGGCTAAAACAGAATTCCAGATTTTCTGAAACCACTCCATTGGCCTTCACAAATCCTCCTTTACCAGATTCCTTTGTCCTATGCATTTTTCTAGACATTGCAGGGTAGCATCAGCATGATGGAAAGCTACAGCACTGTGCTCATTTCAGCCCCCACAGCTGCACAGCCACAGGGGTGGGCTCTAAGTCAGGATCACATGGTAATGCACAACCTTCAGTACTATTTTAAATACCAAGGTGTTGAATGGCTATACATTCTATATCACAGCATTCAGGTGTCTTTATGGATACAGCTGTAAAGAAAGATTTTGGGGCTGAGTGTTCTTTCTCCTCCTGATGTGCCAGAAGTCACCTAAAGCAGCAACTGAGCACACAGACAACCTGGACAGGATGGGTCTCTTTGAAACCCCTCGAGAGGAAACTGCTCTGGAGTACTCTGGAGTACACCTGCTCCCACCCATGCTACAGCTCTTAGCTACTCATTGAATAAACAGAGATAAATTCATATTTACACCACATTTTCCAAAGTATAGTAATAAAAATAGGTGATGATGAAATGTTGAATAAATAACAAATTCTGTTTGATAAGAAAAATGTCCCCTTGAGAGAAAATGTAATCCTGTGATCATAAATTTGCAGCTGGAGCTGAGTGAAAATAAGCAACCTTAGGTCAGGGAACTGCACAGAGGTGGAGGTGGTGTAGATCATTTTATAATTTAGAGGCAATGGTTGCAAAGTGCTTAGCTCTGATGGGGAGAATTATTTACAGCAAGTGCAGAGAATAATCTAGTGATATGTGAGGCTCTGCAGTTACATAAAAGAGAGAGATTACCCTTTGATCCAAATATCTGTGCTCTCTTACAGCCCTCATTACAGACGTTGATCAAGCAAACCTGCTGCATTGCTGCCAGATGAAAGGAGATGAGAATGATACTCCCTCGCCTACCCAGCAGCTATGGGAGCTGTGGAGTTATTTAAATGATGGAACATAGGGCTGTACAAAAAAATGGAGGCGGTAGTGATCACTGTTCCTTGATTCCTCCTTGGAGAATGAATGCAGGGAGTTCTGCTATGGAAAACCACAACCACTGTACAGCAATTTCTCATCCTGAAGTAAGAAACCTCTCACATAAGTATGAATATACAGATGTACTTTTCACTTATTGCATTATGCTTATTTTTTTCACAAATCATTGTTAGTCAAATACTTTTCTTAAACAGATCACTTTCCTATCACAAGTACTACCAAAGAATCATGTACAGGTATCTGTGGAACAAGGTCTCCATTGACTCACTATTCTCAGTCTCAATAAATATACACTCACATAACTGAGACCTAAACACTAAGCCTGAGTGTACTACATGAGAAGGAAAATTAAAAAGAACTGAAAAATGAAACCACATCAAAATCTGAAGATGTGACTCTGCAGAATATATTCTATCAGAGGAGCAGGTTGTATTCACGTCCTGTCCTCACTATTCTGTGGTGCTAAAAGCAGTTTTCTTGTAGAGCTTAGCCAGTGCCATTCCACGATGTGGGGTTTGAATTCTCTCTTGCATGACCTTGTTTCTCTTTTCAAAGTGGCATCAAGTGAGGTGGAGTTTCCCAGTGCAGTTTCCCTCCACAGTCAATGGCATCAGCTCCCCTGAGGTCTCCCTTGTGACCCTGAGCACATCAACCTCCCCTCTTGGACTCTCTTATGGTTGATACTCTGAGATTTATGGGCTTTTACTCATAATGAGAAAGCTTTTCTGAAACTCACTATTACTGCAGTAATGTGATTTTTATGATGGCAGGCAAGGAATTCAGTATAACCAAACAGGAAATGGATGGATAGGGACACCTTTCCCTTGGAACACTCTGGATTTTCTAATTTGTGTTGATTCACATACTGCTCATACACAAAAAAGAGGAACCTCCTGAATTCTCAGTATAAAGGTGGAGAGCTACTGATTTCTTTTTTTACAGGAACTGCAGCTGCAGAGAAAATTGCCATTGATAAAATGATGTATGATCATTTATGCAGCAGAAATAACTAATAGAGCTGAGACTGCACAAAAGTGCAATATTCATCTTACAGAAAGCATTTTTCAGTGACACTATATGCAAATCAGGTTTTATGCTGCTGAAGATTCTGATTAAACTTATAATTTAGGTTTTAATTGAACTTTTTATTGGATTTTTCACAATAGTTTTGCCTCATTTATATAAATAATTAACTGCTGTAAAATAACTTGCCAAAATAAATTCATAAATTCTATGGCAATCTTTTTTTTTAAATTGTGGTGAATTTCTGCAGCACACAAAGACTGAGCACCCTAGGCCTGGCTTTTCCTGTGTTCCACACAGGCAAGCCTAACAAATCTGTACACAAAGACAGGATTTAACAAAATGCATCTGTAAATGGTGCGAATTATTTCTATTTTTTTTTTGAGAGATGAGCAGATACAGACATTAATAAAATTGCAGAACAATAGAGCCATAAAGATGACGTTGTCCTGCAGAATAGGAAGCTTTGATAGTGAGGCATATGTGATTGCTTTACTGTCCAGTCCTGAAGTATAAAGTTAGTGCCACTTTACACTAGGCTTTGGAAAGAAAAAAGGTAGCACTGCTGTACAAAATTAAGATTCAGACTCCTTTTGGTATTTTTTGTCTTTTTAAGAAGATGGCTCCAAGTTAACTGCTTACCTAGAAATACTGAATTTATTTACAGTACTTTAATTCTAGAAAATCCCATCAGCTTCAATGAAATAATTCTACTTTTATGCTGATGTGATTTAGGTCAAATTCTGAATCACTGACTTTTAAATTCTAACTTTAAGGAATTTGATATTTCTCTACATCCAGCAAAATCCTGCTTTACTACCACTGTAAACAGTATTTTCATAGATCTGGGTTTTAAGAACTCTATTAATAATGTTCCCTGGCATTCCTAATGCTGTATATCCTTTCTGCAGTAAGACAGATATCCAGCTGCTCGTTCATAACTTATTTACATTACCAAAATTAAAATACAGTCCATAAACTGCTAAATGGAATTTTCAGTACAGCTGAGATACAAAGTGCTGTGGTTCAGCAAGTGAGGGACACAGCAGAACACAGGGAAGAGTCAGTGGGGTTAATGTTGTACCCCTGCCAAAATGTCCCTGATTTCCAGCAAATTCAGTGTTTTCTAGGCGGAGGCACACAACAAACAACTGAGTTCTTACACTGCACAGACAAAAGAGGGGGGAAACTATCCCAACCCCAAAGGAAGTTTTTCTTTCCCATTGACTGTTTCAAGACTCCTGGGTGGAATCACTACAGCAAGTTTTGAATGATGGAAATGAAAAGCTCCTGCCCAGCCAGCTAAGAGAGAATTTGCAGACAGCGCTTTGTTCATATGCATTGTTTATAAGCTCTGCTGTTTGATGTAGTATTTAGCCAAGTTAGAACCACAAAAGCCTGGCAGCTTTTTTTATAAATGGGGAATGAGCCTTTCCGAGCACTGGAAGTGTAAAAGCAAAGTCTGTTCTGCAGTCTATGGGGGGAGTGCAGAACTTAAATTTTTAATCTGCATTTGTATGAAACAAAACTGATAAGCAAGCAAAATATGTTTAATCTAAAACCAGACAAAATATTCAGATCATTCGAGTAACACTAAAAATTAATAAATAGCCCATATTTCATGTAATTTTTAGAATCTGATTGTATTACATTTATTTTGTCAATGTAAACAAATGCAGTCTTTCAGATATAAAAAATGGAGACACAGTAATTTAGGAATATGAAAGAATTCATTATTTACAAAAGAGAGTGTGCATCTTCCTTGATTTCTTAGTCTTTTATCCATAAAAATCCTGTTCAATAAGCACACAACTGACCTCATTTTGACTTAGAGACTTTTAATTTAAAACATATTTCAAGCCTACTTCAAAGTTTTCTCATTGAACTGTTTCAGAAGTTCTAAAGATTGGAAACCTGTTATATAACCCTAACAATTTCAGGCAAACTTTTTTATTCTTTTAATTTTTAACTGTGATTCCAAAAGTTTTTAAAAAAATGGGTTTAGCAAAGAACAATATAATTCCAAAAATACTAATAAAAGATGTGTGAAAGAGATACTATCACTGTGAAATATTATTAATAATTAATGACAAGATTATTTTCCCAGAAAATATTACTATCTAAGCTCATCAGACAGTAAGAGAACTTCCACAGAGACATTCTATGACCAAAATGATGACCAAAATGACCAGAAGACCCAGACATGCTCACTCCCAGCAGCAGCTCCTTTCCCTCCCTGGACAAAATGCAGGGTGAGGTCTTGTTTTCATTGGTAGATTTTCCACCAAATTCACTATGATCATGTACAAAGGCAAACCCATGAATTAATAACTGAAATCTCATTATTTACTTTCTGAGACGTACAGTAAATATCAGAATTAAAACTGGGCACAAATTGCCAAGCCCTCAATTTGTTCCCTTTTTGGCAGACAAAATAATTTCTACACAAAAATTATTTCTGAAAAATATTTTAATTAACAATAAAGGTATTGTTTGCCTCTTTATTTTTTCCTAAATAAATCATAAAAAATTACTTCAATTTATTTGCCAGAAACTTGGAAATTTGAAATGAAAATTTTTGCTCATGAGATTTGAACTCGATCTATGTAGGTTCCTCTTCAAAAAAAATATATATCCCCAACTCCCACTGGAAGAAATTAAATCATCTCTACACTATTCAGACAGCATTTTATTTAGCAGGTCATATCTGAGATGAACTGAAAGGGCAGCTACTGTTAAACTGGTACTTATATAAACTTCCAAAAAAAAAGTCTATTATTTCAATTGATATTTCTGTTATGGAATGATTTCATCTTCTCCTCTCTTGACCTCCTACATGTTCAAGTGCAATAGTCTTTCAAATAGCAGTAGTGATACATTTAAAAAGGCAGAGCTGCCCAGCATTATTAGAACTCAGTGGAGTACATAAATACAGTTTCAGAGGCTTTTATTTCACACTCTCACAGTCATCAGAAATGCTTAGAAATAATAACTTAGAAGTGTTTTATCAATGTTTCAGTTGTCTGGGACCCAGTGAAATGGAAATATATTTGAAATGACAGTGGATTACAGCAAGGTGAGCAAAATATTTGGAAAAAGGTTCCATAGGAAATTCACTGCAGTCCATGTGGCTTAAACATGACTGTCAGTTATTCAAAATGTCATCTGTACAACCAGAGTGCCTCAAGCTCTGGATTAGCAGCGATTCATTCATTGTAATTTCTATAAATGCCAGAAGCCATTCATGATCTTTGTTGTCCAAATACATTTTGTCATAGCAAATCCCAGCAAATTAGCTAATATTTTATGTTCTCTTTGATGGAGCTTTACTTTCATGTTAGAGCACCTCATTTTAACCTCTATTAATTGTTCTAGTGTAATTTTTTCAGCTATTGAAAGGTGCCACATTTCAAAAGTATATTTAAAAAAGAATTTCTTTCTTCACTCCTTTCAAGCTGCTTCCAAATAAAAGCCCCTTGGAGATCATTCCTCTGGACCTCTGCAAAAGACCTTTTTTGTGCAGGTCAGAACCAAATTATGAGGGATCCATGTGTCATGTAATGAAACTACTATTACTGAGAGGTAATGGCATTTAAATGCATTCTGCATTTATACCACGTCTTTATGATGAGCTCAGAATGATTTAAAAACACTTGAATGCTGCTCTGTACTGGTGGGATGGATATTAGATCCAGAGTGGATTTGTTTTCTGCTCCGTGGAGCGTTCCCTGGCTCTCAGCAGAGCCTGCAAGGTCCATGCAGCTGTGAACTGATGGGGCCCAGGGCTGCTGGGCCAGGAGGAAGAGAATGCATCCTGTCAGCAAGAATCACAATTACTTCAGCATGGAAAAGTACAAGATACCCCTTTGCAGAGATGTCACTTGGGGAGATGGAGTGGGGCAACCTCTATTCAATATGATAACTTTAAACAATATTGATAACTCTGAGAAAATTAGAATAAAAAATTGTATAGCAAGTATTTACCTGCCAATTTCCCTGTGAATAAAGGATCCCAGGCCCAGGTGTGACAAAAGAAAGTAAATCTGCTGGCACTTGTGTTGTGACACTGCAGATCTGAAAATACAGACCAGGTTTAGCACCAGGGATTCAGAATCTAAGCATTGCTCCAGTTGTGTTTCTCAGTAGCATCAACACAGCTTATGAGCTACTCATCATTCAGCTGAACAAAACCAAGTAAAAGATGCCAAGCTAGCATTCAGTTTTTAAATATCAAATAATTACAGTAAGTCTCTGCTTCAGATTTTTTTAAAAATTGGTCTCAGATACCTCAAAAAAATAATCTTCTAAGATACTTACAGTGAAAGGAGCTAATTGATTAGGAAGAGGTGCCTGCATAGAAATAAGAGGTACCCTGACATACAAATCAACAGCAGAACCTTAAAACACAACCCAACATCCATGCTGGAAATGACAAAAATGTCTAATTCTGCCCATCAGTTTATACCAACTTCCAAGGAATCAGGCCAGGTACACACAGGGTTGTACACTGCAACCATAAAATCTCCATTTGCCCTCAATCTGAGGGCAGTCACATGCAAATATGATTTAAGACAGAGTGGTTTTATTCCTTTCTGCAAAACTTTCTCCTCTGATTATCATCTGAAATGGACTCTAACATTTCCAAGAACACAAATACACATAGATTTACTCAGGAGCTATCACATCACAGACATCCTGAACATATGAAGGAAAGCTTAAATCAAAAGGGAGAACTAGAACTGGAAAATATCACTCAGTCAAAAGATGTTTTTGCAGCAATTTAACAGAATCTGCTGTTGTTCAGAGGGTGTAGCACCAAAACACAAATTACCTCTTCTGGAGGCAGCTGGCAGAAATGCTCAATTGTCTGTAACTCAAGAAATGGAAGTACAAGCATCAAAAAAGCAAGACAAGTGTTCAAAGATGTGGGGGTTTCTAAAGAACAATCCATGCCTTGTGCTGGATTTCTAATTCTTCTGCTCTTTCCAATAAATTGAGACCCAAATACTCTTGTTTACCTTTTATATAAGAACAAACTGTACCTCTAGCTGCAGGAATCAACTTAGAGAAAACTTCAGGAAAGCATTCCAGTTCATTTCAGCACTGTCACCCACCTTCATAGGCTAGTTCTTCAGCAGAAACTTTTCAAATCAATGTGCAGGATATACCAAAGACACTCCTGAAGCAATTCCAGTGAGAATATGCACTTAATATCTGTTCATCAAAGAATGATTATTCTTAGTGAGCTCTAGGCACAGTACATTCCTTTCCTGGAATGTATTATGAAAACATATATAAATATTACATCACTATGTGAATCAAAATCTCTACATCTAAAAAATATAAGAAAAGCTACCTTACAGTTCAAGGAAACACCACATATTGCAAACATTCTCAAAAGACAACTATATTTGAAATTTTCCAGAATCTAGGACAAAGGAATTCACTCACCCAGCTGCTGCCTGTTCTCTCAAATTTCTAAATGAAATAATTTATTTCATACGATAACACAAAGAGAACTGGTGACAACAAGACCCCTAACAGTTTGACCCTACACTTCATGTATGGCAAGCCTGCATTAGCTCTGTTGAATGCAGTGCAGCAACACCAACATCTGGTCCTTTCCTGTTTTGGGAATTACCAGACAGAGACACCTGCTGGAGAGGCACAAGACTCTAAAACTGAGGAAAAGTGAGATAAAGGTGCTTCCAAATGACTCCTCCTGATGTGAACAGTTTCACTGTGACCCCATACAGCATTCTCCAATTCAAAAGACTGGCTTACAAGGAGTTGCTTTTATAAAGCTCCTCAGAAGAAATGCAAAATCACAGTCTGGTTTAATGCACTCTCTCCATCACTCCTTGTACTGTCTTCATGAGGTGACAAGCATCAAAATACCCAACCAAGCTGTGGGACAGGATGGAAAATCCTTGAGAGCAGGTGGAGAACTTCTGGAGACAAACACCCAGACATAACCCATCTGAGCAAGGCATGTGAACGTATGATTTGTAACTTCGATTTTTTTACTTGGTACTCAATATATTGTTTGAAAGGATGGTAAGGATAAAGGCAACAAGCATCAGAAACATAGGAGTAAACAAAATTCGTCCCTGGGAGCTATTTTCACTGAGATCCAGTCCATCTTACACAAGGAAGATACAATAAAACAATAGTGGAAACCTCTTTTTAAATAGAGATAATTAAAGATAATGCAATGATTCCAGGTCTCATTCCTGTCCTCCTTTGTGTAACCTTAACCCCTGTGTCCAAGGTCTCAAGGAAATGCAGGGAGAGGAACCAGCCTGGTATTCATAAGGTCTCATTTTTTTCCTACTGTAGTGTTGCTGTAACTCCCTGGGCGTGTTTGGCTCTTGCAGCATCACAGGCAAAGAATTCTTGGTATGGTTCTGCAAGTTTTGCTTGGCATACTGTACTTTTTAATCAGAGCTAGTTTTTTATTCCTTAGAAAATTAATTAAATTAAAAATGTCATGCTTGAATGTGTCATGTATCAATTTTGAAGACTTAATTATAAGAGGGAATTAAGCTTTGATTAAGCTTTTCTTCTGAGAGCAGTAGCTGTCATTCTCCTTTGTCCTAAAATAAGGGAATCTTTTTTGGCTCAGTCTACAAAAATGTCACTCTATTATTTATTCCTGACAACACTATCTAGAAGTCAGCCTGGTCTGAAGACAAACACTGCAGGTACCGTGGTCATTTTCTGCATTCTGCATCCTCAGAGAGCCATGGCAATGCAGTCTCCTTGTAAAAACTGGGGGAAAAAACCAGCACAAGGTGGCAATAACAAAACTTTCAGAATCACATATTTTGGATCAACTTGTTGAGGGAAGGTGACATTTAAAAAGGAAATCTTTCGTTGTGTTACCAGAAAATTCCTATTGGGTTTTTGAGCTTTCAGGCATGATAAGAGTGTGGGCAAGTTGTGGAGACTCTTGTACCTAAATTGATAGAGAAAAATCTAATAAAACTGAGTTAATGAAAAAATAAATCAGGAAGTTTCAAAATCAGAACTCTTAAAAACAAAGCACTAATTAACTCTAGCTAGAATTGGGGGGCAGGGGGGTTATGTGTACTTCTGAACTCAACACTTAGCCTGCTTCATTCATTTGATGTATATCCATGAGAGCAAAGCATATACAGGCAGGCAATATGCTTTTAGGAATTTCTTCAAGCCCTGAATGCTCAGCACCCAGTAACAAGAATTAAAATGCAGCAGCAATAGAGGCTTAGTTTGAACAGTGACTGAAGGCTGCTTAACAGGGAGGGAAGCAACATCTATAGAAAAGGACCATTTCCATGGAATGCACATGCCAATCATCCTCCTGGACAGATTCCTATCACTCAAGAGTCCTGCCAGGGGTATACATTAATTTTAATCTGGAAATAAGGTGCTACATTTCATTCCAAAATCATTAACGGCTGCCCCTGTGTTAATGTAAATTGGATAGCCCCATAGTTTGGCAGAGGAAATGAAATCAGACTGATGCAAAGCAGAAACAGGGAGAGCTTCTGTTATTATTTGTATTATCACAGAAAAGAAAGGGCACGAATACTGAATTTATAAAATGGAAATCAAGGTTGCATTTGAACAGATCTGTATTGTTGCAGACAATACTTGTCTGCGAGAATAACTAGGATGAGAAAAGAGGAGAAATAGCAAGCACTCTACATTTTCTGGATAGGAGCAAAAGCAAAAAATTCAGTGGTTTCATCCCACACCAGCATAGACAAACTAACTGAAACACCTTAGCTGAGAAAACAGAAGCTTGAAGCTTTTTCTTTATTCAAGGGGAAAAGCTATGTACAGCAATATAGCAATGCCACACATTTGTCCATTAACTATTCAGGAAGCCTGAGGCAGCAGCATGACTACCTTGTGTCTCATTAAATATCAGAATTTAGGTGGGATAAATCCAGACCAGAAAGGTTTTTAGATTTGCTCTGGGTCAGACAGGGTGATTCAACAAAGTAAAGAACTGAATCAAAAACTGTGAGTCCCATGCCATTTCCACGGCGTGGTCCAAAGGCATTTCCAACACCATTAGTGAGATACATAAAACTGAATTCTGAAATGCCTTTGCCTAAATGAAGCCTCAGACAGTTTGGTGAGACCTGGACATGCTGAGAATTCCAAATACACAGCACCTTTCTGAAAAACTCCCACAGGGAGCAATTGCAATAGAACATGGTTCTCATGGTCTTGTAGCCCCCAGGTAATTGCAAAGTGCCTCAGAGCACAGACACAGCTTGCATTCATTTTTACATTTGTGTATTTCCATGTATAAACCCTCAGGGCTCAGCTTACCAAAGAGAGGCTGCTCACCAAGGAGGCAGGTCAAACCCTAAGGAAGGGTGCAAATGTCCATTTGGACTCTGTGATTTCTGCTTGGACTTGTTTAACCAGGGAAAACTCCATGGAAAGTGAAGAAAATAATGAAGTGCTACTGCTCACCCAAAGCCTGCTGTCTCTGAGGTACTTGGAAGGGATGACTGATGTCTGAAAGAAGGAGCTGACACTTTCTGTCATTGATGCCTGTATTATTTGTCCTACATTGCTTTTCCTTGGAGTGAGCATAGGAAAAGTTCACTCTGCAATTGCATAGAGATTATGGAAACACAGGAGGAGGAAGTGATAAAAAAAAATAAACCCATCATAAGCATAAAAATATTATCTGAATGTAACCTACCTAAATGCTGACTTATTTACCTCAGTGTCCAGCCTGTTTGGATTGTTACCTTCTGAGAACAATGGACAAACTCCCACACTGAACCTGCTCAGGAGTTACCACATGACATTCACTGTCTCATTGGTCCACTCATATGAACATTTCAAGTTCATACTGAACTCCTAATTCTAGGAATCACTAACATTAGAAGATGCTTCATCTAAAGGTACCAAATGCAAGATACAAACAATTTCAATTTATACACCAACTTTTTAGTACTTCAGAGGAAGGTGACAGACAATTCTCATTAATCTCCACAAGTGTTTGCTTGTGCCTGAAGGAGGGAATTAACCAGATGAAGGTCAGGTCTGTATCTAACTGAACAGCCACTGCAAATGACCTACAGTACTTCCAGCCAAACACTTAATATTCCAGTCGAGCAGAGGAAATGATCACAGTATAGAAAGCTTATGACAGAAATAGCTTTGCAATATTTATATTTAACAACCCCAAATAAAAAATAACATACAAAGTACAATGCTTCATTTGCCATTCTGTGCATGCCCTCCCCAGAGCAGCCCACAATAACACAGGAATGCAGGATGCACCATATCAGAGCAGAAGATTGTTCTGTCAAGAGCAGCATCCTGCCTGCATTTCAATGATGGGGAAAGTATGCCTTGGTGTAGTTCGTATTATAATTTTTCAAGGTTATTGAGTACTTCTGGATCCTTCTAAATGAGAAGTGCTATGCAAACACTGATAAATAATTTTATTATATATATGCAGCTGTAATTTAGTACTAGAGGGAGATAGGCCATGGAGTCCAGTTAAAACTCTTGGAGCTCAGAAGAAAATGATTTTTTTTTTCTTTGAGCAAATAAACCAAGTGGAATAGCCATGAAATAATTAAATCATTCTATTTTTTTATTTAGAAATATATTATTCCCAAATGAAGGCTTTGAGGAAAACTACAGTGAGTTACATTGCTTTTTAAAATAAATAAATAAATAAGCACAAATTTAAAATTTAAAATAATTCAATATATCAGTGTTTACTTATCTTCCAGATTATTTTGATATGTGCGCATTTTCAAGCAACTTTCGGGTTTCCCAGTGTGCTGTCACACATCGAGCACAGTTCAGATTCTCCACACTGAAATCAATTCTGTGCTGAAGGGCACAGCCTACATGGCAGAAAGAGGTATGAATTATTTACCTGTTTAGCCTCACTTCTGCTTTTGGCTTTATGTTTGTAAATCTATACTTAACACATTAAATGAAATGTGTTTCAAAATGCCAGGTGGAACCAGATGGAGCAATGCCTTGGGCAGGCTTTAGAAATATTTATTCAATGGAAAATGAGAATAAGTATAGTGGTTCACCTTCTTTTTCCAATTATTCTAGTATGCTGGCAACAGAAGCCATCACTATATGCCCCAGAAGAAAGTAAAAGAACCCCAATTTTGTCAAAGATACAACTAGAACTTCAGGATCCCTAGCAAGCAGGGATGTGCACTCTCAAAGGCAAAGGCCAAGGCAAGCAATGGTACCTGGGCTCTCTGCACTTTCTCTTATCTTTTCAGGGGTCATGGGCAAATTTCCTACTCTGTGACTGTTTCCCCATCCATTCAAACAGGTCATCGAGAGCTTTATTTAAGACTTTGTTGAAAATATCTTTTTAATCAACCAAATCTAGTTTCATACAAATATTTTAATATTCCAACAAACACTTGCTGAATACCATTGCTGTAATTTCAAACCCTGTTTTTCCCTACCTTGAAAGAAATAGGACAACACCATTCTCTTTTGAGAGACATTTCATATATTTTTTTATCACTTTCTTGGCTTTTTCAAGGTACTGCATTATTCATTTCAGTATTTATCTATTTTGCTTTCTTACTTTTTACACTGTCCTTCACTCCCTCCAGTCACATGAGACTCACATTAATCAGGTTCTCACATACACATTTAAATCTCAATCAAACAGACCTCAGATGCATAATGCCCTAAATATATCCAAATTCCTCCTATGAGCACAGTTTTAACACAAAGTTTATGTGAAATCTTATTGTAGCACTGAGGGTACCACTGCTCTTATTTTAACCATGAACATTTGTGTTCTCCAATCCAGTCATCCTGGGGGGTCATAAAGCCTCCCCTCACCTTCCCAACTTTGTTTAGATGTGATGAGACACCATTTTGCAGGCAGGCATTATGTATTCCACCGGCTCCAGTATTAATTTTTCTTCCTGTCAATGAGACCTCTACAAATTAAAGAGCTATGCAGAAACGAAGCCATAACAGCAGACGCTGGCATGACTTTCAGATACAACAAAGAAAATAAATGAAACCATCTAGCAGTTCTGACAACTTGATAACACAACATATCTACCCCGACCAAAGTATGGAACTTGAAATTACTTTATCCAGCACTGACCTCAGTGCTTTTTCACAGAAAGTCAGGCACATCACACCTATAAACTCTGCAGATGACAAGTGATTGCTAATTAAACCATAACCGATTAGTAGTCATAAACACAATAGCAATAGATTTGGAGTTCAGTGACACTAGCTGGAATATGCAACACACTTCCAAATGTGGAGCCCATCACTAATTAAATCTTTTAAGTCACATAAACAGAAAACACCTATTTGTTCGACACAGGAAAAAAAAAAAAAAAAAAAAAAAAAAAAAAACCACAAAAAAACCACAAACAAACAAAAACCTAACAAAAAACCAAAACAGAAAAAAACCCCACAACTTTCCCTTACACTATTAAAAAAAAAGTGAAACTATAGCTTTCTCTGTAAGGAGACATTCTGAAAAGTAAGGGCCTTTGTGAGAACTTTTTGTCACTGCATTGGCACCATGGCTCACTCAAAGAAGCAGAGGTGGTTTTAGAGATCTTGGCCAGTTCTGATTTTTCTCTGTGGCCATTTGCAGTACTTGGGTGGTGACTTCCTGATGTCAGAGCAGGGAACATTCATGAGTCTGACATTTTTTAGTTGAGAAAGAATAATGAAATAAAAATCACCTTAGTTTTTATTACAGAATGCCAGCTCATGATAATGCCCATCCCTTATGATTTGAACTCTGCATTTTCCCAAGGGATTTGCTTTGAGCATACTCATAGTTTTTTTCCAGTTAAAGGAATAATTATGGTACACAAGAAAAGCATATGTAATGTCTTACTGACCTTTACCTTAACCTTTCCGAGCGCTGCTTTCCTCATGGTTTTTATTTAGCTCAGCAGCACTTCAGCTCACACCATCCCTGAATTTTTCCTCTTTACCTTGTAGGTTTGAGTTTAAATAAAAAATTTAAACATTTGAAATGAGATATAGAAACCTTACTCTGGCTCTCTGTAAAAATGGTAGATTTCTCACACAAAAAACATGACAGTAGATGCCAGAAAGCCTCACCTACATTCAGAGAGAGAACTACAACTTCTTGGTATGTGGCAATAGAGGAAAAGTAATGGTGTTCTAACATGAAAGCTGAGCATCATGGTACTATGCAACAATATATTAATCATCTGTTATGGAGTAGAGAATGAGAATTGGATTTGATTTTTCAATACCGAAATATGACAAGTTCTCTTTTCAGTCAAGCACACAAAAAAACCCAACCTATCTAGAGCTCAGAAAGGAGATTGGTCTTCAAGTAAATGCTTTTCAGTTTGTTATATCTCTAGCAAACTCTGCCAAACCAAAAGAAAGATGTTTTAAATGTTCCTATATTACAATACATGACATTATAATAGAATACATAATTTATTTCAGTGTTGTTTCATGGCTCTAGAGAAGATTTTTATTATTGAGGGAAAGGACCCACAAATGCCATCCCTTGCTTAAGAGGTCAAAACCTCTTACTGAGTATATTTGTATATTTTTAACCTATGAAATAAGCAATGGTCCCAGCTACTTCTCACCTTCATTTGCTAATCATATGAAGAGAAATTTTATTGGCTTTTAAGATGCACCCTTTTCTGCTGCAGTGGGTAAGGATTTGCAGTCCAGTTTAGGAATACAGAATAAACACATAGAGAAGACTTGTACTATTTATCCAGGACAACTATGAAAATCTCAGCTACCTATTACCAGCTGTGATTTGCAGATATGCCAGCTTAATTTGGGAATATTTACAAAAAACTTTTCTTCATTTCAGTGTCCCTACGGGATGCCATTAATAATTAGTTTTACTAGCGGTACTCCAAACTAAACTAATTTTTCATTTTTATTACAAGTAGTACACACTGAACACCAATTTTCAGAGTTTTCATTAGGTCTGGGAACTGTAGGACGGTGGTATTTCAGCAGAAGATAATTTCTGTAACACAGAAGTGCAGTGGCACCAACAGTCCTGCTGGGAATCTGGTTTCAGTTTGGCTTGGAAAAGTTCACACACACCCAGTGTCAAACAGACTTTGCTACAGGAAAAACCCCTCTTTGCAAAATAGAGAGAGACTAGGAAGAAAGAAAACTGCAAAAAATCAAAGAACTTAGTCATATTGCTAGGAGAAGGGAATGAAAGCCAGAAATGTTGTCTGACAGTCCAGTGCCTTTCCCAGAACTGACTCTGTTGATTTAGCTTCACGTGTGGTGCACACCACCACTCCTGTCCCTGGCCTGTGTTTGGCTGGTGCTCTGTGACCTGTCCTTCTCCCATGTGCAGTGCATGAAGTGACTGATGGCTCTGATCATTATGCTTCCATATGGCTGAACACAGCTAAAACATTTAGGCTGCTGTTAAAAATAATTATTTAAGTCTTACTGATCAACAGATTAAGGCTGCTGTTGTACAACAGTCTCAAAACAGATTGCATTTTCCATGGAATAAATCTGTTTGAGTTCTTGGCCTATAGGGACCTTTGCGTTTTTGTTGGTTTTTTTTAATCAGCACCATTTAGCATTTTTTCAGCTTTTAAAGCTGAGTTGTTTAGCCATGCATGACATGCTTCCAATGGTAAGTTAGCATAACAGCACATGTTTTTCCTGCTCATTTGGATTGTAAATATTTGTACTGCTTGCTATCAACAGCTTTGCAATTCTGTACCAGGCTGCATATATATATATATTTAAAGCCACTATAAATAGAACTAGATACCACATTTATACATAAATATATTTAAATAAATATGGCAAAACAGTCCAAGTATAATAAGGAATATTTTAATTTTCAGGGATGGGCAAGTCTTGAAATTGAAAGATTTAGGATGTTTATGGTTCAGGTAACCACATTAAAACATTAACTTTCATTGACAGTGGCAGAAGCTGGCAGATGTTATTTTGCTTGTGCTAACTCAATAAACGCAGGTCAAACCCAGTTAATAAATCAGACATCACTAAGTGTCAAGCAGTTCTGTTACTCAGAGAGTAGACAGGTGAGGAACCTGGCTTGTGCTCATCTGTCACTCAGACAAATATCTCCACCTGCCATCCTCAGAAAAAAGAGGAAAAATAGGGTTTCTTTCCTCTTTTGGTCTCACCCGGGAAGAGACACTCCAGCTCATGCCCTGTTGCTCACATCACAGCAGGATTGATTCAGCCCATTTTTAGGGGGACTTGTTCAGAAACTGGCACCCAGGGCCTGCTCTGACAGCAAAACTCCTTGGGCAGCAGGGGGAAATCTCACCCTCACAGGAAGGCTTCCATCAGCATCCAAATGACAACTGGCAATTATCGAATGCTGGATGACCCCTGTGCGCTGAATAATGTGCTCTGACTTCATGATTCAAGAGGCTGAACAAATGCTTTATTAAGCTATTCTATACTACACTAATACTATGCTATAACTTGACTAAAGAGATACTACACTAACAAAAGAAAAGCCTGTGACTGAGACAGTCAGGACACAGCTTTGGCCAATTGGCCAGTCAATCCAAACAACAATCTTCTTGGGTAAACCATCTCCATAACACATTCCACATGTGCCAAACAGGGGCAGCAAGTAGAGGTAAGAATTGCTTTCTCTTCTTCTCTGAATTTCTCACTGCCTTCCCCAGGAAAAATCCTGGGAGAGAGAATAATGTCTCTCTCTGTTCAGAGAATGTGAATACCACAGGCAATAGCAATAATTTTAACCAAAATGGCTTCTTAAAACATGTACTTACACAAATCTTTATATTAACAACTACTACATTTATTACTCACCTCTTTCACATTCAGTTGCCATCTCCCTTGGTGGACAAGTAGCAGCACTGATACAGAGACTAATTCACCTTCTCAAAGGCACATTTCCTCTTCGTGACCATGCTGACTTCTGGGAATACTGACTGGTATAGAATTTATGATGACTTTTCCTGACTTTTCAATTATCCCTCCTCATTACTCGTGTTTGGTTTTCCTCAACCAAAGTGAGGCATGATGGATCTCTCCACAGTTAAATATGGAAGCTGTGTGGTCCTGACCTCACAGATTCACATCTGGCCCTTTTTTCTCATTATTTACTGGGAGTGGAATCAGACTGGTGGAATCACCCCCCCACTGATGGCTAAATTGTTGTGGTAGAAGTGTATGCTGACTCCTAAAACTGAATTAATCTTTCAGCAAGAAATCACAGAACACTCTGATCAGTGACCTGCATTACTTCTGCCATTAGCTCTACTGATCACACAGGCTCTGTCGTGTGTCTGGATTTCTATCTAATAATGCTTATAATGGACAGATTATGAGGGCATAACCACACCTACAGTCACTGGGACTGCTGAGGCTGGGGCACAGAAAACAAAGGCATCCTCTAGACAATAAAATGAGGGTGGTTAAAGAAAAGGGCACAAAAATGTTAAATTGCTGTTACTTTACAGGTTCAGAAATTATTTCCCAGGGGATATGAGTGGGCAGTTAATCCTTCCCAAGCTGTTTGGGGTTGTTTTGCTAATCATCAGCTGTATAAAATGTCACTTTATTAGCAATGTGCTTCCCACAGGTTTCATGAGTATTTTTCATTAAAAGCCAACTTTACATTGCTGTTATCTGACTGAAACTTTAAACAGTATCAAAGTTCACTGTTGGACATAACAATGAAGAACTTACGGCAAAATAAGTGTGAGGGAAAAAATCCCCAGAAGCATCATGATGAACTCTAAATTTGTATTTTATCTCTCAAATAGCAAGAATTATTTTTGCCAGGTTGTAACAGCTCTTAGAAGAATTGCACATTTCTATTAACAACCCTCCCAGCACCAGGGACCAGTACTGCTGCCTGATGGAACTTTGCAGCGTACTGCAGCAGCCATAGAGTTAGATTCCTAATGCTTATCTTGCTCCAGAATTGCCCTTTTTAAGCTACAAAATACTTTTTTCTGTTGCCTGAAGTCATAGATGGACTATTAAACAGGTGCTGCAATGTGTGCTGTGCTCTACAAACCAAATCACAGAAGCTGAGGTGTCACCTCTGCCCACAGACCTGGGAGCCCCCCCATTAGGTGAGGAGTACAGCAAAGAGGGAATGCAGCAGGAGGGGTTGGGAATTGCACGCAAGCATGGCACAGAAAATCACAGAAAATCATCACAGACAAAGAACTCCACCACAGTGTAACTGCTTGTAGACATTCTGTAGGAAATCATACCCCTCTGCTCTCTTTCTTCTCAGGACCAAATTTGTATCTGCTGGAGGGGTGCAAATGCAGCAGATGCTCTGCTGTATGGGTTCAGCAAGGAGCAGTAGTGGTTTGAGATGATAGGCATTAAACAGCTTTCAGATGGCTCAAAATCCTAGTTCAGTTCTCATCCTAAGTATTAAAAAAAGAAAAAAAAAAAAAAACCAAATATATCTGGCTACTCTTTGAAAGTATCTGGAGGTCCAAGCCCAGAAATACGCATTTGTTTACTAGATAGAAAAAGGCTGTGGTTTACTACAGATTATACTAATTCATCCCCACACAGACTCACAGCTCTGGCTAGGACCACAGAAGCATCCAGCATGTGAGGATATGGGAATCCCACTGAGACAGAGACACCCAAGCAAGCTGCCAGCTCTGATTGCAGCAGGGTGCAGCCCATGAGGAGAACAGCCTGACCCCCACAGCTGCATTAGCCCAGGACTGCACGTGGGGCCCCATCCTGGGGCGGCTCCCCAGAGCCAAGGGAGGAAGGGAGGAAGAGCTGCACAGTGCCACACTGCTCCAAAACAGCCTGGGAGCTGCCTGGCTGACAGACTAGCTGAGATAATAAAGTCTGAGGTAATTAAAAGACAAATATTTTCAAAAAGTTTAAAAGAATATTTTCAGGCAATTTTGTTTGTTTGTTTTTCTGAAATAGATTTTTAGCATGGCAGTGCTGTCCTTCACAGGTTACCTCAGCCTCCTTTCCTGCACCATTCCCTGGAAACTTTACTACTCCTTTAGGATGGCATGGCAGGTCCTCAAATCCCACAAACGTTGTTTGTGACTGCCAAATGGGACTTGCTCTGTCATAGACAGAGTCTCTGAGGCTCTTTTTGAAGTCTACAATGCTTTGAGTTCATTTTTAAATGCAGTCATCCCAGAGGAAAATCTTCAAATTTTTGTCGGGACAGTGACGGTCGTTTGTGATGCTACAAAGCCCTAAACCCTGCCTAGCAAGGATAAGATGCTTCATTTGTGTATGTACTGTTTTTGCCATCCCAGTCTCATTCTGCATCAATGGTGAGAGAATACACAGCTAACAGTAAAAAAATATTGTTTTTTTCTCTTCCTTCTTTGATAATTTTTCAAGCAAAAGTTAAATGTAGTGCTTCTCTTCCAAGTTAAGGTGCCTTTAAAAGTTAATAACAATAACAAATTACTGAAGGAAATGCATAACATGCCCAAGGAAAAAAGCAAGTTGCCACTGCTACATATTCCTCATTCAGTAACAGCACAGGTTTTACAAAATGCTGTCAGGAAACAAAAAGAGTGTTTCACCTTTCTTAGAGCCTGAAACAACTTACTGCAAATATAGTGTAGGAATATGCTAAATACAGGAAGAGAAGATATCATTATTTGGTTGTTTTAACTAGGACCTTGAAAGCCCAAGCAGTGGAATTTTAAGATTTTGTACTGACATTTTAAGCTTATGCATAATGAATATTTAAACAATCCTGTGAATTACCTGCCTAGAATTAGAATTACAGCCTTTATCATGACCATTGATATTCTTATTAGCATGGGTTTAGACAGTGCAATTTTCAACAGCTTTGTGCCATAAAAAGCTGCTCTGTCAAGTGTAAGTGAGCCTCAATTTCACATGAAGAATCCCAGACATTTAAGAAATTATCTCGTAGCAGTTATCACCTCATGTGAGAGTGCAACAACACATTTCCTCTGTACTCCTAAAGACACCAGAGAGGTGAAATTTGCTCAAAAATCACACCTTAAGGATAGACAGATGCAGAGAGAAAATACACACGCTAAAAGGGGAGTCGTGTACATACAACATTCAAATGGCACCTTGACAGTAGCCAGGGCAAATAAATACCTGTAATGAATCATGCATAGCCCACATCCCTCTCTGTGTGAGGCCATGGTAATTGAGGCCCTGAAGTAGGAAAGTGAACAGTGTACTCTTACTGCACTAATTAATATTTAGTAAGCTATATTCTGCTATCCATCTTTCAGCGTGTGAAGTTCCTGTCCTTGTTCCCCAGGACATCCTGGACCACAGGGATGGATTAATACTCTGGGAAAAGTTTGCTAGTGTTAATTGTAGTATTTATTAATAGTTTGGAGCTTAGCCTTGACTACTGATAGTGTTTCTGCTGGGTACAGAGGCTAAAATTCTCTGATAAGTTGGTTTATAGCCTCTAAAGTCAACTAAAAAGATAGAATTCAGAAGAAGTTCCAAGAAAAGATAGAGCAGTTGTTACGCAGATTTACACTGTAAGAGATATTAATGTTGCAGATAAATATATCAGTTAAAGAAGAATAATTTTTATTCCCAGCAATCTCTAGGAATGCTGCTGTTTTTTCCTTTCTCCTTTTTAACAAATCTATTCAAGCTGAGATTTACTGCTTTAGACCCAGAAAATGCAAAGGCAGAAGAGTACTTTTTATTTCTGTGTCTTATATTCAAGTTTAATATATAATTCTGGGCAGTGACAGCAACTCTTGAGCCTTAGCCTTGAGATTTTGGCTGTACTTTTGTAAGTAAAATTGCTGCTTCCTCTTCTGAATATAGACTTCTGCTATTGTACTTTGTTACTAGTAAAGCAGTGACTTTTCTCTGAGTGCATGTTTACAAAGCTGTGGCTAAGTTTGTCCAAGTCTATCCATCTGCACCACAGTCTTCACAGCACAGTCGCTCACCTCAGTCTTAAGGATTTTAAAACATGTTTAATATCACTTTTTATCACCTCATTCTCCAAGCTTTAACACAATGACTGAGGAAGGGCACTTCTCAGAACAAAATGAACCCAAATCATCCATTTATGAAAAGCAAAATGATGCCAGCCATACTTCATCACTGGCAATTAAGCATAATTTCTGGTGCCAGAAATAGGAGCAATGAGATTTAAAGACAGACAAGAGAACTGGCTTCATCTCCAAGGCACTTTGAAAAATTTACTTATAAAATTACAAGCCCTTTGCCTCCATAGTTACCTGAGTCCAGAAACACAAATCTAGTAAGGCTTTCAAAATACTGTCCTTGACCTCTCCTTTGCTTTAAAGGTTGTGGCTTCTATCCAACACATGTAAAATTGAGTAGGAATCTTGTGGGGGGGAAAAGTTACTTTTCCCCATAATTTACTCTAAAATCCTTTTTCCTGTTACGGAATCTTGCTTGTCATCTATTCTTGTCCATTAAACACACTCCAACACTGCTGCAGGAAGGCACAGTCCTCGCTGTGGACTGCCTAAGTGCAGTATCTCAGACTGCTCTGAAACACCCCAGTCCTAATGGCTAAGCCCCTTTTAGCACCAAAAATAAAACAAAATAAAATAAAATAAATGCAGGCGTAGCACATTTCCTATCACTTGCAATCAAGCAGCTCATGTAATGTTCTCTGTGCTGGACAGCACAGAAAGTTTAAATGAAATCTTCCTTAGCAGATACTCTCATCTCCATCAGCACCCAAGCAGCACTGGGAGCACTCTGAGTGTGCTCCTAATGGTAAAACCCTGAAGCATGATATGGAAGTCACAGGCTCTGGCTGTCCTGCTAAGTGTGCTTCGCATGCCCACTGGAATCAGATCCTTTGGGAAAGTGGCAGCAACTTGGGAGCTGCTGAAGCAGAGAATCTCTGAGGCTGTAACCTCTGTCCCAGCTCAAAAATCCACTGATTCCAGCTGCACTCTATGGCCAGAGTGGGAGTTACCACATGAAATCCATTATTATCTTAACACCTTCTCAATATGCCCCCAAATTCAACATGTTTATGCTTTAAAACCTTCATTGGGCATTGATAAGCATAAAGCTTACGAAGCAAAGGTGCCAACGAGAAAGGAACAAATGGCAGGCAGAGAAGAATATGCCTATTCCTACTCATTACATGTCAGTGTTGCCAGTCACTGAGAAGTTTGGAAATGGAGTCTAAGAAATATTCACATACATTTTGAAATATTAGGGAAGGCTTTTGGGGTTTTTTATGATATGCTTTTACATTTGCTGCTAAATATTCTCCATTTGGTGAATGATTTTTAAAAGGTTTTCTGTTTAAAATTTTGCAATAAATTCCAGGGTATGTAATTATGTGCCAAGAAGAGTTGCTAGTTTTAACAGGGGTCTGAACTTCTTACTTGTAGCTTTACCCCTCTGGTAAAGCCAGAAATGGTAGAAGGATGGGAAACATCACTCCAAACTGACATGAGCTCTATTTGGCCTTGAGAAATTACAATAATAAGTGTGCATACACATGCACATATGTCAGCATAAGCTTTGCATGTCTAACTATGTTTGAAATATAAATAGCAATAGTGAAAAATTAACATACCAGTCTCAGAAACCCGTATGTGCCTTCTGCTTAACTGTGACAACATAGAACATAAAGATCCACAAATTTAGAGCACCATCTGGAAAAATCCCATTAAAAATATTCTTAGATTTTAAGTACTTAGCAAGCAATGAAAGTACTAATAAAAAGTACAAAATTATTGTTGCATATAAGAAAACAGAGCATATTCAGAAAGACTTGTTAAAGGACCTTGACAGGGACAGAATAATTAATATGAATTACTTGTTTGTAATCTCTTTCTGTCATAGTCATGGTTTCAACTTACAGCATTTCTGCTTCTTTAGGCAGCACATAACTTATGATCTGATTTGTTCCCAGTTCTTTGTCTATTGCTCTTTTTCTGACAACTTCTGGACTTCAGGGTATTTATTAATTAATTGGGTTCTTTAATTAAATAATATCTTTAAAGTTGTCCATGTCCTGTTCCAGGACTGAAATATATTCATCATGGATAAGAAGACTGCAAAATAAAAGAACATACTGTAGCTATGTATTTTTTTGAAATTTGTGGTTGAATAACACCTTTATGGTTGGCTATCAGGGACACATGCAACGACTTCTGAAAGAAATAAAAATAGATTTTTTTTTTCTGAAAATGAAATTGCATTGTCAAGGGCTGTCAATGACTCCTGACTCCATAGGAAATATTAATACACTTGATACATCTAGGGTTTGTTTTCAAGGACACTTATTTTGGGTTCCTGAGGATTTGTTTAGGTTCCAAACAAATTTTTAAATTCAGCTCTTTTTTTTTTTTTCTATTATTCCCTTAATATTGAGGCACTGAAGAGACTGAATTTTCTTTTAAGTACTAGTGTGATTGGTTTCTTAGGTTTCTTATTTGAATTTTTAATGGTTGGGGTTGGGGTTTGTTTGAATTTTTAATGGTTGGGGTTGGGGTTTGTTTGTTTGTTTGTTTTTGATGATATGCTTTTATATTTGATGCTAAATATTCTCCATTTGGTGAATGATTTTAAAAAGGCTTTCTGTTAAAAACAGGGTCATCCAAAGTAAAGGACTGGTAAGGTTGTCTTGTAACTTAGATGACAATCATAAACCATTACCAGAATATATTAAAAAACAAAGTAGGTGAAATGGAAGGTGTTTAACCAACCCAAGAAGTGAGGTTTCTTTAAAATACATGGCATAAATCTATAAAAAATGAGTACAGCACCAAAAATTAATATCAACTAAGAACAGACAAAAGGGCTCCATTCATCAACTAATCCAGTCTCCAAGGTTAATCTAGCTACCTCTCATCTCCTCTGACTTTAATTAAATCCCCCTGTCTAGTTTCCTGAATTGGTAAATCTTTTAAAATTAATTCCACATTCCTGTTTGCAAGACCATTTTACTTCTTACCCTGGCTAGGATGGCTGAGAGCCTGGCACCTAGTATATCTCCTCATTTGCTTCCATATTTAAACAGGCTGTTAAAAATGTTCTTCATGGCCAAGAACAGAGTTTAAATCTATTTCTAAATCCAGTAATAGAGGACTGCAGTCAGACCAGTCACTCTGAAAAGGCCATGTCCTGTAAGCTGTTTAATTATCCTATAAGAACACAAATTATTTAAAATGTTCCCACCCCAAAACAATCCTGCAAATCATTTCACAGTGCTTTATCACATTTAAGTACTCTCCAATTTCCCTCCAAGCATGTAAACCATTTCCATCCATTATTCTTCTGCTTTATGGGACTCTGTAATTTCTTTTAAAGAAGTTGGTTGAATTTCAAATTGGAGCCAACATAAATCTATCACGTTTTTATACTAGTGCGGAAAGCATAGAAAATTCCCAATGCAGTGGTTGTCCTCTGGCCATAGTAAATGTCAGCTCTGCTTCTACACTTTGGTTTATTCCCTCTTTCCTGTGTTTCCTTCTGTACAACGCAAGAAGGAAGTTCTTATAAGTTGGACTGCCCTTGGCACTTTTTTCCTGACATGCAGTAGAGCCACTGTCCTCATGTCAAAATCACCAGCTCCAGACAGGCATTGCTGAATCTCCATAGGTCTGACCATTACACCTCCACAAATAATAGGAACAAGCAGCAGCTTTGCAGGGAGCAGCAGCCCCATGCAAGGCTGCATTGCATCCCCACAGCCAGGTGCAGGCAATGCCAACCTGCCTCTGCCACGAGAGCCTGCAGACACTCCATGGATGTCTGAAGTGCTGTGATCAACCTCCCAGCAGTTCCTTCTGAGCACTGTGTAGAAGGCAGAAGCATGAAAACGTCATTAGGAGATTGCCCTGCTTGCAGAACAGAATCACCTCTCGCTATGAGTGCCCTGCTCCAGCTCACCCTGCTCGGCCTCCCTCGATGTGTCAGGAGCAGGCACGCACTGTGAGCTTTCCCAGGCTATTGATTCTGACATGCCTGCCATTTCCTTAGCAAAATAACTCGCCTCTTCGCTACATAGAACCCTGGCAAGGGAACATTTACCATCTGGCTCTTAAACAAGGGGCAAGGAGCAATGCCAAGACATATTGTTCTGCTCAAATATGTCAGTGATCCTTTTATCTGCGGATGGCACTTGGTAAGTTGCCTTGACTGGCAGAACAGCTTCTCTGCTGTTTTGCTCTCTGCCTTTGAAACAGCAAAACTGAAAGCCCTGTGTCCTATATTGCACCCTCTTAAGTTAGTCAAGGTAAATAAATATCCTGCCATCTGCACCTTCAACAGCAAAATAATAAATTTAAAAAAAAAAAAGCTGACACAGCCTGGCATATTTCCAGGCAGATAAAACATTGATGGCCTTGGTGAAAGGGGAGAGGATACAGACTTCAGTGGGCAAGGTTGCAAGATTAACCAACAGTGAATAAGCAGTTTTTGATTCACTTCTGTCAAGTTCAGGAAAAGCATCATGCTCCAGCTCTGGATAGGGTGGTGCCCTTGATGGCATGGAAGGAGTTTTTGCATTGTTTTCTGCTAAGGAGAATGGTCAAAAGCAACGCTCCCTTGAGGGAAGGGTCTAAGAGGAACCATCCCTGAGGTGTCTCAGGAGCTGCAGGACAGCCCCACACCCTGCTCAAAGCATGCTGCCCCTCACATCCATTTCTGTGTGGAAATGTACAACACGGGAAACCTCCCAAATGTTCCAGTTTTGTCCCACCTGTGGCACTGTCCCACAGAAATGTAGGATCTCCACAGACAGTAGGTGGTGCTTGCCACAAGTACCCACACATTTGCCTGGCACAGCCATGCTGGCACATGTCAGTTCACTGCGTTAAACACCCAGAAATGGCAGCTTTTGATGGAACCAAAAACTGATTAACAAAAAGGAGGGGGGGATTTTCCAAAGCTCTTCCAATGGAGACAAAAATCAGCCAGTAACCTGACCACACTTGCTCCACCTGCTGATGATCCCAGCTGAATTCACATCTCACCTATTTTGTGTCAGTGTCGTGGTGATGTCAGAAAAGAACCCATTAGTAAAAGAGGAGGTTTGGAATTACTTATAAGGGTTGGCATATGGCTTAACGTGGTAGCAATTAAAAGGCCAAAGGTGGTGATGCTAGAAAAGGGACATGAGAAATTGTGTGGTTATGATAATTAAAGCTAAAATAATTACTGAGATACAATAAATATTTGTTTATTAATTTACTTTTAAGATTGATGCCTCAGGCAAAGAAGAGTCAATATCTTCTGAAAGGATCCCTGCTGAATAGCACTGCAAGATGTGAAGTGAGGATGCTCTTTCATACTACTTCTTCAAAATAATAGGAGCTATCCCCTGCTATGAAGAACAAATTATATGAGCTGAATCAAAATCAGCAAAATCACTTCCTGACAGTTTTTACAATAAAGAGTTCCACAGGGAAAACATCCTAAATGAAAGGCTACCAGAAATGTCAGTTTCTTGCAGAACTATATTAATAGAAGAAGAAAGTTTAAATTATTTAAGCAGTAACTCCTCATTTTCTACGCTTCTATCAAACTTTAAAATTCTGAAGGAAAATTTGCTGAGTTTGACTTTACAGTTGGCTGGAGAACAGTAGAGGCACTTCTATCAGGAAACAACATGTTTACATATGTGGCTCATTAAGACTGAAAAGAGTGATTCTGCAAATCTAAGTTCAGAAATATCTGAAGCTCTAAATAAGGCACAAATACTCACTATTGAGACTTTGGTACCATTTAGCTTCACCAGGACAGGTAAGTGTATACACACGCTTTTGTTTTCTGAATTTTCACTGACATATCAAAGTGGGGGAAGATGAAAGGCTTAGGACTCAACTGCTACCGTCAAAAAGAAAAACAAACTTTAAATTGTGCCTCAGACTGAGAATGGTGTGCTAGGTTTGAAGATGGGAAATGTGGAAACTATTTGAATGAGAGCACACTCTTGAAATGCAGTTCCCTCTGTTTTGTTAGGGAGCTGGAGGAACGAAGTGGAACAAGTCTGATCACATCGTCTAAGCCAGGAAATGGTAAGAAGAGAGAAATAATTTTATTTCAGGTAAAGGCTTGGGACATGCTCCCCTTCTTGGAGCCCATCCTGATAAAAAGGTCAGTTTGGAGTATTCCTCAGTCAGAACTTGACTCCCATTTGTTTTCTACACACATCCTTTGTGACCACCTGGCATCACATGGAACACTGTGTGCATTTGTTCCAAGAGGTGAACAAACTCAGCATTGACCCAACAGCTCTGCAACATAACAGGAATTTCTAAAAGAGGAGGAAGTGTTCAAGTCTCATGCTGAGAATATAACAACCACATCTTTTTCCCAAGGAGAGGAACCAGCTCTAATGGCAGAGAACTTAGTTAAAGCAAGAAGGAAAAAAAGATTAAAAAAAAAAGAAATACAGACATTCCATCTGGTTTCCCAGATGCTTCTGTACAGAAAAATCTCTCCCTGTTGAAAATTACAAAATTGTTGTTATAGTGCGGGTCTTTCAGAAAAAAAAGCACAAGAATTCTTGACTGACAAGGCCTTTCAATAATGGTAGAAGTCAAGTTTTGTCTTGCACTTGTTACATTATTTGCATATGAGAGATTTTCCTAAATTACACACGAGAGATTAAATAAAACTGAAGGAATTGTAGGAATACGCTATAAGCAAAATCATAACTTAAAGTCAAAGTAAAAGAATAAAGGAAACACAGGCAAAAGAGCTGTTTCTGTAAAGAAAACAATTACTTTATTTCCTTGAGTTTAAAATCTCTGAAGGAATTTCAGCTTCCCATGAGCCTGAAGCAGGGAAAGATCAGGGCACATAACAATTTTGACTGGTCAAATAAAAAAATTTTTGGAAGATCTTGTCTTAATGAAGATATAGAATATCGTGGCTTTTTTCAGCAATCAGAGGAAAGTTGTCTCTTTCCTCCATACTCCTCTTCACTGAGAGGGGACAAAAAAGGGTGTGAGGGTGCTTCCCACAGGCTGCTCCTTCCAAATCTTCCTGCACCACCTCTGCCCCTCCCCGGTCTCCTCCTGAGAGCCCCTGCTGGAGGCCGCTGCCCTTTGGCCGCCTGCCCAAGCCCTCCCTGCCCTGGCCCCTCATGTCCCAGGCTCCAGACCAGAGCCCAGGAGGACGCAGAGGTTCTTTTTGCTCACTGCTGTGCCCCCACAGCCCCATCCCAGCACAGGCAGAGCCTGCCTTGCCTGAGAAGCTGAACACATCCCACACTTCACCCCAGCCCCACAGATCCCTTCATGTCCAGGGTCCCTTACTGCCAAAGTGCCTTTGGAAAAGCCTTGTGACAGGCTCCTTCCACCCTTTGGAGACAGGGCTCTTTGTACTGACTGGCAAATGCTGGGATTAGCTAATCTGTACATTCCACAGCACATTCTTTATTTCCAAAAGCTCATTCTTATCTGAATGGAAGCTGCTCTGACAACTTTTGTTTCCCTTCTCTCCTCTCAGGCCTTTGGGAGCTGCTCGTTGCACCACAGCTCTGGGGAGGGGGTTACTGAGGGCAAAGTTCAGTTATTTGAAGCTGGGCAAAAGAAGTGCTGATAGAACCCCATACATCCATAAAACCAAAGTATAGAAACTCTCCACAGGGTATCTTGAGTATTTGCACTTCTCAAATTCTTTGCTGTGACAACAGTCTCAAGGCTGATGACTTTTCACAAAGAACTGAAATTAATGAAGTATTGCTTAATAGTCCCTCAACTTCATAAGAAATGTAAAGTAGTTCCTCATAATTCTATTCAGCCAACTCCTTGAATTTCAAATGTAATTTGGGATTGTTTTGATTAAAGAAGCAAGCTCTGTCAGAGCAAATCAAACTAAGTCAGTCCTGAAGATGAAACCTTGCTAAAACAGTATCTTCTATCTGATATTTTGCTGCCTTGGATATTTTTTACATATGTAATGAAAAAATTTTGCAATATTATGTCTTGTTAATGAAATATTTTTTATTAACAAGTAGGAGAAGTGGAGAAAAACAGTCAAGGAATCATAAAATAGAAACACAAAATACAAAACATACAAAAAGAGAAGACAGAAAAATGGAAATTATAGCAAAAAAATAAAATTGATATGTTTGTTTTTATGCTTTGAGAAAATGCGTGAGACTAATGCTGACTAGCAAAATGCCACTTAGCAACACTGGCATCAAAGGTTCTACAAAGAATGTATGTTAACTAACCCCATGTAAATGCATTTTAAAAACATTGTAACAGCTCTTGATGTGCCAGAAATGACAGGTAAAATGAAATTTCTCTTTTCTCTGTAGAAGTCTGATTGCAAATGCTGCTCTTCTGTAGAACATAAGAATCCTTTAACTTTTTGGTTTGGCAATTTCAGAAAGCACATGAAAAACAGGTTCCTGAATTAATAAACTCTCACATTATGTATTGAAAAAGATAAATAAACAAACAAGGGCCACCAAAATCCCCCAGACTAAACCCTCCAAACTTTAAAAGAGATGAAACTTGCAAGATTCTATAGGAAACTTCATATAAGATTCTCTAAAGGGAGCAATATGTCCTTCCTATAGGTCTTTAAAATCATTATGTTAGACTCTGAGTGCAGGACTGTAATTTTCTATTAACTTTTATGGGATGTTGAAAAAAAAATCTAGGGAAAATTAATTTCTTATTAAGTTCCATGATTATTTCTTGAGGCATATTGTAGTAGTAGTATAAATAATGTATCATTTGTATAGCACATTTACCCTTCAAAGAACTTTAGAACTATTAGGCAATATTTAATCTTTTCTGACTGAGTAGAAACATCAGTGCTTTCCAGAGAAACAATATGAGCTCTATCATCACCTCAGAAGTGCATTTAGAATAATGTCTGGCCTTTCTGAATTTCAGCATTTCAGTTTCCTGGGGCTAAAAGAAGGCAGGAATCTAAACTTTGTCTACAATTCAGAACTTTCAGACATGGACCATTAACGGCATCCAACTACATATGAGCTACTGAGCAGAGATGATGTTTCCAAGAGATGGAGAGAGGCAGAAAAGTTACAGGGCTTGCTCAAAGTCCTTGATCCAAGTGTTGCAGTTGTTAGCATGAAACAAAGAAATGTGAAAAAGTGTTGACTAAAGTTGTCCATGTCCCATAGAGTTCTCATTTAAATCAAAGGCAAAACTGATATCCAAGGAAGAGGGAGCACACAGAGTGTACGTGGAAAACAAGGAACATTTCTCTCATGAAGACTGCTAATACTTAATAACTGTGACTGTTGTGCCTGAAGCTTATTTCTCCCTGCAGAATGTATTCCCCAATATTTATATCCATTTATATTTACAAGGGCTAAGAACAGTGGTGCTGTCTCAACCAGCTGGTAAAATTTCCCATGCAAAAGCAGTAATCCTGAACATTACTGAATTATGGACCAGGACCCTCAAAATCTGCAGAGAGCAGTTCTCCCAAAGGCACTTCCACACAGCCAACCTGCAGTAAGCCAGCTCCAAATGGAAACCACTTCCAAGTAAAAATACAAAACATGATGGTCCAAATCATGACTGGCTTACTGCCACCAACATACTCAGGGATAAAGAATTCCATTTTGTCTAAATTAATTTGCTCTTATGTCTTGAGGTTACATGTTTTTATGTATGCTTTTATGGAACTCCACATATAATCTTAACTAATCAAAAAGTCCCTTAAAAGACAGCATTTTGAGAGGAGTCCAGGTTCAAAATTCTTTCTGGTTTTATAGTAATCGCAAATCAAAAGCAAAGTATCTAAAAGACCAGATTTAGAGCACATTTTTACATTTAATTCTATATAGATCAACACCTGTTTTGCTAATAGTTTACTGCTCAGTTATGCTAATTCCTGGAAGATAATTGCATGAAAAATTGTCAGGCTACATAACAGACGTGATTTAAAACTTACTGTGACATGAACACGAGGAAAATAAAGTGCCATTAATCTTAATGAAATTTGATTAATCTTAATGAAATTTGATTAGAAATTTTGAGATTAAAATACCAGACTCTCTTTTTTAACATTATTATATAATGTCATGGGTTTGGTATTTGTGCTTATACATTTGTAAAATGTGCTAGTAAATTCAGAGTACTGCCATAGCAGGCTGATCTGAGCCTAGGGAGAGGACTTCCCTTTTGAAATCAGTAGGAGTTTTGCTATAGACTTCTTTGGAAACAGGTATCCTTCCTATATTATTCATAACAATTGATACACTAATGCGCAGAAAAAGCGAGAGGCATCTGATATGATGTGCAAGTATTACCTTTGTACTCCAGAAGGTGATACAAGGCTTTGGAAAGAAAATATGTCTTCGTTGCTTCAAAACCTATTTGAAGCCTTTTTAGTGTTCAGCCATAAATCTGAGCAAAATTTCTCTGTGTCAGTTGCAGAACAATTTGGCACCACTAAATCTGCTGAACTGTCAGAGTGGTCAATTGGGCCCATACTTTCAGCATAATGTTGTGAGGAAAGGAAAATTTTGTGATTCTATTGTGTTCATTTGTCAGACAGTGAGTCCTTAAGAGCCCATTACTAAGATGTTAGAAAATCCAAGCAAGCACTATATCAGGTAGGAAAGCAGGTTCCAGTTTTCTACTGTTTTGAAAGTACCTGGTTCAGTTGGACAAGGCTCTGCCACTGCTGGGTGACAGGGCAGAACTGTCAGGAACAGGCCATCATGGGTGGCTACCTTTTAAGCATTACAGCCTGCTGATGGCAGGAGAAAATTGGGTCAATCTGTTACTGTTCTCAACTTGTAGCCACAATTCAAATGAAAAACAGAAGAAAATATAATTTCTGGTACCAAGATGTTTTCAAAGAAATTTTCTAAGTGACCTTCATCATCAAAATCACTCTAGAGAAATGCCACAGGGGTGTCACTCAAAGCCCTCTTCACCTTTCCAGGAGAGCCTTGGTGAAAGCAGTCCCAGCAAGGCAGCATTTCAGAGCACTCCTAGGCCACTGTACACTGAGAAGCAGAGTTTTTGTGAAAGCCCTTTTCACAGAAAAGGAGATATTTCATAGAACAGGAGAGAGATCGGCAATGTTTACCGTCCTTCAGGGGGGCAATTAAAACGCCAGAATGTCTTTGCTCTGCATTGACATCAGTCAATTGTTTCTCTTGAATTACCACCACATGCACATAGTGCAGGGCAATCCTGTATTTCCAGTGTGTGCATTTCCCATGGCTGCTCACCAGAGCTGCCCAATGACATGTTGGAAATATGCAAGAGACAAATGTGTTCTGGTGCTGACCTTCTTCCTGGGGTGAGATTCCCTCTGCAGGCAGTGGGGTCAGCAAAGATGTCAGGATGAGCTCTCTGATTGAGCTGAGCTAAAACACAGGCTCCCCAGGGCAGTGGTCACAGCACCAAGCCTGGCACAGCTCAAGCAGCATTTGGACAATACTCTCAGGCACAGGGCGTGAGTCTTGGGGCTGTCCTCTGCAGGGCCAGGGGTTGGACTCAATCATCCTTGTGAGCCCCTTCCAACTCAGCTGATTCTGTGGTTCTGTGACCTATCTTTGCCATGTTACCTCCATTGTAATGCTGCAAATAAAAGCAGGGGAGTACACAGGATTGCAGTAGAGCTATCACCATGGCAAAGTATGGACATGAAGAATTAGGCGATCAAAGAGCAGAAGAATTTGTGTTTTCTTCTCTTTGTGGCAAGTGAATGCAGCCTATGCAAAGTGCTGCTAAAGGCTCCAAGTGTTCTGGAACAGTGTCTGCTGACAAGAGTAAGAAAGTGTTTAATGCAGAGATCCTTTTCTAGTGAAAGATAAAGGCCAAGTTAGGAGTTCATGTTCATAAAGGACCTTAATATCACAGGCCTTTATTGCATTATGAACTAATTCAGTTTCACAGTGAGGCTATTTGAGTAAATCTACCTTTCTATTTTCATCAACTGCTGTTTAATAAGAGTTTGAAGCAGAAAATTATGGCAAATAATTTTCTAATTCTTTAATTTAACTCTAAGATTGTTCTGATAACCATATTGGCTTGGACATAAGCAACAATAAATGCAGATTGGCATCCACAAAAAGGATAGACAGTTCTCTAACCACTGTAATTAATATTTCTGGGCTGCATTCTTTAAGGTTCCTGTGTTTTTCAGAGTTGTAGTGTGCTAGCTAAAATCTGTTCTGTCAGGCTGATTTTGGCTTTCATCCACATATATTAATTTTGCCCAGAAGCTTTCCAGAAACTTAATTAAGCTGGCAGGTTGCATTCTCTTATAGTCCATCTTGAGCACAGTCTCATTTTCAAGACTTGAATTAGAGAACATATTCATTTGAGCTGCCTACTTAAAACTCTTAAAGAAAAAAAAAAAGGTAAAAAATTAAAGAAGCCATCTTCCTTCAAAGCATGATTATTTAATTTTCCATGAAAAAGCTGGTCTGTTTGTACTGAAGTGTTTTAAATGCACTCTTTTTCTGGAAGTGAAGGTGCAGGCTTTGCAGTAAATAACTGGTCAGCTCCTCAGAGAGTGCACGCACTCTGCTGCTGGTTCCATCCTTCAGAAATACAGTTCATTCTCTGACATTTTGTGATATACTCAGACCTTGGCTGTTTAACTACAGGCTCAGGCCTCCTAACTGTTTCAATAAGTCATGAAAACTTTTTTTATTTTCTTCTGAGTACAGCGAGAGGATGGACCTGAACCAAGACTTCTGGTTCAGACGCTCTGCACGGTGAGGACTCAGAGCTGACTTGTAATTCCAAGCGGGAAAAGAAGGAAATTCTAAAATGTGGAACATCTGTTTAATTCCATCTCCAAACCTGTGCCCATGCTTTAATTCAGTGACCAGGGACTTTCAATTATGAAAGTTTCTAAGCTTCTTCTCTGGGTTTCTTGAATAAAGTTCTCTTTTACCCTAAAAGATGATAAATCCAGAGCTGCTTAATTTTCATAACCATTTAAGACAGTCACAGAATGAGTGCAAAGGTCCAGGGGTCTGTGTGACCTGCTGGGCCATGGGCTGTGGGCTATGGCAGAACAAGGTCCTCTAAGGAACTGCAATGAAATTCCTGCAAAAGAAAATTGAAGTCCTGAGGGGGCCTACTAGCCAACAGGAAAAAGCAAGGTAGAAATAAGTTACCTTTTTACCCAGGAAAATTAACAAAAAGATTGGGAATCTTTGAATTGTTGAAGTCTCACCTTGATTTGTCCCAAAAAGAGGGGGAAAAAAGGGCCAGAAATGGCCAAAGCACAAGTGCTACTTTAATAACCAAGTGGCCACTGAGTTCCATGTCAATTTGCCCCAGTAAGAGTTAATTTATGAGCCTCTGCAAATATTTAGCTTATGTTTGAATCCCCATATGTGCAGAATTGTCTGTAGGAGCATGTCCTTCCATGACTGTGGTAAATGGAAACTCCTGTTGTGAAACTGAGCACAAATATTGTTTCACCTGTGAGTCTTACTGTTAACAGCTGCAGAATAAATTATTGGAAAAGATTTCAAACAAGCTAATTCAGTGAGTAGTTGATGGCAATTATGTAGCTTCCCCATGCTGAACACAAGCCATCAAACAGAGAATAGATCAAAACAAGGAAGCTCTTTGGTTTTTCTTTCCCATGAAGTCCCAAACCACCTATGTGCAGATGACATATTCTCTATTCTGCCTACAGAAGGCTTAACTGAAAGAAACTTATTCCCTACCCCAAGATCAAATTAAGTCTATTCAGGAAACAAAGTTAGAAACTGAATTTCAAATAATTTAATTACACTATATAATTACTTTACAGAATCCATAAAGTATTCATTAAACAATAGTAATTCCTACCTGATTCCCACCATGACACACATTACGCCTTTGAAACATAAAAATCCTTAAATTCTTTCTTTTACTGAGCTAATGAAAATGTTAAATTACACTAGCAAGAGCCAGCTGAGCAATTGAAACAACCATATCAAACAGATGATTTGGGATGATACAGTATGTTTCAAGGTGGGAAAACATTATTAAATAAATTGCTAAGGCATGAATGCAACACCCAATGGTTACACTCAGTGGGTCATAAAGGATTCTAACCATGATTTCAGTGTTATTAATGTGTTCATCTAGCTCTCCAAAACAATCAGTGAAATCATGAGTGAATTTTTGTAAACAACTGTTCTGCAACAGAAGGAATTCTCACGTTGTCATTCAGTTATCACATGGCCTTAGAGAACTGCAGCTCCTATCTGTCATTTAGATAGCTAAATTAAAAAAAAAAAGAAAAAGATAATAAATCTGCATCATCTTCACCTGCTATTTTGCTGTTCCAGTTCACTGGGCATTTAATAATTGGAAACCCAGGCTGCATTCTGCCATCCCACTGGAAATGCAGCTTGGCCATCCAGGGCTGTCCCTTTAGGCCATCAAAGTTCACACTGGCCACAATCCCTCACAGCAAGGGAATGGCCACGGGGATCTGTGGCAGGGCATGGTGCAGATGGATTTCTTCACTGAGAGGGCTTAAATTTTGAACTCCATGGACTTTCAGTACACTTCTCACCTCCTATTGGGCAGGTTTACATTTAAAATCAGACCCTTGGTTTGGGATCCTAAAGCATTTCACATCTGTGCTGCTTGAACTTCACCCTCAGATGACAATGGTATCCCCTCCTGGGGTCCCAAGTCCCCCTGTCTTGTGAGTCATATTGAAAATTGGGCTGATAGGTAAGAAAGATGAGCAATCTCAGCTGGCTTTGGAGAACCCTGCTCTCTGCTGTGCATGCAAGAGAAGGTCCCATTTTTAACTAGCTTAATTTAATTGTAAATGTAGCTCCACCGTGCCTGAGCTCTGCCTGGCACAGTGTGCCCTGTCAGATTATGATCCCCTGGGCACTGCTGCAGCACAAATTATAAAAGCTATTATCAGTACAACAGACCAAGCTTTCCAGTAAAAACCTCTGGTTGCCACAGGAGCTGCACACAGTCCCAGGGAGCCTCCCAGCCAAATGGATGCCATGCATGAGAGGACACCAGTGCATCTCCTCTGGTGTCTGTGGGACAACAGGACAGACTTAAAGCAGGCACTTTTACAAGGGAAACATTCCTCTGGTGGCGTGAGAAATTCATGCCAGAAGTGTCAGTACCCACAGTGTGACTGTTTCAGAGACTCCACAGCATTTTTCCAAACATTTTAGACATCCTCTAAGACAGGACAGTGTGAATGAGAGAGGGAAGAGAGGAAAGACCTCTTCTGAGAGCCACATGAGAGATGAATCACAGAATCACAGAATGAACTAGGATGGAAAAGACCGTTAAGATAATCTAGTCCCACCTATGACCTAGCACCTCCTTATCAACTAAACCATGGCACTGAGTGCCACATCCTTTCTGTCTGGGCACTGTCCAGCCCCACCATCCCCAGCCTGCAGCACTGCAGGGATTGTTGTGGCCAAAGTGCAGGACTTGGCACTTGGATTTATTTAACTTCATCTTCAACTGCTATTTTTACATAGCCTGGGCAGCAGAAATGGGGGACTCAAGGATACACATATAAATCGTTAAGTCCAAGCCCAGAAAAAACAACAAGGAATAATTGAACAAACATTCAAACTCAACTAAACCAGACATGTCTCACTGTGGGGTAAACCAAGACTGCTACTGATTATCAAAGATGTTGAGCCAGGCCAAGGACAACTTTTTGGAGGCAGCCTGCCTCAACAGCTATCTGCATCTTTCCTGCAAGCTGAAAACCATATGGTTTGTTTTCCAAAGAACGAAGGCTAGTGATAAGCAAAAATAAGTTTTTTGCAAAATCTCATTTATCACAAAACACCTCAATTTTCATAAAATTCTCTTTGGATTCTATATTTTTGTTAGAGGCTGGACTTGGAATGTTCCCTGCATCTGTATCAGAGGGCAGGCAATAGATGTTATTGTTATTATATAAATGATTTATAATGATTTGTTATATAAATATTGTTATTATATAAATTATAAGTAACAGTAACAGGAAATATGTCAGTGCTGCAGCCTATTCTTAAATGTTTCTGTGTGCTGCAGGACAGGAATACACAAACATTTAGCAAATCCCAGAAGAAAAAACTCTAGTACATAAGAAATCAGTATAATATGTTTATAGTATAATTTGCCTCAGTAAATTAGCCAAACTATGAGAAAAAAATTATTCTTTAAATCAAGACTATTGCTTTTCCATTTATGTCTCTTCACCTAATTTATTTAGGTTATTTCATATCTTTGCAAATCTCTTCCTAATTATGCAGGCTCGCAATCTGACGAAAACCACAAAACACAGAAAGTGTCATTAACTAATGATGTGAAAGATTGCATTCTGTCTATATTTGTGGTCCAATTCCCTATGCAAATTACCTTCAGCATGCCTGGGAAGATGCATTTGTCCAAGTGGTTGTGCCATTACTTGTTCTGCAGACAGATTTGTATTGCAGCACCAAAGTGCTGCAATCTACAGAAGTGATCTGTTCTGTTTTGTAGGATCAGTTTGCTTAGCTCTACGATGTTTTGAATTAAATAATTCACCAGGAATTCAATTACAAGCAGAGCACCACCTTCTCTTGGCATAAAACTTTCATAGGGACTTCAGGAAATGGCAAAACACAACAATTTCCAAATTAATGAAGCCAGCATTGATTTCTTACATGTGAGACCCGGAGGTCAGCAGCAACGTTTTATGGGTGTGAAGCTGAAATATATTTTACTTTCTGGTTTCTGTCAGGACTAACACTGAATTTCTCACAAGTAAGTAGGCATTTGCTACTGATCACAGAATCAATTTACTGAAGCCAACATTGCCTGGAACGGGGTGGTTTGTGGCCCAACATCCCAGAGCCCATGGCACGCAAGGGGAGGAGAAGCTGAATCTTCCTAGAGAAAGGTGAGGCTAGAGCACAGTTACTGCAATTCCTGCAGACTGATAGCAAGCTCATGGTTAATTAAGATGGCTGACATTGCAGTTTTTTAATCAGTGTATCTTGTTGCATATAAAAGGCTAAGGAGAATTTTCACCCTGTGCTGACCCATGTCAGCTATAATAAAAGACTCTTAGTGTAGTGTTTCAAAACTCCCAGAAGGACAAGAAAACTATCAAGAGTTTGGCCCTGAAATTTAGCAGTTGTTACATTTTGCTGCCATTTACCATTACAGTACAAATGGAACAGCTTATCTGTACAAATTGCTAAAATGTGCTTTTACACACTGTAAAAAACCGTCAGGTTTCCACAGCGCTGGCTCGGCCAAAAATTTCTGCAGTCTCCTTCCTTTCACTCATCACTCTCCCAAATGCCTCCTCAGTAACTCAAGACACCAGGCACAAAAGGATTTCTCCAGGCCTCCATTTCCTTTTTTTTTTAAGTGAGGCAAAACAACTTTCAGCACCACCTCAAAAGCTGCTGCAGAGCAGCAGGCAAAGGCTGACGTGGCTGATACTGCGCTCCCTGATGTGGAGGGGATTCAAGCAGGTCGTTGGACAGCAGACCCCACGGAGAGGGAATAAAACCATCCAGCACCATTGGCTGATTCCTACAGACGTGATTGAGATCTCCAGTGAGCATGCAATCATGAGCTGATTGCCTATTCCAGGATTTATTTTAGCTGCTGTGAGTCTGGATCTAAAATCCGTGGTCTGAGTAAAGGAACATTCAGCTGCAGCTTTTAGGCTCTAACTCCTGCCACCAGCTGAGGTTGTTTAGAAGCTTTCAGTCTCCCAGCCCCAGCCATGTTCAGGCTGTCTCTGTTTATTGAGGGTTCTTAGTTTAGAGACTTCCTCCTGCCACCAGCAGCCAATAATCTGTCTGCCAGAGTTTTAGTCATGCTCCGCTTCCTCTGGACCGTGTTCCCAGGCTGCAAGCTCTGCTGTGACAAGAAATCCTTAATTCGAACATTTGATGGCTAAACACAGCTACAAAACACTAATGAATGCAGAGAAGTTTGACTTCAGTTTGGATGAAGTTAGATGTTTATTTAAACTTTAGAAACCTCCCCTAGCATTGTCTTGTTTGAGAAAGGTATCTGCTGTCCCTGAGACCTCTATAAAAGATCTCAAGGCCATCTTGTACCCAGTTGGAAATCTTTAAACATTCACATCAACTACATGCCATCTTCTAAATTAAAGAGAGTGAAAAAATTGAGCAATTCAAAATAATTAATGATGGGTTTATATCCCATCAGAGGAACCTGGTCAAGGTGCCTGACTTACAGCTATTTGCATATGCATCCTCCCCAGACTGACTGATTTTCTCTGTTCTCCCCTATTTGAACACTTGTGGTCATACCTCTACAAGGGCAGAAGCAGAACTATTTCTAAGATAGCCTCCTGTTATTCTGATTAACTGAACAACAAAATCCTTTAAAAAAAAAATGTTTCCAGGAATCTGCATCTTGGATGCATAAACTCCAGTGTTAGCAAAAAAAAAATAGACTCACATAAGGGTCTGACCCAAAGGGATTTTGAAAGGAGCCCAGAGCTGACCAAAAAAACTCAGCTTTCCTAATCCTAATGCAGTGCACTAACCACAAGATTTTATCTTTTGAATTCACCTTGCACAATCAAGGATTTGATTTTCAGAAGGGAGCCTTTCCTAGCTGTACTTTTCCACTGTAAATTTGGTTCCATCAGGTTAGATCAGTGACTTAGGGGTTTAACAGAGCAAGAAAGACAATATCTCAGGGAAAACTTAAAGGGATCTGCCTGACATGAGTAAGGAGAATAAACCCTTTCCCCACCCTATTACACAGAGCCTGGCAAGGAGATGTTGAGATAGCAATACAGGGAAAAGAACAACGAAGTCTGATTTTCCCTAAACCTTTTATGATTTTCTTCTGCAGATATCATTGATCAATGGTCCCTGAGATTAGCAAGAGCAGCATTCACAGAAATGGGGCTGTCTGTCCACATCAGGGCAGGTGACCCTCAACACATGAATTTAAATATAAGCAACTGTGAGATTGCACTGTCACATTTTACTAATACCTCATAAACTTTAATCATCCAGAAAAAACACGAGTTTACAGAAGCCACTGTAGAAGTAGCACTTCTCTGAAGCATTTTAAACATCAGGATTCAGGCAGGTTTGTTTATGGATACCTTAAATTAGAGGCTTACTGACCCTGAAACTGCACATGAAAGATCAATACTGATCACACAGGGCAGAATTCAAAGTGATAAGGAGCTGATGTGCCCTCCATTCAACAGATAAGATGTCCAAGAAGCTTAATTCCTCAGATATGTAGACAAGCAGATATATTTTATAGTATAATTTAGTGAGCTATATATGTGTGTGTGATATAATATATAAACTATATTAATATAGTATATATAGTATATAGTGTACGTATGTATAGTACAGATATATACATATATATTATGTATATAGTATATATGTGTAATATATCCTATGCCCCTAAAATTAGAATAATAATGCCAAAAGAAAACAGAAAAATCACACCCAAATAAACAAAAGGGAGCATTTCACATTAAGTTGAATTCTTTCAGCACCTGACCTTGAGGTAGAGTGGTTGCTTAATAGTGAAATCTTCAAGTATAGCAGATTTTAAATTCATGTTTTTCTATGGTAACGACACTGTGCAGCAAATGACACAGGTACATTACATTGGTTTACTCATTTTTACCACTGCTGTTTGCAGGGGATTTAGATCCAGCAGCTGTGGGGATATACTAATTATTAGAATGACTGCCAGCCTATATAAATTATCTCAGGAAGTAGATGGCACCTCTGACAAGTGAGCTGTGTGAAACTGTTGCTCAGACTTCAGCGAGAGAGGTGGAAAATTCTCAGGGTCTAAAATTTGGCTATTACTCAACAAATAAATCAGTCTGCATAAAAACTTCCAATGCTGCTAATTATAAACTGAGAAATTTAATGTGTGCATACAACATATACAATATATACATAAATACCTAATTGAATATACAAAAACCTATGTACTAAGTAACACACACTTATACATGTGCCTATGTATGTGTGTCTATATATCCAGATAAAACATGTAATGAACATACCAAGAGAATAAGGGACACTGGCTGGTTAAAGCAAGAGTTCAGAAAAGGTGAACAGTTTGATGACCAACTTAAATGGGCATTTGGGAATTTTTTACTACTATATGCCATCCATCAAATATTTAATTTCTTTCACAACCAACATATGAAACTGCTGAAGATGATTATTCATAAATTCTGCTTCAAATGACCCTGCTTTCCAGGAAATATTTTCCTTTACACTTTTCCTGGTACTTGGGACTATGTGTTTTTAAACACAAGGTTCTGGGATGATTGCTTCCAAATTCAGAAATTCAAGGAGCTCATTAGGCAAATAAAGAATCATCTGATAATTAATCCTGCTGTGCCTTATTATAAAATACAATCAAAATAGAGTATAATATTAAATACAAAATCACTGTTAGAATAGTATGAATGCTAAAAAATAACTTCCATATAGTTTAAAGTTATATAATACTAGAGTAGCCATTATCAAGCCTCAGAAATATTTAATTATAGATATTTTGCAGAATTTGCATTATATTATCAGCACATTATAATGTGACAATTGGGATCCAGCATTTACAGGTATTATAAAAGGGGTTCCTCCTACCTGGTAGTGGAAAGAAGAACTCAGTAAGAACACCGTGGCAAAGTTTAATTGAAATCTTGTTAATACTTCAATGCATCACGGTTTGATTAATTCAATTTTAAGCAGATAAAATTTAAGACATTATAATTTTTAAATTAATAAAATAATCTTCAATCTCCACTGCAAGCTGCCTCTTTATCTGCTACTTTTCATTTTATAAAGCTGTAGTCTCCCTGGGTATGGAGATGCTGTAGAAAAGTTAACAATCAGGACTCATCTCTCTCTAGAGATACTTATCTCGTCTGTCTTGTGGACTTTTTTACAATTTTTTAACTATGTATAGATAAACTTGGCTCACAGCAAAATCATCATAATCACAGCACCCTTTTGAAAAGTTCTCTAACTTGTTTATTGACAAGGAACTGGTTGGCCTAATTATAAATGATTATCCCTCAGGGGAGGAGGTTAGCAGCAGGCATATGTACAAATGGCCACTTTCCTGCTGCATCAATTAACACAAAAACCCATAATTTCATTATCTCTGAGGGCCAGCTTCCTGCAGCTTTTCATATCGTGGTCGTGTCTGGATTTAAAAGGTGTTACCTTTGGGAGCCATATAGTTGTTGAAAAAGATATATTATTCTTTTTAGTTCTATAAAGAAAGAGCTAAAACTCTGTGTAGAGATGGTCTTTGACTATTGCCTGTCCTCAGGTGTCAGAGGAGCTCCACAGAGGGTGGGAACAGACTGGGCTCTGAGCTGGGCCAGCGTGGGGAGGGAGGTGCAGCACAGGAGCCCGTTGTGTTGGTGTTGGCTCAGCTGCTGACACAGGTCTGGTTTCATGGGCTGTGCCCCAGTCCAAAAGTCAGAGCAGCAGAAACACACCCTGGGAATGGTGGGGAGAGCTCTCTGCCCCGGCAGCTCCTTTCAGGACCTCAAGAACTTTGCCAGCATGATCCTTATAGACACTGATGAAAGCCAGAGGATAACAAGTGACTGAAGGAGGTAAAAGGCAAACCCAAGTTAACATCTGCCCCTCCCTATGCCAGCAGTTTTACAGGTATTTGCAACACCCAGTCAGAATCAGAGTGCAGCAGAAAATGCCTAATCCCACTTAAACTTACAACTTTTTCTACCCTACCAGCCTGTAACCTGAAGCCATCAGTAATTCTGAAGCTGAAATTTGAAAACATGACTTTTGAAAGATTTGATATCTTCCTGGCTTTCAAAATAAATTCTTTGGATGACTTTAATACTACAGTAGATAGCAGCCGCCCCAGCAAGAAAGCAGAAAGAACTGGAAATTCTAGTAATTCTCTGTACCCTTTCAAATGAGAATGAAGCATCAACAAGGAAAAACAAAGAGCATAGGAAATGTATATCAGAGTGGAACACACATTGTTCCCTGATCCTGCACAGTTCAAGCTCATCATTTAAACCACCTCATCCAGCAGTGTTAATTAAACAACCAGACTCTGAAGTGTGAATAAGACCCATCCAACCATTCCATGGTTGTACACCAGTTCTGCAGAGACAGGAGCTGCTGACAGAAGGGTGGAGGATGTAAAATCTGCTCCAGCCATTGGTGAAACATAAACTTAAAAAATTTAGAGATTTTAGAGGAGCTAAGATTTTAGTTAGAAATAAGCTTTTTTTGAGCTAATTAAAACAAATAAGTAGGCCTTGATGAAGTTAAGAGTTAGTAGTTAACTAATAATTGATTGCTTGTCAACATAATGTTTGGTTAGCTGGGTTTCTAATGAAGAATATAGAAACTGACAAATAGCTTTGAGGAACATAAGACAATTGTGGGCCTCCTCTGTTCTGAAACCAATTAAAGACAAGGAATGGGAGTTCTTCCAAGGGTTCATTTGTCATATTTGCCTTGAAAAGGTAGAAAGGTCAGAATGAGGAAGACTACATTTACTTCTTCATTTTGGGACCCCTCCCCATGAAAGGGACCACCGACCCTTTCAAGGAACACACTAGGCATGCTTAATGGCTTTTGAACTAATTACCATATGAAGTGGGGAATGGGATGTACCAAAATCATGAATATGTATTTGTATTTTGGGTATTCAATACTTGCATAGATAAAAGAACTCTGTAATCACCTGTAAATCGTGGCGTGTATTTGGGAGCTATCCTGCACACTGCCCAGCGTTGTAATAAACATACACTTTCTAACTTTAAACTGTTAGAGAGTTTTGTCCGTCACAGTTGGATATCGATACTAGATCAATATCCATATTTTTAATAAATCATTGGCAATGAGCAATAGGAACGTCTGTCCCCTAAATGTCTACTGAAAAATTAATCTAGCTTCAAAAGCTAAAAAAAAAATAAAGCACTTTAGAAAAAATTCACGTGAAGCTTGGACAACACTGAAAAGACCCCTAAATATAACTGCTTTAACTATCAGATATACATGAAACTGAAGAACCTTGAAAAATGAGTTCATTCCTTTTTTTTAATACTCTAAGTCTGTCGTGGCAGGGCCTAAAAAAGGTCTTAATAGGGTATCATTCACCTGGTAACTCATCATGGGAGCCTCAGTCCACTGAGGATCCACTAGACTGAGGTCCAGAGTGTTAAGGCCTATGGAGAGAATGGATTTCACAGCCCATTGAGTCAATGGATGGAGCAGTTTCAGTCTGCTAGGTTAATGCGGGTGCTACTGACACACAGTGAGTGCTTTTACAGCATTAAAGAGCCTTACTAAACTTTTCATTAAGAAAGCCCTTTATATTCAGGATAATATGTTTTCCAATTATGACAATTAAGTTTTGTTTTTCAGAAAAGGAAAAGCAATTCATTCATACTGTAAATTATTTGCTAGATTCACCACCTAAATTAAAAGGGAAAATATTTTTTCTTCAGTTATGATTGCCAAGAGAATCTGTTTTAAAGGTCAGTCTTGCATATTTCTACTCATATGAACTATAATTACACACACAAACAGCCTTACTTTGAGGCTGTTTGTGTCAGTGAAGTTTTGCAAGGTCAAGTTTTTGGTTGAGACTGAACAAGTTTAAATTTCAAAAGAAGCAGGCAGATTCTGTAGCCAAAAGGGAAGTCAGAGCCATCCCCTGTGCAAAAGCAGTTACACCATTAAATGAGATTTTGGCAATGAGACTGACACAGCCACTTCCAGCACTGGTGGCACAAATGGAGCAGCTTTAATGTCAGCCCTCCTTCAGAGTCCTGGAAACTCAGTGTTCACCCCACTGACTTCAGGGGCAGCTGAAAGCCAAGGAGGGCTGGCAGCCTCCCGGGAGCCACTTCATTAGCATTTGTTATCTGCTCTTTCTCTGACTCTACCTTCAGAAAGCTTCAGAGCTGACAGAAGTTCCACTGACTTTCCCTGTGGAAAGGGCAGATGCAAAGCCAAGGAGCAGCTCTCTAGAACTGCATCAATAAAAGGAATATGTCCTCATGAAGGAAGATTTACACTTTGCATGAGGTTAAGGAACAAATTAGGAGAAATATCTACTTGTGAAAGCCTCCCATGGTGGTTATTGATAATTTAAGCATAACAAATTGGAAATATACTTAAACTTTGTCCAATGATGGCATTATTTCTGTGTGACACTACTCAAAGCAAGACTCAATCATCTGGGAATAAAAAGAACAATTTTCACATTTTAGGGTAACTTTCTTTCATTTCAATAACCAATCCTTTCATTCTCACACTTAGGGAAAGCTTTATAATAAAATAAATCTTTCTAAGAAACACATTAAAAATCCTGTAGTATTTCTAACTTGTATATTAATATTTTTGATCCAAGTGCACACCTAATGGTTAATTAAGAATGCAAATGATATAACTTGCTGCATAATCAAGGTTAATATCCCAAAAGAGTCAAACCTTGCTTTGCAAAAGAGCAAAAAGAAATGCAGATAAGAAAGACAAACAAGAGTAATGAAATAAGCCCCCTTTAATTTCACATCATATTAAAAGTTGAAAAGGAGAGTTGACCTGTTTCCTGATGAGGCACTGCTCTTCTTCAAGATTAAAATATTTTTCTTGAATGTTGATTTTCTTTAGTTTGCTTCTGGTTTCAAAAATGCTTAGAAAGTAGCATGGCCATATTTTATTTTTCATTTTCAAGTTGCAACAATATATTCTATTGTTTATAAATTCACCCTATGTTATGATTAGTATTATAGCAATACTTAGGGCACAAGAACATGGAACAAAACCTTAACTGTGCCTCAAACACAGAGCTTAAAACTTTCACCCTCTCAGCAGTTACAATTCTTGATACACAATTCTGATATGCAATTCTTTCCAAAATTAGCAGTGCTAAGTATTGGATCAAATATCCATAAACACTATTTGAAATAAAAAATATTTAGGTCAGTGGTGGTTGTAGCCCACCATATGACTCAGAAATTTTATGATTTGGCATTTATAGAAAAAAGCAATACTTAACGAATTTTGTGCTTGCAACAGGAACAATGGCAATGGATACACCCCATTTCTGTATATTAATTGACTGTATATTAATTGATTTATTCAATCCCTTAACAGTACTTCAGAACTTTTTTATTTGTGCTACTGTCTTTTTTGCTATTGGTGGACGAGAAGGGCGGCCAATAGTCAAGTGGAATAGAATGCAAAAGCAATTCAGGACCTAAAATAAGAAAACAACTGCAGAAGCCTTGGCTATCCCATTTCAGAACATGAAAAAGGTCCTAATGTGAAATTAAAATCTTCAGGCTAAAAATATTCAGAACAAAATGTAGCTGTGGTCAAAATGTGCAAATTTCTTTTTATTCACTTAAACTGGTTTAATTCTATAATAATGCAGTGACTAATTGTGCCCTGAGTAGGCACAAGTGTGCCTAACTGAAAAGACTGAAAATGGCAGTTAAATAATTAATGTAAAAATATGTTGATGAGCCTAACTAAGAAAATGTGAGATATTGGAAATTAAATAGCTGGCATTAGGTAATCTACTTACTGCATAAAAGACATTAGAAATATCCATTAACTGCATCTGCCATAAATAAACAAACCTAGGAAGGAGACCAAAAGATAATATTTTTCCACTTTTGCTTAAGAGGAATATATTGAATTAATTTTTCAACAATTAAATAAAGAACCCCATACTAAATGAATCGAGAAACCTCACAGTTTACTTGGGAGTAAAATTAAAATATGATGTACTAATTTGTTTTTGGGGGGGGGTGGGAGCAAGGGTACTGGATGAACCACATTATACACTCTAATTTGATACAAATGATTGGTATTAATGATATATGTGCATATTAAGTTAAATTAAGAGTTATATTCAAAGAAGAAGTCAAAACTGGAAGAGTAAATTCCAGCCTGGAGCTGTAAGGTTCCTGTAGGTGTCTTCTGAAGGTCTTTGAGACCAGGATAAACAAGCACCTGCCTGGTGCACAGAAAATTGACTGCCCTGAAGCACAGGGTGGGGGGAGAAGAAAAGAAAAGGTAATTTGAAGTCTTCTCAAGGCTGATCTTCATAGAAGTGTGGAATTGTGGCTCCTCTGTGGCAGATCAGCAGCATTGCTCAGAACAGGCAGTGGACCAGAGCAAGCTGAGGAGAGACACCTGAGCCAAACAACACAACAGGCAACTGCATCAGAGTCAGCAATGAGCCTGGGAAACAGCCTGTGCAGCTGGGAGAGCCCTGCCTTGCACAGCTAACGAGGCATTGAAGTAAGTAACACTTTCCCAATCAGTACAAAAAGAAATCATTCAGCTTCCTCTGCCTGAATATTCTTCAGTCTCTATTTCTTTTTTTAGCAAATAGGATAGAGGCTTTTATTGAGGCTTTTATTGTTGTTGCTCCTGAATCTTATTATTGATCCCAACAATATATTTATAATTTTGGATATATTTCTGAAAGCCACCCTCCTTTTGCAGTACAGCTTAGGCCAGCAAAACTTCTGCTCATGCTTCAATGTGAACTCTTGGGGCTGAGCTTACAGCAACCTGTCAGAGGGGCGAGTGCTCTAAATGATGCCATTCATCTCCTGGCCATGCACTTTGCAGATGAAAAGAAGGATAAATGATTTTAGCCTAATGCAGTACCTGCCTAGTGAGGCTTTAATATTACTCTTATCACCATGGTAACCCTGAAGGAGAAACACACAACTAACAAAGTGTTAGGAATAAGGAAAACAGTTTTAGTATTTTCCTTGTTCTTCCCCCACCCCCTCAAAAGGTAAATAATGCAAAAGGTTCAACAACAAATACTCTTAATTTACTCTCCAGACTCTGAGAAGCGAATCTGTGCACTCCTCTTGCTTTTTTAGATTTACACTGCGTTTCAGCAGAGCAATTGTCTTGATAAAATTACAAATCAGAATAACTAGAAAGGTAGCCTGATGTAAAACTCACATAAGTAGCTGTATAATCCAGTTTGTGTGACTTTGGCACCATCTTGGTGAAAAATACAGTTTTTACTGCAGTTTAGCACTCAGATTAAAAACTATGCTGAAGACCCTAATTGGGTATGTACATTATGTATGTACATTATGTACATATATACAATATGTATATGCATACAGCCACATATAAAACAAGAGGAAACCCTGGTCATCCTAAAATAAACCCTATAAGACTAAAACAAGAAAATATATGCTTTGAAAAATCATCTCTTTTCCAGCTGATGGAAGCATTAGCTTTGACACAGATTATGTGAAAATCCTCAGGTCAGGGCCCTTCAGAGAAACTCTTTTGTTCAGCAGCTGTCAGAAGAAAGGAACTCTGCTTTCCACAGAACTGAGCAGAATTCCATATCCACAGTGGGACAACTGCCAGGAAACTGCCAGCACCCAGTCCCAGTCAGCTCATCACATCAGAGGGACACAGGCTGGGGAATCCTTGATGGGATCAAAGCCCCTTCCTCAACCTGGTGGGGGTGTCCAGGTCTGCAGTGTCCCTGTGCAAGGCAGATGTGACACCTGTGACACTCAGCAGGGGCTCCAAGGAGTCTGTGCCATGATTTCCATACCAAATAACACTCTGGCCTTGCAGGAGGGTGCCCTGGGCACACTGCATGGCTGTACAGACTTTTTTCAGATTTTTTTTTTTCCTGGCTGTACAGATGTTTTCTGCCCATGAACTGGAGCAGCCTACAGAGCTCACAGCTCTCCACTCCTCCAGGCAGAGCTGCTTTCCTGTTGTTCATCCTCTGACAAACTCTTAGCCCAGGCACAGTCAGCATTTGTGAAAAGTGGCTTGCAACACCACCAGAGAGACTATTATCATAATTCTCTTCTGTGTACCATCTAATGTTTCTAACAGCAAATCAAACAACAGATGTATGGATGGCATGTAGAGTCAACATGTTGTGTTCCAAACAGCTTTGCTCAGCAAATATTGGAAGATGTCCTCAATAGCTAATATTATAATTTCTCCATTTTTCTTATGAAGCAACAAGGAAATTACAGGAAAACCACTATATGTTTTATAAAAATAAATCTCTGTTTAGAAAAAAAGCAATATATGCCACAGAATCGTGCATCTGTTCTGCTCCGTTTTATATCTGAACAATCAAGATTGCTTCTTCTGCATTTGTTTGCAAATGCAGGCATTTTTTCTAACACATATTCATTTAGGAGGAGAGATTTTACTCACATTCACATAGACTTAAGGAGATGGCAATACATGATGACAGTGTCTAAAAATATTATTTTCCCTTGTGAGTTTCCTTTTATGTTTAATATTCAATTTTCTAATCTCAGGTTTGTCTACTAGTCCTACAAGAATACTTTAATTCTTTTAAACTCTTTTAACCTGTAGAAGTGCTAGAATAGAAACTACCTATTAAGCTTACTCACCACAATTTGAAAAGAAAAAAATCCCACTTAAATTATTGGCTCTCCTAATATGTAACAGAAAAGAGGCAAATCTAGAGAAAGGACCAGAAGTCTGATCTTAATAGCAAAGTGCCACCGCTCATAAATGAAGGTGTTGTCACACTCAGTCACTCGACTTCACAATAAATGAAGATGCCAGGCAAACACTTCACATTTTGAAAAGCAGAACAGATATCAGTCAAATTTTAGCCAAAACCAGTTGTGGCATGTGGATTGTTCCTGGTGGCTGATAAATGTTTAACACACACTCATTAAATGGTTTAACACAGAAGTTTCAAATGCACTTTAAAACTTGTACTCTGCTGGGTCAAGGTTTAACAAAAGCACAAACATAACCTCTCCTTCCAGCCTGCTGTTTGGTAATTTCATTAGGAAATGCAATTTAGCTAATGATTCATTTAATCTTTTTATAACCACTCACATAAATCTTGAATAAATGTTATGCAAGCTCCAACACTAATTTAAATTACTCCTATTAAGAGTCATGTCCAAACAAAAACATGACTGTTGGCAATAAGACCCTTAAAAAAAGTATATCCATATGGTACAAGTTTCAAAAATACAGAATTCCTCACATCCCTTTCCTTCCTCTGCTGTCATTTTAAAGCTGTTGCATTTCTTATTTCCCTTTCCCCTTACTTGTCTACCTTTTCTTCTGCAAAAGTGATCTCCAAAAGATAAAAATGGGCAGTAAACCTTCAGATGTTTTGTAGTTAAACTCCATCTATTTGTGTTTTATGGTAAGCAATGCAAATTTTGGCTTGTAGAAATAACCTTATTAGGTATGCAGGCATTTCTCAGGAAACACTATCATAAAAACCACAGCTAAGTCATTAATCTTTTCAAAAAGCTTGTTGAGATCCCCATAGGCATTTAAATGGATCATAACAGCCTCACATGTGAAATATAGAGCTGCAGCCAAGAGTCTGACAGAAGTGCAAATTTGGACAAATAAGACCATCAAAGCTTCAGCTGAAGAGATTTCTCTTCTCTCCACAGGACAGGGGGTTGATAAGACCAATCATGGAGGATGAAACTATAAATGAAATAAAAATGCCAAATTCATGCCAGCAACCCATGGACTGTTAAAAGCCTACCTGTCTGAAGACAGCAGCTATTAAATGATTATATCACTGCGGAGAGACTGGCACCATGGGATAAATGATGGAGCACTTGCCCAGAGGTGAACATCCCCTGTTTGTCTTGGTGGATTATTATACCACACTCAGGGGAATGAACTGAACACTTGGTGTATTAAATCAATGAAATTATGACCTCCTCTTGCACAAATAGAGGGGGGAAAAAAAACCAAGAAAAACCAAACCACCCATTTTCTGGGATAAACCCTACAAATTAGTGGTTATCGTATCCATGGACTATCAAAATTGCACCAAAGATCTTAGAAACAAAGCAGTCGTCAGAAAGAACAGGCCCAGTTTTCACTGTTTGCCTCTGGACTAGCTCCAAGCTGCTTTCCAAGTTGGGTATGTTTGCTGCAGTTTATTTTACTATACCAGGATAAAGTATGACACCCAAATTTACTCTAAAGCTGAAATGATCAGACTCCCTTACAAAATTTATTCAGAGAAGACTATGGGCTGAATCAGAGATGCTGAGACCTTCATCACAGAAGCTGCACAAAGAGACAAAAAGTTTTGCCACATCCTGGGGAAAATATGGATTTGGCCAGAAGCAAACACTTTGAAGTTGTTTTTCGGGGGGAAATGGGGTAATGGGGTTTTTTTATGGAAAGTACAGGGTAAAAAGAATTGCTGTCTGTCAAAGAGACAGCAGGTATGAGAACAGTTAAAATAAAGTTTGCAAAATGAGCCTGCAACAAAAGCAGTGACTGAAATTTCATCATCTCCGGCAAGGACTTTATAAACAACCATGCTATCACTATTTGTTTCCATCAACCATTTCAAATTTGTCTTCTTGGTATCAACCAGGTAAATATTCAGGACTTTTACAATTTAATCTACAAAGTTGCACTGTTTTTCCTGCTTACCCAGTTCTAATGGAAATGCTTAATGTTATGTTGGAAAAGAAATAACACATTATCTGGCATTTTAAAAGTTATACTGCAATGAGACACAGAAGAACATGAATGTCTGTTTGCCTTCAAGGAGAAGAAATATGCAGCCTTTGTGATAAGTTACACTTTCTCACACAGGCATCTTTTCTGAGATTTCTGCAACTTCAGTAGTCAATAATCTTCTTTTTCTTTTTTGAACAGGGTGTAAAACAACTTGGGATTGTTGAGCCAGCCACATGGAGACTTATTTCCATTTTCAGTTAGCTTAGCATGTAAATGAGGCACTGCTCTGGCACCGTGGTAGAAAAGGTCTGAGACCTCATCTGCTTTAAGCACATGCAGTATTTTGGAGAAATACTTTAGGATATGCACAGAAGTTTCAGTAAGCTTATAAGCAGCAAGGATTAATAGGCAAAAACCCCAACAATAGAACTACAGTTCTGCTGCAGATCAACTAAGAAATCTAGTGACAGTGAAATGGCTCAGGCTCCTCTTTCCCACACCAATCTTAGCTCTGCCTTGATGTCTCCTCCCTGCCAGTTTGGTACCACAGAGGCTGGACTTGAAAGTGCTGCCTCCATCCCCACTGTTGTGTTTGGTTAGGCAAGAGGAGAAGGAGAGTCTGCACCAGCCCCATCCAACCTCAAACACTTCAACAAGGCTGCAAATCTGTGCTTAGGATCCCAAAACACTCTAAGTATTTCAAATGGACAATTGGTTCAAAGTCACAAAGATGAACCCTGTGCTGTTCCCACTGCTGAACTAACCAGCAAATAAGGAGCTCTCACTCTTCTGAAATAAGCTGAAAATTATTAGAAAGTTTTACATTTCTGAGAAACTTTGGAAAGTTTTAGGTTTCTTGTTCCCCTCACCCCCTCTATCTAATAGGGGAAAGAGAACATTAAATATAAAAAATATTTCATAGGCTGAAATTAGGAAAAAAATATATGATGACTCATGTGGATGGTTTAGTTTCAATATTTTGTGTTTATTTAATAATATTCCTTTGTAATTTTTAACTAAGAATTACCTTGCCTTCCTAGATGAAAACCAGTTTCAAGCAAAATCCTAAACCTCTTCAATTTTCAAGATATCAAAACAGAAATGGGTGACAGCTCTAAAATTACTTGCAAACTGGAAAATGAATCAGACTTACTTTTCCCCATTAACACAATAAATGGGTGTTTTACAAGGAATAAATGGCAGAACATCCCCAAAGATCCCTCTATTGCTGCGCAGTGAGGATGCTCTGGGAGCTCTCAGCACCCTCCTGCTCATAGAGGACTCAGCTGCCAGAAATGGGACCTGAACTGGGATCTCTGGATTTCCCTCTCTAGAAAAAAAAACCCTGCTCCCTGCAAAACCCAGCACTGCAGAACAGCTGGCATTTTTTGGAACACAACTAGAAAATAATAAAACAAAAATCCAAGCAAAAGGCATCAAAACAGATTCATTAGAATAAAGCAATTTATTTTAAAGAAATACTTTTGGCTGCCTTTTTTTCTAGAAGTCTGCTTTCTCATTTACCCTTTCTTCAAGCTGTCAGCAACCAAAAGCAGACAACAGAATTTGCTTAAAGACCATACAAGGGCTGCAAATTATTCCTCCAATATTGCTCCTCAGCTCCCTCCCTTATCAGTGGGTTTTCATGTATTTTGCTGCTCCTCAAACTGCCTCTCCTTGATCTTGTAAATTTACATCAGGACTGCAGAACCCTGAAAACAAAGTTACAGGTGCTTTGCAGTTGATCAGAAATACTGTTTTACCCTTGCTTTATTAGTTCCTGGGATTTTTTTTAAGAGATTTCATATAGTTTTTAATTTATATTTAGGTAATCTGACTGCTTTTTAATTCAACAGAAAGCTTCCTGCTTGGAATACATTTTCTAGACAAGAAAATGTGGGTTTATTCACACCAAACTGCTTGGCTGTGGCTGCCTGCCTCTGCTCTAATTAATATTTAATTATTTATTTGAATTAGAGCAGCTTCTATGAGTGTGTGCCAGACCAGAATAGCCAAGGAGCTGCAGAACAAAATCAGCATTTGCAGGAGCCCAAAGTTCAAATCCCTATCCTGATTTAATTTTTGGCTTTGGGAGGCAGGACAGCAGCTGCCTCCCCTGTGGTGGAAAGAATCACTCAGGATCTGACTTGAATTCCTGCTGAGCAGCTCAGAGTCAAGATCTGAGCAGGGTCTGTTGCCTCAGATGTAAATTGGGATCGGTGCTAAACTGCTTCCCAGAGATGTGCTGAATAATTAGCAGTTGCAGAGGGCTTTGAGATGGAAGATTTCTTAACTGGAAGGGGGAATGAAACAATACTCTTGCGCTCAGAACTCTGTAACAACTATTCCTATGAGCTACTCATGCCAAATCTTAAATCAGAATTTGGATGAGAAAGAAGGGGAATAAGTTTCCAGTTTTATAAAGCTGCAACTAATGAAAAACATCACACTTCCACATTATTGATCAATGTGATGGTTTATTCCCAAGTCTGATTTTAATAAATGCACACAAGGCTACAGAGAAGTGATCCATTCGTTCCTGTCTCCACTCCTTTATGTTTATATTATTCTTATATTCGAGATTTGCTATACTTTACATGCAACTAAATCAATTTTCAGTAAAACTGTCTTTTGAACAGAGGTAGTGTCATGGTTTGAGAGGAAGTGAGTTTTTGGGAGGTGGTGGTGGTCAAACCAATAGGTGCTCAGATGTGAATATTGGCACCTGGTTTGACCATTGAGGATATGGATACGCCTCTGAGAACACAGGGGTTAAAAGCAAAGAACTCCCAGGAGAACGCTCTCTTGGTTCCGATGGATGGAGAGGTCAGACCTCCCCTGCCCAGCTGCCCGGCTGGAGGGAGGTAGGCCGGAGCCTTGGGCAAGGAAGGGAGGTGAAGGCCCCTGTAGGAAAAGAGTGAGTTCTCTACGGAGATGGAAGGGTGGAAGAAATCTGAGAGGCATCGGGCAGCCCCCCTTTCCCAGGAGAGAGAGAGAGAGAGAGAGAGAGAGAGAGGTGCCAGTGCTACCTTGAAATTTGATAGCACTGGCCTGGCCGAGAAGGGGGGCAGCAAGAAGAGTGCCCGGCAGAGCCAGGGTGGGAGTTCTGGACGAGTAGAGACTGTGATTTTAACCCTTCTGTGGGATGATGGGAACCTTGCAAATGCTGAACCTCTGAGAGTTGAAGGAGAAGAGAGACAGGAATAAAGTAGGAGGAAATGCGCAAGTGTGATGAAAGCTGTGAAGGTGAAGAAGGACCGAGAGAAGTTGAGAAGAATTCTAGGTGGGAGGAGATGATGGAGTGGCTTTTGGCTGGACTTTTCTTGTATGGCCATGGACAGAACCTTTCCTGTAATACAGAGACTGCATTTTAGGGGGAGGCGATGGCTTGGTGCCGAAGGAGTGATGTGAGCGGAGACAACAGGTGAGGAGGTGATGGTGCTCTCGAGACCCCTCGGCCCCAGGGGGTGAAATTTGGGGGGGACTAGTGTCCTAAAAAGGTGAGAGACTGACATTTTCTCCTGGAACTGGGCAAAGCATCCTTGAAAAGGGAACCCTAAAAGCAGCTCTGGTCCATGTGCAGTGGTGAGAGCACTGGACATGGAAGGAAGAAGTCACGAAGGTGGTGCTGAGTGACGTGGAAACACAACTGGACTCGGCTGTGTATCCAGGAGAAGCCTGTGGCGCAAGAGGGACTCCTCTCTCCTTGATGAAATGAGAGGTGATTGTCGGAAGGGTGGAGATGGACTAAGAGTTGATTATTTGAAGGGTGATGGACTGGGTAAAGATCTAAGGTTTTGTTTTATGCTGTGGGAAATTGAGTGGGGGGAGGAGAAATGTTTTGAAAGGTTTCCATTTTGCTCTCTGTGTGTTCATTTTATTATAGTTCTAAGATAATAAAGTTTTTTTCTTCGTTCACAAGTGGAGGCCTGCTTTGCTCTGTCTCTGATCGCATCTCACAGCAGATACCAGGGAGAGGATATGTCTTCATGGGGGCACTGGCATTGGGCCAGCGCCAAACCATGACAGGTAGGAATTGCAAATACAAAATTTCAGGGTTTGTTTCATATAAATACTTTGTATAATGTCCACTTTATGTACTGTTTATAGAAACCTATATTCATGAATTCATTTAGTCTAGACAACCCCAGAACAATATCTTCCTTGGATGCCACTAGAAATACCCCACCAGTCACCCAAATAAAGCCCTAAACAACAAAACTTTGTTAGCTCCTCTGTGATTACTAAGGCAGGCTGGAAAGAAAAGGCACATTAAGTGCCACATCTGTAGGAGAAGCAGGAGATGACATGACCTTTTTTCCCCAGTAGTCATTTCCTAATCAAAGCCCAGAAGCCGTTGAGCTCAGGAAAATGTCACCTGCAATCGGATGGAGATGCTTTTGATTGTCTGTGTGTCAGCATGCATGCTGCAGGGTTTGCTCAACTGCTGCAGGAAATCTGATCTTTCTCCCAAGTTCAGAACCATGGATAACCTGGGATAACCTGGGGAAGGGTGAAAGGAGCAGGAGCTGGGAGGCTGCAGGGAGCTGCCCCTGCCCAGCACACTCTGAATATACTCGGTCTCCATCACAACAAATAAAAGCTGCTTAATGGCTGTCCTGTGCCAAAGGAGTTAATTAATTGCTAATTGTTCACCTGGAGGTGTAACACCATTGACAGAAACAGGCCTGATGCACCAAGTGAGTTCAGGAAGGACCCATCCAAGAGCTGGTGCAGTGCCATCAGCACCAACGGCTGAACACGTATGCCTCTCTGTCTCAGGGAAATGCATTTTTGGCAATACTAACATCTTTCAGGTGTTCCAGTCAAATTCACAGAGTTTAGAAACAAAAGGAGCCACAGGAACATTTTTCCCATACTTCAAAAATAAAATATTTGTTTTATGAAATGAAGCAGGACTTTCCTATCTGAATTTCCTTTAAGTTCTCTTGTAGAATAAATAAACAATAAAATATCCAGAATAGAAAGGAAACCTTTTTATTTTACTCAAAAGAGCAAAGCCAGATATTCTATTTCTTTTAACAACTCAGATTATTGCAACTACTTTTTAAGAATACAAAACAAAAAAAAAAAAAAAAAAGCTGTTGCTGGAGTTTTTGTATATGTTCGATGGACATGGTTCACTCTCACACAGCTTTTCAGGATTTGAAGGTACCACTTGCAGTTTGAGGAGTACTCTCAAGTCCATTTCATATCCCCAAGCTTTAATTTATTGAAGCACCAACTAGTAGAAAATACTTAGCTTGCCCAATTAATTCCAATTCACTATGAGCCGAGCATCTCTTTCATATTTTATTTATTTACATGCCTTTCCCAAACCAAATTACACAGCTTCTTATGCAGAGGTGATCAGAGTAGTTTAGTATTTTTTCCACTGGAAAAATGATATTTCAGGAAAAAGTTGTGTCAGCATATTAAAGCCCCATTCCAACAGGGTTGGAATTAGATGATGTTTAAAGTCCTTTATAATCATAGAATGGTTTGGGTTGAAAGGGTTTATTTACCCAGCATTTTAAGTGTCTGTCTCAAAGTGACAATTAGACTTGAATCTCCACTTCCTAAATTCTATGCTGCTGACCTAGGAATGTAAGAAAAATATTTAACTATGTTTCCAAAAATTACTATTAAATATTTACTATTTTTATAGAGAAAGGAATTTGCAGATGAACAGCATGACATTTATCATTACAAGTTGCTTACAAGATGACCCTACAAGTAATTCCCTTTCATTTTGTCAATAATAAATGAAACAAAAGGTGTAAATTTTGCTCTTATGAAGGTTAAAAAAATAGAAATGACCCAATGAGCTACAACTCTGTTGAAGATCACAAAAGGTTTAGCCCAACATTGTGAGGGACCTCACAAGCCCTTCAGAAGGGCTGGGTGCAGAAATAATTATTTATTAGGACAGTACCTGGCAAGATTGTTGTTTTGATGAATTGGCACATATGGAACTCAGAGCTGATGAACTGCACTGATGTCAATGCTATTAAGAGTTGTTGAATATGCACATAATTTATTATTTTTTCAAAATAGGAAAGCACTCTCATCTCATATGAATTAAAACATTCACATTGCTAAAACATAGCAGTAACACAGGTAATAGGTATTGAACAGATTCTTCCACTCTAGCTCTTTCCATTCTCAGCAGGTTTAATTGTGGCATAGGACAATCAGTGCATGTATCTACATTCTTGGAAAGTCACAACTGACTTTAGCATTGGAGGGAGAATGGTGAAAATCCCTGGTAGTTCTACATAGCCATCAATACCTGGCTTAATTTCCTATCTGCTAAGTAGAAATGGCCATGAGGGGTTTCTATTTCCATGCATGGTGATACACCATTTTTAGGTACTTTTAGGACCTCATCTGTAATATTCCTAACAAAACTAAGCACAATGGAATAGAATAATTCATAAAAACTAAAATGCTGGTTTGTACATATTTTATTTGTACCCCTCTTCAGTGTCTTGTACCAGCACAGCAGACATACCAGATCACATAAATGTCTCTCCCTACAAATCTTGCTCTAAAGCCTTATACAATAACAGTTTTACTCCTGAAAAAATGAAGAGGAAAAAAATACACCTTACAAAGAGAAAAATATGGGGTTTCCCCTTTTTCAAGGATAGGCCTGGCCAAGAATGTGTGGCTAACACCTCAGAACAAGTTGAAAATCACCTGGGGAAAGAAAGAACTTCCAAAATGTGCTAAATATCACAGATGTCAGACTATTTGCTCTTGAGGACTCATCAGGAACTAGAGCAAAATGCTTTAAAATGCACACAAAGTACACAGCAGAAGTAGTTTTGTTCCAGCCAAAAACAAACTAAAGCTCAAGCAAAAAACACTCTGCTAAATGTGTGTACGCACTAATTCCCCCTGCCTCGTGCAGGTTCAGAAAACCAAATATTTGTCTTTTAAGAATGTTTGACAATCCCATGGAATTGGCGTAAATCCATACAAGCTTTGAGTAAATTTGTAGCACTATAAAAACTGGCCTATATTTAGGCAATATTTTGGAGTATGTTCTTTTGACTCCTTTGTTTTCCTTTATAACTGTGAAGAGGATAGGGGACAACAGGGGAGAGATCACATTAGAAAATTACTCCTGACTAGGGAAATTTCCAATAGAAATGGAATGGTGGGGAGCATAAATCAAGCCTTACTGCCAGTTGTCCAGAGCCACATCTCTCCATGACAACAGCTCAGGAGGTTTCCCTTGCCAGCAGTGAGGATTCAGCAGAACCTCAAACACAGCCCAGCCAAGCTAGTGACAGTACCAGAGGCCACAGGTTTGCTCAAGCAAATGGATGGCTCAATCTCAAGTTCAGAGCAAAGTAACATCAAAAATTCTTAAAAGATTATTTATATTTATTTTCAAAGGTCAAGAAGGATTTATGTAGCGGAAAAAGAGCTGCCTGGCCTGCTTTGTCCATGTGTAGGCGTTTAAATGTTTTTCAGTTTCTAGCCGAACTCTAAAAATTATGCAGAAAATTCACTATTCTTTTCCTCCCTAGCCATCCATCAACCTTAATTATAATCGTGCTGGAAAAACATAGCACTCTTTCTGGAACCTTTTAAAGCCTGAGTTGTTCTGCTGCCATTATAAAAAAGCTAAATCGCTGAGCAATTTAATTTAATTTCTCCAATACTGCCTCATGTTTTCTAAACAAGAACCATTGCTCTCCTAAGTTTGAAGCATCTGAAATATTGATTCCAGTACACTTTCTTTTGAGAGTAAAACATATTAAATGAGTTATCTTTGCATTCAACAAAAGCCATAATGAAGCAGAAGTGATTAGCACATGTTGTCTATACATTTTTTCTGTCATATTAAAACTGAAGTAAAATAGAATTTTGGGCTGAGTAAGTGTGGGGTTATACGTTACTACCAGCAAAAAGAAACTTGTTTGCCCACAGAAAAAGCGGTGCTTGTGACTGCACACTCCCTCAACACCGTGACTGGTAGGAGGGGTTTGATGAAGCGGAGTTCCCAGTTTCAAGGTGGCTTTTCTAGATGCCTGAGGATTTTTCTTTGTCTATGTGTCTGATCAAAGCCCTTTTTTGCATATAGTCAATGGGATTTTTTTCTTCCATGTAGACTAAAAACTTTCAACATTGGAATATTCAATGATCTATTTTTTTCTTATCTCAGCATAAGAAAATGAGAGGAAAAAAAAAAGAGAGATAGCCAAACAGGTAGCAAGAGTAAAAGCTCTGTGTTGGTTTCATTCTCTTAGGGCAGTACAGAAGAAGCAGTGAAGAAAGAAATTCCAGAATGCCCCTGTCTGTCAGTAGTCTGTGGCTCCTGCACCCTTTGGAGACTGGGGAGGGGCTGGATTTCAGCTCCCAGTGTCAGAGGGATTGACCTGGAACAGACCAGACAAGAATGGCAGATCTTTGGGGCATTTGTGCCCCTTCACCTCCCAGGTCTATCACCTCTGCCCAGGTCAGCTTCTATCCAGTTTGATGGGCATGCCATCAAATATCTCAGCCAGATGAGAAGAAACACTGAGTGTGAAAGAGCAGATCATGCAGTAAACTTGCTTGCTTGTTTTTTTACTTGCAGTAAACTATAGCAAACTTGCTCAGAAGGCTGCATTTCCAGAGAGCGAGCAAAGGGAGGCAGCCACAAGTGTCAAGACATCTCAAACCAGGTGAACAAGAACAGGAAAAAAATGGAGGCACTTGATTAAAAATCTGATGGAAGATGCGTAGAGACACAAAGAAAGGAGCAGCTGGCCACACACAGTCTGAGATGCCCCTTCATCTCTAAAGCAGTAAAACAGCTGAGGCTGTTTCCCTCAAAAAAATTTTCTTGTAAACAGAAAACTTAGGCAATCATTGGACCAAGAAGATAAGACAATGTGTCCTTATTGTTCCCTTTATGGCTCTCAAGGGGATCATAACAAACCTTAAGAGCAATGTGAAGTCAAAAGACCTCATTGGGTCTGTGGAACTTGGTCATTCATGCCATCAGTCCTGCCTGTATCAATATATTTTCTCATTTACTGGGATTTATCTGCTCTTGCCTACTGGAAAAATTTCTGCATTGCATGGTATGAACTACTTATTCACCTTAAGCATTCTTATTTTGGCATTTGTCAATATGAAGGATTATTTTCACTAATAAAATAGCTCATTTTATTTCATGGTAAAAACTGCAATGGATTTTAGCATGCAAATAAAACTTTAGGACTTTGTATTTGTTCTTTCAAAATTTAACATATAAGCAAACTGCTCTTTCAGTTAACATTCTGGGCAGCCTAAATGAGTACATAGCACCATTTTTTGTCATTTGGTCATTTATTCCCATATTAATTGTATTCCATTGGAGAAGCCTACTTAGAAGTATAGAAATTTATCATATTTACCTATGAAATGTACAAATAATGATAAAATCCCCTGCAATGCACCAACATGTCTGAAGAATTACAGAAACAGCTACAATAAAAGATAGATTGAAGAGACAAGTTCTCATATGATCTGAGCAGAAATCAAGTAAACAAGTTTGAAATATCAGTGATTTAATAAACAAATTAAAACAATCAGAATTAAAAACAATCAGAAAGAACTCACCATCTTTTCCTTTTCCTTCAATATTTCTTTGAAATATTAGTGACAAAGAATTGTCAAGTTGGCCCATTCTGCAATGGAACAGCACATGAAAAGCCCTGGAGACAGGGATACCCTTGTTGACAGTGTCAGTCCCCATAATCTCAATTTTCTCAAGGCTTCTCCATTTTCAGGTCTGAATTAATTCTGGATGCAGTTGGGCAACAGATGGGATGTTACTGAAATGCTCTAACATATCTCATAATTAACTGCCCAAATTTCATCAACTACTTTATTGTTCTTTCCCATCTCCTCCAGAGATAATTGCATGTAGAAACTTGAATTGATACAATTTATGCCGTCAAATTTTACAGGCAGGAAAAATTCTGACAGCCTAGAGAAGGCTGACAAGGCATATTTTCTTCCTCTTAAGAAAAAGTTCTATATTTATATATGCACACACATAGAGAGACTTCTCAATTGTTGCAGCAAATTATAAATGATGCATGAAATGAAAAATTCCTGTTGGGTGCACTAAGAAGTGTACAGACAGTGCCACCATGGAATCAACATTTGCCATGTCATTCACTTACTGAGAGACACTGACTCAAAAGTCAACAGAAAAAACATCAGCAGTTACACATTTCAACCTGCACAGTAATTGTACATTTCCCATTTATTTTCCAAGTCTTTTCAAAATTATCCATTGCTAACATTCAATCACATCAGGCCAGGTTTCAGTGTTAGAAATAGGCAGAGATGGTCAGTAAATCCAGATTTTTATAAAGGAACCTCAAGGATCTGTGGATTGCTAAATTGCGGGTTTCTTCTGCAATTAAAAAAAATTAAATCTTAACTTACTCTGAGTTATTATTTGCAATTTAATTAGGTGTATTTTCTTGATTTTTGTCATCATATCTATTCTGAGACAAATTTTGAAGGAATCTATAATTGTATAAGGATTTAATTTGTGACCATCAAAGCCACTCAGGTAGTCAAGCATTTTCATTCTAGTGTCCATGGAAGAGCTGTTTCTCACTTTACTGCTCACATCACCCCTAGAGAATACTCTGTGTAAGAGACGTGGGAAGGATCTGCACGTAACATAAACTGAAAACAATATTCCAAGATTTAAAAAGGTAAAACAGTGACAGAAAAGTTAAAGGACAGCCTCATGATATTAATGAAAAGGGACAGCTTGTGGACCATGAGACCACACAGGAGCATTCATGGGCTGACCTGATCTTCTGTAAATCATCTGGATTCTGTGGTCATGCAGGCTGAACATGTGCAAAGCAGGACATAGCAGCTGGAGACAAGGCACTGCTGCATATCCTGTTTTACGCAAAAAAAGTGTAAGTGTTGTTCAAATTTTCTAAAGGACAAGTATCCATTCAGGATCTTAATCCAGTTTGAAGCACACAAAGCTCAGAAATGTAAAATATTTTGCTTTGAGAACTGGGAAAAGCAATCCAAACATCCTTCAGATATCATCACTATCTCTGCCTTAGAACTCAAATGCTGTAATTTCACCAGTTTGCCTCCTCTTCTGCAGGCAAACACGTATCTGCATCTGTAATTCACACACAGGTGCAGTTCCAGACACTCATGCCTCTAATTAAACAGCATTGAGTTGCAGGTGTAAATCAGTCAGAAGTTGAGTCACATTTCAGTTGGGCTTCATTACTGGGTGCAATTTTAATCTTGGTAAAATGTCAGTCTTAAATTTGTTCTCTTGGTGCAAAAGTCCAGAGTCCAAAGTCCCCATTCCATGACTTGCAATAGCAGAACAATCCTGACAGACCAAGCAGAAATACGAGATAAATCACTATTGAAAGATGTAACACTGCTATGAACAATCAAGGAAATTATAAAATGATCATCTGACCACAATCAGCTCCTTTCAGCATTTCCTTTGATTTGCTTTTAAGGGAATGTTTAAATAACTATGGTGGGAAATGATGTTCAAGACCTTTAATAAGAGATCAGAGAGGGAGCTCTGTACCACAATACATTTTCAGAATGCATCTCAGGATCATGCTTGTGTCTCCTCAAGCACATGATATTTATTCATATCTTCTTTTGTCTTGGTAAATAATAGAGACATCTAAAACCCCTCAACACTCAGAGCTAAGCTGGATCTTGAGCCAGTGGGTTTCCAGTCACAACACAGTATTTGCAAAACCTCTGAAGTGTATTTAATGACCCTATCCAGGTGAAAAACAATTTCCAAAAAGGAAAATAGTCTGGAAGCCCCATTTTAAGTTCTCCTCTTACATATTGCTTACTCATTTTCAGGATGATGCAAAAAGAGGGAGAGGCCTACTCTCTATTCACAGTAGTGTTACAATCCTAACTGTTGATTTTCATATTTAAAATATTTAGAGGCAGAGGATAAATTTAATTTGATAATATCCCTCTAAAAAGGAGATCTTCTTTTTCTCACTGGGAAAAATTAATCTCATAGGACTATTTATACTACTTAGCAAATATTATTCCCAGGGGAAAAAATTAAGTAGAAGCCAAATTTATTTTGACTACTTAAGAAAAAAACAAAAGTGGGAGTTCAGATGCTCTTGATTCACATGGCTTTTATTAAGGACTTTGAAATAAGATATGACTTTTGCCTTTATTGCTTAGTTTGCATTGATTAAAGTACAGCAAAGCCAACTCAGGTAGCAAGAGTGAAGCCCCTCTTAAAGGCAGCATCATTACAAATCACACTGGTGAAGGAAGGGAGTGAAATACTCTTCAATAATTGATACGCACAGCTCATTCAGATCAAAAGCCTCCTCTCAAACAGCTCCACAGGAAAGTATAACTGCTTGATTAATCTAGAAAAACACTAATGATACTAAGAAAACATTTCTAAGGAAGAGAAGGCAGCAGAGACAAAATAATGACTATTATAATAGAAAGTGCAGTAGTACTCAGTTTGGCCAACTTGATTGGTAACAGGAGAACAGGCACCCTGCTTCACACGAAGGCAAAATACATTTACAAAGGACAATAGACATACAGAAATTGATGTGCCATGGAAATAAAAGTCTGGCACATTATGAAAATGCTTGTTATCAGTCAAATATACCAACATGCACAGCAAGGACTTACATCAATCTTTGTGCTGTAGATTGAGGCTCAGGAGCTGTGGGTCTGAACAGGACACAAGGCTGATCAGGAGGGTTTCTGGTTTCTGGCTGGTTTACCTTGCCAGGCAGAACCTGCAGTTCTTACATAGCTCTTACACAGCAGGATTTTAACCCATGCAGTTTTGCTTTCTCAGCCAGCTAAAATAGTAAGACCTCTGAAATTTTGTGTTTCTTGCCAGATCTCTGTGAAGTTAAATCAATCTCCCTGTTAGGCTTCCTTAACAGTTTACAAAGGGCATAATTCACTGGGCCCTTAATCTTCCAATTACATATATCAACCTTTCTACAGGCTGGGAGGAGCAGGCACTGGCATGCAAAAGTGTCCTAGAGCTGTTGAACAGTTACTGCTGTGTAGACATTTCACTGCTGAGTCTTGACCAAGTACTGCACAGAACTCTACACCTGGATTCTGTCAAAGCATTTCAAGGCACACATCAGCACTCTGATAACAGCATAAGAAAACCAGATCGGGTTCATGATAAGAGGAACAGAACATGCAGAATCATCCAACCCTTCTAATCTAGTTTTAAAATTCTGCTTCTTGAAATATCCTTATATTAGTTTTACTTTGAATAATGCCCTAATACAAAAGATCATACACAAAGTGGTAAAAATAACCACATAAATTAATCCATTTTTCCTCACAAAGTTTGAAAGATTTTCAGATACATCAATGATATGAAGCAAGAACATCAACAGCTCTCCCTCTGCTTCTCATTTTCTGTGGTTAGGACATCAGTTCAAATCTACACAGAGGGACCAACACACAGATAAAAATAATCCCAACCAATTGGCACAAAACTAATCTCATAAGGTGAATTACCAATTGTACAGCATCTTTCCAACCACTGTTGTAAGAGCCTATAGCAATCTAAGATAAGATATCACTGTTTACCAAACACTAGAATGAGCCACTACCACACACTGATCATCCCATCTTGTTTAATGAAACTCAGAGCAAGCGGTGACCTGTGCTATGACAGGGATGCAGGAATTCCTACAAATTCTGTGGGAATCTTGTATCCAACATTCAATTTTCCAAAGAAGAACCAAAAGAAGGAAAAATTACAGTAGAATCACATGGTCATATATAGACCTCAGAACAAATATATGCAAAACCTCATCTTTAAGCCCAAATTAAAACTCATATATGAGACTATGAGAAGATTATGAAACAAAGCTGATTTGGGGGAATTCAAGAGTGAAACCCCTTCCACAAAATTTGTGCCTGCACCCAACATCCATCTTTTTGAAGGCTGTAGAATCATATGAGTAAAAAATAGATTTATGAAAACAGAACAGCTTTGGAGGTCATTTCACTGCCAGTGCAGATTTTGTTTGGAATATATGGGAATACCATGCTGATAGGATGAAGCCAAAAACTTTAATGCAGACATGCAGAGATTTGATTCAAATCCACTGCTCTCTGTAAAGGTGCTTCTAGGGACCTCAATGGGATTTGGACCAAGTCCTTTACTTAATCCTTATGTTGACTTGTTTTTGGTTTTTGTTTTTCAAAGCAGATAAAACTGAAAGTTCATGAGTTTTTACAGGCTTGGAGCACTGATGCTTCTCTCTTTTTGCCAAGGGCTTCTCATTTAAAATATTCTTAAGGAGAAGAAAAGAAAAAGGAAATCTTTAACTGTTAATTATCTGAATATGTATTTCAGAAATTTTCACTTACAACTATGAATGCAAAAGGATTTATTTATGAAGCAAAACAACATGCAATATGCAGTAGTAGTTCAAAGCTAGCTAACGTCTCACTTTCATTAAAGTTGAATAATTTCTTACTAAGTAGTCACTGTATATCTAATTTTCCTGTAACTGTGGTGAATTCTTAGTATTAAAAATAAGTAGATCTTGCAACCAGATAACTACTAAGATCAAAGTAACTCCTAGTAGCTGTTAAAAACAGGTAACATTGGGAATAAATAAACAAATAAGCTCATCATTTATTAAAAAAAGCAGAAGAGTTGGTATTTCAAGACAAGCTTTCAGTCAGAGTTTCTAAGATCTGAGTAATTCTAGTACTTCCTGGCAGTAGGCTGGCTGGACTTTACATATCCACAGAATGAGGGTAAAGCAAGAAAAGTGCTGCTTTTCTGAGGCTTTCTAAAGCTCTTGCTAAAGTAGCTTACGCCATCTTCTATATCCAAGGAAATGTTTTGAGGAGCAAGGAACAGTAAGCTGTGGTGCCTCCCAAACTGGTAGATTTTGTATCTTTACAGTACTGCAAAGAGTGGCATAACTTTATGTGAAAGAGGAGCAATCTCTTCCTTTTTGAAAGCTTCATTCCAATCCCAAAATTATATTTTTACGTATTTAAGTCCACACAGTTGCATTCTCAAAAGATGGGATATTTCCAAATTCCACTCGGGTCCCAGGGATGAAACACTTCATGACATCAGAACAAGTGAACTTTCTCCATAATTGCATGAATATTAATTTACTTCACAACTTCAGGCACTCAGTGTTTAACATACTGATCCAACAGGATTTGTGCCAGCTCAGCAATTTGCAATCTGTACCATTTTTAGTTTATTTAGTGTGAAACGTTTATGAGTTTATTTATTCCCTAGGAGAAGGAAGGACCCACAAGGATTATATTATAATCCCTCTGGATCTGGTAAATTTGCATACATTAGTGGCTAAATACAAGAGACAGCTTCGGGATCCACAGCACCAGTAAAGCCAAGAAGGAACAGTTTCTCATTTACAGCATAAAACAAGCCTGGTGACAAAAATGTCCATAAATGCATATTAATATTATACCCTGTCTCATTAGAGCCCTGCAGGGGCAGCTGTGTGGTAGCAAACAGAAAGAGGCTGATTGTTACATCTGTTCTCCAAAAACATTTGACCAGGGAAACAAAAAACTCCAGCTGCAACAACAAAAATTCCAGAGTTTTCAAATTGTTGGCACAAGAGGCTGCTCTGTCCAACATCAGAGATCACAGTGAGGAAAGAAAGACTGCACTGTCTTCAGATGAGAAAAAGCAATAATAGATGATTTTAGAAAATCTGAAAGAATACTGTGTATTAACATAAAATGAACTCAACGAGGCACCAAAGTCGTGTTCAAGTGATCACTACGCAGCCAGTTTCTTAAAAAAAAGAGTTGGATATGAAATGTTAGTGCTTTGAACAGAGTGCTATTGCCCATCTAAACCAACTTCATTACCTTTTTTGGGTGTGAGCTGATGGAAAGGCACTAAAAGTGAATGAATAAATACACCAAATAAATTTAATATTTATTTTTCTGGCTTTATGCTTACACAAGCCAAGGTGCACTTAGCGGAAGGCAAAGCACTCTATAGAAACCAAATGGAAACAAAATTAAGCAACTTCCATCATGGAATTACGTAACTGACACTGCAGTCAATGTAGTAATGCCACCTTACCACAGCAAACACCCTGCAAAATTCCTTGTAAGACTAATTTAAAAGTAAATGTTGGGTTGTTAGCAATAAATGTTCATGTAAAAGCTAATCAGAAAAGGTACATATATCCTCAGGTTATGATTCTCAGAACCTTTGCAATTTTATTTCAGTTGTCAAATTTGCTGCTGGTGTTTTGAATATCCAATCCCATTTGTTAACAAACAAAATGGAATTAACCTATTAAATCAGGAATGAGTAAATGCAGCTTGGACACTTTTATACTTTGCCCACATATTAGAGGGCATTTGGAATTGCCTTTCACTAAATCTTTTCATGTTACCATTTTCTTCAGTGTCTCATGCATTTGCCCACAACTCCTCTCAGTTATGTTCTGTGCTATAATACACTGCTGAAGGAGCGATGCCCAGGGATTACAGATATTATTGCTTAGTTACCATATTAAAAAACCAGTTAAAACCCAAAGGAGAAATCTTCAGATATGTTAGAATGCTGTGCTAGAGCCATTACCGCACAAACATTAGATGTGCAGTGCTGCAAGTTTCAGGAGTCTAAAACAGACTTTATGGACCTTTTACAAGCCACTCAGTGCTAAAAATATCAGAGATGGCTGGGAAACCATAAGGAAATGGATTTTGTTAATGAAAGCCTCTGTAGATGCAACACATATGAAAGAAAATTGCCTATTGAGAGAACTGTTCTCAGTGTCTCCTCCCTGGGCTGGTACAGCCGGTGGCTTGTTCTTTTCCAAATGTTGGATCTGATTTCCCAGTGTTGTGACGTGGAAGCAATAAGCTGAATTCAATGACAGAACAGAAAAACTGCAGGGGCAGCATGTTCCCTTTCAGTAATTTTGTGCAATTTTGAGAAAGAATATTTCACTCTTCCACAGCTATTCCCTTCTCTTTTTAAGGAACCTTATAAAACAACATTGGAGTTGGGCACAACAGCATCTGTAGTGCCCATGGCACTGCTGTGAGCCCACCTGGGGCCAGACTCAGGCATCAGCCGGCTCTTTCCCTGGTGCCACATGTCCAGGAGCAGGTCTAGGGCAGCTGAAACCCCCTGGCAAGGTTTTGGAGGTGATGAGTGTCATCCTACACCTGTGGGCCTCCTCAGCTCTGTGGACAGGCAGCACACAGGACTCTGAAAGACTCGCAGCCACCTGCAGGGACCCCTTTGCTCTCCTTGCCATGTCTGAGGTGTCATTCTGCACTGCTGCAGCCTCAGCAGGTCTCACAAGCACCATTGCCTCTGCTACAGCCTCCAGAAAAAGCAAAATGGTTCAAACTCTGCATTTCTGTTGCCTGAGCAGCAGGCATGGGACACAAGGAGCAGCCAGGTACACTCCCAGCCCCAGAGCTCTGTTTAGCATTAATAAACACACATCTCCTCCTTAAAGCACAGACAGCAGAGTCCTTTAATCTTTTCTAAAGACTCTGAAGCAGAATCTCTTGAAACACATTTCTCTTGAACGTTCTTTTACTGCACTTCATTTTTTATAAAACAATTTGCTCTTGACTGGGAACTTGGAGCACAATGGTTTATTACACTAATCCAGCTCCTCCACATCCTCAGTCCTCTGGCCAAAAAATATGCAAGTGGTTTTGAAGTGCTGAGGATGTCTGTACAGCTAAAATTCTTTTGCTGAAGCCATGAAAACAGTGCAGTCATTTTGGTCTTTCCTTTAATATGTTTCAGATATATCTTGTCAAGAACAAGCAGCCACCAGATTTTCAGTTTTGAAAATTGCTCACCATAACATCATAAACTGTATTTGAGCAAGAAGGGAATGCAGCAATTCATGCTTTGTCAGAAACACAAATACTACCTGAGGATCAATGTTTTCAAATTGTTTTCCACTTTAAAAAAATGTTGACAACATCACACTTCTAATAGAAATACCAAGGGGTGCAGCTTGCAGTATCTGTTAGGTTTTGATGGAGTTTTTAAGCAAATCTTGCTCTTACATTCCCTTAGATGTAGAAGTATAGTCCTCTTTAAAAAAGAGTAAGAATTTACTTTTAGAAACCATTATTTTAAGCAGTGTGATGTAAAACAAGTAAGTAAAGCATTTGAATGCATGCCAAGTGGGGGAAATTATTTTTAAAGTACATTCTACAGTGAAGCAGCATTCAGAGAAATGTGTAACTCACTTTTACAATTTTAATCTCCTTGAAATGGATTCTGAGGTACAAACAAATACTGTGTTAAAATATATTCAGGCTGCACAGCCCTGCAAAACACAGGGATGATTTACTGATTAAAGATAATAATCTGATGAATAACTGGGGTGGGGCTTTTAACATATGGCTGCATGTATATCTAGACACATATACATACAGATACAAAATTATCTTCAATGGCATAAAGAACATGGTTAATTTGAGATTTCTACAGTACTCAGGAGCAAAATAGGATGTGGGGAAAAACATTTGTGGTGATCAAAACCAGTGAAAACTGTCACTTTCATATTGTATAAATTATTTGCAAAGCACCCATTCCATCTTTAGCTGATATTTTTTTCGTACTCTGCATTGGCTTTGTAATAACAATAACTGTCACCATAAATTACTAAGAACATTATTCAATTTCAAGTAGCCCCATTTGTTTTCATGTTTCCAGCAAAACTATGACAATAGAAATAGATTATTGTAATTGCTTCTTCAAGCAAGGACTACAGGTGGTTTTATTTTTCCATGACTAATAACTCCTATTTTCCTATTCATTCAGCCACTGAGATGTTCAGACCGTGGGCAGGAGGAAGTGAAATGGACCTTATTGTGGTAAGAAAAAATAGATAAAATTATTGAGCCTGAAAAAGATCATTACCTTATATACTGTGGTGATGAGAGACAGGGATCACTAAAGCTACTGCAATTTACATCAAGAGCACCTTTCATAAATTAATATATATATATATATATATATGAACAGTTTTTTTCCTTTTCCTTATTTTGAAACAAGGCAAAGCGAAAAATCTTATCACCAAACTACACTGACATCATTACAAACATGAATGTACTCCCAGCTGTGCTCTGATATTTTATCTCTTTTTCAACTTTATTCACAAACAAAGTTGTTATTCTAAACTGACCAATGTAATTGTCACACATTTAACCTGTAAAGGGTCTGCCTGTTTGGTGGTCCCACTTTGCTCCATATTTGCACTAGTCCAAACTTATATACTTTAGAGCCAACTTTAAATTCTTTAGAGCCATATTAGCTACAAACACAATATGACTGCACACAAACACTTACCTGAATTAAAACCACTTGGTAACTGAAAGATTCCCTGCAAAGGGAGTTCCAATACTTTAGGAGAGGCTGGTGAATTCTGGGGAGATTTAGCCAAAACTGACATGGAAGTGCCCAATCAGGGGGTAAAGAAACGATCAGAACAAAGCGAGAAGACAGCAATTGGCAAACTGGGACCAGTGCTGGAATTCCACAATCACATGTTAAAGAGCAGCAAACTGTTGTTGTGCACAGAACTGCCTTCTGCCCTTGAATCCTTCCCATAATAAAAACCAGATGATTTCCACCTGTTGCATTTCTGAACTTTTACTACATACAGGTGAAATTAATTTGTGTTTAACAAAGGCTCTAGCAAAGGAAGGTCAGCTACCAGGACACAAAGTACAATTGCCATGCTGTTGCATTTTTCATAAGGTGCCCAAATGTGATGTGATCAGAATTTTTAACAACTGCAGGACTAGCTAATTTTAAATTATTAAAACATTTCTGGGTTTTGCAAGTGATTTCATTTGAACAAAAGCCCAAGCACATATTATACCAGACATTTAAGACATAAGGATTAAAAGTGATTGCAAATTTACATCTGTAATACCATATAACATGAACTTAGAGGACAAAGCTAAGGAATTGATTGACCTCATGGTAAATCATAAATAGGAAGAAGAAATAAAATTATTAATCACTCTCCTAAAAAAATCAAATTCACTCTACCAAGGCTAGCAACATAAGCCAGCTTATGATGAATTATGGTTTCAGAAATTTTTATTAAAAGCAGCTAGGTTACTGCAGAAAATTAGAAAGAATGAGTAATATGTTTTCCTTTAAGTTCTGTAAGCTTTTTCCCTCACTTAGTTCATTTTCACCTTAAAGGAGATTTCTCTTCATCAACTATCAGGAGAGATTCTCCTCCAGGGGATGAAAGCTTGCACAATTCACCTACTTCTTACAATTTTGAGAAAATCTTCCATAACTGAGGTGCTGGTTTGAGTTAGACCACCCTCTAGAAGCCTCTGTGCTTAACTGCAGTTTCTTTTCTAGTAACTTAAGAAATAAAATGTCAGGAGGGTGACCAAACTCCTGTTTGGGAGCCCACATTTCTTCTCTGCCTTAGGGGCCCCTCAAAGATGCTGGCAGCCTGTCCATGAGGGAGCAGCCTTTAGGGCACAAATCCCTTCCTGGCCCAGGAAGAGAGGAATGCAAAGGTGCTTAAAGCTGCTTCCATAGATGTGAGGTTGTGTAAACACCCTCAGCAGGATCTGGGCATGACACATTCAGTACTGGACACAGGAGTGCTTCTAATGCAGCCTCCCCCCAGCAGAGAATTTCTCACATTGAGGAATGATTACCTGGGAGTTCCTCCTGTAATAGAAAGGCTCACAGGCTCCCTGCACCCTCCATCTCCCTAAGAGGCAGAAAGGTAAATCTCCAACTCTCTGCACAAGTATTTTTCTGAAGTCTGATCCCAGCACTGCTGATTGAAAGAGATGCTGCAGTGCAGGCAGCACAGCCAATGCATTGCAGTGGCATTTTAAATCCTCTGCAGCAGCAGGGCTCCTCATCTGTGCATCCTGCCCTGCATATCTGCTGCCTTCCCCCTTGGCTTCCTTGGAGTAATCAGAATAAATGAATGCACTGCAGAATGACTGAAGGCATCATACATTGGCATCTCGCTCTTGGTCTCTGCAGTAAAAGTTATTCACATACCAAACAATTTCACAACTTATGCCTTTATTTCTAGCCAAGGGCTTGTAGCATCCTAGAGAATTCTTAGAGTCCCTTATATCCTTAATGTAATATTTACAGCAACCTCTACCAAACTAAAGGCTTTATTTGCTGAGGAAGCCTCAAGTTTCTTTTCTCTTCTGTCTCTTCTAGCAAGAGGCACTCAGGGAGAAGCCAAATGACATGTTAATGATATTTTTTGTTAAGCTTTTAAATTCACAAGCACTTGCTATGTCAGTTTACCTAGAGTGGATATAATTTGGAATAAAAATCAAGCTTTGATTCCATTTTAATAAGAAATTTTGTGTGGTTTCACAAAAAGGCTGAAATAAGATAGGGGCCTCATGGATGCCCGTTCAGAAGTTTTATACATATGTAAGAAAAATCTATAAAACTTTCAAGTGGATATTACATTTCCTGGGATTTCTGAAATTAATTTCATCTTAGAACTCTGTTGAAAGAGAAGGCACATCTTTCCAGCCTGTTTGTTATGATCACCACAGAAATTCTTATTTCTGAGAAATTACAGTTTGTTTAGCCACATCTGTGCAGGAGTCAGATAAAAAGTTACCAAAATGCTGCAATTTCCAAGATCAAGACCATACTCCCTGTGGGAGGGGATTTCCACCAGAGAGGGTGTCTGATCTAAAGTAGTCACTGTGGCCTTTTTTAGGATTAGTGTCTATATAAAATGAGCCATCAGGGAACCACAGATCTGAGACTGAATGTCATCCTTTGTACATGTTCCCATAAAACTAATTTACATCTAGAATAGCCTGGGTGTAATTTGTATTTCATGAAAAACACTCCTTTTAAATAGAAGGCAAAATATTATCTACACTGATTTCCTGATACGTATAATTATACCAAGCATGATACTGAAATCATGGCTGGTGTCATAGTTGGCCCTTTGATACAAAGGATACTTTCACATCAGCAACACCGTCTGCGGACTTAAAACCACAGCTCTTCACACCTGCTAGACAAGTAACAGAAACCATAAATAATAGAAACAGTGCTATTTTTAGCTTAGACTCTCTTAATGATTTATTAGGTGAAACGTGTATGTATTGCAAAGTGTATGTTCAAGAAATAGTGTCTTTTCTAGCCTGGATCCAATGAAACCTGGAGTTTAGGATGCCCAGGCCAGTACTGCAGCACAGTACTGAAAGTCTCAGAAATAACTGAGATCAGTGGGAATGCTGTAAGTTTTCCTTACAGGCTCAACCTCAGCCTTCCCACAGCTGAATGCCAGACCTCAGCATCCTTAAAGGAATTTATTCACGGCACAGTAACACAAAACCATCTGGAGTTGGTACCTCCAGGGAGGGATCCTGAATCCCTGGGCTCTTACACCCTCAGAATCCATCTTCCAAGAGAGTCTGGGCTCTTCTGCTGAGCGCTCTTCTAACCCGGTAACGTCACTCCCCTGGCCAGCACCACAGGTGTCCCTTGTTATGCAAAGTGTCAGCAGCTCCCGGTCCCTGCCTGGGGCTCCTTTCCCAATCCCAGAGCTCAATCTGGAGCTCTCCATGCAGCTGCTCACCTGCAGCAGGTTCCTCAACAGTGCTACCAGGAGAGAGACTCTCTTTTTTCCATTTCCATCATGACTATCAGTTGAGTTACCTTCTTTAAGCAACTGCAAAATGTGGGATTTTTACTTTGATTTACAGTAAATCTTTCATCTGGTATAGTTGTGGCTGTCGGGTCAACTGCCTGTGAGATTTACTGTCAGTCCTCAAACAGACACAGTGATCTGTAAATCTACCACATTAATCTGTAAGTGTGTAGGATTTTATCATGGCAGCTCAGCCCCACACAGCCATTCTCTTACAGCCCCACCAACGAGATGGGGGAGAGTATTGAAAGGGTAAAAGTAGGAAAACTTGAGATAAAGACACTTTAATAGGCAAAACAAGCAATTAATTAATTTCTTCCCATGGGCAGGCAGGTGTTCAGCAGGGCCCCATCACTTCTAAGAGTGACTCAGAAAGACAAATGCCATCACTCCAATCCTCCCCCATCCCACCTTCCCTCTATTTCCCCCACTTTTATGTGCTGAGCATGAGCCATATGGTCTGGGGTGTCCCTCTGGTCAGTTGGGGTCAGCTGTTCTGGCTATTTTCATCTCTGAACTTTTTGTGCCCCCAGCCTCCTCAATGGAGGTGCACTGTGAGAGGCAGGAAGGTTTTTTCTCTGCTCAGCTGTAAATAAAACATCTCTCTATTATCAACAAAAACCCAAAACAGCCCCCAACCAAAAGTTAACTCCATGCCAGCCAAAACCAGCACAGCCTTTTGTACTTCTGTCTACCCCCAGGAACATCTAATTAATGTATGTAATCCATGTCATTGGAATTATAGGCTTGCACATATTTGCAGGTTTTGGACTGAATTATTATATCATTATTACATCATATACCAAGTGATAAAGCCCCATAGAAGTTCCAGCTGGAGAATGCTCAGCAGCCCCTCTGCTTTGTAACACAGGTCTGTGGTTTTGTTGTGTTCTGGCTTTTGCAGCAGCTCCCATGGAATGAGTTTTTTTCTCATGACCTAGCCCTGGAGCCCCACAAAGCCCTTTTCCAGCTGCAAACACATGCCCTGCCACAGATGACTTCCAGCAGCTCCACTTGAGTAGAGCCAGGCTCATCTAGACCAGGCTCAACACAGGCACCTGGGCTCTGACCTCAATCTCTGGGAAATAAACACACTCAAAGACCATCCAAAACAGCAATGATGGTGATAAAGAGCTACTACTATGTGGGCAAGCTAGGAACTTCTCAAATCTTTGCAGATTTACTACAGAATATTGCATAATTAATTGAGTTTCAGCAATGGAGAGAAGCAAGAGAGCCCTACAACAGGTCAACAAGGAAAAAACAAGCTGAGTAACATTATTTAGGTCTCTCTGACTCAAAAAGTTTCTGCAGTAATTGAAGATCAAGACCATCAGCATTTATTTTCAGACAGGGTAGAATTTACACATTAATTGCCATGAGATATACTTCATAAAGCATTCAAGCATCCTTGGACAAAGGCAATTCTGGTCCTACAGAAACTAGTGAAGATCACATTGTGTTTTCTGGGAAATGAGAGGAGGCTATTTATGTAGCCTTTTCAGATCTACTTGCAACCTTTGCTTCCCAAAAGCCTTTGAAAAACAATTCTCATGCCTAAATCTCCACCCCTTTCATCATGCAGACAGTCCTTACACACAGGTGGTGAAATCATGGGTTTTTATACTCCTGTCAAGACACTGCATGAGTTATGTGCCACAGGTGAGCACACATAAATGCAATACTCATTTTGGAGCTGGTTTATACCAGTCTGATGTATGCACCTTCTGCTGTTGCAACATACCACAAGGATAATCTATTACAAATAAAAGTTAATGAAGATTATATATTCAGTCTGAATCTGTTGTCCAAACATTTTGTCTCTGGACAAAAATGACTCACACAACGTGTTTGCTTCCCACTCACTGCCATAACTCCACAGCAGCATATTCTTTTTATAAGGCAGTACAGAAAACAAACACTTGCACAGTAAAACTCCAGCTGGGAGGAATAATGAAGCATTTAGCAAACCAGACAAAGACCACACGGCTGCATCTCCCTCAACACAGCAGAACCTGTTACTGGATATCATAATTAATAAGCTAATGACGGACTTCTAACCATCTTTTTATGAAATATATAAATTACTTTTAATTTTATTTTCAGGGATTAAATAATTCAAATATCTAAGAACTTGAAATATTTTTGGTATATGCCAAATTCACTGTCATGCTGAAGCAGCAGAACTTGTGCACAGCCCCAGCACTTCTGTTTGTACAGCTACTTGGAGGAACATGAGAGCTTACCTAACTTCAGACACCTCACTGCTGCTGACTGAAATCACTGGAACTCCTACATGTGGTCAGCAGGCAGGAATACAAGGTAACTGGAAAAAGAAAAAAATTAAAGAAACCAGGATTTCATTTCTCTTATAGCAGCACATCGGTTTCTCCCACCATGGTGCCTGAGGCATGACAAAGATAGGAGAAAACAGTCTAAATTAACTGTGGGCAGACCTTCAGGATTTTCTGCAGGACTTCTGGAATCCCTTCTCCTTCCCATGTCCTGACCTTCACATGTTTGCACTGCTATTTGTGGGCCAGAGGATGATTTTCTGCAAAGGAATTTGGTGGCAAGCACTACAAGAACTCTGCTTTCCAGTCCTGTGTGAAGGGGCCCACAGGTTGCAAACACAAAGCAAAGCCATCTTTATAAACTAATGGTGGTTCTACTTAATGCTGAGAAGGGACTTTCAGCATTTAAAGGAAAAAAAACCAAGTTCAGTCATTAGCCCACTAGTTAATTTTTCCCCAGATCTACTCTCTGACCACTACAAAATGCTGTCAGGAAAGAAAGTCACATGTGCTTGAGAGCTTGGTACTGAAGGAATTAAATAATCCTTCATGGACTGAAAGTAAAAATACACACTCTGCAAAAAGCCATGACAAGCAACTTGCTGGTTTGTGATGAACCTTGAGAGAAGCTGTGATCACTCACTGAAGTGTAAGTGGCAGGAAAGGGAGTCAGGAGAAAAAGGTCTGTTTAAGCTTAAGGGCAATCTTTGCACCAGAACAAAAGGCAAATGAACTCACCACAAGTAACTGTGTGCTGGAAAGCAGTTTCTAACAGAAATGAGGTCTGGAAGTGTCTTCAGACATGACAGAGGAGAAAAATTTGACTGATTTTAAATTCTAAATAGACTTACATAAAGTAGATGCCTGTGAGACAGGACCTTTGGATTTTGCTTCCATTCTTCTACACCTTTCCTAGGTGGAACTATACAAATAAACAGTTATTTTAAAAGAAAGTCTTAAAATACAAACCAGAGAATGAGGCAGAATGTGCAGATACATATTTTCAAGAAAAGACAGGCTTCTTCTCCCCACTCTGCCTTTCAACCACCTTCAAAATTCTCTCGAGTAGTTTTCCATCTGTGAAGAAAACAACATTGTGGAGAATCCAATTCAGAGTGGGATTGTGTATCATTAATGTGCTCTGAGAGTGCAAATTACATAGTCCTATCAGTCTACTCCTAAATTTTAGTAGACAATGCTCAGTGATAAAGAACACATGAAAAATTACTCTGTTTTCCACTGAGAGATGATACACAGCAGCTCAGATTTTTACACTTCATTACATTATTATCTATTAATAACCTATGAGTACCCCAAAGTATGATACCAAGTCACTGCACAAACATTATATGAAAAAAAAAAAAATAATGTCAAAAGTCTTGGGCATCCAAAGCCTAATTTCTATAACAGATTTTGAGACATTTTTCCAGCCAACTGGTACTCTCCCACTGTCACTTGTCAGGTCTCCCAGTTTTGTCTCACTCTGGCCCAGTTATTCCAATAGGAATGTTCTTTGCCACAACCTATTTAAATGCTGTAAATGCTTTCCTTGACCACACCTTCACCTTCCTGTGAACACACAGGAAATATTAACTGGGAAATAGCCTGCTTGCACAGACAGGGAACACTTCTTGCTGGGCACATTTTTCTTATCCTCACACTGTGAGGAGTTGACCCTGGCTGGACTGCAGGTGCCCACCAAGCCATTCTATCACTCCTCTTCTGGACAGACAAGAGAAAATTGTGAGAAAAAGCTCAAGGGTTGAGATAAGGTCAGGGAGAGCAATTACCAACAACTGTCATGAGAATCAATTTGGGGAAAAATTAATTTAATTTATTACCAATCTAATCACAGTAGCATAATAAGAAATGAAAACAAGTCTTAGTACACCTCCCCTTCACCCCTCCCTTCTTCCCAGGCTCAATTTCACTCCCAGTTTTCCCTCACTCCTCTCCCTCAGTGGAACAGGGGACAGGGAATGGGGACTGTGACCAGCTTGTCACATATTGTGTGACATCTGCTGCTCCTTCCTCTGCAGTGGGGACTCCTCACACTCCTCCTGTGGCCCAGCATGGGGTCACTCTGAGGGGAGACATTCTTACATGAGCTTCTCCAGAGCCCTTCCCATGGGCTGCAGCTCTTCACAAACTTCATTTGCCAAGGGCTGCAGCCCTTTGGGCACAGGCTGGGTCTGCACAGGTCACAAGTCCAGCAAAGCTGCTCCAGACTGGGCTCCTCTCTGCACGGTCCTGCCAGGACCTTGCTCCAGAGTGGGCTCCTCTCTGCACAGCCCTGCCAGGACCCTGCTCCAGAGTGGGCTCCTCTCTGCACAGCCCTGCCAGGACCCTGCTCCAGAGTGGGCTCCTCTCTGCACAGCCCTGCCAGGACCCTGCTCCAGAGTGGGCTCCTCTCTGCACAGCCCTGCCAGGACCCTGCTCCAGAGTGGGCTCCTCTCTGCACAGCCCTGCCAGGACCCTGCTCCAGAGTGGGCTCCCATGGGATCACAGCCTCCTTTGGGTACATCCCTGCCCCTCCTCAGGCCGCAGCTGGATCCCTGCTGCCAGGACCCCCATGTGCTGCAAGGCACAGCTGCCTCTCCACGGCAGCACCAGGGGCTGCAGGGGAACCTCTGCTCTGGCACCTGGGGCACCTCCTGCCCCTCCTTCTGCACTGACCTGGCTGTCTGCAGGGCTGCTTCTCTCACACATTCTCACTTTGCTCTTCTCTGCTGCAGTTGCTTTTGTGCAGTGGTTGCTCCTCCTTCCTAAACACTGTCTGCCAGAGTTGCTGCCAGCGCTGCTGGGTTCAGCCTTGGCCAGGGCAGGTCCATCCTGGAGCTGGCTGGCATTGCTTCTATTGGATATGGAGATCATCTCTGGCACCTCCTCATAGAAACCACCCCAAGGAGCTCCCCTAGGTAACCAAAATCTGACCACACAAACCAAATAAAACACATCAAGTTTCAGTGCTGTGATGTATTAAATTATCACAATTACTGCTACGCTGATGCAGCAATTGCAATAATTGCTGCAGTGGTTCTCCAGGTCTTCAGAAATTGAGTCTGACTTCTGATATATGAAGTTTTGATACTGCAACATCTGCCTGATCAGCATACAGTGTTTTTCAACAGGGAGCCCTCACAGAAGAGTTTGTAAACAACATTTATAAAATACAGATGCTCTTGGTTGCAGATGCATTGAAGGAAGCTTAATAGCAGTCTGGATAAGTGGTTGTGAACATCCAAGATGATTTATCACCAGTAAAAAACAACCCATTTTGTAAAACTTATATCCTATTAAAGAAGCATTAAATGAAAAGCAGAACTAGAGAAATTGTCTTCTCTAGAGTTCTGCGGGGATTCTTTCTTTCTTTCTTTGTCATTATCAGCAATATAAACTTGGACAACAAAATAGCTTTTTTTGATGATGAATTTCATGTTTATTTTGAAAAGCAGCATGGATGGGTAAATAAATTCTTTAAAAAACCCCAAGACTGGAATTCATAGCTATACAGAGTTAAAAAAAAAAAATGAAGCAGAAGAATATTCTTTTAAGTCAGGATGAATGCATACATTTGTATTCCCTTCTGCACAACTGACTGAACTTCACTTTCAAAATGTCAAGGATAAATATCCTTCAAATGGTTCTATTAAAACTGTGATAACCAAAGTAACTGTATGTCATTTGCTTATACCTTTTTTTCTTTTTTTTTCCTTTTTGGTGCGTATTCTTTGCAACAATGCTGCTAAGAAAGGTAAAGAAAAGCAAGCCCTACCTAATAAATGATTTGAATGTGGGTGTTGATAGCCTTCCTATGTTATGAAATTTTGTTTGGTAATTTAAAGATCTGGTTTTGGATATGAAACCTGAACAGGCCATTACAAAAATATAGGACCACCTGCTGCACTCATCAGTACAGAGAGGCTGTTATCTACTGTTTATTACTTCATTTCCCCATGCAATTATTTGCATCAGAAGAGGGGAGAGTAAGGTCCCCTCCAACTCTGGATACTCTTTGATTCTATGCTTAAATTAAGTCAAAGATAATTAAGAGATCCAGCTACACAGCCTCCAATTACTATCAATACTAATGGATTTTATATAGCTAAACCCCACAGACATGTGGCAAAAAAAAAAAAAAACTCAGTGGTTAAACTGACGCAAATTGTTGTGGTAATATTCTTAACTGCTAAGCAGGGAGCATAGATTTAGGTCTTTTTCAACAATATCAAGTAAAATCCAAGGGAAAGGGCAGCTTTTCTAGGGAGTGCTGGGGCCAGGGCAGCTGTGTAGCGCTGTGGGTTACAGAACCATGCTGTCATCATCCCATGGGCACACTACAGGGCCTGGACACAACCTCACCCCTAAAGGGGCTCTGACTTTAACACAGTCTGATAATCCCACCTCTGTCTGTCTTTAATAACTATTATATCCATCATTTATATTATGCTACTTCATTCAGCTCTAAGTTAAGCATAAATTCTTATTGGGATAATCTGGTAAAACATACCCCCATTTCCCACCTCTCATAAGAAGCAGCTCGTGGTGCTCAGTGAACAGGTCAGCTGCAGGATAAAGTTTTGTGGTACAGCCTTCACTTGGTGAAAGCTAAAAAGTTTTTAACAGAAAGTTAAAAAGCTCCTGATGAATTTGAGATCAAGTTCTAAAGTTGTCCTTCCAGATTGCTGATATTTCAATACAATGCAATTCACACCTTCCAATCCTTTACTCTGTGTGGGTAGAAATGAGGCCGTAGTTCAGTGGCTTTTGGATTTGGCATGAGCTTCAGTCCAAGATGTATCTGCCCTTCAGTGCCTGAAGTTCTAGAAACAGAATTTTCCATGTATGCAACCGTAAAAAATCATTTGGATTAAATAGAATAAAAAACACCTTACATAAACAATAGGGGTGTTCAACCTATGTTTGAGGCTAAATTTATGCACATCCTATGCCTTCTGTGAACCTATTTATTGTGAATGCAAATGGGCAATATAGAATCTTTGGCAATGCATTCCTGCTTCATTCACTTGCAGCATTTCCACCACAAGAAAAACAAATGAATTTAAAAAAACCCTCTCAATGAAGAAACTCAACGTGGATGAAAATGATTTTCCTGAGCCTGTGTCAAGATGGTGAGCTTATATATTTTTCAACATATTCTGTTTAAAGGCACCACGCTGGGATGTTACAGAGAGTTAATGATTTCAGGGAAGGATTAAGGGAATGGTCAGGGAAATTCATAAGCTGCTTTGGTACTGTCAAAAGGAAAAATGGCAATATTATCTGCTCAAGGGCTTTCCTGATTCATGTGACAGATTATCCTTAAAGGCTGAACAATGCTTTGCTGACTGCCTTCTTGAGTTTGAAATGTAAAATCTCCCAATTTGCAAGCTTTGGGAAACATAGTCAGTTAAATCATCTAAATGCTTTCATATATATATATTCTTTTCATTCTACTGCAGAGCACTTGCAAATGGTGCACTATCCTTCCCACATTTATCTAGTATTTAGTACCACATTCTCCATCCAATCAGAAATAGAGATGTTATGGATATTTTAATCCTTTAAACATTATTCTTGTGGCTAATAATGCACTTCTCTCATTTACTTGTCCTCATAAAACAATGAAGAAAGAATGATCCAACATTTCCACTTTTTAAAAGTGTTATGTGAACAAATTTTCATTGATTTCTGAGAAGGGACAATGTTTTGCAGTAAACTCTCATGAAATCTTTTCCACTTAGAAGACGGATTTGGGGTTATGTTATCTGTCATTTAAAAAACCCCTGCTTTTACTTTCAATATTGAAGTGGAAAGGTTCTTCCATAGAAATATTTTTTGGTAAATATTTACACATTGGTCTCACCGTGTTTCTGATTTTTTTAGCACATAAATTTTAAATTTGAATAATTTAGGGAGTCATTTATCATCCAAATTATTAATTTGAATCATACAGGGAGTTTATTCACATCTTACAGGTTCTAAATAAAAGAGATTTTTTTATGTCACTGGATTAAATATTCCAGTGACTACAAAAAATTTCTATTCACCTAAATAAGTGGTTTGCTGGCTGTGGGGTTTTTTTTACCAATTTTAATTTCTCTGAGTGTCCCTTGATGTCAGCTCTTCTTTGCTGCACTTCTGGTTTCAAAAGTAAGTTTCATTTACCAAGATGGTGTTTTTTCAGTTTTGCCATCCTCAGTCTTCATATCCAGGCCAGAAAACCTTCCTACAACAAATGTCTCAAGCATTTGAATTGAACTCTTTTTTCAATAAAGTTTGTATAGTGAGGGGGGGTTTTTTATGCTTCTTCTCCCTCTGATTTTTGGATTTATTTTACATAATGTATAAAGGCTAATCAATGCTCTGTGAACTTTTCAAGGAATCTTCTACCACTCATGCTCTAACAGCATATTTGCAGGCAAAAAAAATTAATCAAATTTCCCTGTAGTTAATTCAAGGAAAAAAAACTTCATATTTTCCCTATTACCAAGCTCTCTCTACCTAAAAAAAATGTTCCAGGGTAGACTGACACTTGAACACTCACCACCTTTAGATAGGAACCTGGACATTTCTTCCTGAGCTTGACTGCAAGAGAGGCAGGAGGGGCTCTATGTCAGGTGCAAAACAGTAATTTAATTCCTTGTGCTTTTTTAAGAATTTGAGGGCATGAGCTCCTTATTTGAAGGGAAAAAAAAAAAGAAAAAAAAAAAAAAAGACTTGTTTAGTGGTTGTTGCAGTCCGTGTGCCTTTCAGCAGATTCCTGCAGAGGCTGCACAGCAAGAGGTCCTGGATCCTTATTTCATGATGGTTAGCACACAGCGTTGAGAATTTTTATTTAGTTTAATGCTTTACCTAATTTTAAGTTCCTGAATGATCACAAGAGTCTCTCTTTATGCATACAGATCCTCTGTAGGCAAATCAGCTTTATTCCACCATCTATTTGTGACTCGGACTGACAATTCTGAGCCTAATCCTCAAAGAAAACTGTCAGAGGCATTATAAATTAACAAGTACATGGTCCTTCCACTTCCAAGCATATCATCCTAAAGGAAGGGTCTTGAATTTTCAAATCAATATGCACCTTTAGTCACCAAAAAGCTCAATTTTCCTAACAATTCTGTAAATATATCAAGCCATGGTGAGTGCAATGACAAAAATTTTTGTTGCTTTCATGGGTTCCATGTACACACATCCATACAGAGATGGGAGCTGGAGCCTGGTTCTCTGGCAAGGGGAAAGGATGTGCTAAGGATACATGAAATATCCTCTGTTTAATAGAAAATAAAGAAAATGAAGACCTAGGAAAGCAGAGCTTGCTTCTTATTGAATATAAAGCTCAGTTTCCACAGCAATGTTAACCAGTGGAAATAAGAGAGATCCTTTGATGTAAGCATTTTAGCTCACATTACTTCAGTGTGTTCCAAAATCAGCTTTAAGAGACCTTGGGAAGTTATAAAGGCAAGTCAGTAAAGCAAACTGTAGCTGCAATTTGGTACTTAGTATTTTGATGTATCTACAACTGGGTAGCTTTTGGCAGCCTATTTTATTCTGCAGACTTTCTGAGTCCATCTTTGTAGGAGTGGGTTCTAATGAGTCAGGCCATTAGCAGCAAATCTCAGGCAGCAAGAACAAGGTGGCAGCAGCGTTTGTACTCATTGCTCAAACCCTTCTGGGTGTTACAGTGAGAAGGAACAAAGACAGACAAGGTCAGATCTAAACATAAACCCCTTTGTGAAACATTATTTGTACACAGTACATTCCTCATTAATCTATTTCAAATGCCTACCATATTCACATATTAATGCATCATCTCATGTATGTTGTCCAACCATTTTACCCTTTTTTGCTGCTACAAAGTTAAAAAAATAACACCAGTGAGAAAAAGGTCAGATTCATACATAAATTTTATCCCCCAAAGGAAATCAAAATGTATTTTGTTGATATACTCACAGTATTTATTAATATATCAGTAAACTTTACCAATATTTCATTAACTATTCAGTAGTGACTCATGGGAACAGCCCATGGTCTTCCTTTCCCCCCTGTTCTTCACTGAATCTCACACAGAATGTTTTTGCAGCATAAATCTCACACTTTGGTTGAGCCTTTGTTGCCTTGTTTACATTTTCTAAAAACCTATCTTGAATTCTCCAAAAGTGAAAGACTACTTTAATAAAGGAATATTAATTTATTCAATTTCCATGAAAGTACGAAAATTTACCACAGGAAAGGATGAGGAGAAGACTACAGCAGCAAATTCTAAGCCACATGATTCCACCCACAGATACTCTAAAGCAAAAAGCTTCTCCTGGGTAACACCACCTTCAAACCAAGGTGGTTCACCACCAACCACCACCTTCACCACCTTCAAACACCAAGATGTGAACTGCAACCAACTTTTCCCCTATTACCAAAAGAGTTATTTTCAATTACTAGTTTCTCCGTTCAAATTCTCCACATGTTTTCACCAGCAACTCTTTACTAGTAATTTCACACCCCTTTCAAATTCACATCTCTAGAGCTCAATGGAAAGAAAAATCCAAACCACATTAAAAAACCCCATCTATCCAAATCAAGACTTTGCCTTTGGTTTTCTGTTATTAATTATTTGGTTTCACCATGCAATATGCTTCAGGACATCACTATATTTCTGGACATCCATGTTTTAAAAGTATTTTCTCTTCTGTTGGTTTTTTTTTTTTTATTAATAGGAAAAGTTATGTAGTTATTAACATTTTATACATTAGGAATGGAAAGTTGCCAGACAAGGCATTACCTACCAAGGTCTCTGGGCATCCTTCAATATTTATCTCCACAAATCTCTCAGATGTCCAGGATCCTTCCCCACTTCCAAGATCTTTCCTCCGGTCCAGACCTTCACCTTCCTTCCCCAGCTCCAAGCCCCTGAATGTCCCAACCAGTTCAAAAGCAGAAGCACAAGTGATCAGCTTCCTCACTGCTTCCTCACAGTTTTGTGGTTCACTTCTTGGTTACCTGGAGCTTTCAGGACATGGCACTTTTTGTTTAGCCTAGGTGTTATCCAAACCTACACGTGGCTTTCACCAACTGCAGCTTGCAAGTAGCACTTGTTTGAAATTTCAAAAGCTCCATTTCAGACATTCACCCACATAACACAATTATGTGCCACACAGTTTAAGTTATTTCCACCTACACTAGCCCTGAGGGGAGGTTTCTACCTTGGCTACTTCTATTCAGACTTTTAGCAGAATGAACTTCAATTAGTCAAAAAAGTACATTTCAAGTTGTTTGAATTTGTGAGAACTTTGCTTCTAGTTCACAAACTTTAAACAATATTTCAGAATTTATCCACTTCAGACATTGGTACTTTTGTGTTCCCATTGCAGTGCTTGCTCTGGCACTGGCAATTTGGAAGACTTTCTAGCCTTGACAACACATAAATGGGTAACTGTTTAAATCAGTGTTTAGAAGAATAAAGCAAACTAATATAATTTATGTCTGCTTTATCTTCACCAGTTGTTTCACTGCTTATTTCTCAAAGAATAGAAGTGTCCATCCTTACTTAAGAACCACACTCTCTTCTAAGAAATTTCAGTGTAAACCCTCAGCTTATCCTGATTGCACTCACTGAGGATATTAGCTGTTATATCCATTAAATTTCTATTTATTATATTAACTTTAGACCCAAAGCCTTCCTTCTCTGTATAAGTCTGTGGGAAGCATCAGCACTGCCACCCATTCCTAACAAGCCCCTGGGCACGTTCCTCTGCTCCTCCCAGGACACTGCAATGACTGCTCAACTTCACATTCTGTAGAGCTGATGAGAAGTCTAATAAACGCTCCTTTTCTTCTGAAGACTATTAAGAAAAGCTGAACATTTAGCTAGTGTCTTTTTAATCTCATTTTCATTAACTGGACTCCCAAGTCAAAGAACTGTATTTGGATTTTATTTTTTTTTTCATCCATTCCAAGTGTTGTTTTAACTGAACTTCCACCTTGGAGTACCCAGGATATTGAAACATCAATCTTCCTCCACTTCAAAATTAAAGAATAAAAAATCTGTCCTTCCTGATATTCTGGAACAGGGAGCAGATTGAGCCTGCAAGTCATTCCTCTTTTAATGTCAGCTTAAGCTTCACCTTGAGTTTCCCAGGACCTCTCTCCTGCTGGCTATGTCATCTCCCCACTTTGCTGACACATTAACATATGCTGCAAAAATCATACTCCAGGTTTTAACAGTTTCTGCAATTAATCTTGAATGAATTCTCATGGGCTTCCCTTCTTCCTCTTTGCCAGTCTCAATCACATTTGGGTTTGCTTTTTTTTTTACTTTCTCACTTTTCTTTCTCTTCTTTCACTGCCTTTCATCAGAGCTGTTTTTCATCCTCCTTCATTTACATCTCTCAGTCTCATTCAGGTCTCAAAAACTCTTCACATGGAGTTATCACAGATGTAACTTTTATCGAGCTGAAAAGTGGTGAAGGTAGGTGAATTTCCAGTTATATTCTCTCTGCAGTGAGGAATTTTGTTTTGAGTAAATAAAAAATAAGCTTCTGCTATAAATCTCTAAACCTAAGTGAATGTTGCGACTTTATTGCTATAATGCAAACACCATACACATTAAGCATTTGCCAGAAGAAAAGTTAAGCTGAGAGGAAATTTACTTGGCTTAGCCTCCAGTCTAATTGTCCATTATGGGTAAGTAGCAGGAACTGCCAAAACCCAGAGCCTGCCCATGTATTTTGGAAATATTATGTTTTGGGAGGTGACCAGACAGTAACAGACTATTTATTTTAGCTACAAGAAATCACTCTTGTTAATAAACAGCTACTTTCTGCCTCATAAGAAAGAACCAAAACCAACTTCCATGTTAAGGCAACATCTCTACCCAAAACCAGACAAGTTTGCATACTTGTGGCAACTTAATTAGTAAAAAATATATTTAACTAAGAATAAAACGTAACATATGCACAAAGAGATTATTTTATTTTATTTTAATGGAGAAATGGTAAAATATATGCATAGAGAGAAGGTCTGAAAGGCATGGGCAAGACTTTGAGGCATTGGTAGCATGGCAGAACAAGAGGTGGAAGGACTGGATTTTGGACAACCTGTGTAATTAGCTGTCTAGAAAGACAGCCTTATCTATAATACTGTAATTTTAGTTCACTGTTATTTATGATAAAACACATTTTCTAACAAGCTTAAGGCCTTAAAATCAACAAGAATGGGCATAATCAATGGAAGAGTTTCCACAGAGAAGAAGAAAAAGATAAAGGAATTGGGGGTCACCACAACTGCAGATAACATAAATGAGCAGGAAGGAATCAATAACTACTTCTAATAGGGTAACTTGTAATATTGGACATGTGGTGAGAAAAGAGGAGGGGGCAATACTTCTGCAGAAAATGAGGCGTCCCTACATCTGCTGAGCTAGACATGTTGTTGAAAAAGAAACCTGTTAAAAATGTGGGAGAGGAAGTCAGCAATAAGAATATGAGTGAAAAACAAGATATTACAAGGGAGAGCAATTAGTCTCTCAGTAAGCAAGCATGGGAGCTGTGGCCAAAGGCAGAGCTGCTGGGGAGCTCAACTAGGCAGAACAAACCTGGGACATGGCAGAGATAACAAAGTCTGGTGGAGAGGGAGAAAGGGTGCAGAATGTTTTATGGGCTTTTTTTTACTATTTAGCACCCAAACAAGGAGAAATTTCAGAGAGAAAGCTTTGAAACTTTGATTAATACTGTTGTTTAAAGTGAAGCTGTCAGTTGTTTCACAAACCATCTGCAAAACAGTGGAAACATGAACAGAATCCTTAAAGCAGATCTTCCAATCTTAGTCACATTATCTGCCATCTGTTGGGAACTGCAACTGTCAGTTCATTTAGTTTTTTAAAAGCTGACCCTAGAATAACTCACTGTAAAATTGTAGTATTTTTCTCACTTCCTGTAAGGAAAAGGCATCCCAACTTCTTTGAACTAAGGCATGAAATGGCTTGTAAAATATCAAGATGGCCTTAATAAGTATGTATTAGGTCACTCAACTGATGTGCCATGAAGCTGGAGGAACCTTTAATATTCCATTAATTTCACTGTAAAAAGCAGTTCCATGAACAGAAATAAGTTCCCAGAATGAAGGAATCTTTATGCTCTTTTTTTTTTTTTTTTTTAATTGAAGTAGACAGAGGCTTGACAAAGAGCTACACTACTTGCAGCTAGGAGGATAAATTCACTGGACATCCAATATAGCATCACACTAGGTACAAATGCATCTACTAGCTGAGCTTTCAGTGGATTACATTACAGCAATAACCACATGTCAGGGTAAATTAACATGCAACATCAGGATACTCATATTGCTTAGACAAAAGTAAAAGGACAAAAGGAGTTACTAGATACATTTTAAAGGAAGAAAAGGACAATGGAAAAACAAATAAAAATTCAAATTCCATGGGTATGCTTTGTATCTACAAAAGAGTGAAAAATCCTACTTTCTTTTGTGTCTGCTGCAGAAGACATGCAAGGCTGTATCCACTTCCTCAAGCAATATGAATGAAAGAGAAAACAAAATGGTGAGGGAAGAGCTCCACAAGGGTTTTCCAGTTCTATTTGCAGTATACATAACTATTATTTGAGAAAGGTCCAGGCAACAGAAGCACATTTAGAGATTAGAGAAATGAGTGGCATCAGCAGACTGCCCTGGTCCAGCAGAGGGGCACAGATGGGGCATCTTCCCTCAAGTGAACTCTGGTAACAAACTGTGCCTATTTCTCATGGGGTGTGCACCTGAAAACCTGAATTACTTTCAGGAAGAAAGGGACAGTATTCTCATTTTACTAGGGAAGAATCTCTCCCCCAGATTTGCTCAAGTTTATGAAGAAGAATGAGGGCCCTGCTCCATAATAAAACTTTCATTTTATCCTAGAAGTGGGAATTTAAGAGGAATTATACATATTTAAGAAAATATTGAGCTTTATCAAAAGGCATTGAAAAATACCTCCATAAACAAGGTGAAGTATTAAATACATATACAATAAATAAAGTAACTTGCCAATAAAAATATGACTGGGAATCACTTGGAAGCCAAAGAGAAATTCACTTGAATTAAGATAATGTCTCTGGCTGCTAACAGCAAATATTTCAGTTCTGAATGTGTCAGCATCCAGGGCAGCTCAGATACATTACCAGAACCATCAGTTGTCCTTAAGGAACTGAAATACTACAGAAAACAAAATCCTACTGTCTGCATAGACCCAGGCTGCCTGGACATGTATAATTGTGCATTTTAGTTATGCATCTTCAGTTATGCATCTTTTGGAGACAAACCAAAAGTTTGGAGAAGATGCCAGGTTGTCCATTTTGTGACACTGGTTTTGCAATAAGATGGTTAAGGCAGTTACATTGGTACAAAGCCAGTGAACTCAAGTCTGCGGCCCAGTACTTAAAAACAGAAATAAGTTAATTTTTCCCAGACTTAGACTTCCTTTCCATAAAGTGATTTCAGTTTTATAATCACAGAACAATTCTAGTTGGGGGACATCTCAGGAAATCAAGGAGATCATTCTCCCACTAAAAAAGCCAAGTGGGTTGGCCAAGGCTGGATGCCAAGGCTGAGCCTCTCCTTCTCTCCTCAGCTGGATGGGGACAGAGCAAACACAATTGAGATTAGGACAGGGAGAGATCACTCAGCAATCACCACCATGGATAAACCTGGTTTCTTTGGGGCAAATTTGTTTATCAGCAATCAAATCAGAGCAGGATAATAAATACAACTAAATGTTAAAACACCTTCTCTCCATCCCTTCTTTTTTCCCAGGCTAAGACTGAGAAAACTTATAAGTAGCAAGCATTAATAGATGTCCTGGAAACAGCAGCACATTTTCCTCATGTCTGTGAGTGTGTGGCCCTTGAGGGGTCTCTACAATAGTCACCACTACTCCCATGCATCTGGAGGCTCTCAACAAAATGCTCCTGCAGCAGCAGTAACACAAGCCCTTCTGCAGCCTGCTCTCCTCCTCCCACTTGGCAGACAGATATAATTTTCTTTTCACATTCAAAAGGAAGAAAGCAACTTTGAACACTGTCTCTCTCTCTCTCTCCAGCTCTGACGTGGGGATAGAGCTCTTCCCAGCCACCAGAAACTCAAACATAAAGACAGCAGATGTGAAGGAAAATGCAGTTCTTTAAAAACAGAAGCCACATTCCCAGCTGAAACAGAAAGCAAGTCTCCAGCTCCCCAATGACGTAAGATGATCTCCCCTGTGTACGAAGATTGTGGACAAAAATTCAAACAAACAAAAGCACAAATATTTGTCATTTGCTTCCACATTATGGTGACAACAAAGACATTACCCATAATAGTACAGAATATCCAGTTTTGCATTTATTATAGGGTCTGATTTGTTCCTAGGCTGGATTCACTACCACTGGGTTATTGCTCTGATGCCCTACAGCACAAAAGCTGAAATTGTCCCAGGATGAAAATTTGTCATAATGCATTTATTTTTATTTTCCTAGACAAATTTGCTTCTCCGTAAAACTATCTAGTCTTGTCAGTACCTATATGAAGTATGTCAGTATTCTTGATAGAACTGATTTAAGTCAACAATGATTTTGTGATGCCCTCAGGCTGATTAGCCCCCACCATGACAATACTCTCTCCCTATAGAGTTGCTTTAACTTTCAGAATTTGCATTTTGCCATTATTCCCTGCCTGGTTTATTATTTTTGATTATGACAAGACAAATCCTATGCTTCTCCACTCAGTGTCTTCTTCCACTTGAGTTTTATTTTCAAGAATTTTCTTTGTTCCTGTTTTATGCATTATGTTGGTTACCTTTGTGTTTGTTTACCTGCATTGGCTTTGAAAAGAAAAATTACTGCAAAAATCCCTGCACCACATCTTCTTTTTCTGTTTTTTTTCCCTTTATCTCAGCCTGGTTTATAGTATTCATTTTTGTCTTTTAGAGAGTGTTTGGATTATGTTTCGGTGGAAATTATTTTCATGGGAAGTGTCTCCCTTTGAAAATGAATCAGTATGTACAAATTCATATGTTTTTACTCCTCAGGAACAGATGTTAAGGGAATGTAGGTTAAACTTTAGATCCAAACTAGTCTCTGCAGGACTATAATTTGCTGAGATAAACAGAAAGAAGGAAAGGCAAACCAACAGGGGCATCCCAGATTTAACATCCCTTCTGTTCTGGCTGAGATACATTTGACTCTGTCACTTGCAGATATGCTTTGCTGCCACAGTAATCAAAACCAGCACAGAAATCTCTCTTAATCACTACAACATTGTTAGTCTTGTCTAAAGCTATAAACATGCAGTTCACCAGAGACTGAAATTTGCAAATATTCCAGACAAATGTGCATTGTCCAATACTGTAATCTGTCTTCTGTGAAATATGTTTATAAAAGTACATGTTTATAAGAACATTTGAGGAACTCATAAATGTCACACAAAGACAAAAATGATGAAAATCTTGTATAAATGTTTCATGAAGACTAACAAAACCTTTAGTTATGAAGAGAATGCTAACAATTTTTTCATTGCCTTTGAAAATGGCCCCAAAAAGTAATGGATTTGGTTCTTACCTGCAGTCACTAGTCAGGTGAGTACTGCTTGGTACCTCCAGCAGATTTTTGGAGTATGTTGGACTGGGGCCACCAGCCAGCCTTGAAAATCTCTCTCATTCCCTTGCATTTGTTTTTAGGCCAATAAGTTATGATTAGCTTTTCATCATCATAATTAATGTAGTATGGATTAATTAGTTGATTTAGGCACCTGAGAGGCAATGTTTCATTTGACTGTGGCAGGATAGGCACAGCATATCTCACCTCCAGAGACTTTTTGTATTTAATACTCATCTTGGTGTCTGTAAATTTTTTCAACATCCCTTTCAAGCAAATCTTACAGGACAAAGTCATTTCAGTAGACAGATGCACGAGAGGAGAAAGAGCAGAAGCCTCTTTCATTGCAAAAGTAACCTGGAAAAAAAAAAAATTCAGAAAAGGAGGGCACCAACCTGTGCATTCTGCACCAGTTTCCAGCAAAATTTGGCAACCAGACTCCCCAAAGCATAGTTTGGTATGAGGACAGAAACTGAAGCCTCTCTTACCAACTCATTCCAGTGCTCAACTTCCTTCACAATAAAAGAATTATTTTCTCAGATTCACAAAGAATTTTATGGGTTTCAGTCTGTGCCCAGTGCCTCTTGTCCTGTCAGGGGGAACCTCTGAGAGGCACCTGAGCCCTTCCTCCCTACAGCCCCCATGAGATAAATGTCAACATTGATAAGATCCACACTGAGACTTCTCCAGACAAAACAACCCCAGGTCTCAGCCTTATGCTGAGATGCTCTATGACCAAAACTATTTACAAATAATAAAATTAAAATTAATTATCAACCTCATCAAGCCTATTTTTAAACACTTGTGAAATAAGGCACCAGGACTCCCTAAACTGCTATCAGAGAGCAGGGTGTTTGTTCCCAAAGAGGAAGCAAACAATCCTTTACCCAAAAAATGCCATTATCGCAAAGAAAAATAAATCACAATGATAAATATCCAAACCTATTTCAAAGAAATTCTGCTTCTAAGATTATGTTGTGATTGTTTCCCTCAGATTTAAAAGAAATATGTTCTCCTTTGGAATGCCCTCCAGAAAGGAATGAGATTTTAGGAAACACCACATACAGTCTCACTCCAAACCTCAAATCCAGAGAGGCCAGGAGGTTCCACAGCAGCAACTGGGACAATTTACTTCACAGGTGTACCCTGGATCCAAACTAAGAAGTTAATGCAGATGAAGCCAGTGTTTATGAGGATTTTTTCTAACATGCAAAGTGGCACTCTGTGGTACAGACCTTCCTACCCTTTGCTTACTGTATTACCCTTGCTCAAGAGAAGAAATTTCAAAGCAAAAGAGTGTATCCTTTGTGTTCTCCAGAATTGGGTGTAAAAAGGAGTTTCTGTGGAACTGACAGAAGGGCTCTTGTGCATAAAAGAACATGTAGCTTACTTAAATAATTTATCACCCATAACCAAATACAGATGTTTCCATTTACAATGACTTCTATTTTTTCAGAAATAATAAAAAAAAATTGAACATACAATTTTGAAAATACAATTGCATCTTGACAGAAATTAGTGTTGTTTTGTATTTAATCTCAGGCATATGCTACCTAGTAATTCCTTTGTAAATTTATGGCAATTATTCCTTTGCAACTTCTTTAACATTTAGAGTTTTTCCTTGACACATGGAAAATAAATGCACTTTCTAAAAATGTACTTTCTGCAAAGCATAAACAGCCATGGAATTACTTTGCAAAAAGACTGCAATTATCATTTAATCATGCTTAATTATATGGGTAATGTACCTCGAGCAAGTGTTAGAGAAACTGAGAAACAGATACTTGGTTACAGTTACAAAAGTGGTATTTAATCTAAGAGAATATTGTCTGTCACGTAGCCCTGCACTGCCATCACACCCAGAGGCATCTGACTGATTTTCCTCAGCAGAAAGCAGCTTGAGCTCTCTGCCTTTTCCCTCCTGACACTCCTAGCTTGGACAAGGCTTTACAGATCTACAAGAAAATGAAAATATGGGAGCTGTGTCATAAAAATGCAATTTGCATATTCTGTTTCAAGAGTTACAGCATTGCTTATCTACATACAGGCTTTCTTTTTGGCCTTTTTTGTTTGTTTGTTTGTTTGTTTAATTATGTACTAAATGAATAAAAATCCTCATAAAAGCATGCCCATGACTCCCTTAGGACCTAACACCACCTTTTTGATTATATCATCAGCGCCAAGCATGCTGCATAACACACAGAAGGGTTGATGATAGATCTGTTCTCTCCTGTGAGGGTTTTCCAAACCAGATCTGTGCTGCTTTTTTGGAATATTTTCTCCACAGCACTCAGCTTTCATCCCTAGGGGATGGGATCTGGCAATCTGAGAATCAAGACTTGCATTTCACAGCAGTCAGGGTATAAACAGAGTTGATTTATGTCAGGCCAGAGCTCTGGGCAGGCCTGGCTGTGTTAAACAGGAGAGCAGATTCAATTTCAGAAGCTTGCTGAAAACAGTCTGCAGTGATTTATAGGGGTCTTACCAATCACTAAATCACTTATTTGACTTTGTAGAATAAACATTAGTACATTTTTCCTTTTATTTGCTTTTTTCTTCTCATCTATAACATGCTAGCTAAGCCCTAGAGCTAGAATACTATCAATATTTGTAAAACATTTGCTACAGAAGTAGCAATTCCTGCAGTTGTTACCTAAGAAATCATCTGAATGTTTTGGTAATACAAATGAGGAGCATCCGGTAGCTAATATGAGGTGTTCTGTTTTACTGTGGGCAAACAACGACTTATGTAAAGATCATTGGCCTACTTAATACTGCCCATTTCAGATATAAGCTGAAGAGAATAAGGCAAAAAATTTACTCTAGATACTTCTATTTTTAAAAAATCACCACATATTACTGAAAAGATCAAAAGCTCTTAGCTGTTATTTTTTCAGCTGTACAGTAATATGAGCTACTTTAAGTTTGCTCCTTATGAAGCCTGAGGAAAGATGACCAGTGGCAAAGATTTCCTTTAATTTTTTTGCGCAGCTCTCTGGACTAGGTTTTATCTGTCCACCCAAAGGCAGCCCTGCCTACAAAAGGGGTCAAGGATTCCCTCAGTAGGGCATTAGGCACAGCTCCAGTCCCTGTGTTTGCCAGCGACAACATTAAGTGAGAGAGAGAAAGTGAGATAAAACAGCAGGTGTCAAGTAAAAATTGCTTTCTGGGCCTAAGAATAGACAAGTTGATGGTTCCACTGAAGTAAATCAAAGTTTTTCACTAACCTCAGCACAAGTTCTGTTATTTAAATCTTGTTCAGCCGAGAACACCAGCCCCTTTGGCCTCAATATCACCAAAATAAATGGCAGAGTAATGCAAAACTAATCACATGAGAAGATTAGGAACACATCTTTAATTAAATGCTGTTTAGTGTCCTACGGTTCAAGAAATAGTTTTTTCTTTTAATGATTTATTTAAATTCTGTTTGATACTGTGCTTCATCTGCTTTTGTTTGCTTTTTTGATCTTAGGCTATTATTTACCTTACAAACATTTCATGCCTGTCTAGCATTCTCCAGAGCTGTGAATCATGCTGCTTTATCTTCCTCAGAAGCACTCATTCCTTTTTTTTTATTGATGTTCTACCTCCTCAGGGTACCTGATCTTTGTCCCTTTATTGATGCCTCATTGCACGCCTTTTTCTCCATAGTCAAACAGGTTTCTTGAAGATGGTGCAACACAAACTCAAGGCAAAACATCTGAAGAATGTGGGGACAGACACAGGACAAAGCTAAAAGGATGCTGGCCCTGCTGAGACAGAGTGGCCTGGCAGTCTGATTAGTGTGTCAAGGGGAAACAATGAAAAGCAAAGAAGAATCATGTGTTAGGATTGAGTAAAAATATATAGGAAGAAGAAAGAAAACCCCTGGAATAGTGAAAGCTGAAGCAGAACCGAACATACAAAACTACTTAAAGGAGATATTACTAAATGCCTGGTACTTACATGCCACAAAATATTCTTTAACATTGCCAATGGACAAAATGCTGTTTAGCTGAGGTTACTGAGTTATTTAATTTATAGCAACACATTAAAATCTAATTACTTGAGTAGATGGAGAAGAGTAGCAGTAGAAGTAGTAGTAGAAGAGACACCAGTCCTTTGGCAGGAGAAGGCCTTTTAATTGATAGCAGTTATTGTTTCACACTTTGGGGCATCACCACATCCCAGCCTGCTGCCACCTCTCTCCTGCATGACTCTCTGACTTTGTTCAGGTCTGAGCTTAATTGCCAAGAATTCTCTTGTGGGAGTGTGGCAGCCAGGCAAAGGTGAGGGCCTGGGCACAAATCCATCTGCCAAATCCCTTGTCTGTGCAAAGCCTTAGGAAGCTGTGAGGGGTAAGACTTTCTTCTCTGGACTAAGAGAGTAAATTTAGACATAGTTTTGAAACTATCAGTTGGATAGTTAAGTCCCCACAGTCAGATCTTAAAACATTTGTCAGCAGGAGTGTATGGACATGATGAAACTCAGTGAGTCAAGAGACTTTTCCATTCCCTTCAAGGGGTTTGAACTCCCCCCAAAAGATCTGCCAGGGAGGCTGCAGTAACAGCCAGAGGCACCAAATTCCTTCTCTTGCAGGGTCCAAGACTTCCTGCAGAGGAGCAGCCTCAGAGCAGGGCTGAGGGACACTGAGGAGATGACAGCAGGAGGATAATACACAAAATTCACAGAACCACCAGGTTGGAAGAGACCTTCAAGACCATTGAGTCCCACCCAGCCCCAACACCTCAACTAAACCCTGGCACCCAGTGCCACATCCAGGCTTTGTTAAACACACCCAGGGATGGTGACTCCACCACCTCCCCGGGCAGACAATTCCATAACTTTATCACCCTTTCTGTAAAAAACTTTTCCTAATATCCAACCTATATTTCCCTTAGTGCAGTTTAAGACTGTGTGCTCTGTTTCTGTCAGCTGCTGAAGGGTCCTTTGGAGCACAGGGAAGTGGCAGCAGCTGCTGCAGCCATCAGGGCCAGGGCATGGGGGGGACATGGGGAGTGGGAGCTGGAGAGGGGCACAACACAAGCCCTGAGTTGTGGCATTCACATTCTCTGGAAAAATCCCTTCACCCGGGATTTTTCTCCTGGGAAGCTCAGAGGCCTCAGAGAAAAGGAAAACAATTCTTATCTCATTTGCTTCTCCTGTGTTTTGCTCCTCTGGAACGTGTTTGGGGATTGTTTACCCACAGGTGATTGTTTCATTGGGTTCTGCTGTGGGTTGTTTTCACTCTTTGGCCACTCAGGGCCAGGCTGTGTCGGGGCTCTGGAGAGAGTCAGGAGTTTTCATTATTATCTTTTAGCATTCAGTAAGTGTCCTTGCTGTATTCTTTAGTACAGTTTAGAATAGTATTCTTTAATATATTATAGTATTATAAAGTAATAAATTAGCCTTCTGAGAACATGGAGTCAGATGCATCATTCCTGCCTTCATCAGGGCATTCCCTGCAAATACACTAAGTTGTGGCAGCAGCTCTCTGGCCACAGAGAGAAAACACAACTTTCCCAGGCATCGTGCTGGGGAAAGTCTGTGAGAAGGTCAGAGAAAAGAATTAGACACAATTCTTAACTTACTATACCTAGTATTGTGAACACGTAGAATGTGTTATGGAGATCTGTTTAGCAAAGGTTGGTTTCTTACTTAGCCAATGGTGATGGTGTTTTTAGTAAAGGACCAATCAAGTACACCTGTAGAGAACTAGGATCTAAAAGTGCAATGGGTTTCTTAATAATGATATATAAAGAGATTGATCAACTTTCTGTGAATCATGGAGTCAATACTAATTCTTACCCAGCCAGGGGCCTGGTGCAATGACACTGAGTGATGCACTGCGAGCCACCAGGGGGGTGGCAGCAGCCTGCACTTGTCCCCCGGCCAGAGGGACTCGTGTGAGGTGACCTTTGAGGGAGGTAGCCCCACGGCTGAACTTCACATTTCCACTGCAGAGCTGGAACGCTGGCTTTTCTACTCTGGAGAGACAAACTCTGTCTGCGAGAAATCATTGTGGAACCAGAATCAGACCAAATTTATTGTTGAAAACAAATGATACTCAGAAGAAACTGTTTTCTCTGTAACTTTTTTGGGGGGAGTGGTTGTGTTTGGTTTTGTTGGAGTTTTTTTGTTTTGCTTTGGTTTTTTTACCATCAAATATCCAGATTTTATGGACAGTGAGAGAAATATTTTGTAAATATTATCTGCTGTCTGCTTGTCCCATGCAAACAGCTATCCCCACAGAAATAATAAATTTAAGCATATTTTTTTCATTTTTTTAAAAGGCATGAAAACATTTGCCTAGATTCTCAGTTTGACTAATCCTGGCAATTCTCCTAACAAAATGGCATTTTGGTTGTCTATAAATTTAGTATGCATCATATGAAATGGCAATGATTTTTTTTTTTCTGACATGTATTAATAAATAACATGGAGTAAATACAAATGACTATGTAACACTATTATTGGAATTTAAAATCATACCACAACACACTATGTACTCAAAAACTGAAGATATTCTTTTTACAAACTTAACAATATAAAGGCCTTTGAAATGGCAGGTCAGTTTGCAGATCTCATTAGCAGCTCTGAATTTTAACTTCTGTTTTATAACAGCTGCTGTACATTGTGGCTGGTAGCTCTTTCACAAAAATAACCTATCATTTTTACTTAATGTAGTATAATTAGGGATCAAAATCAGATCTATCGCAGTTCCCTGAGATGATAACTGACAGATTAACCCTGCATAAATTAGTTCAGTGTCATTTCATGTTTCCCATTGCAAGGTATATACAGAGACTTGAACTGGCAGATTGTTGAAAACAGACCTTTTTTCCCTGAATCAATTTTTAATTACGAATGTAAATGTAATGTAAAGAAATGTTATATGGACACAGGGAAAAAATTCCGGTAATTGGTAAATAGGAATGCTTAAAAAAAGCCATGGGGTATTATATTTCTCACACAGGGGACTAGAAATAGATTAAGGATTATATTATTAGTGGTTTACTGATACTGGGAAACAAGTTGATATAATTAATCCCATTTGAATATTGAATATTGACCAACTGCTTTTATTTTTTCACAATTGACTGAAAATCTGGAAAAACAAACCCTAAATTATTTTTTAGAAGTCTAGATAACGCATTAATACATTTGACTGTCTTCAACTGGAATGATATTTAATGAAGGCGAGACAACAGAAATTGCATTATTGACATGAACACCTTAAGCTTCAGGTAGTCAGTCCAATACTGGCCACATCAGGAGTCCCCTGGATCTCCCCTCTAAAACCTGTGGGCAGATTGCAGACTGGACTGAGATCTAAGTGTGCAGAAGAGCAGCTGTGAGATGACCACCAACTCTAGACACATGTGAAGTTAACATTACCAGCTCAGGCTCATTCTGTAACACTTTATGTTGTAATACTTAATGTTACACACAGTATGAATTCAGTGTTACATCTCCTTTCCAGCCTCTCCACCTGACCCCCCTCCATGCAGGATGCATCTTGGTTTCAGCCCACTTGAGTTCTGATCACCTATTCTGGAAAATGCTCCTGAAATCAGGGGATTTCTGAAAGGACACACTGATTTTGTCAGAATAAATGATCTTAGGATGGTTACAAGGCCTTAAGACAAAAAATGAGATTCATCTGACCCCAATGACAGGTCTAGAAGCTGTGTGCTCTGGCTCCTTGTCAGACCAGGTTTGGTTTTGGTTGGATTTGAAAATGTACAAGCTTTGGAAGCAATAGCTGAATTAAGAGCCCCAAAATATGGAGCTGATCACATCAAGTTTCTGTATGGATGTAAGAAATCCCAAACCAAGACTCCCAGAAGTTTCCAGATCTTCAGCAGAATCTAAATCATTGGGATCCCTGAATTATAGTCAGCTTCTGAGAGTTTTCAAGGTAAACAGCTGTAAAGCCAGGGATCTCTCCTGTCCTTAGCTGGCAGACATCATGCCCAGCAGTACTGAATAAAGTCCCTCAGCTTCAGAAGTCAGGATTCTCAGTTGTGAGACAGAAAACAACCTGGAAAGCATTTTAATCTTCATTTAACTTTGGTTTTGGAAGTTCACCAGAATAAAAGCACTTAGAGGAGGAAAAAGGGGGAAAAAGATCAATCAATTCTGGCACTTCTCTGCAACAATTTACACAGGTGACACCTGCAGATCAACCTATTTCCACATGCAAGGTCACAGCTTCCAGACATGAGGCAGAAGAGAAACAAGGACCCCAGGCAGTGAGTCAGGGCTCTTAAATCATGTCACTAACATCTCACTAAGTATTTTCACGTTCCTTTCCCACCCTCCCCACCTCTGCCAAGGTTTTGAAAGACACTTTTTCAGGGATTACCAATATGATGACATCATTCAAATGGACATTGCAGGTTTTCAGAGGTTTTCTCATAATGCTAATAATAACAAATAACAAGCCAACAATGATGGTTTTTTGACCCTCAATGGAATAGAAGTCAAAGCATGTTAGGGCACCATGTACATTTATTAGTCAATGAAGCTGAATGACTTTAAAAGGAAAGCATCAATAAAACTGAGGGGAAAATGTCATGGGATAAGCCTCATGACAGTACCATGGTAACACTTCTTGCTGTACTGCAGCTGAGTGCTAGGATTCATTTGCAAGGGAAATAGCTTTCATATCCAGACCATTCAATCAAATATTAAGTTATATGGTCATTATAGGCAACAGGGGAATATAAATAATAGGAAATGCTTATTGTGCCTCTTCTGGTATCCTTAGTTATTAAGCTACTGCTTCAGCAGCAGCAATAAGCAATATGTATGTTTTGATTCCTGGGTAACTTGTTGGAAATTAGGTTTCACAGTAGTGTTTGTGTATTATTCTGATCAAATGCTGCATTATCTTCTATGCTTCTTGATGGTATTTATGTGTTAAGCTTCCTTTTATTAAGTTTCTTGCTGAAGTATGATGTATTAAGTAAAGGCTCCCCATAGTAAATTATGTTGGTTTCTTGGTATTATCACTGCATTACTCTGCTCTGAATGATCTTATGTGCCTCATTAGCATAACATGAATTACAATAGGGAGTTTAATCTCCAGTCCTACACTTCTTTATGCACATCTTTTTTCCCCCATAACTTTTCATTACCACAGGCGGGGAGTTTAGGCTGATAACCAAACAGGAATGGGAAAAAAAATCATGTTCCAGGATGAATGAATGCAGCAGCCTAAAGGAACACCGAACAGCATGTGAGTGTTCTCTCAATGATGGCAGCAAGTACGGGAATGGAATGAAATTTCAAGGCATACATATATCATATTTACTGATCCTGCATACCTAATGACAGGAGAAATGAGCCAACAGAACCCTAAAAGAAAGTGAAAAGACCCAGATTCTCCCTATGTGTTTTGTGCACCTCACAAGTGCACAAAAGTCCCTCGAGTCAGGAACATCCTTCTTCTGTGCCTCATGTGAGGAAACAGGCATTCAGGGGGAGCTATCTAGATCCCATGCAGAAACCATTAGAATAGAGCCTTTCTCCCTGTGTTGCCTTCTACTGACACTTTTTAAGGATATTTTTTTCTATTAGTTTATTGATATGGTTTTATGATCAAATTAATTGAGACCCTGGGCACCTATGCACAAAAGTTTTCAAAAACCCAAATTTCTAATGTTCTTTTCCTAGGGACAGAGAAAAGTACATTGAAAGAGATTTTGTATAAAAATATTCAGTTATATATTGCTCTGCTTCAAGGGAAGCCTTTATTTTTATGTTTCAAAGTAAATTTCAAATTAATGGCTTAGCCCAAATTTGGAGGACTGAGCAGATAAGTTAAATAAATAATGACTTAATTATGGACAGCTTTCATCTCCAACCTTAAGACCTAATATCTGATAGACTTTTACACCCACACTTCATGAAAAGCAGCTTCAAAAATTAATTTGAGAGATCACACATCTACCTGAACAAGAGGAGACAGGCTGCCATGTGCAACAAAAAAAAAAAAAAAAGCAAAAGCAAAAAAACTAGGCTGTTTTTATTCTAAACATGAAACGTGTTTAATACTAGTTACTTCACATAGCCATGTTTTGAAAATAAATTATACCGAATTTATGTTATTTTATTAGTGATTTGAGTGATTGGAACTGAAGATTTCTCCATGGCTGAGCCTAAAGCACAGAGCACAGGAGAACACTGAGAGTTCACCTGCCAGCTCTGTAACAGCATCTTGTTTCTTGAATGCAACCTATTTCAGAAATGTTTGGTATTTCCACACTGAATGTTAAATACAAAGATATTAATATTTTGTTTCTAATCTTGTGAGGGGTTAGTCTAAATAAATTTTAAAATTCTGAGTGTTTGATTTAAGGTATGATTTGATAGAAATTCATATATCAATCTTTAAATCAGAATCTTCTGCATAAAGTGGCTACAACTGGTATTTTACCAGAAAAGTGCAACTTCTGGGACTTTTTTATCATGTTATTGTGATTGCTGTAGTCACAGCATTTGACTGTGGGTCTCTTTAGGGTGATAATGTTTCTGATGATAAATGTTTTTATTTATCTAAACACTAGGACTGGAAAGGGAGCTGAGCCAGCACAGAATCTTCTCTTATAGCCCCTGTGGGCACCAACCTCTGCCTTCTGGCTGAAAAAACTCCATGGATTTATGTATTTAAATTCTGGGCTTTCTGGAGGAGCATATTCCAGAGAGTTTCAGATTCAACAGAATAAAATCTAAACAGGGATCTGTCCTCTCTTACCCTTTCTAACAAAACCAGGTTATTATTTGAGTTATACCACAAACCTGAAATGTGTAACCTGCTTCTACTGCAGATTTATTCGTGTTTATCTATAGGTGTTTGCAGTCAAACCTATATTTAGCAAGGCCTGATATTTCACTTTGAAATTTACAGCTTTCTTGTAATTTTAAAAACAATTTCAAACATTGCTTTGGAAAATTTAAGTTTGCATTTCTTTGCAGTCTACAGAGGTTCTGTTATTGTTTTATTAACACTTAGTGTCTCATCCATCTTCCAATCACATGACAAAAAGCCAGCAATGTGGATGCAGCCCTAGCACAGCCAGAGTGATCTGTTCCAGACCTGCTTCTGTCTTGTGCTTGCACCATCAGTGCCAGTCATTCATGTTTGGATTGGTATCACATCAAATTCACGCTTCTGTCAGAAGCACATGAAATACCACCACAATTTAAATTTACTTTGTTAGAATAACAACCATTTTCAACAGAGCTGAGTTTAATTCAACACCTCAGAATCCATGGGTTAATTCTAATTTATGTAAAAAAACTGATTTTGAGTCATTTGCTTATCAGCTGCACATTACAGAAAGAAGGGAGAAAAATCACTGGAAAGGAGAAGAAGTTTTCAGGGAAGTGGCAAAAACGTTTATCAAGTCAGTGACACAGCAACCCTTTTTGGATGACTTTGCAGCAGCAGTTGGACACTGTGCTAAGCAGACATTGCCTGGAATTCATCCACTGTGAGAACTTGCAAAGCATGACTGAAAAAGATCACTTGGAATGTCTGAATGGATTTGGAAAAACCTAAGCAGTATATCAGCTCAGTCTCAAGCAGAAATACAGAAGCACAAACCCATGAAAATGTCATAGGAGATGGAAGGTAAGAGAAGCAGAAATGTGTGTGCAATTTCACTGATTGCCTCCTCTGGGAATAAAGAGGTTCAGGTAAGAGTCTACATGAGCAAAGGTAGATAAGCTGTTTGTCAGGACAGTGGGAGGCAGATACTGATGCAGGAAAGAGCAAAATCTATAATCATTCAGGAGCACTCAGCACTTTGTCTTTTCTACATGTTAATACTTTTGCCACTGGCTTTTGTTCCTCAGCATTTTTGTTATTCATGACCCAAGACATCTCTCATATTTCATTTAAAACAAAAATGATGACATCTTCATATATACAAGTACTTTTGTGCAGGACTTGTCTTAGTCCTGGATAAAGTCTTTGATGCATCTGTTGGCTTTCTTTCATTAATATTAGCAATTAAAGTCAAGAAAAATACATCTTTTCACCGTTTATACTTAGCATTACACTGTATGTCTTGCAATATTAAAAGCATGCTCTTCTATGAGGAATTAATTCAAAATTATATTATTGATCTGCCTTATTCCCAACAAACTTTACACTCTTTTTTTTTAGCAGCTGTAACAGTGCTATTAAGATGTCTAGAGCTAGAAAAAAGTCATAAAGAAAAACATTTGCGCTACAAAACAACTCATGACCAACGCTAACGCACTGCTGCAAGAAAATCCACAACAGTGTCACTCCAGGGAACAGTAGATCTTCAGTGGAGCCACAGAGGTAGAGAGGTTACAAACAAGCCACAGGAAAGAAACTGGAACACCTGGAACTTTGTGTCAGTCAGCCATAACTTAAGTCAGGCTTAAATAAACAAACATAGTTAAGGCTTGACAGCTCTTGTGCAGCATCCAGGAGAGAGATGCGTTTATCTCCCCTTTACTCCTCAGCTCAGACATGCAGTTAGGTCCATTCCTACTTGGATCAGCCCCAGCTGGGTTTTGCCATGTGTCTGAAACAAGACAAATTCCTGCTGTGGTATCACCCATGTCTTATTCTTGCTCTGATCAGCCATAACCAAAAGAAATCAACCCAATCTACAGTTTCTGTTGACATCAGGTTAAAAGCAGATGCAAATACTTCACTCTTCTGGTCTTAAAAGGTTACTCCACTGTCTGAGAAAATGCTAAATAAAATGATAAACCTATTGTAAAGGAGAGAGAAAGTTATAGGCTAATAAATTTAATTCTTTTTAATTTAAATAGAAAAATTGGCAGATTGAAAAATGCTTTTGCCAATTCAGGTCAACAGAACATTTGCTTTACAAATTATCCTTTTGATAGCAAACATAAATGAGATAAGAAACTATAAATTGAGAGCATCAAATGTCATTAAGTTGTGCACTCAACACAACAGCATCAGGAAAAGCAGCATGTATAGGTGCCATCATTCCAACACATAGATCACTCAAATTATATAAAAATGTGGTAACAGTTTCCCTCTTTTGGCACCTGCTCATTGTATGCACATTTGTCTCCAAGCATGAAGTGATCTGCATCATTAGATACCTCCTTTATGCATCCAAAGTCCCCAAGTTTGGTTAAACCAAACCCATTATGTTAAAGAAAAAGAATCTAAAAGATCAAAGCAGTGTTTGGGGCAGGGATGTGGAGGACATTAGGACACACCACAAGGGTTATGTTCAGCCTTTGTTAAATGTGCTGAATAGCCTCCAAATATTAATTGGCATATTGTGATAAATGCTTCCATTGTTTGTCACTGCAGCAATTATTTGAAATATCAGCTCCTCCTGTGCTACTGCAAACAGGCTGAAATTATAAAGGAACAGGTCTTAAAAATGTAAATTTTCTTGAAAATTGTTACAGGCAAGAACATTCATTGCCAGAATGCTTTGACTGCATTTTATTATTATTATTATTATTACATTTTGCTGCTATTATACCTGAAATCCCATGTGCTACTGATGAGAGTATCTGACAAGTTTATTGCTTATTTTAATCTTAATAAGACAGATGTCAAGTTTATGTATATTAAAAAATTCTTTCTTCTGTATTTATTAACTTCTCCATTTGGTCAAGCTCAGTCAGTACCTCATGTTTTATCTAAAAATATAATAAATAGAATACATAAAATAATTTTTTTTTCAAAGCTACATCAGCACAGTAAAGTCTACTGGTAATTCTGCAGGTCAAAAAAAGTACATCAGGCTTTCTTAGGAATTTTTTGTTCACTTTACAGCCCTGAGCAAGTTGCTTCATGTCTCTGTCCATCTCTGCACTCGGCTGTATAGGGGCATGATAATAACGTTACACTGAGCCATTCTCAGCACTCTAAGAGGGCACAGATGGAAGTCATCATTCAATGCAAATCATCATTGTCTTTCCATAAAATCTACAAAACAAAGTGTGTTATGATATTAGGAATGCTCTAGAGAACTGAAATTGCCAGTCAAACCACCTCTGAAATCTGAGTTCCTTCATCCAGTCCACAGCCCCACCCCAATCCTATGTTCTGGGAAGTTCCCCGATCATTTTAACGCAGTGTGCACAATAGTTAATTCCAGCACAATGGTCTGAGGGTATTTTTTAATAAAAGGCAAGAGACCTGTAAGTTTTCAAAGGGCAGATCAGCCACTTTTGATCCGAGCCATTGTTTTAGGAGATGTTGATGGATTTGGAGGGACCATGCAACATGAATTACAAACAGGTGATAATTATAGTGCATAAACTGCTCAGGTACCACAGCCATCCAGCTCCTAACTCTGTTCCAACACAAATATTATTCAAGACAGCTCAAGTGGAAGTTGATGTAAAAAATTAAATGGTCTCATGTGTCTTTTCAAGTATGAAGTCAGTATTAACAACCACTTCTGTGACTGTATCATTGATTTAAGCTTAAAGCCTTTTATTTACAGTCTTGTCTCACATGTGAAGCCTTTGCAAATACAATGAACAAAGCAACCAAAACTGGATTCTCAATGTTGTTACCCTAAATATCCTTGGTGCTTCAGTATGGCCCACAATAAAACAAAAGAAACCAGTTATCAACCTGCCTCTGGCATAGGGATTCAGAGCAGACTCATCTCTAGCAACTGCAGAGCCAAAAAGAACTAAATTTTAAATATAATCAGCCCAATTTAACAAGTCTTTATTTTTGTCTTAAATCAGTGGAATTCAGTGTAGTACCACAAACTCAAGATATTTATATTTCTCTTTTCACATAAAATGCACAGAATAATCTCAAAGTACACATTTGAGGACTATGTAAAATTAAGGCAACCTGTAAAAATGCACACAACCTGTCTCATCATGCCTTACTAATGAGAAACGGAACAGGAGGCACAGACCTCTCAAACTGACATGAAATTTGCACTAACTCCAAATAGCAGAGCCAACATAAATCAATGAATTCTAAAATTCTTCCTGTTGCAACACAGATTTAGTATGTTCAGAGACACAGGAGCATAATAAAGGTAAACTACAAAATCTTAAACTCCACTGCATTAAGAATTCCTGCTAGAAATGTATAGGATTCAATTCTGAATTAACATCAAAAACTCAGTGAAGCAGATGTGCTGTTCTCCAGAGGCCACTGCACAAATCTTATCTTGCAGTGATATTTACAGACACCAGCTCACTTCAGACAATGTAATCTCCTCTCTGCCAGCTGTGACATCAGCAAGGCCTCAAGTTTATGGTTCCATGGAATGCAAGAAGGAATTTGAGAGTCGTGCAGTTTCCATGTGAATGGAAAGGGTGGGTTAAGTCAGTCCAATAAAATGAAAATCATCCTTTCTGAGCATAAAAAATTTAGAAATGCTGCCTTTTAAACCTCCATTTTATTAACCTTTATCAGCTGCTGTGAAACCAGCACATGACGAGATTTTTGAACTTTGCTGTCAGTAGCTAAAGGGTAATGCTTGTAGTAATTGCTGTTTTGCAAAATTATAATTCTCATATCCAAAAGGTCTTCTAATGGATTTATTCTCCAACAATTACTGAGTGGCACTGGGAGACAATGAGCACATCTCAGGGCAGTGTGGCTGCAGTTCCAGACTTCCAGCCCTGCCTCCAGCCCCTAAATCAGGTCGGCACAGTGCTGCAGGAGAGAGGGGTTCCATTCTGAGCTGTGGCCAGTGCCCCGGAGCAGGAGTGCGACTGCATTGTGGCAACTGTTCCCTGAATGGGGAATATTTAGCATTAACTCCATGATTGCAGAGGGTGATCCATTGCTTTATTATTACTACACTACACTATACTGTGAAGAAAAACTCATTGCCCTTGCCAGACAGCCCGATACAGCTTTGACCTAATTGGTCAGTCAATCAAAACACCACCACCAGAGTCCAATTAAGAAACCACCCTTTGGTAAACAATCTCCATAACACATTCCACATGTGCACAACAGGTGCAGCAAATGGAGATAAGAATTTTTTCTCATTCTCTTCTCTGTACTTTCTCACAGCTTCTCACAGCTTCCCAGAAAAATCCTGGGAGAGAGCTATGTCTCTCTGTGTTCAGAGCATATGTGATTACCACAGAACTGTGCTGCAGCCAAGACCCTGCTGGCCAAGGGAATAGCCCAGCAAAGAGCTGAGCCCAAACAAAGCCTCTGTGAAATAAATAATTTTGCAGTTACACAGAGAGAGCTGATCAGCACTGGGCTGAGCCAGACAAGGACAGACCTGCAGCTTAAACCTTCCATGTTCTTGCAAAGCTTTATAAAATCTGTCCTTTGGTGTATAATGTACCCCAGTAGTCCCAGAGGAGCAACACTTCATCACAGTGTCCTTTCAGAATGATAAGTTAAGAAACCTCAAATGTTTCAGCAGGTGTATACTGCAGGATGCCAGTGGGGACAGACAAAATCCCTGCCCCATGGACAGAATTATTAAGGCAAAATGCACTAACCATAACCTGTAACTTCAAGGGGTTTGCCTGTATTGAGGCATTCCTCTAAAGACTTGAGATAAGAGAAGCTCCAAGGAAGGCATCTAAAAGAGAAAGTTATCCCAACTAGCTCTTCCCAGGATTCCTCAAAACAAGACTCACTCACAAGGTCCAAGGCTCACTGAGAGAGCTGGGCTGATGTCTGGCAGATAAATAAAGGCAAGAAGCAGAAAGGTCAGACAAAGTCAGGCTCACTGGTTGTTAATAAAAGATTAAAAAGGGAGAAACTGCCTGAACAGCTCCTTATGGCTGAGACCAAGCAACTAAATGCTAAAACAGAGCAAAGAGGTCCCAGATGCAGGGTCAGAGATCCTTAAATAAACCTTGACCTTCAGCAAGAAAGACCTGAGAGACAGCAGCTGAAAGAGAATTTTCACTGGCAGGCTGACCACTGAGAGTTCCCTCCTGCTGCACTGAGCTGTTTGAGAGAGACAGGTGTAACAAAACTCATTTCACAGAGCAGATTGGAAGTTTTCTAACAGGCAAAAAGCCCAGGACATTCTTTTTCATTTTTTCCCCCTAGGTAAAGTTTTCAATATACTCTTCTTCCTCAGAGAAATTCTGTCTGTGGTTCTCTGATGGGAGCAGCCCAGGAAAGGTGTGCTCACCCGTCTGCATCATCTGCTGGTACCTGCAAGGACTTAAAATCAATTACCTTCCACAAAGCAATAACTGCTAACAAAATACTCCAAAGTAGAAGGCAAGCAATCAACTGGGTAAGAAGTGTAAAAGCAGGAAGCAGACTGTTGCAGAGCAGAGACTGTCAAAAAAGGATTAGAACAGCCATAATGTAGGCCTGAATATTTTCAGTCTCCCCTCTAGTGAGCCTCAGTTCTACAAAGCAGAGAGAGGTGGTGCCACATCCCAGGTTAAACGTGACACTAAGAAGCAATACCAATAATAGGACAGTACCAGCCAAGCAGGAGAAGCGACAGCCTTTGCCATCTTCCAGCACAGCAATCCATAGAGAGCAGTCATTCATTAATATGGATTCTAGAAAATATTTAATCAGTCTCACAGCATTAAAGGATGCTTTTTCCTGGGTGTTTTACAAAGTGGAGACTGTTTCCTTGCACCATATATGTATATATGGCAAATATGTAAAACAGGCATTCTCTCAAAGAGGTGCTGAGAGTGGGTGAGCTGCAACTCAGCCCATTACACCTATTTACAAATTCCAAATGTGTGGAGCTCCTGTTTTTCCCCAACAAACCAGCTTTCATAGTCAGACCTACATGTAGACACTTATATGGTCTATAGCGTACTTGATAGGAGAACCCTGGAATGAAATTATGACTATACAATGGCATCTACTGCAAAACAAAATCAAATACAGGTCCAGCACAGGCACTCCATGTTGTAACACACCTGGAGAAGAACGTGGGATCTAAGAAACCTTGCACTTTGTTCCTTGGTGGATCACTTAAACAAAAGTTTCAGGCATAATAATTTTCTTCCTTTGGTTACTATAACTTAGCTTCCCACCAAAGGACAATATCAAATATCAGAAATCTGTACTTTCATTAGAATTTTTAAAAGGAAGTCAGCAAAAAACTTTGTGAGCAGTTTTAAAGGCAGTTATTTTACAGACAGGGTGTGAGAGGGCTATGTTATAGTTAATATTGTAGTTAAATTAGAGTGAACTGAAGCTTGTATCAATATTCTGGAGCTCAATATTATCTTTCCAGTCAGTAGAAATGGACATAGATGACTTCATCAGAGTCATAAAGATTTCTGTCATTCAGGCTCTTGAATGTTAATTCTTTTGGTTCTTTGAAATATCAGATTCCTGTTGGTTCTTAGGCCATTCCTACATTCTCTCCAATGCCTTATTTTCCTTATTGACAGAAGAAAAGTGATAATTTTAAAACACCCTTATGTAACCACAACATTTTTATGAAAATCCTTTTGTCAGGATTTTCTTCTCCTGAGAAGCTGAGGGCCTCAGCTTCAAGATGTAAACAATTATTATCTGCTAGTGTGGAATGCAACAGGTGCATCCTTGATCGGTTGATGTTGGATGTTTCTACTTAATGACTAATCAAGGATGCAGCTGGTTCGGACTCTTTGGGAGTCACAAGCCTTTATTCCTTCCTTTCTATTCCTGTCTCACCTTCTGATGCATCTTTCTCTCTGTTCTTTTAGTATAGTTTTAGTGTGGGTTTTTTTTTAATATAATATATATCATAATATAATAAACCAGCCTTCTGAAACATGGAGTCAAGATTTCTCCATCTCTTCACCCTTGTCCTGGCAGCCCTGAAGACCACACCTTTAGGAAATGTTTCAAATCTATGCCAGTGAAAATTATCTTTATTCAATTGCAATTCTTTTTCCCTTTAAAAAGTTAAATACCTGTGTAAAACTGCTCATGGCAGATTTTCCACCACAGTACATAAAAGACAGAAACATAATTCCTGTAGAAGTACCTGGATGATATTTTGCACCTGTCCGGGAATTTTTCAGCACACAAACTGAATATAAAAAGACACACTGCAGCAGCAAATAGTCATCACAGGCACATGAAGCAGCATTATGGATCAGTTACAGGGATCTAAGCAGAAAAGGGGAGAATGCTTGACTGCCTGTATGTGTGTAAGAGAAACTCACTGTAGTCAAAACTCAGCAGTTCACTGTGTGCTCTCATCTCACAGGACAGTTTTAAGCAGGAAGGCAGCCCCAGCTGCTCCCCCATAAGCACCAGCACAAGCCAGGTTAGGGGAAAAAGACACCTGTTTGGTAAATCTGAATAAATTTAACAGCTGACCTCTTTGATTTTCTGTCTTATGATTGCTAAGGCTCTTCTCTCTAGTTGAGTTTCCATGACCCTTTCGGAGACCCACATGCAGGGAGCAAATGCAGCCTGTCAATATAAAGTTCAAATCTGCTGGGTACAGAGGTGATCTCCCAGCCCACTACTCTCACTGCAGTTCACAATTACTGTATAAAACACAGCTCAATGTGACAGTGTCATTTACCTTCCTCCAAACTAAATCATCACTGACAGACAGTTGAATCACTTAACACCTTTAGTTTCCTTTTCAGGAGCACCATATCTAAAAATTACATACCTTGAAGGGTTTGAGGCTTATTATGAATAGTTCCCACACAAAATCATTCAATCCTCAATTCCAAAAGTGTGTTTCTACATAAAATTCATTCACATCATTGATCTGCCATTTAAAAGTTTACCATCTTGCTCTTTCCCAGCCTACAGCAACCCCTTCTTCAGTAAGAGAGTCATGGGTCCATCTAAAATAACTAGAAGACTTAACAAGAAATGAAAAGAAAAAAAAAAGATATATTTTAAATCCTACACAATAGCAAGTGTTCTCAAGTTCTTTCTTCAGTAAGAGCTCCTGAGATTTAAGAGACGTCAAGGGAAAAAGCTGAATTCATTAAAATGGGCTTTGGATTTGATCCAGAGAGTCTTCCTTGGTATGCTACTTTATTACAGGTGACACAGCTGGTGAGGGCTTTAGTTTCGTTGTTGGGTCTTTGTCATATAATGAAATTTTGTGGGAAGTTCTTTAAATTATTTTTGTCAAAGTCACCAGAAAGAAAATGTTTGTGTGTTTGTGTGTGTTGATCCCTTTAGAGATGAAAAGCAGCCACTCTGTTCAATTAGCACCCACTCTAACCACTTCCATTCCTCTGCCAAGACCTAACCAATATGAGATTTATTATCCAGGTTCAGCTCTGAAAAGCCACGTGACATTTTCCCCTCTGTCCAACACCACCCTGGGATTTAGCAGATCAGCCACTTTTGCCAGAATGTGACTGCATTTGTTGCAGTGGGAGGATTCCGCTTTAGACAAGTAAAGCAGAGAACAGATTCATTTCCAGTGATGTTCTGTCAAACTTGAATCTTACTGCAAGGGCAAGTTACTGCGATTAAAAAAAAAAAAAAAAAAAAGGAAGAGAAAAGGGAAACAACTACAGCACTATTTTTTACAGAGGAGTTGAAAGAAAGTTACTATCTCTTGTAACTTGAACATCTGTACCTGGTTGCAAATGGCATAAAAAGTAATCTCTTAAAACCAGCATTTTTATCAAGTTCCCTTACTATTACAAAAAAAAAAAAAAAAAAAAAGAGAGAAAAGAAAAAAAGATTAAATTTCCCTCCAAGTAAAGTCATCTGGGGACCTGAAACCATCTGTGGAGCACAAGTGCAGTACCAGTGTCTACACACTCAGTCAGACTGCAGATTGATAGGTGATCACTCATCTTCTCAAAAATGCCTCTCTATTCCGTGCAACCCTTGCTCATCAAATGCTTTCTCATAGAAGAGGAATATCATGGATAAAATCTAAAATTTACAGGACTGGTGTATAATTGCTCTTTATGACCATCATACCACTGCATTCTGGGCAGTATGGTGATCATAAAGACACAGTGGCTGTTTGGACCTGCTGAAGTTGGCTCAGATTAGTTATCCTCCTATCTTGGACCTCAGAATTTCAACTACTAAAGGTGGAAAAGTGTTCCAAAAAATACATGCCAAAAAATAAACAACTGAAGGAGAAGCAAGGCCCATGCTCTCAATCGCCAAATCTCTTTAGCAGTAGAATCAAGTAACAAAAATACTGGTTAACTGCAGTACCATTTTCTAACTTGAAAATATAATGCATTCTCCTTCAAAATGCGTCATAAGAACTTGTTGATTTTTATGACAGCTTCAGTGGGAAAAGTCTACATGAAATCTTGGCTCTTGTTACATTTTGGAAATGTCAAAATGCATTGTTTCAAAAAGGTTAAAGCAATTTTTCAGTTCAGTTTTTTCAGGGTGATTCATCTCATTTAGGCATTTGTATTGTGTTCTAGCACACTGGAACTATTGCACGAACACTAGGATTGTATTTAGCTATAAATTTATTTGGGTTTTCTAACTACATATTTTACTATACTTGGATATTTTGACACTGTATGTAATTTTTGAACATAAAGAGCATTTGACACTTGAAAAAATTTAAATTCAGATAAATTCACTGAATTATTTCATTGAACATACAGGGAAGGAAATTTGAGACATTCCAGATTGAACTTTACACTCTCCACTTCAAAACAGTATTTTAATTGAATAACATTAAAAGAGAGCAAAACAACCCCAAGATGCACCCTCTGCATACAGAACAAAGAGCTTCAGCGTGAGCTTACATTTATCATCTTTCTTATTTCAACAAAAGAACAAAAAGCAGAAACAGGAATGAAACATATTTGCAGCATTTCCCCCAAATCTACTATTTAATTTAATCTTCACTGCTTTCTTGCTCCATATTTTTATCCCCCATCTCTCATCAGAGTTAAGCAACCTCTGACCAGATTATTTACCTAAATTGTGACAAGCAACATGCACAGAGGATGCAGGCAATGTCTGAATAACAAAACACACCGTTCATGTTTCCTTACTGCTCCACACAATCTGCTCAGGTTCAGTCAGCTAATTACTTGAAGGCAGGGCAGAAGAAGCCACTGCTGAAAGTGGAAACTGTGCTGAAACCTGAGTGGTCATGCATTAACTACCAAAGAAAATGGGGAAATTGTTGTAAGAAAAATAAGAATTTAATAATTTGGTGTGGTATGAGGGAATAGGAGGTATCAGCCAAAGTGGAAGAATCAATAACTGCTTCTTAATAAATCTGTCCCTATTTATACTTGGCATTTGTGACTTGTTCTGTCACACATCTGCTTTTCCCCCATTTCTTTCTCTCTTTTTCTGTCTGCCAGACTCTCTGGAATGGCTGTGAAAAGCTGGATAAATCATATTCCCTGGGTGTCAGTTTATTCGCTTTGTGGGCTTTTCTTAGTGGATGTTCCCCAAACCACTCCCATTCCTATTTCATGGTCAAATACTTGGTTGGACTCATCAGATCCTTTCACTGCACCAGTTTTCATCCTGGGCACCCCCACAGACAAAGCCATCACTGCTTTTAATCCTTCCACACTGCCAGAGCCTGCACTCTCATTGAACTGCCCGTGGAAACTTTTCCCTGTGTCATGTGGAAAACAGAAGACTGATGCAGGCACATTATGTGGCCATAACATGGTCTGCCAGAGCTGCAAGGGCTCATTTCCTTGGGAATTGTGCTCTGTCACTTGGGGCTGATGAGCACTCGAGCCCCTGACATCAGTCAGACTGCTCGGGTGAAGAAGGACTTATCACAGGAGAAAGGGTTTATAGGATGTGGGTTAATGCTCTGAGCCTTCCTCTCTGTTTGAGCTCAAACACTCAAAGTGCAGTTTGATTAAATTTCAATCCAAAACAAAGTTCTTTAAAAATGAAGGATTTACAGCATTCTATTTTTACATGTTGTAATTAGATCCTTCTTATATGTGCTTTCATTTCAATATTCTCTCAGGATGAAAATCACGGCTTTTAAGCTTTGCTTTTATTTTAAGGCACAATAAAATAGTGGCTGAAAGTGTAAAAAAATATAAAAGGTTAAAAAGAACTAAACTATTAAGTAATATATCAGAGAATGTTTCCTGAAAACTCAGTTATTGTGAGAACTTCAGTAGTGGAATTAAGATGAATACAGTTAAGAAAGATTTAGTTACATATTTGTAAGAGGAAAAAAAATTAGAGTATCACAGCATAATAATGAAATATAAATTGAACTTCTGTCTGTTAAGTTGTGAATTTAACAGCAATTATAAAACTGGCAAGTTTGCTTGAAACATCTGTATCTGTGTTTCCAGTTCAAGCACTTAGCAAGACAGGGTCATTTCCAACTCCACATGGTAGAGCTCCCAAGGTGACACCACTGCCAAAAGTGACATCCAGGGATGGACCCACGGACAGCCTGGGGAATGAGAGGCTGGGGAGCAGCTGCAGAAACGGGCCTGGGGCTCTTGGTCAGTGCAGGGCTGGACACAAGTCACAGCAGTGCCCTCGCAGCCAGGAGGGACATCCCTGTCCTGGGGACACTGGGGACAGCATTGCCAAGGGAGGGATTGTCTGTCTCTGCTCCCACTGGGGCAGCCTCACCTCGAGTCCTGGGGCCACAATAAAAGGATTTAAAGCTGTTAGAGAGCATCCAAAGGAGGCTGCGAAGGTTGTGAAGGATCTAGAGGAGACCATATGAGGAAAGGGTGAGGTGACTTGGCTTATTCAGCCTGGAGAAGAGGAGACTGAAGAGACTGAAGACAGAGCTCACCACAGTCTGCAGCCTCCCCATGAGGGGAATCAGAGGAGCAGACGCTGATCTCTCCTCTGTGGTCACAAGGACAGGACCCAAGGGAATGGCAGAAGTAGTGTCAGGGGAGGTTTACTTTGGACATTTAGAAGAGATTCTTCACCCAGAAGGTGGTTGGGCACTGGAACAAGCACCTCAGGGAAGAGGTCATGGCACAGAACCACTTCTAGATAGTTATTTTATTTTTTTAATTGGTAAATACAAGGAGCACTATGGTGCCAATAAGGTTTTATGTTAGTTTCAGGTAAACTGATCGGTTCATGAATGTCAGTGAAACTTGCAGTCTTAATAAGAAGTCCTAGGAAATCTAACAGTTCCCATCAGCAGTTTGGAGGGGGGCCAAAACAATAAAGCCTGCAACAGAGTTTGCCATGCCACTGTATTATATATTATTATTATATTATTATATTATTATTATATTATTATATTATTATTCTATAATATATAATTATATATTATATATTATAAATTACAGGTATTTATATATTATAATATATTATAATACAATTTTATATGTTATTATATAATATAATACTAATATTATTATATTATATATAAATACTCATAACAGCACACTCATAGACCATACTTAAATTCAGTTCCTTAATCAAATTATTTATGGCCTTTCTATATCTTCTGACATCACTGATCTTCCTTATGCAGGGAGTGGAAGGAAGCAGCAGAAATGCCTTTACATCTGCTCCGCAGAACACTGCAAAAATACAGGATCAATATAATTTTGGAACTCCTTATCTCAGTAAAAATACTAAGCATGAATATATGTATACATTAGAAGAGACAAAAGAATGGAATGTAGGACATGCTGATCCAAGTCTTGTTGGATCATCATAATGTGCAAAGGAAGAAGTACTGGTAAGGTAGTCTGAAAATTAGATTCAGGGTAGCTCACTTTTATCTCACTTTTATACTTAAACTTTACATTCTGTCCCATAGTAAGTAAAAAAAAAAAAAAAAAAAGAACCACTTGGACTCCTCAAGATCATGCTCAGTCTATTAGAAAGTGTCTATTTTTTTGATTATCCTAGAAAAATCTTGTTACATTTCCTAAAAAGGAGAAGGGGATCTAGTACAGAAGCTTTTTTTTTTTTTCTCTTGAGGATCAAGCAAACTCTACAAAGCAACTGGGTGGAGAAATATTTTTGGCTGCTTTTATCTTATGTGCAGTGGGAACACATTAAAAGGTAAGGAAAAAAAACTTCAAAGTCCTTCCCTTTTTTTCTGCAATTTTACATTTTTCTATGCATTACATTATAATGATCAATGATCCAAGAGATATGAAGTGAAATATACCAAAGTTGGTAGGATGGAGAATACACAAAAAGAGTCTTGAGAAAAAGGGGAAGGGAAGGGAAGGGAAGGGAAGGGAAGGGAAGGGAAGGGAAGGGAAGGGAAGGGAAGGGAAGGGAAGGGAAGGGAAGGGAAGGGAAGGGAAGGGAAGGGAAGGGAAGGGAAGGGAAGGGAAGGGAAGGGAAGGGAAGGATTCTATAGTAAGATTAAAATTATTTCAGATATGATAATTTCTAATTATTTTCTTCTATTCCTTGATGTTATCCAAGCAATCTAAGAGCAGTGGGTGACAAAGAGAGGTTCCTAAAGTTGGAACCCACTGAAGCTGGACTGCAGCAGTGAGTAGCTGCAGGAATCTGTAGTACCAGCCCAGAACCACACGGCTCAGAGGGTGCATTCACTGCTCTGTGTTTCACACCTGTTTGCACTGGTGCACACCAGCACTGGCATTGAAATGGCTCTGAAATGGTTTTTGCTGTTATTTACCAGCATTGCTAAGTGGGAATTACAGCTTTTGCTCTTTGTTCCACAGATATTTGCTTTTGTAAACTGGTATTTGTTTTTCTATAAAGTGCAGCAGCTAGCATAAGATGTGTAGGCACTGCCTCTATTTTGCTAACATTACATAATGCTCAGCACAGTGACAGGCTGGCTCTGCATAACAAAGATACAAAGATACTTGGCTCTTTTCGCCTCTCTGTTGAAACACTAAAATATCTGTTTGAAGCAAATTGTTTCAAAGCAAAAGATTTATAGTGCTGCTGGTTTTACTGACATAATTACATCCTGCTCAGTGAGGTAGAAGGCTCACAGGTAGAAAAATTTCAAAGTGATAATTAATAGCTTCTCTTAAATAGATATAGAGGTTCAAGTGTGTGTTAAGGCTGAGCATCATGTTTGGGGATGCAGTAGAGACAGACTAAACCATTCCACAGACAGGGTAAGGTGTAGCCAGAACAATAATCCCCTGTTATAACATAGGGACTTCAGAGAAACTCTTCAAATCAACTATACTCTTTACAGCAGCTGCTTAAGCTAGATTGCTGCAGGATTTATTTTTTTCCCAAGAGGAAAGGTCATACTGCTTAAAAAATAAAAGGTCATGTAAAGAGGAAAACAAATCATCAAACTGCCTTCAAAAATGTTAAACCCACTGGTTACACAATGATTTTTGGCTAAAATCAGATCTTAGATTAGGGTTTCATTCCTCTATTTCCCTCCAAGACAAGTGCAGTGGAACTATTTAAGTCTCCATTGAACTTCTGGCACAGTTTAGAGAAGGTTTACATAATTCTGCTGTTCATCTTAGTGCCCAAATTCACAATCATAAATTATGCTATCTTATGTGCACTCAAACCTTTTTGTCCATCTCTGGAATAACAGACTTTTTACCCCAGATTGTTTTGTCCATAACACAGTTTCTTTTTTTCTGCTCTTGGGTGTGCAAGCTCCCAAAAGAGCTAAGGGTTTTGGCTTCCAGAGACCATAGCCTTATACATTTCTTACTCTTACTATGTTAAAAGCCCTTTCTTGCATTAAGCAATTCTATAGTTTCCTTCTCTCCATTTCTTATTTCCTATCTGTTATTTTCAGCTCAAAGCAGAGGTGGGATAGCAGTGTTGCCTGAAAAAGCATTACACCTTTCTGCCTAGAGGTACTAACCCATAGAGACTGAGGTTTAGCTCTTAGTGACACCAAAATGAAATAAATGTAATCAAACCTCCTGGAAAAAATTTCAGAAGACACTCTAAAAACTACCACGTGACATCATATCCAAACTTGCGGTATTTATTTTTGTTTTCCTATGTTCAGAGTCTTTACATTTGTAAGCACAAGTAATTTTCTCACTGCTGCTGACAAGCATAGATGATAATGTAATGAGCATGATCATTTTTCTACCCATGTGTCTAGCAGCCATATTATTCTGCCCTTTCTCATCTTTCCTAGTTACTCACCACGTCAGTTTCTGTCCCACACAGCCCTTCCTGCACACTAATAAGAGCATTCTTATACTTTTAAAGACTCCTAATACTGCAATACAAGCAAATCTACATGATATATACAGGATTTATTCATTTCTGACTACACCAGTCACCTGGGGATAAAATGCCCTGCAAGTAAGCAGTTATTTCAAAGGGATGCTTTGCTTTATTTGAGGTCAGCCAATAAGTGCTTACACAGGAAAAGCTCTAATGGGAAACAGCCTCAAAGACCAAATCTTCTGTTGATTAGTTATTCACTCTGCATCAAGCCACCTGCTTGCACAAGGTCCAACTTCCAACAGACAAATACTTTTCTTTCAAGTTTTGCTTTGTTACAACTCAATAGCCAGTTTGATTTTGGAGTGGCTGCTCCTGGACCCCTGTGAGTTGGAGTGAATCTTAACAAGTAATTCTTACCAATGTGTATCATCTGTTATGGGTTCTTTTTCAAACCCACACACAACTACTGCCCTAAGGCAGCATCAGACAGCACTGACAGTTGTTTCTTTTTATTATTGGTATTATTTGAAACATTCAAAATCATCTGAAATAAGGGTCTCATGAACAGAGACTTCATAATATTCTGAGAGCTCAGAGGAAATTCTTAAAGACAGGTTCATACCCATTCCACTGACTCAGAATCACAGAATCATTGGCACATGAGACATTTGAGTCTATGCAGAGTCAAAATCTGTAGCTCTGCTGTCTGTATCAGATCCACAAGGAGCCACAGTCCTACAAATATTTTTGGACCAATGTTTTGGTGACAACCAACACCCTGAAACACATATATCCTATGCAAAAATCAAAGCCTTTTTCTACACGTGCTCAATTTAAAAATTCCCTTAGTTCATCCTTGTGCTTAGAACTGCAGAACTTTGTTTACTGAGTATCATTTGACAATCCATTTTCCTCCCTTGCCACACTACATTGTCAAACAAAACTCCTTATACAACATCATGCATACATTAGTAGCTCCTTCAATTAGTCTTCTTCTGCAGGACAAAAACCATACATTTGTAATTAGCATGTATGCATGTAAGAGAAGAGAAAAATATAGTGTTCTTAAATTATTATTATTGATTTCCTCGAGTGTAGGCTGCACCCTTAATATTGTTGAGGTTATATTTTAAAGAACTGATGTATGTATAAATCTAACTTCTTTGAAATTTTAATCAGAAAGAAAAGTCATTTGTACTTTTGATATTTGGAGTTTGAATCTCTCCAGAAAAAGCCACCCAAAACAACAACAACAAAAAAAGTCTAAATTAATCCAGAATCAGGTTCTTCTACAGAAATTCAAAAAATAAATTACAATTTTTGTTAAGTTTGTTAAGTCATTCTATGTGCATTTTGGTCCCTTGCTCTGCAATCAGAAGCCAATTCCATGCAGCACTATTGTCAGTAGGGAACAGAACTCCTTACAAGAACTGTTTTACTGCAGACTCTACCTATTGGTAAGAGGAAGAATGAAAATCTTTAGTCCTTGTGCCATTCTGGTGCACAACCCCACCTTTTTTGGGTTCCTGCCTCCTTGGGCAGTCTGGGGAAATTTTTGAGTGCTGCAAGGCACAACACCTGCCTGAAACAAGGAGAGTTTCAGTGTTTGGTTCTCATTGCCTTCTCTGATTAACTTTTAAATCAGAAGAACCTCAAGAAAACTTTGATAACCAGGGTGCACACAGCTTTGGCTCTCACAGGCCAAGAGGATTTTGGCTCTTTCCATAGCTGGAATTAATTACAAAAGACAGCACTGTCCAACACAAGTGAGAGACTCAGTTTCTGCCCGTGTTGGATGCTCCAAACCCAGACAGCTGTATGACCCCAGCACTGCCCCTCTCCAAGGAGCTGGGATGCATTTCTGATCCTGGAACAGCCAGTATCTCCCTCCCACACAGCAGATCAACAGCTCTCAGGTGTGCAGATCTATTGTATTTGCAGGGCCCCCCAGACGAAGGCAAGAATGATGCATCTGACTCCATCTTCTCAGAAGCCTAATTTATTACTTTATAATACTATAATATATTAAAGAATACAGAAAGGATACTAAAGAATACAGAAAGGATACTTACAGAAGGCTAAAAAGATAACAGTGAAAACTCGTGACTCTTTCTAAAGTCCCAACACAGCTTGGCCCTGAGTGGCCAAAGAGTCAAAACAATTCACATGAAACCAATGAAACAATCACCTGTGGGTAAACAATCTCCAAACACATTCCACATGAGCACAGCACAGGAGAAGCAAATCAAATTATAGTTTCCTTTTCTCTGAGGCCTCTCAGTTTCCCAGGAGAAAAATTCTGGGCGAAGGGATTTTTCCAGCAAATATGAATGCACAAAAGTCCCCTTCCCTGCCTGACTTGGAGGAATCTTTGCAGTCTATGGTGTTTATTTGGAGACCCAGACTGCAGTGGCTGTGCTCCATCTCTCTAAGGGCTCTTTATTCCTTCTCTTCCCCAGTTTGAAATGGCTTGGCAGATTCCTTTTGGAACTGTGACTCATCAAAAGCTCTCTGTTGGCACATCATTTATTCTAATTTTCATTAGACTCCCTTGATGGATTCTCACCCAAAATAAGAAGGGTTTTCTTGTGGCTTCTACTGCTCCTGTTGGTATTTGGAGAGCACAAACCCACTGCTGTGAAGAATATTTTACAGAAGCAGACAGGATTTCTGCCATAAGGAATGTCCAACTGTACATTCACTTATGTTAAATGTGCACAAAGCTTTCCAGCTTGTCTGCATTAAACAAGGTGAAGGACTGGGAGGAGATTCAAGCTGAAGCCTCCTCCAACATTGTACTGCACTTCCTCTTTGGAGTCATTTTTTTTTTTCCATAAAGTAAATCAGCCAAACTTACCTGGTCTCTCCAAAACTAAAAATCAAATTAAATGTGCCATGAGAATAATTGTATTTGCAATTGTACACTGTTTAAAATACACATTTTGGCTCAGATTTCACAAGGGTTTCTTAGTCTTCCTTATGGATTTCTGCATATTCAGAAATCTTATTTTCAAAGTATTTCTTGCAATCAAGGTGACATTGTTCCAGAAGCCATACTCTACTGAACACACATCATGGAGTATATTATGTGCTTAATGCCCTTTAATTCCAGAATACATCTCAAAACTACAAAATTGCTACTAGTAATCAGGAAAAAGGGCATCCCTGCCAAGAAAAGTCTGCCCTAAAGTTCAAGTTAAGTTACTCTATTGGGAGAGGAAAAAAAACCTAAAAAATCAATTTAGTTTTTTCAACTAAAAAATCTCACAATAAGATGGTATTTTAAAAGGAAATCTTGCATATTCAAAGCCCCTTGCACAAAGATATTAATTTACCTATCAAAATCTATTGAAAATACATTTATTCTTTTTCCTGAGTCAGAAAATATTTGGTTCTAGAAACAGAGGCTTACATTTGACTATTTCAGTGTATATGTGGGTATTTTATACACAGTAAGTACAGTAATAGCAATGATGTTCCCTTTCTATTGTCTTTAGGGGAATAATAAGAAGCAACAGATTATGTTCTAAGAGAACTTAAGGAATAAATAACCATACTTGATATTAACTTGTATTGAAACAGTTTACCTAGATGAAAGCACACAGAAATTATTCACTCTTCCAAACAGTTTAAAGATATTATCTTTGTCATCTACAACAAAGATTAGAACACCAGGGTGTCCCCAGCAACATTAACTCAGCATTAGCAGAGCTGAGACAGCTCAAGGGAATAAATGTGATGTTATTTAAACCAATGTAATTCTGACCATGTCCTTTTCTCCAGATGCATCCTCCAGTCCTCCCAGCAGCAGGGAGAGGCTGTGAGAAAACACACAACAATCCAGACTCTAGCATGAGCTCTGATTTGTTTAACCATTACATTAGTCTGACTCTCCTGTAAGCTATGGCAATTATTTCCACACCTGTGTACAGATACAGCACATGGAAGAAGGTCACCTGCCCAGCCCATGGGTTTCATTTCTCTGTTTAATTCTCTTTTCTTTCCTTCTCATGTCTTTAACACAATTTTGTTGGAGCTTCATCTCTCTAGTGTTATTTGCTTTACTAACTATCAGCTAAAGCTGACTATTTCTCAGAGCCCCAAAGCCAACAGACTGATCTCTGAGTACTGATCACATCTGCACAGAGAAATGCATTATTTAAACCCCAAAAATTTGCAGTTTAAAGTCAAGTGAAAGCAGCAAGCAGATAGAAACAGAAGGCAAAATATGTTTAAAGAAAAAATGTAGCAGCCATTCTGGAAAACTTTAAAGTATCTACAAGCCACAATATATCTACGCCTTGGATTCTTGAATTCTCTTCAACAGGGTTTCAGATGAAAACATGAGATAACCATTACTCTTTCTTAGTTACATGAAAGAAATTGAAAATACTGCAACCCACTACACAAGATGCAGTGTTTAAGTGCAGGCATATAGGGTGAACACAGGGTCCACAGAGAAATCTCCCACCACCTTTCATCTCACCTCAACAAAACCCTTTTATCTCATTACTTCCACAAGGTACTTGCAGTAGGAAAAAAATCCGGTAGTATATTATATATCCCTTTCTACTCTTCCTTTATCTATGCATATAGAGTAATTAGGTAAAAAGATTCTATAAACACGATGTGCACCAATCTCAAATATAACTTCAGAGAGAAGCCTACATCTGCTTTCCTGTTTGCCTGCTGTTGTCAGTGTGCTATGCAGAGACAGGTTTTCCTGGGAACAAAAGCAGAAATGCTGTTCTAATAACCAGCTCAGACTGATCTTGGCAACTGGCTGTTAAATCTTGGTAGGCAGAGAAAGGCTGCTATTTCTTTGCTAAGGAAAGGGACTGAGCCATATAAGAGCCTTGCTAACATTTTATTTGAGCCTGCAGCATGATGCAGTTATTGGCCAGAGCCTCATGTGACATTTGACAGTCATCTGTCATGAAAGTTGGAAACCAACACAACAACAGAAATTTAAAAATTCTAAAGTTATGTTTAAATACAGTAGGGCTTCCTTTGGATGGAGAAGAAAAACCATGTCATACTTTTATTTTCATCGCTGTGCTACATCCCAGTTGCTAGCTCTATAAAGATTTGCTTTCTTTTGTGGGTTTTGCTGCTTTAAGTTAAAAAGGTCATGGTTTCAATTTACAAATCCATAACATACAACAGATTTGAACCTCGTGAATTTATAATGCAGGAAGTTAAAAGAGGGACGTGAACGCTGATGTGTCAGGATGTCTCTGGGAAGTTGATCTTCAGAGAGTAGGTTCTGTTGCATCTCCTGTATTGACTTATGAATCTCATTTGCATTTCACCAGGGAGGTTTCTGAGGCATTTCCTAATAAGTGCAGTGAATCTGGGCAACTTTCTTTATGTTGTTCTCCCTGATGTAATTCTAAAAGTGGCTGAAATCCTTTCAAGTGCTTCTGATTTGCATATGTATTGCATTTGAGAACCTACCAGATCATATTCTCACAGTATAAAATACAGGTTTCCCTCCTGGTTTCCCTCCCCTACTCCAGTAAAACTGCTTGGAACTCCTAAGGAACAAAAAGTAAGTACCATGAAACACAGCAGCTGACTACCTACTTCCTAGGCTACCCAATTAATGGATTTGAAAGAAGAGGCAACAATATTTTGAGGGTAATTTGGGGGAGTGCTTGTTTTTAGGAATTTATGATTCTTCAAGTACATTCAGGTGAAAATAAACCATTGAATATTCATGTTCCAATGAGCTTAGGGTGCTTTATTTTCTTTTTACCCTTTAACAACACCCACCTAATGTTCAGTGAATTAATATTGCACAATGTCACTAAAGTAAACATGCTATCTTTAAATTCTCATTCTCACACAGGACATCTGACCTAGATACTAAAAAATTTATTTCTTATGCCTCTGAGCAAATAGTTAACATTTACTATCATTGATAAGAAAAATAGTCCATTTCTTTACTTTTGCTTAGACATGCACTTCTCACCCCACCTTCTCAGTCTCATATGGGGTCAGACACTCTTTTAGCAGAGATCACCACAGAGGTGCTGTAACCAGGTCCTAGGAGCTTTCCAGAAGGACCATATTGAAATTATACAGCATGATCTCCAAGGAAAAAAACAAATAGCATTCTCTAACTCACTTTTTTAATTCATTCAGACCTGTAAGAACTCCTTCAGAGACTTTCAGTGCATTTTGTGCACATCTCCATCAGGGAGGAATTAGGTTTTATCTGCAGTCTCACTGGCACAGTAATAAATGAAGACACAGTTGTCCTATTCTACCATACTGCAATAAATGCTTGCTTATAAGTAATTTCACACCAGCATAAGCAGAAGTGACACACTAGTGAATATGGTCCAGAAGCTCCAAAGTGGGCTTATTTTAAAGGCAGGAGTTTGATATTCTGCTGTCACAGCAGTTTGATGCAGCACAGCTTTACTCAGCAGTTCAAGCCAACCAAAAACCAGATATAATTATTTTATTACTGCACCCTCCATTTGAAATACTTCTTTCTTTAGCCAGTTCTCATACTTTCACAGCCCACCCTGAGGCTTGCCTGCATATAAGATTACTTTAAAGAGAAAAATATATCTAAAGGTTGGGTTACAGTGGCTCCCACATGGCCACAGTTTAACAGCTGTGCTGAACCTGTCCAGCACAGGCAAGTGAAAAAATACAGGCAGTGCATGTACAAAGAGGTTTCAGAAAGCACATTCAGTTGCCCCACGTGCTTATTTAACTCTAAAAACACAATTTGCAGCAAATATTACAAAATGTTTGCATAGAAGAACACAACCATTAGTCACTGGTGAAGTCTTTCCTGACCTGTTAAGTTCATATTCCATGCCCCAAGTGGACAGACTGTGCTGAAAGTTTTCAGCTTTCTCTTTTCTCCCTTTCCAGTCTCATTTCCACAGAACTTTGCCTAAGGCTACCATGGCTCTCTTTGCCGATTCTTCATCTTAAATCTGGGGAGAAGAGGCAGTGGGGAAAAATAAGGAAGAAAGCTTCAAGTTTTATGAATTTATTTATATATATTTTTACACATTTTTGATTAATAATTCCACAAAGACAGCAGTGAAGCCTGTTCAGGTTCAGATCCAGACCTCACAGAGGGTCTGAAGACCCTAATGCTTCCCCATTCTTATTTTGCAAATCACACATGGGCATGTTCATGCTCCCAGCGGAACTCTTGGAATGCTGAGAAAGAGGAAATGCAAAGGAAAAGAGACGGCACTGTGACAAGAGGGCTTCAGCTGTGGCAGAAGCAGCAAGGGATCAGGAGACCAAGTGTGCTTGGGCCGCCTCCCCTTTCCCAGGCAGAGCCTCTCTACCTTCACAAGAGACAGAGGAAACTCCACAGAGTGGAGTTCTGTCCTCCCAGCACCTCAGCTCCTGCAGCCTGCCCATCCCTGCCACGAGCCACTGCTAAATTTGGCCATTTTAAATGAAAATACTTCTTCTTGGAGCAGAAATTTTTTAGATTTTGTGGCCAGCTGTTTTAAAAGCAAGGAGCAAAGTATGCCTGCAGTTCCTCCTCCATTGTGCCAAAGGCTCTTGCAGGTAAAACTGCCCATTTCCTGCTACAAGAACAGAATTTCCAGTGAGAGCTGAGGACAAGCTATGCTTCCTCAAGAGGAAGGTACATATAGCACAAGGCAGGATTTTGATTCCTGCTCATTTAGCTATAATCCCAGAGCTGCATGTTTGTTTACCCAGTCAGTGTTAGAGAAACAAGAGAATTTGTTCCTCCTGACAGTCCAAGGAACTGCTGGAGAGAACAGGCATCTCTGGGACAGCCTGCTCACACCCAGCACAGCTGGCACAGCAGCCTGCTCACACCCAGCACAGCTGGCACAGCAGCCTGCTCAAGCCCACCACACCTGGCAGAGGAGCTGCTGTGCAGCCCTTGGCACCCCAAGCATCACTGAAGCAGCAGCCTGGACTTCCCCAATGGGGGTCTTCACTGAAGCAATCCTCAGAAGGCTTAGCAGGCATATGTTTGATCTATATTTTTCACAAAGCTGGCAAAAAAAAAATTGCTTTTTGATGTTATGGAGGTTCTCTTCCTCTCTAATGAGCAATCCAGGATGCCAGGAGCCCCAAGAGAACTCCCTATCCTACTGGCTGTAGCAGCACTAAACCAGAGATTTCACACAGGCTTTTTCCAAATGTTTTGCATCTGTTTCTAAGAATAGCAAGGACCTCTCTCTAAATGTACAGCCCACCCAGAATACACCCAAATACGGCTGAAGACGAAAGCACACCAGCACACCATTTATTATTTAGTAATAAATTATTTGTTTGCTCAGTCTCCTTACTCTATAGATGAGGATATCTTCTTCTTTAAGAAGATCAGTCAGCTTCTTTGAAGGAGAAGGGATAGCAGAATAAAATATTTTATCTCTAATTCAGATTTTGATATAGTCAGCCTAAATTCTTCTTTATCTCTGCACCTCCTTTGTGAGAGGTGAAACAAGGCACTCAGGGAATAGCATTCGAGGAAAAGCTCATTTATTTGTTTGTTTTTCATTTTGTCAAGTCCCGTGAGTTAACAAAATCCTGAATGAAACTACTGGGAGGATTTAGCTAGCTCAGCTTTTTAGCTCAGAAGAGTTTGATCTACAGAGGAAGCTCAGAGAAGAAAGCAGGCAGGCAAACCCAGGGAAGTAAAATTTGGCTAATTGAGTTAGGCTGGGTTCAGAGCCAAGACAGAGTAACCAGTCAATAGCAGTGTAATCCTGACAGGAGGATCACTGATCAAACAGGGGAGATAAACACTCAGCCCTGCTTTCAAAGGGTGACAAACTCCCCAGCTGTTTCCCTGCTCTACAGGAACTCTCAGCCTTCAGCAGCTTTGAAGACTGGCTCACTTCCTAGCACTGTCTAGGAAGATAGCTGGGGGCAAAGCACAAATCAAAAATCCCCCTAGGAATGCTCCTAAAGTTAATTGGCATAATCTAGCCCAGTGGGAAGGGCCTAAAAAACCCCAAAGAACAACTTGGAACTCGGGAAGGGAAAGAACATGAAGTGAAGGAGGATTGGGAGAGGGGATCAGTGAGTGCAATTCTTGCTAAATCTGTGTGTTAGAGAGGCACAAAACTCCCCGTCAAAACAAACATGTACCAGCTGTAGATTACTCTGCTGTTTGGGCAGTAGCCTTAGTTAAAACACTGCAACTCTCTTGAAGCCTATGGATGCAGCTGGGAGCTCAAGAGGAATTACATCAAAATCTTTTATCCTCTGTGTGCTGCAGGTTCTTCTCCGTTGTCCTAAACCCTTTGAACTTCTCTTCCCAAGCCAGGTACAGGTGCTGCAGCTTTTGGGAATGCAGGAATGCACTCAAACTTTCAGAATTCAGACTGTCTGGTCTGGAATGAATTGGAGATCTCAAAGGACAGTCTCAAAATTCAGAATCATTTTTCAGACACCTTGAAACATTCAAAAAAATCAGCAAAACTGTGTAAATAAACCATTTATTAAATCAAGAAGATAGAAGAAAAAGAGCCAAGCGTGTATGAATAAACACATCAACAGTAAGAATAACATTCAACAGTAAGAATAAACACATCAACTGCAATACAAATTCCAGGCTCTTCACAACTTTAATTTCAGTGAAAAAGAACAATATGATATATGCAAAGAAGTTTCAAGAAGAAAATGAATCACCAAGTGCCTCACTGAAATGCTAATGTGTTATTCTGTCACTAACTACCAAAGAAAACTCATTCAAAGGCACCTGGGCTGAGCATACCTGGGTTATTTTTGTAGAAGCAGAACAAGTAGAGCAGAGAGACATCACATTTTAGTCACAACCTTGCTGTACCCACTTGGGAGAGCACCTCAAGCTTGCCAGCTGCTGTCCGATGCAAGAGATAAGCTGGCAAAAGTTTTTGAACCTTATAGAGAGTGAAGTGAAATGGATGGACCAGTAGAAAACCAAGGGAAAAACTCGACATTTACATTAAAAAGGAAAAAGGAAGAGCACTGGAGATCATTGTTCTCTCCTTTGTGAAATAGGTGCAACAGCACCAGAAGACATCAGCATCCTCCACACATGACATCAACTAAAGCAAGTATTTCACAGAAAGAAATGCACTAGCAGATGTGTGGGTGGTCAATTTTTCAATAAAATGAAGTCTGAAAAAAATAAAATTTAAAAGTGTTCTTTTAGAAAAGAATTAGAACCATGTAAAGGCATTTTTCCCCAGACTATCACAAATATTACAGAGCCTCTCCTGCCGCACCTGTAACAGTGAGCTGTTATATGAATCACATTTCAATTGCACACAATGAGAGGATTTAGGAATAAACATAAATAGGTATTTGTTCTAAGATATAATTCATATTCAAGTGCTGTTCTGTGTATCTGTTACATGCAGTAAGACTTGAAACCAGAAAGACAGAATGGAGAAAATAAGACAAAAAAATTCTTTAAAAAAATACTAATGCATTAATTCTGTCTTCTCTTTTGTGAATATGAAGTCATGGCCAAAATTAGTTCATTCTTCTTTGTAGCTCTAACTAATAATTTATTTCTGCCTTTTTACAGATAGGGAAGTATTAAAAGTGACTAGGACTGAATATTACCATGCTGTTCACAGAGATTACCCACACTTAAAAAAGACTTAATACCAAATTGTCAGTTCAACCTGTCTGGATGGAGTTCCGGGTACAATCCAAGTGGATGCACTGTCAGAAAAATTTGCTTTAGACAAGATTGAACCTAGGTTGGATTTTGCTGCTAGCTATCATCTTATTCGGAAGTAGCAAATCGTTGAAATAATGGCTTAAATCTAACTTGGGGACTACATCCATCCTTAGTGAGTGAAAAACATATAATCCTCATAAAGCCATTTTCTCTCCTCTTGACTTGAACTTCATTAACAGTTTGCCACTAAACCAACACATTCAAGTGAAGAAAAGCAGAAGCAGTTTAGCAGAGAAATAACTCAGATATATAGCAGAGAAATCAGATTGGAAAGAGATTTTTTAAAATACCAACATATATTTCTGTCATTATGTTTCCAACAGTGTTAATATTCAGAGAACCACTAGTAAAAAAAAGCATATATATAAACAGTCAGAAGAGCCAGATTAAATCTGGCTGTGAGGAAAAAAAAAAGAATGGAGTACTCACCCCTGGGCAGTTTTTCTAATGTTAGCCTTTGAAAATGTACTTAAAACTGTGACTGGAAGCTCCCATGAAATAGAACTCCATTATTTTATGGCTAAAGATATGGAGGTACAACTGAAAACCTGGTTTTAGCATAACCCACAGATCAGTTGAGCACCCTTTCTAAAATCTGGGAAATCTTGAGTCATTCAAGCAGTATCAATTCCATTTGACACCATGGATCTGCATTCTCATGGTGGTGGAGCTTTAATTGGTTTGACTGGTTGATAAAATAATTCTCATTTGAATATAGTATTTGTCTCGGTTTAATAATATTCTGCAATAAGCAGATAACTAAAGCCACTACTAACTCTAGTTTTCTTTGTATCTCAAGCTTCTATTTCAGCTATTTCTCTTCTCCCGTGAGCCCTGGATTGCTATTTCTGTATATTTTTCTGTGAGCAAACATAAACCAGCAATCATTAGCTCATGGCTAAGTTTCTAAGTCAGAATGAAAAAGAACTTCAGAAGCATATAAAGTTTGATTTTATTCTCAGGAGTCACATTCATATGCTATTTGTTGGGCCTGTGAAATATGGAATTAGGTTTTTTGCATGTATGGCACCATGAATAACTACCTTATTTCAGAATATCAGTATTGAAACAGTGTTTGCTACCAGGAAAAGCAGAACCCTCGTTCCACAACTATTGCAGAAGTGGGGACTCAGAAAACTCTAAACAGAAGAAAAAGTTCCTATTTTCTTACTTCTTATAAACTCTAGTTCACAAGCCAAGGAGCCTTAAGGTGAACAGGAAAAAAAATTAGGAATAATAACTATGCAAGTTTGAAGGGACCATACAAATAAAGAAAAAAATTTTTTTAAAAATCACAGCACGGTTTTTACCAAGTTTTTTTAATGTTTTTTCAATATCAAAAAGGAATTTTGGCACTGTTTTGTTAGAGAAAATGACAAGTATGGAGACTCCTCTACATTTGCCTCAAGAATGGGATGAAGAAAGTCAACTCAGTTTTGAGCAACTGATTGGCCTCCAGATATCCACCTGTAACAAATAATTCCTCAATTCTGTGACCAGAAAATGATGATAGCAAAACATGGGAATGAGATCAAATGAAGGCATCTAGCTATTCAAAGTATGGAAAAGTATGGCCAAAACTTAAAAGTGACTTAAAAATTCAATGTATTTTGAGTGCTTCTTGTCCTTTTTAGCATGCTTTTATTCTCTAATATTTATTTGCTTCTTGATCTAATCCTTAAGCAGCCCCAGACAGATCAAATTTAATTGAGTGGCAAAAAAAAAAAAAAAAAATCCTAAAATTCAAGATGTTTAAACCACCACCTCATCATTGTCTGCTGCAGCAATGTAGTGACAGGGATGCAGCTGTTTTCCCTGGATATCCTCACTCCATGGCTTTGGCCAGCCTAAGGCATCCCACAAGGGGAAAAATCTGCTTGAATTCCCCTTCTCATTCATGCCAAGGGAAGTATCACATTCCAGGGGCTTCTCCTAAACAGGGGTTATGGTGTGCACTCACCCACAGTCACCTAGCAATTCCTAAAATAAAGACTATGACAATTCTCTTACCTAGGATCTGTCACTGCTGTGTGAAGTGTGAACTATCAAAATGCAGAATTAAGGTGTGATGTACTTGACTCATCTCTACTCTGCCTGTCTCTCCCATGGAAGAGAAAATTCCTTGATAGTGTTCTAACTTGATATATCCCCTCTTGATGTGATAAGTCACACCAGATCAAAGGAATGATGGGCATCACCTTGCTGCTGACTGAAGAACCTCTTTTACGGTACCTTACATTTGGCTGTTTTTTGGGACACAGCTGAATTTAAGAAACTTTTTCTTTCTCAGCCTGTAATACTTTGAGGCAGTTGAGCAAGATGCTTGAAGATCTCTGATGGCATCACAAACTCAGAATATTGTCTCTTTAAGGGCAAGAGGCAAACCTGGCTAATCTGACAGGCACACAAATTTAATATACTCCCGTCCTACCCTGCTTTTTGAAATGACAAGAGGCAGGAGCTGAAAAGACACCCAGGGACATTACACAGGGCATGTCCTGCTGTAGGCTACTTTGAAAATAAAACCAGCTAGCCTTGCCACAGAAAACCCATAGAAGAATGAATATTTCCAGCTCCACGTGAGAAATCCTGAATTCCCTCAGAAAACTTGAAAAAATAATCACAGAAAATGAACATTAAGTATTCTCTACATCAATCATTAATTATCTACCTGAAGTACATAAAAAGGATTTATTTGAGTTTTCAGAGGAAGAGGATTCAGTGAAGTTTGTGCTGGTGGGATTGCACTCTCAGCAAACCCTTCAGCAGAGCTTCCTGGCAGGGGCAGGGGCAGGGGCAGGGGCAGGGCTGGCTGTGGGATGTGTTCATGCAAACTGTGCTGTCCCCAGAGCCCCAGCCCTGCCAGCCAGGGAGGCAGCCTCAGGTCACCCCATGTCACAGACACCTGCTCTGCAAGGTCACCCCAGAGGCATGGAGATGCTCATCACCAGCAAGCTGGGGATGTAAAAAGCCTATTAGCAGCAGCAGATACAAAAATGAGAAATAAATGGTGCAAATGAGCTGGTTTCACAATATACACACGTGCAAACATCTGTGTCATGCAAGCATGTCACTGAAAATGCACTCTCAGAAGAGAGCAGACTGTATTCTTATAGAGCTTTTGCAAGAGAAGCCCCTTGAAAAATTAAGTATTCCAAATTTAGAATTTGCTTAGAAGCCTAACTTAGAGGTTTTTTGAATAAAAGCAACCTTGTTGCATGTTGCTGGCCAGGTTTCTCTGCTTCAAAGAAACAGGTATGTGCCTATCTGTAACTCTCACAAGTATGATTATGAACACTTACTTTGTTTTTGTTCTTCAAACCCATTTTTAAACTTTACTAAATTCATGTCCTATGGCATTAAAATATGCAAAAAATAAAATTAATTAGCACTTTTTTCCTTTTGTAATCTGTGCAGAAAATGATTGGAAATGTTATGAATAGAGTCAAAATTAATAAAATAATAAATGTTATAGTGAATATAATACAGTTATAAATGTGGGGAATAATAAAAATAAGTTAGAAGTAGTTATAAGAATTAGGAGGTTATGTTTTAGCACAAGAAACTTGCCCAGGCAAGTTTCCAGGGGCTAAAAAAAAAAACAGCTTGTAGGATTGGGAAACCAGCAGACATACAGATACCACAGAACACGGCCACATTTACATGTGAAGGGGGAAAAGCGACACAGAGTTTCAGAGGTTTTAGCTGAGTAAAGAATTACGCCATCAGCAGCACACCTGGCTGCTGACAGCGGGAGGGGGGAACAACACATCTGATGAAAATCCATTCAGGCTTGTAATCTGTTTCTGGGAAATCCCTTAGTATAAAAGGGATTTCCAGTAAGGACTGTTTATCATGTATCAGGACTGTTAGCTGGGGTATCTCTTTAGACATAGGTTTTTGTGTATTGTAAATGCGAGTATTTGAGTTCTGTCTAGCACAAGACAAGAAGTCGATGAATTATTCCCAAGACATCGAGAGCTGGACCGTCTTTCATCTGATAGCAATATCCTGGACCGGACAAGCTTTTTGGACTTACTTGATTAAGAAAAGGACAAAGGACATCCTGGCCCTCGGCAAGAAAAAGAGTATAAGAACTGGACTCAAAATCGCAGTGGTGTGCCGCTGCACTCTGAGGCAACCAGGGCTCAGAGCTGCGCAGCCTGTCACCCAGGGTCTATTCCTGGGCTAGACTCTGTCTGATTTGTGGCTGACCTAAATTTTGTCATTTGATCGTGAAATGAATTTTATACTTTATTATTATATCATAATCTGGCTCTTGCAAATTATTGATTCGATTAGATTGGCAATTTCTTTCATAACAGCAATAACCCGGGGCCCAGGACAGAGAGCAGAACTCTGCATGTATGGTTTTTGTTTCCTCTTCTCCAATTTACTGTTGAAAGGTAATGATAGTAAAGGCAGTAATTCCTGACACTAAAAGTGTGCCATTCACTTATTTATGTTTACTTTATTTTCCAGCCACTTAGAAACTTAGTAATTATAACTTCAATGTTTATTTACATTGAAACACATCCTTTCCTTCCAAGTTCTTTAATGGTCCTATTTTAGTGTCCTTAGAAGGACAAATCAAGCCAATTTGTCAATTGGAATTGGAATTAAGAGCAAATTGGGATTAAGAGCTGGTTGCACACAATCATTTTTGTCATGGAATACAAAGGCAGTTTCTCCAAACATATTTTTATGCTGAGACCTCAGTGGATTCCTTTCAAATTGTATGTATAGCCAGATTCCACAAAGCCACAAACAATTATAAATTCAAATTACTGTGCCTGAGACTAGTTAGATCTGAACCTTTCACTTTTAGGTGCTGAACAAAGACACCATGAAAGGCAGGCAGCACTACTCTTATCTTTATAACAGCTTTTAATTGATTGATTTGTCCTTGTACTTCAAAAGCTGCTCTTCAAATTTTTCCTACTGTAGAACACTTCTCCAGCACATATAAAAGTGAAAAGATGACAATTGCAGAATGCCTGAAAAATGAGCTCTCCCTAGGAGTTCTCTTTCAGGTTCATGACTTGCTGAGATGGTTGAGAAGGAAAACAAGCATGTCCTGTTGGGACTATCTCTGTCTCTGTTAGCCCAGCATGGGTAACCTCAAGTTCATTCAGCCAGCAGCTGTTTTGTTCTGCCTGCATTGCATTTGGCATGTGAAAAGGAAAGGGTTTTTCGGGGGGGTGACCAATTTCATTCCAGTGTGGCATTCCTTGTTTTCTGCCATTTTTAATATAAAATTACTTATATTTTAAAATTTAGTAGGGAACAAATTTCTTGAGCACTAGAACTAAAGAAGCCTCATTTCCAGTAGATTCAAGTCTCTTGATTAATTGCCTTTTTAAACTGAATTATACTACTTTTTTCCTGACACTTTCATGGACACATATGAGCTGCCAACCTCAGCTATAAAAATAAGGTGACAGCATCAAAAATTATTAGGGGAAAAGCCAGAAAACATTCATAGTGTGCCTCTCTGTCAAGTATGTATGAAATAGATCATGGAATCAAGCAGTCCAGATAGCTGCTTCTATCCAGACTCCTGAATTTTTAAAGCATGCCTTTCATGACAGCAGTATAAGGAATATTCACATATTTTCTGCCAAGATACACTACCCAGCTGCAAGTCAATCACCTCAGAATAGTCTGAGTCCCCGGAGAGGCTGAGAAAAACAGCTACACCCTGGGGGGAGTGTTACCTTTCCTGTCTGCAGGAAAGCTCTTCCCTGCAGCCCTGGGACCCTGGGGACATCATCAGCCAGCCTGCAATTCCAAAGGGATTCCTGGAAGTTTTGCAGGCTTCTCTGGGCTGCAGAATGAGCTCTCAGCTGAGTTCCCCTGTGAGCCCTGCTTAGCCAGCCTGAGCTGCCTTGGATTTCCCTTCAGGTGCTCTCACCTGTGCAGGTTTGGCCAGCTCTGCTGGGGGGATCCACCACAGCTCCACATGGGCTGGTTTTGAGGACAGGAGTCCCTGAGATGTCAGGAAGATTGTGTACTCTTCCTCTCTGGCCCCTTCCACAGTGCTCTATTTTTACTCTCCTTCCTCACATTCCGTTCGTCAAACACTGTCTTAATGAACACCAAGATCAAATCACAGAACTAAAACCTTTTCTTCTGCCCTGCTGCACCAGGCACATTACTCTCCCTATTATCAGCTATCCACAAGGCCACGTCTCCTCCCAGCACTGAACTCTAATCTGGTTTTCCTATCACTCATTTGTCAATTTTACTATATGCTCTTAATTCCTTTAAATTGCCTTAGATGTATCTAGTCTGGTCTCCAGCTTCAGTCCATCCATCCTCTCACTGCTCTTTGTGTTTTCCATCAACAGTTCTTTACTACTGTATTTCTCTCTACTTCAGAGCACTTACCACAGGGGATTTATCAAAATAAAATGATAGGTGTCATCTCAAAACACTTCATATTGCTCTTCAAAAACAACTAAGGACAGGAGTACTCAAATCTTGGAAAACAGATTATTTTTCATTTAGATTCATAAAGTTTCAGTATAAAGCCTCATTTCCATTTGAAAAATTCCTTAATCCTGTAAAAATTTCAAAATACTCTCCAAATTGTCACAGATAGTTCAGTCTCTGGTCCTTTTGCTTCCTGGTGGGCACAGAAATGTGTGAGATCCTTTAGGCACAGACACCTCAACTTCCCAGGAACCAAAAAGCTTCCAATCCTACAACAAATAACTTTATGTAGCCTTGTAGTTTGCATTTTGTGTTCTATTATATGGCTTCTGTCTCAGCCTGTCCATGGATAGATGCTACTGGAAGGTGAATAGGTGGGACAGATTGAAAATACAGTGCATTGTTTGTTTTGACATGGTTTTCTTTCTACATAGAAGTTATTCTGGACTAAGCATGGAAATGTCCAGGTGAAAGGGCATCTTCCAGGTGTGCAGAAAGTTCAACAACCATTTTTAAGAATTCCTAACATTCTTTAAGAATATCCCTTTTTTTGGCTCACAATGCTTTTTCAATGAAAAGGGAAAAGAGATATGAAGTGGTTTTTTCTCTGATTCTACACTGAGAGAACTATTTGCCCACAGAGATTCATTCCCAGGCTGATCCACAAGCAGAGGGCTGGCTTTCTCCCACACAAGCTATGCACAAAAACTCTCAGTTCACCTTTCCCTTCTCCTACCCCCAGCAGCTGCACAATAACTTGCCCTGTATCTTGTGTCTTCAAGACACCCAATTTTGAAAACCAAAAAACAAATAGACTTGTTTTGAAACATTTTCTGGCAGCTTGGTTACTCTATACACCTGTCAATTTGTCTGTTCCTCTAAACCTATTTTAGCAATGTTTTGTCAAGCTTTTATTTCTTCCATATTGCCTCAAGCTGCTTAGCTTCTTGAATAAACCCAGAAAGAGACACCAATTACCAATCCCACCCCCAGGATTTCTATTTCCCCACACAATACCCTGTCTCTGCTCCTTCTGGAGATCCTGATTTCTCCTTTATTTTTAAGGCCAAAAAAAGTGCATCTGACATACACTCATATGTCAAATCTGACACAACCCTCACTGATTTACAATAGGAGAGAGCACTGCTTCCCCTGAACAACCTGCATGATCTTTTTGTATTTCATTTCTACCTGATTGATAAGACCTGCCATAGTGACTGTTTGCTTCATATTTGCTGTGCAGTTAATACACCCTACAGGAAAAAAGCATAATTTTATTAATTGCTGATATCTGATGTACTTAGGTTCAAATTGTTACTGGTAAGTTCATCTTCTCAACTACACATTCCCCTTCAGAAACTGAGTCCTCTTTTTCAAAATCAAACAGCAAAAGTTCAAGACAAAATCAATGGTTTAAAAAAAACTGAGTCAAGGATGTCTTATTTTCTAAACCAAACACTATCATGCTTCTCCAAGGAGGATGTAGGAAATATAAACACCGGTATTTCAATGCTATAAGCAAAGAAACTACTAAAAGTACCTCAAGGCATTTAGAAGCAATTGTTCATGGAGCAGATTAAGTTGAGCTTGTGCAGTGGCAAGAATTGGTGTGGGAGGAAAAAGGGCTTTTCTGTAGATATTCTGACAAAATCTCCTTACAAAACAGAAAACTACAGGAGTAGATAAGATGAAATGATACTTTGGAAATTATAGTAAGTGTTAGGGTACAAGTTCAGACCTCAATAGGTAAGTACCTGCCAGGAGGTTAAGTCCTGAGGCTAACAGAGAAAATAGATAAGCTGCATTACAGAGAAGACTTAAATTTTCTTTAATGTTAAATCGTAATTAGTTTACTTTGCTGTATGCTTCAACAGAATGACAGTACAACCTTAGCCACATATTTGACATACATACATATTATTTTGCTGAATGTGTGATCCATTACCTATAGGAGGCAGATCAAAGAAAAAACAAAATTATCTTCTGTCGGAACCCAGGACATCCCTCTGGGTGCCCTGGATGGCCAGAGCCGCTGGCAGGGGGCTCTGAGACCCTGGCATGCAGCCAAAGACACACGTGGGGTTTTGATCTTAGCCCGTGGAGCAAATTACCAACTCTGTATGAAGAATTACAAGCCACGCACACAAGTTCAGGTATTGTAGTAGAAGTAGTCATGAAGTAAAGGGTAGGATTTCTGAGTGCTGTACAGGGGGGTTTTAAGCCTTGTACGCAGGGGTCCAAGTTTTGTACATGGGGGTCAGGAGTTCTAAGATGGAGGGATTTGGGTGTGCCCTATCCTCTTGCTTTCTCCTTCCCAGCCTCCATGTCTTTGGTGATGTTGGCACTCACAGATTGGTTTAGAGTAGAAAGTCACCATTCAGTATGGATAGTAGGTATTGGGGAAAAGGTATAAACATGTAACACGTAATGTGTGATATAAAAGATGGCAGCAGCCCCTGGGAGGGCAGAGTGCCTTTGTCTGAGCTGCTGAACGGGCCACAGCAGTTCAGGGAGAAGAGTCTTTTAGATAAGCAACAATAAACAACCTTAAGAACAGACAACTGAGGACTGCTGAGTCTTTCTTTGAAAGCACGGGTTGGAGGAGAGATTTTTCCATCTTTTAGGGTCACCCCAATCCGGGGGCGAGACCCCACAACTGGTGCCCAGCGTGCGGCAGGAGACCCCAGCAACTGGCATCTGCCGGGGGGGGCTGGAGACCCGACACTCTTCTTTGGCTTTAACGTGACGGAGCTCCCTAGAAAAACATGAATTTTTACTTCATTTTAGCCATGCCCACTAAAGCCTCCTAGAATGTCAGAGATGCTCTGCTGCTCTGATAGGCTCTGCTGGTGCTCAGTGAAAGCAGCAGAGTAGATCCCTTTGAGCTCCTGCTCCGAACAAAACAGAAAATCCTGAAATCCACATTCAGGAAAGAGAAATAAGCCACTCATTTCATGCCCTAATCCCTACAATAAGGCAGAGCCATGCCAAATCATATGCAGAGAGAATGCTAAAGAAAACCTGCAGCCCTGATTCTAAAATTTATAATGTAATACAAGAATTACAAAAGATTTGAATCACAGGACAAATGGAATTATAGTGGCTTAGTTTTCTGCCTTGCTCCTCTGGAGAGGAATTTTGAAAGAAAAATATAGGATTTCTCTGAATCTTTTCTATGATTTACCAAATTTTGGGCCCCTGCATTCTCACCAAGTTGTGTTTCAATAAGGAGAAGGAAAATGACGAAAAAACATTTGTGCTTCTGAAGGTAACTCTAGCTCTGAGATGTTGGTTAAAATATAGGGCAGATGGAAGAATGGATTTTAATATTATCTCCAACTAAGAGTTCACGAAAAATTGCATTCTAGAGGTCTGGACTTTACTTCATTCTCATTTTACCAGCAGGTCCTTCATTAAATGCTTCCAGAAATTGAAATGAATACATCAGCAGTTTCCCAGTGTGTGCTTTAGCTCCCTGTGGACACCACCACTCCACAGCTTGTGACTCTAAGGTATTCAAGCTTGAACAGGACTGGTTTACTTAACATCTTAGAAAAGTTTCTTCCAAAATATCACAGCACCTTGCAAGGAATTAAGCTTCAGACAGTTTTTAATAAGAAAGTGCTGTTATCCTATTTTCTGGGCAGGCAAAGTAAATCACCAGGTTTAAGTACCTTTTTTCCCAAGGCCTAGCAATAAAGAAAAACCAAGTTATTCTCATTTCCAGTCATACCTCTCATCTACTGGAATCTCCCTGCTTCATTGTGGGTTGCCCTTTTTTACTGGTGCAGAAGAAGCAGACCAAAAAAGCGTCACTGTCACAACCATCCAAAAACTACTTCTTATTTCACACCTTCCACACTTCAACACAAACCAGACAAGGCACTGCCCTTCCTCCTGTGAGTCTGTACTGAGCCAGTGCCCCTGCCCAGTGCAGTAGATCAGTGCTCTGCCTGCCCTGCCCTCACTCCAGTGTGGCATCCACCAGCATCCTCACTTCTTCTGGTCATTCAACCTCCACATAATATTTTTTTAATTAATTCCAGTGTCTCAGCCAAATCCCATTTTAGCTGATTACATTCAGTCTGCCTAACATGCACCTCGTGATCTTCAGGCTGTTCTCCACTTTTCTGCCCACGTATTTATGCAGCTGTCTTGTGCAAAACAGTATTTAAGGTTTTTAAAAGTGGAAGTCATTGCAGGTCAGACACAGAAATTGAGACCATACTGGCATCATTGTACTTTCTCTGTTTGCGTCCTAAGCTTTTAACACTGTTCATCTTTTAAAAAATCAGCATGGAAATTGATGCAATTTCCTGATTAAGTAATAAAGAATAAGTACCATCACGAGACCTGAAAGGGACATAATTTTCTGCTGGAGCCTTCAGCTGCAACACCTCAGCAAAACCTCTGATCAGGAAGAGCAGCAAGAAAAGTTTAACTCAATTTTGTTCATACACTGCTAATAGATTAGTATTGACCAGGATTTGGTCCTCCACTCCAAAAAGTGTCCTGAGGATGAACTGTGAGAAATTTTATTAGAGCAGGCCCAGGCCAGAGCTATTACTAATTGAAACCTGAAAAATAGTACATGATTAAAATGTTTTCAAGGTTCAGGTCCACTAGTCAGTGGTGACACGGCTGCATCCCCTGCTGTCACACAGCCACAACAGCTGAGACCACATGTTCTTAGTGACCAGCTGCTTGTGTCCAACTTGGTCACTCATCTGAGAAGGAAATTGTTCAGTCATTGCCACAGATTCCAACACTTCAGGAAGCGGCACAGCTGGCTTTGCTCCTGCAACCTGTCTGCTTCTGCTGGAATCAGATAAAATTTGTAATGAACTTCATCCTCCAGCTCTGCATTGGAGGGGATTTTGCTGCTACAGGCTGCTTCCAACCCCTTGGGTGCCTCTCTATGTGCTCCCTCAGGCTTGGCCGGCTTAGTCCAGCACTGCTTTTTTCTACTGCTTTCTGCACCCTGTGCACCAAGTTTGCCTCCTTTGGATCAGCAGGCTGATCACAGATCAGGGCTTTCCCTAAGGCCATTGCTCAGTAAAGCACTTCACTTCATGCTACATCACATTCTCATCAAAATCAGATTAAACACATACAAATGTGCTTGGGTTAACACGCAAAAATGTGATAAAGTAAAAAGATCACATTACATTTGAAACTATTTTCTTAAATGGAAGGAGACTACATGGAAAAAGGGGCAAATATATAACTCTGCACAAGGAATCCTTTACACCTTTGGCAGACTCTCATGTCTGCCATCAAATTGTATTTGGATGCTTTCTTTTTCTGGTACACACTGCTTAACAGAGCTCTGTCTCTCCAGATTACCAAATGAGGGGTCTCTCCTCCTAAAGTACTGTAGCGTAAATGTGCAGAGTGTGATTTGCTCCCTCATTCTGTTTCAGGAGAATTCAGGAATTTGGGAACTGTTATGCTGATCATGCTAAAGTGCTGTATCCTCTTAGGATCCATAAGGTTCACTGCTGCAAAGGTGTGACACCTGAGCCCTGCCCTCACAGCAAACTTCAATCTAAGGATTCATCTCTTATTTTTCACTCTGATATCCTCTAGGTTTGCACATATTTTCCTCAACCCTTGGTAGAAAACAATGCATAGTAAAATGCAGTGTTCCCTGGTAAGTTTATTACTTACTGGTAGTGTCATGTTTACAGAAGTTAAATAAATGTATCTTCTGGTGGTCCTGTAATCAACTTGTGAACTACACTGAGATATGTGTTCTGGCCATAACAAAAAATATCTCCATGTGCCTCTGTTCAGCATCCTCAGCATCACCTTCCTTGCAGTTCCTGCAGCCTTGCTCCTCTTCAGCCAGAGCAGACATCAGAAACTCCTACTAAAATTCAATGCTGCACTTGCAAGAATCTCAGCCCCACAAAGCCAAACAGCCACAAGCCTACACTGACCACAGCAGAAAACAAGCCCAGAGCACCAAGGAAGACTTTTTAAAAATCCATGGTATGCTGTCAGTCTGATTTGCAAAATCCTGAACAGTGGTAAGAAAGCAGACTCCCTCACTAACACAGGCTGCCCTGTGGAACTGCAGTCAAATCTGGAATGTGCAGGACAAGATTTGTTTCCTCCTGCTACCCCCAGGGAGGGCAAACAGGTTCTTTTGCAGATGATTGTGAAAAAACTGCAGGATGAAACACAGAGCTTGAATCAGAGGAATGTGTTTCCAAAGAGCTGCTCAGTTTCTCACAGACAATGCTGACTGGCACAGACATTAGGCATGACAGGAGCATACTCTTACACACAGCATGGAAGTTTTGGTTGGTTTTTTTTTCATTAGGCTTAAACAACCCATGACTGTTTAATCTATGGCTTAATTGCACTAGAACCACACTTCTGTCATATGAAGTGTTGCCTCATTTAAAAGCCAACAACTTTTTTTTTTGTGATAAACACAAGTTATGAGGTTATTACACCAACACTCAGTTTATTTCATTTTCTTTGACTGCTTTTAAACCCTACTGCCAACTGGCCAACTAAAGAATTGTTTGTTCCTTGACAAGTTGTGAGGGCCTTTCAAACCTACACTTCACAAAAATCATTCTCAGCACAAATTGCTTTCAAGTCAATTACTCAACATTTATTTCCCTTCATGAGTATCCAAAGAAATGCACTGGGTTTGGGCAAAAGATGCTGCATGTCGAGATCAATTTGCCATCTACAATGCTTTTACATCTATTCTGCTGTGACTCTGCTTTAGTTTAAACACTGAATTTCTCTTGACTGCCTTAACCAATCCCCTAGGATGCTCATTTGCACAGGGGACTGCAAACTTTGCAGTCTTTTATTTGACACTCCTTACACTGCTATAGAAAACAGATGTAGCCCACTTCAGTTGTGAGTAATTAAAAATATTCATCTAGGCGTAATGTGTCTTTTTATTTCCCCCATGAAAACATTGAGAAAGTAGTTCTGCAGCTGCCCTATCATCTGTGCAGCACCTTCACAAGGATGTTTTGCAGCTTGGCTTATTTTTAGAGCACTACTGCATTTAATAACAAAGGTGTCAACACACAAGAACATGGCTGCTCTGATCACTCTGATTATAAGCTGGTACAGCTTTCTATAATAAATGCACTGAAGTGACTTTTTCTAATGCCAGTAAGCCTTTCACATCTGGTAATGGCCTTTGTCACAACCACAGAGCTGATTTCTTTGGTGCTACACAGAACATTTTTTCAAAGTAGTGTCTCTATTCCCCACCCCAGCAGACAAGTGGTCTGTGAACCAGGTTTGCAATCCAAGCACCTGAAGAAGCAAATGGAGGGAGTTCCCCTCCTGGAAGATGTTCCTGTGGAATTCCAGTTAGGAGCTATTTCCCTCCTCTCCATTGGCAGTTCTATCCAGAAATTGTTCTCAAAGCTGTGCTGAGAAGCCAGATATCATTTTTTACAGTAGTGGTTAGCAGGTACCATGCTGGGGTATTTTACTCAGGAAAACGTATCCTGATAGTCTGACTGGAATTCCTGTAAAGAGCTGGACACACAAACATAATTCCCTGGATATACAAATATCCATTACTGGAGTACCAAATTCCCTTTGGCCTCTGCATTCAGCACCATGGTTTATGCTTCTTGTACATGTTATCCTCCCATCTGTTCCTCAAAGCAGAACAGCAAAGCAGTGCCAGCACTGTTGAGTCAGTGACGCTTCTGCAACACTATTGTCACTTAACACCTCCTAGAGCAGGTCTATAATTAACATTACCTATAAAAAATATCATCTGCTTAGAAAAATAAGAAAAGGAAAGCAGGAAAGTACTCAAAGACAACAACAACAACAACAACAACAACAATAATAATAATAATAATAATGCCAGTTCTTTCCAAAGTTAGTTCTTTCAATAATAAGATTAAACAATACCTCTTGATTTATTTTTTTTTTTTCAGTTTCTGGAAGCAGATAATAATGTTTTCAGGGTAATCTTCAAATGCGCAGCTGGATATAACAATACTAAAGAATATTTTTTCCTCTGTGGAAGTCCAAGCAATATGCTAGATTCAAGAGTGACCCTGAGGGAAGCAAATAGGAGTGTGGTTAGGACATAAACCTGTTATCAGTGATGGGGAATCCCTGATGACTGTGTTTTTGTCTTTAGCCATAGTAGACAAATATGAGATATAACTGAAAATTACAATACTACACCTACAAGCACCTAGGGAGTCCAAGATACCTACAGGACTAAACAAAATTTTAAAAATTAATTTTAAAAAAGAAAATAAAAATAAACCAAGAACAATTACAGGGTGAAGGGGCAGCTTCTTGGGCCTGTCCTTCAAAATACAGAAAAGAGTGAGCTTAAATAAGAACCCTGGGAAAAAAGTGAGGGCAGGGTTAGAAGGGCTGGAGGGTCATCAGGCTCCAGGTGTGGCTCATTAGACCCTCAGTATCTTCTTAGTGCCATCAGGGGTTGGAAATCCACACAAAATCTCTGCAAAGTTGTAAGGTTGGTTAATTTATGGAAGTCTACATTTGTGAGAAAGACACAGAAATCTGTTTTACTGCTGCATGAGAGATTACTGATTTTAAAGAGATTGCATACCTGGCAGTAATTTCATTTTGTGCTAAATCTGGCCATTCTTACCTTCCTGGTTTATAAGAACTGTATTCAGAGCAAACTGCACTGTTCAGTGCTTCAGTTTACTGCTACAGCATTTCAATGGCTCTTCAAAGCACTCACAGAATTCAAGCTGAGTTCCTTCAGATTGCCTGGGGGAAGTCTCAGTGGTGCCCTGCATTGACAGGCATCCTGATACAAACTCTTGGTCCTGTGAAATTTTGGTTACTGCCAGGAGTCTTGAAGTTATTACTGATATCAACTATTCACAGTCACTGCTTGTAAAGTCAAATGAAAAGCAGGAGCTACAGAACATTCAGTGGTTACCACTGAATGTGTTTGCCAAAAATTGCTATTCCATCAGTCAGACTATGCCCTTCCACATAACAGTCCTGTCTCCCTTAGTGAATTTTCAAGTTCTTTTTGGAAGGCTTCCCTTTCTCAGCACTGAGTATTTCTAGATTAGTTTAAGGTCTTGGAAGAAAGTGAAATTTAATCTACTCAAAAGCTTCACACTTACATAGTTCCTCAAGAAAGAAAACTCAAATGTGTAAGCTCTTTAATGTGATTACTGCTTAGAACTTTAAGGGTTGACATGATTCCCAAATAGTTCTCGGGAAAATTTTGTTGAAAACTCTATTGTGTTGTATTTCAAATTCCTATCCAAATATTCCAAATTTCTGAGTTCAGTTTTTCCTCATGTTCCAGGAGCTCATCAAGAAGTAATAAAAAATTTTACAGAAAAGTGAACTGTGTTTTCGTGTTTTGAAATAGCTGTGGATATTTTCCAGTTAACTGCTGCTGACAGCATCAGAGCTTCCTCTGTTCTCACTGTGTGTCAGAGCTCTCTGCTCTGGTTGAGAAATAAAACAGTCAAAGCAGCTGAGGAGAACTTCAGTACAACCTGAAATGGCTTTGCAAATTTTAATAGGCTGCTAAAGGACTGTTATCCAGTATGTTTCATACTGGAGAATATCTGATCCTGTCAATCACACTACATGAAAACAGGAGTACACATTACCTCTCTGAGCAGAGCTTCCAAATTCTTATAATTGAAATTTTCCAGCTGCTGATGGAGTATGCTCAGACTCTGTTATTTGAGGCAGCCTCTACGCTCACAGATTTTGATAGAGATTTCTGTGTTACAGAATTCTGTTAGATTTTTTTCATGGTCTTTTACTCTTCATAGTCAACAGCATTTTAGACAACTGCATTATGAAATTTAATCATCTATCTATCCACCTTTGGTTTAACACATTGAGTACTTAATAAGCTCATTGCTGTCAGGCTCTTATCACTCATGATGCATTCCAGCTGTCTGAACATACAAATTTCATATACAATAACTAGATAAAATTCAGACCTTGATGAAACTATATTCTTTGCAGTTATAGTAACTTCAATAGCCAAAGACAACTGGTGATGCAGCTGAATGCATCATAAACCAAATAGCTCCCTTTTACAGTTAACCAAACAGCTCCTTCCTCCCCCTCCAGTAACTGAAGAACAAATTATCAATAATAGGCAGATGGCCATTAGCATAATCCATAAAGCCAGAAGACATTACAGTACTTTGTATCTATCAACACTGATTAGCAGCATAACGTTTAATTAGCCCCTGTGAAGAGAACAGTGAGTAACAGGGTAGGGGTATGACAAAGGAAATGGTTTTAATAATATACTGGATGTTTTTCAAAGTGAAATAATTTCCAGCTCATGGGCTCTTCAGCAAGAATGGGTTCAGAATGTGCACATTGATCAAAACATGGAAAATTACAAGTTTTCACAGACATAAATTTATCTAAAGTATTACAATCTGAGCAGAAATAATTTTGTATGAGCTGATCCAACTCTAGGTTGCTAATAAAGAAGAAAATACAATATTTTGTGACTGCAGGAAGAACAGGTTATATATTAAAGCCTGGTAGAATTGAATATGTTTCCTTAGATTATGTCCAGCAAGCCTTTGACAATTCCACTTTCACTAGCTTTCATTAGACCAAATATATATCTACACCTAACTATATAAATACCAGCTCGAAATCTAAAGATGGCAAAGAATAACAGCTTAAGACTCAAATGTTTATTAAGTAAAACACAAAAAAATCCAGTGGTTTAGCCTTAGCAGTGTCCTGTGTCAGGTCTCTTTTAGTGATAAAAAATAACAATAAATAAATAATATAGGTAAGTTACTTTTCAGGTGAATGAATTGAATGACTATATAAATGTTAAGGATATATGTTAGATTGCAAAAAATTTTCAAAATATCTTATATGTTTGAGGGGGAAATCTGAGCCCTTTAGCACAAAGCACACAAAGAAGGCAATGACTATCATTACATCTCCAAATTCAACAGAGAGGGTCTGAATGAGAGAAGATAGAATAACATCCTTTTCTTATATATATATATTTATATATACATGTATTTGTATATCTTATTTAATATTTCAGTGTATTACCATTCTTTCTATTTCCATTTCCCCTCTCAGGTTATCTAAATGAGCAAACAAGCACCAGCATGGCTGCTGAGAGCAGAGGTGAAATTGCACCACAGACACTGAGACAGGCTGGACACGTGTGCTGGGGACAGAGGAGTGGCACCAAGGACAAACTGCAAATTCCTGCAGCGCAGAGCAGTGCAGTGATGTCAGCCTGCTGCCATTGGCTGTCCTGAGGACACAGCTGCAGAAAAACCTGCAGTAATGCCAATGGCTGGAGAGCTGAGGATTTTCTTTGTTCCTCTGTTGAAGATTGTTGTTAGCTGAATGCAGAATGGGAGCAGCTGGAAGAGCTGACGCAGAATGAGAGACAGAAGGAAGCTCCTAGAGCTGACAGTGACACTGACAGGTGCTTGAAAAGGAAAGCCAGAGTGGAGTATTCCACCCTTTGATTCAGAACAGACAGCTCTTGGTGTAGGCAGTAGATCATGGGAGAACAAGAAAGTTTCCGCGTGGAGATATCACCTCAAGGATCTGTTTTCTATTAAGCATGCAAGTGAAGGAGATAAGCTCCTGCACAGAAAAGCAAAGACACAGACACATCAGAGGACTGGAGCAAGGCAGATCAAAGCAGAAGGGAGATACATGGTGGGAGCAGTCTCAGTACCTGCAAATGCCTCAATGAATGCCATCACCTTCATCTGCTTAAACAGATCCCCACCTGTTACTGGAGCAAACAGCACCTGGGGACAAGGTGCATCAAATGGTGCAATCTGCTCCAAGAAAAACATTTGGGAGGGAAATATTCCTGAAGTAGTTCAAAGAACAAATTTGATTTCAAATCTCTACCCCTTTTTCACAACAAGGAGAGTCTTTGGACAAGTAAGTAATTTCAATGTTCCAGGTGAGAAGCGCAGGAGGACTTCCTTTTCTCCCTACTTAAAAAAAGCTTAGGAAAATTGCAAGTCATAGTGTTTTTCAGCTTCATAAGCTGTTTCATTAACTGTGCCCGTCTCAGATGAGTCTCAGCTAAGCCTAAATTAGCAGCCTGACGAGATTAAAAAATGTGTTTCTCAAATGCATCTTCTACCTTTCTATCCCTAGAGGCCTCAGTGCAAAAGGAAAGGAAATGTTGCCTAGACACTGTAAGAAAATCTTCTCTGCCTCTCAGGTTTTTTTATTAAAACACCATGATTGTAGTGTCCCATTTCCTACCTATGCTGTACAGAAATCTAGGAATGCATGCCATTTAAATCCACCTTTTGGTGTAAAGAAAATGGCCTTGAGGGGCTGTCTGCAAGGGTACTACTTTATTTATTACTCATTTACTCAGTACTGGATTATTTGAATACAGAAATAGATAAGTTTTATGGGTTTGCCTATTTTTGACCATGTTTTTCCCTTTCTCAGTTCATCCTTTCACTTTCTATGCTGATAATGTGGGATCTCTCACGCCTAATTCAAAAACTTTCCTCAGTTTGATAGAACAAAGCATACAAAGTAATGTAGCATTTGAGTATGCTACCTTATACATGATTCCTGTGCTTGGCAAAACCACAGCTTGCACTTTCATTTTGCATATTAATATGCAAATATGTTTTCCAATTAGTCACAGCAAATTAATTGCCCTTGTCGTAGGCAAGGGCAATTCCATTTGCCTTGCTGTAGCTTTCCATCTTTTGAATCCTTAGCTGAGAGTTAAGGTCTAGTTAAGAGAACCCCTTCCTGCACCAGAGTCCATTTGGATGGAAAAGTGCTCACCTTCAGGGTGCTTAGAGAATCCTACTTCAAAAGATTCATTTCAGAGAAAGCACAAGTAAATATGGACATAAACTTCATCTACAAATCAAATCCTACTTTAATCCAGATATCCCAGAACGTTTTGCTGTTGCTGCACGCAAGGCATTGATTTCATACAACATTCAATCCTGACTCCAAGATCAATATACAGCACAATAACTGCCCATTCAAAGCTCAGCATGATTGCAGAGACTCTAGTGCTCTGATGGGTATAGAAATATCACAAAATTTTACAGTTACTCTGATCAGGAAGACAGCTCACTTATTGTCATCGGAAATCACTGGACCTCTTGGAATGGAACCACCATAGTATTGTCAAGTGGTTTTAGTTACCAAAAAGCCTGGAATGAGAATGACTTTCAACCTTTTAGAAGGTCACTGATGATCAAGAAGTGACAGGACCTGTGCAGAACTACTTGTCCTCTCAACCCTCTATTCAATGGTCTGTGAAATTTGATTGTATGAATATGTCTTGGTCAAATTAAGTATTAGTACCAAACTCAACATGTTGTCATATGAATCAAATCACATCTTTTCCTTAAACCTGAGTTAAATTAATTCAGTTATTTCCTTTGCTTTAAATGTGCAATTAGCAGAGACATTTTTCTGTTGCTTAAATGACAACTTCAATCCTCACATTTGACACAAAAATTGACATATTTTTAGACAATAGAATTCACTAGAACATTTCAAGTGCTTTTGAGTGTGGTAATTGCAGATCTGATAGTGGTGCAAAATCAAATACCGGAATAGTAAATGTTGTACCTAAATAATCTGAGGGAAACAATGTCTCATCTCTTTCTGTCTATGTCAGTTTTAAACTAGTGCATGTCAGTAAAACACCTGCCTTATTAAAATCCATGCTTGGATACATAGCCAGGCTGAGCTTTAGTTTCCTGTGGAAATTATGCATGAGATAACAAGAGTTTCAATGCCCTAGAATGCCCTCTGCTCTTGGCATCTCAAGCGGTTGTTTTTCTCAGGTAGATTACTTTAGATTTACCTTACCAAGGCCAAAAGAGATAAAATAACTGTAAGGAGCTGGAAAGCAACCTTAGCATATTTTGTATTCTCTGTGTCACCCAGAGCCTGTGTGGGTTTTTAAACAGTGTGTATCTCAGAGCAGATGAATCAGCCTGAAGATGGCAAGAGTTTGTCTGAAAGCACAGCAAGAGCTGCCTGATCTGGCCTCTTTACTTCACCATAATGACTTTGTGAAGCTGCATTTTCAGGGGAGAGGGAGGAAAACTTGACAGTGACCATAATACAAATGTCAAAATCCTTCTACTGCACACTCAGAATTATTACAGGACTGCAGAAGAGGCAGGGAAAGAACAAGAAGTAGTGCTTATCAGCGTTCTTATCAACCTATTAACATAGTCTCAGTTTAATGCAATTTGCTATCCTTCAGCCATGCCAAGAACCACAGTGCTCTAACAGGTAAAATCCCATTTTGGGGGATATGTTGATGCCCCTGTATTATCAACACCTAAACCAATATATATATTTTATATGAGCTATTTTTAACAAATGAAGCTGCCAATATTCTTGGGCTGCAAGTCATTCAGTTACAGTTGTGTCAACACCAGGAACATCTGAGAGTTTCCAACTTTGCTAAAATACACAAACAAGTGCACTCTCATCTCTCTTAACCCAGCTGTGAGAAAATGAAAGGAGAAAATGAAATCCTTTTCTTTGAGTAAAGATAAAAGACTTTACTGTTAACAAGGAGAGAATTAGAGCTGCTTCACTCTTGATCATGAGACGTCTGAGATACTGAAACAATTAATTGGGCAAAGGGTTCAGTAAAACTGAAAACTTGTCAAGGAACAACTTTCTGATACCCATTGTTTCTTTTAACAATCTTGTTTCATTTTTCACATTTGAAGCTTAGCTGACCAGCAAAGACAAAAAAAACTATGGAAGAGGAGCCTTTGGAAGAAGAAACTATAAAGCTATTTACTGAAAAGTTATGCTAAATTGCAGTTACTTTAAAAAAAAATCAGATTAAAACCTAGGAACAATGAAATTAGGATTTTAATATGGACTAGAAACATATATTTAAATTCAATGGAAACAGTCAAAATGCAGTGTTGTTACAAGTTCAGTAAGGCAATAATGCTTGGTTCCAGGAATAATTAATTTCAGAGGAAGAACTGCATTACTTGATAACACACAAATCTTTAGCAGTGTGCATTTACTCTAGTAAAGACCAATTTACACAAAAAATTACAAGTGGCAAGCTGTTCAGTAATGACTGAATAATTGGTTTGATTCAAACATAGAATAGCACAAATATATCCTCTTAAATTCCATGACCTGTTTTTAAGTGTAATCTTCCTGACCCAACAGAGGCTCTGAAAGAATATTCAGCATTAAAAGTGAATTTTAAAAAGCCCTGTGTTTACAAAATAAAATTAGCATTGCAGAGGAAATAATGTGCACCCCTCAATTGCTGATTAAATTCACTCATTTGCTCAGTTGCTAATAGGAAGTGTAGCTTAACCAGCAGGATACATAGCTCAATCTGTAAAGTATTGCAGTGGACCAAAAAGGTATTTTTTCACAAATAAAACATGCAAAGCGTAGAAAAATTTTTGTCTTGAGTGTAAAACTATACATTCAATCAGCACACAAGTGTGACAGTAAAGATTTGCAATAAAATCAAGGGCACATACAGTTTTATCAGCATATTACACATGATGATTGTACAACTCATATCATCATTGTGCAACACTGTCATCACCTGTTGATTGTACAACTCAGCTACTGGCTGCCCTGGGCACACGAAGATTGCAGTAAGTACACAGGTTGTTCATACATGCACAGGAAAGGACTGGGGTTAGTGCTTCCCTCTGTTCTCACCATTGCTTCTGTGCTCTTGTTTACAGCACGTGCAGGTGGACAGGGACCCCAGTGCTTCAGGAGCACCATTCTTGGTTAGACCAGCCTGGTCACTGGTGTCTCACAGCCCATGCAGAAAACACTCTGATGGACGTTTTGCAGATGTGTCAATACACATCTTAATACACATACACCAAAAAAAAGCCCCAGCTTTACTTAGTACATCCCCTGTATATAAATTATAGTAAGTTTTTTGTAAGTCAAGTGGGCATTTCTTATTTCAAAGCACTAGGAAAACCTTCAAGTATTATTTGTTTTCAGATAATGATATTCCACACAAGTTTCTGCTCTTGGCATTGTATTCAGGTTTGATTTTTCAACACACCAAACAGCTGGAAATTGCTCTCTTGGCAGAATTCAGGAATAAAGTCTTAAAGATTTTCTTTCCCAACCTAACAGGAAAAAACATAGCAATGTAGGCGACAAAGAAGAGTGATTCATGAGTCATCCACAGATTTTAATCCTGCATATTACTAGGTAAACTGTGGATTTCCTTGACAGGAACTGAACCCTCCATTTTACACAAAGAGAAGAAACCTGACAGAAAATAAACCCATATAAATAGACAATCCTGAACTATTGTAAAAATCCCTCTATAATTTAAAAATGTAATTCTAAAGGTTTTTAATGAAATCATTGTTATATACTTCTGTCATGGCTATACTATTTCTTCCAGTATGGTTGAAGAAACCATTTCTTGTTTTCTAACAATGTCTATGTTTTCTTCCATGTTCTGAAATAAACACCTTTGCACTGTGATGTATCTTATTATGATAGCTGGCCACAAGTGAGGATTTTGCAAGAACAAAAATGAATAAAACTTGACTGGCATTTTGTCTGAGTTTAACTTAAATAAGGGGCTCTCCATATAGTTCTCTTTAGCATAATTTAGCATAACAGGCAAAATTTGCTCTGCAGGGAAAACAAAGTTTATATTTAACATGGTGTTGCATGGCTCACTGAAAAGTACAATTCTAGTCAAAAAATTGGTTCACTAAGAGTTCGTTTTATTCAACCACTACTTTAGAGGCCACAGTTCTGAATGCTCAGTAAAGATCTTCAGCTCAGAAGGTGCCAGAAATTAATTACCACTTCAAAACCTGCCTAATATCAAGAAAGTATATATTTCCAAACAGGCTATTGCTAAAACAGAGTCACCAAACCTGGCAGATGGTCAAGTAAGAAGTGCAACCAGCAATGAAATGGGAAACCTTTCCACCTGACTTCCAAAACAGAGCTGATTAGGCACCAAGTAGGTAGAATTCCCACCAGCGAGGTGTGCATGTTTGTGGCCTATTAAAAGTGAGCACCTGCAGGTGTAATCATTGTCACAGGACACAGTTAATGAGACAGAGAAAGAAAACTAAATTTTCAACACACCCAACCTTTAGCACAATGGCAGACATGCTTTATGGTACTGGGGGGAAAAAAAGGCCTCTGAAAAAGGTGGTGCCAAGAAACAGGACAAGAGACAACAGGAAGAAGATGATGCACAGAAAATTGCACCTAAACATGAGAAAGAGTTTATTTACTGTGCCGTGAACTAGCACTGGAACAGATTGCCCAGAGAGGGTGTGGAGAATCCTTCACTGGAGATGTTCAGGAACTGTCTGGACACCATCCTGTGCCCTGTGCTCTGAGATGACCCTGCTGGAGCAGGGAGGTGGCACCAGGTGACACACTGTGGTCCCTTCCCACCTCAACCAGCCTGTGATTCCTCAGCACTTATAAATAGCCTACACAGGAGTAGATGGACATCCCAAATATATGCTTTCTCTTGCAAGAATTCAGACAGCTGATGTCTCTCCCATGGAGCCTGGCAAGGGACAAGAAAAATTTCCAATTGCATTTTGGCAGCTTGGCCCTTTGGTAACCTGAATGTCACTGTCACTGGCCCCCAGGCAGAGCTCATTGCAGTCAGTGGGAATCCTTCCATTTGCTTCAGTGGCCTTTGGATCAGGTCCATATTAGCTTTCAGATTTGTTCATATGTTTCAGATATATCTGGCATTTATTTTCAAGGGCACAGTGTGTGAACAATAGCCTGTTTGCTGACTGCAATTTCACATAATTTATTTTACCATGATAATAATTACAATAGTCTTTCCCTTCGTGGTGCATTGCTTATACTTGTATTAATCAAACAGTAAACTAATTCGGGTTACCCATGTAATGAATTACTTGCCAAAGGAAAAGTAGTTGAATTCTTCATACATCCTTTTACCAGAACATTTAATCGGGAATGGTTTGGGTTTTTAGACATGAACATGTGAGCTGAAAAACTGGTTTTATAGAACAGTAACATCCATTTACCCATGCAGAGATTATATTAAATTGCTGTAAAGAATACATAATATTTACTGTAATGATTTACTGTGACTGTAATACTTCAGGAATGATCTGTCTTCCCAGTGTAGATGGCAATTGGAATTATTTCCTAGAACAGTGTTAATATTCTTAAAATATGCTGTCACTATTTCATCATTTTACCCATAAAATTCACCCATGAATTTGTTTGGTGCTATTACCAGGTGGAAACATTTCTTCAAATAACTAACTTGGTAACAACTGACAATATTGGATAGAAGAACAGAAGATGATTTCGCCATGTCAAATATTCCAGTGACCAAGAAATTCATCTACTAAAAGAAATAACTAATAAGTAAAACCAAAGCCACATTTAGTGAAAAGATACATCTGTGCAGGAGGAGAGGAAAGCCAGGAGGAGCCAATTCTGAGCACTCAGCTCCAGTCCCTACGTGGGCAGGCAGCGAGGTGGGGCAGAGGACCCCGGAGCCTCTCTGAGCTCTGCCAGGAATTCTGGAGTCACAGCTCCTCACCAGGGAAGGTGCAGATGGCAGATTAGCTCACTTGGACAGTGCCCCAGCCCTCCAGCTCAGCAGGCTCATTCTGGTTCATTTGGAAAAGGAAGAACTCCTGAAAACAAGCTGTGAGGAGCTGAAAACCTTTAGCTGGAGAAGGGCGATAAACCACAGAGAACAGCTACTATGAATCAAAGAAAAAATATTTTTAAAAAGGAGAAAAAAAAAGCCTAACAAAAGAAAAAAAAAATACACAACCCTAAACAAGCCCAGAATGGTCAAGCCTTTCCCACTTCAAATACTTGATCCAGCTCTTAAACCACTCATGCCTGTAACATGATGGAGGTATTTATTTTAACTCAAATCAGCTCATTAGTCCTTTTTTAGACAGACTATGCCCTATTTGATCACATATGTCAAAATACATTCCAGATTTAAGAGCATAATAAGATACATCTGTTGTGCCAAGATAGACAAAGGCTGAAGATCAGTGAAGAGGTAAAATTGCTTGACCATAGTAACTGAGAGGCAGAGCGAACATAGGAAATCCTGTTTTTCTAAGTCCAACTCCAGTGCCCTTCACAGACTGAATACAGCAGCAACACTATTATTGCAGGCAGCTCAGGATGCAATTTGGCTTGTACAAAGCCAAGAATAATAAGAATGTATTACATTATAAGCCATAGTAGACAGGACAGATAAATTTATTTATTTACCAGCTGTTTAATTATTTATACAAAGCATAAGAAGTGGGTCACAAAAAGCCTGATAGTTGCCAAATTGCAGTCCCTCTCCCTGTTTGTAAGTGGGAGCAATGTTGGCAAACTTTCATGTTAAGCAAAGCATCTCTACTTCAGAAAAAAACTGTATGGTAAAAAAATATATATTCCAGAGGACAGCAAAAATCTACTAGACACCCCCGCCTCTTTAATTCACTTTTAACCCAACTGCCACGTCTCACAACACCACTATTAAATCATTATCAAGTTAAACTTATGGACTGTGTTTCTTGAATAGTTGTATACAGTCATCACAAGAGATTTGTCATGGTCCACATGCTGATATATCCAACCATTGTGAAGTATTGAGTTCCATGACTCCGACATAATCTGCTACATCTGAAAAGATTTTCCATTTTGAAAGTAAATATGATGGCATTAATTTGCATTCAAGTCCAATTCAAGCTAAAATACTGGGAAGTAGGTTGTGCAGAACAAAAGTGCCATTTAGAAAACCGGTTTTGGATCCTTTCCCAATGAAACAAATAACCTTCAGCACCACAAACATAAACTTTCTAAGCAATAACTTTGTGGTTTGAATAAACCATTGAAATAACAATATTTAAATGGCATTGACACATTCAGAAACCACTATTCTTCTTCGTGCTCACATTTCACTGGAGACTTCACTTGAATAAAAATTTGTGGTTTTTGATAGATACACCCAGTTCTCTGCCTGCTATTGATATGCTTCTCATGAAGCATGAGAAGAGCTCAGTTTGATGAAGTCAAACACCGAGGAAAGAACTTAGAAACATATACAGAGAAAGAATAACCCAATAAGTACAGCCTGACAACCACAAAACACCTCACAACACATGAATAGGAAGGAAAAGTCCATTTTCTTTCACCGAAAGTTCTGTGGTTCCATCTTTTACACTGATTTGTACCAAGATGCACATCTGGGATATGAAATTAATTTCTGCCTTTCAGAAATTTAGGTGTTTCTCAAAAATTAATTAATTCAGTTGGAGCAAAAGATAAATTTTTCAATAAAATTTAAGACTTTGGGAGAAAATCACAAAATATGTAATATTGTAACAAGAGTTCTACTTTAGCTAGGTCTCACTATTCTGATAAAATTCTAACAACACAAAACTCAAAATCTGAGGCTGTTTAATCATCAGCTCTCAAGGATCTAAAGAATGTCATCTATATTATCGAAATGTCTCCCTGGGTGTTTTCCTAAAGTTCACACTTCTGATGACTTTACGCATAATCATATCCCTGTGGTAAAACAGAGACTCACAAAAACCTATAATTTCTTCAGTTAATAGCGATTCCCAATGTTTATTTAAAATAAAAGGTCTTATTTCATCATGGCATGTTGCACGCCCATGAGGCTCGTGTTCCCTGTTCCTGCTAAGCCATCTGACATTGGAGAACAGCAAAGTCAGGAACTGTGACTGATCTTCATCAAGGAGTGCCCAGAACTGGCAGCAGTTCAGCACTCAGACCACAGTTCAATTTACAGTTTTGGCAACTATTTCCAGGACATTCTCCAAATTATTGCTACTGTCTTTGAGACAAAGTGCCTCTTAGCAAAGAGTCAGTGAACCTGGACACTGGATTCCTTACTCCCTGAAGAGAAACAAATCACAAACCACTTTCAGTGCACCACTAATGGTCACTGAAAAACAGTTTCTTCAAGGTAATGTTTTCACAAACTTCATTGACTGCACTAAAGGTGTCACTGCCTTGCATAATCCTTTGTGATGAACAGCACAGGGAACCACTGCTGTCAGTGAACAGCCACTTTAATGCTCAGTATGGAACACAGCAACCTTACAGAAACTTGTAGCCAGTTTCTTGCTGACATCCTCAGAAATATGTGGGATACTGTCCTTGACGTTAAATCATCTAAGGCTTTTTTTTTCCCCTATGGTGTACAATTTTCTGGCTGTCAGAGATGTCTTCAAAAAAGTTGTTAAAAGTATTCAGCAATAACCTTGTTGATAAACTCACCACTCAAAAGAGAGTTACACAGTTTTATAGTGCAGCATGGAAGCTGGAATTTTCTTCTGTCTCTTGGCTTCAGTCTATGGACAACTTGCAGCCCAGTAAAACAACAAACTGCACAAGTGTCTTTAGGAGGGTTCCTTTTGAGTATCAAGCATAATCTAATCTAATTTTCCAAATGGACGAATTCAGCAGCAGCGAAAATTCTTTAAATTACAAGTTTATGGTCATACATGCTGCTGTGGAGTATGAAATTCCAAGCCCAGCCCATTCTTCAGCTATCGATAAAAATTTCTTCCATGAGGGGTCAATAATCCTCCAGTCTGCTGGCATAGGCAAGAGCAATCCTTCAAGCTGTTCTTCCAAGTGTACCTGAATTATAAACAGAGCAACCAAACAATTTAAAGTATTTAAAGTAACCTGGGTTATTTTCATAGAATCACATTCAGGTCTCAGTTATAACTTAATTTCTGCCTTCCGAGCTGGAGATATGAGGCACAATAGCAAGCACTCCTCAGCAGTGTTCCATGATCTATACAAGGCAGTATTTGGAACAATCTCAGGCAACAGGGATGCAATTTTAGTTGCAAGTGCAAATGTTGCTGGAATGCAGCCTCAGATATCCACATAATAAGTAAATAACAGTGAACAGCACAGGGCAAACATCAGAAGTTTGTGGACAGCTCTAGTCACTATGAAGGCAAGGCAGTCAGCATTGAAAATTAATTTTGCCTTCTTGTTTTCAGGTATTAGGAAGCATTGAAAACTGCACTTTTGAGAGTTCAAATGCATGTATATAAACTACTCAGGAAAATACTGAGGGGAAAAAATATGACACCATTAATCACAATGGTACATGAAATATTTCCAAATTAATAGAAATCCCATGAAAATCTGAAGACTTCTCCATATAAGAAACAAATTCAAGCAATTTATATGGGATATCACTATAAAACAATGCAACAGTCTGGAGAAGGCATGAAAACTAAACACAAAACTTCTTTAAAGTACATTATAAGATAACCTGGCAGCAGCTGTGCAGAAGGATCTGATGATCACAATATAAGACAAATGTTCATGGAAGACACAGCCATGCTCACCATGGAGATCTGGGAGTTACTCATGCTGAGAAGGCTGTTTCAACACAACCCACTGAAGGATTTACCTCAAATAGAAATATTAATGTGAAGAGTTTTCAGAACAAGTGAAGAGTAACAAATTGCCACAACCAGATGGTATTTACCCAGCAATCCAAACTAACTTTACAGAAAATAAATATTCTGTAACTACAGGGTGTAGTCACCACTTAAATCTGCCTCTGTAGCAGAGGGCTTGAGGATGGATAATGTGATGCAGCATCACAAAAACACCACAGAGAGACAGGCAACCATAATAAAAAAATTCTGCCAATCAAATACATTTAAGCCTGGAAAGGTTCTGCTGCATAATGCTGAGGAAGCTAAATGTTCACTTGACTCCAAGAACCAACTGAGAAAGGTCATAGAAGAAAAATGCACAGTTTCTAACCACACTGTTTCTGGGTCAGGCAGACCTGAGGCAAACACAGCAGCTGGAGAAGTAGTGTGGGAGAGCATCAGTACATACTTGCACTTGTGCTTTTCCTGTGTATCACAGCCCTGACAGTGCCCAGGGTAATCCTGGGTTACTTGATAACTCTGCAGGAGCTGTGAAATTCATCCTTATTTATTTACATAAGGTTTTTCTCTAAACAGAGACCAATATGGCATTGAAAAATCCATAGTAGATAATCTTTTCAAACAAAACATTTTTCCCAAATTTCCTAATGAGGCTCCAAGCCACTTCACACTTGCACAGAAAACATCTAGATACATCCAGAGGACTTTAGATTTATGGAAATTCATGCTGTGTGTCACAGACAAAGAATTTAGCATTGTGAGCCCAAGCATTGTGTCTTCACCTGCCTTCCAACCCTTTTCCTGGGCCTGGAAAAAGGGGATTAAGGCGCTTTTCCATCAGAAGTTCATCCCCAGGGTCTCAGCTCATGCTTTTGTGTGGTGATTTAACCCATAACCTGCGACCAGGGACCAAAAGAGCCCAGAGCTCTGCAGGGAAGGCAGCAGCCTCTCAGTGGGGCAGAGACAGCAACAAAAGTATTTTAAACCTCATCTAGGGATTCACCAGAAGCTGTCTGGCAGATGATTTAACTGCTATTGTTGATTGGCAACTTTGACATATTTCTCTATACTTCAAATTTCCTTTCATTGAAGTTTCCAACAAGTAAATATATTTTCCTGTTGAATCACTTTTTCAACTTAACAAAGCATATTAATAACATACATTTACATCATAGGGAACATTTTCAAATTTCTTTGTAGCGATGGGAATTTAAAAAATTTAAGTGCTACCCAATAATTCCCATTTTGAATTCTTTGGTAGGTTTGTAACTGTCACTCCCAGTTACTGCCTTCAGCTAATCTGTTCCCTTAGATGACTGTATTTTTTTTTTTCATAACCATACACCACAAGGAAAAAAACCAGCTTCTGCCCTGCTTTTCTTTCAACTGGAGGAAAAGGGATAAGATTTTCTAAAAACATTTTTGCAGTCTAAATAAACCTGGACACCTACTGAACCATAGTTATGGGGGATTAAAAAAATGCTCTGGTAATGGGGATCCAAATTGTCCTCCTTTGACTCATTTGGAATGTGAAAAATAAACAACAGGCATGTTTGAGCAGGAAAATTCAGGATTTCTTAAAACTTCAGCTGCACAGTTTCTGTTGATTTTACCAAAACCATGTAAACTCTCTTGGCAGCACAGCAAGTTTTGTATCTGCAATGCTAATGGAATGGAGATGATGGGAATTGTATCGCGCTGCATGTGGAATGAAAGGGTGTTTGCTGCATTTGCATACACCCATATGCCATTATTTATCATTACAGTTCGCAATTTTGCCTAACTACAAATTGCTAAGGATTTCTAAAATATGAACAAAAATGTGGAGTTTTAAAATGAGCCAGTATGATTTCAAACGTGGTGCAGAGCAGTGAGCAAACTCTGTATTTTTCTGCATGTTCTTAACCACTGCCACAGATCCTGCACTACATTTATCAAACCTTTACACAACCTGAAATATCACTTTGAGGAACAGCAAATAACTTTTGAATAATTCCACTATCTGGCCTAAAACAAAACCAAAGGGGTTTTTTTACTATGTCCCTACTACTATTGGAAAAACAAGGAAAAAAGAGAGCTAGGATAGAGAGTCTTGCACTGGTGCAACACCATCCTTATATTTTATTGGTTTTTTTAACTGGTGCTTTATTAATTTTCAGAAATACCTGGCAGGAGAGAAAAGTAAAAATATCACAGTCATACAAGGCTTCCAAGTAAATACAACACAAAGATGCCACTGCATTGTTAAAATGACCCGTTTCTGTTTTCTTTAAATTAAATTACCTTCATATTTTGGTGTCTAAGCTGTATAGAGCCCCAGGGAAGTTCCCTAGGTGGCAGGTACAGGTGTTATTAATCTATTGTTAAGGGTGAGTTAAAACCAAGTTAATTACAAGTAGATTCTTGAAAAATAGTTGAGCCTTTGTTTTAGTTCATAACCTCTGTGAAAAAAAAACAAACAGTCAGAGCCCACAGAATGATAAAAATGAGTAAAGTGAACAGCTTAAGGAGGAAAACACATATCTACAGCTGAAAAACTCAAGAACACCTTCAATTAAATCAGTAAGTCTCCCAACAGCATGGGAGAGAACAAAAGTGGTCAGGAGTTAATCTAGAAAATCTACCACCTAATCAATGTGAAGCTTCAGTCTGAGAAGCAAATGCTGGTTTAAGCTGCTAAAAAAAAATAATTATGTGTGCTTTGTCATTTCCCAAACCTTCAAAAAGATCACGTTTTCAACAGAAGGTGCTGGGGAATGGGCAAGAATTAAAGTCCTCATTTTCATACCAAAGGTTCTAAGAAAACAAGGCATCATACAGAAAACTGATACTGCAGAGGGAAAAAATGACTCATGATTTGATGGGGAAAGCTGAGTAACTCATATTTTAGAATTTCAGAGAACCACAGTGATTTGATGGTATCTGCAAGGAGAGAAATGGATGCAGATACAAGACATTTCAGTGCAGACAATTCACATTTTCCACATGCAAGCAACAAAATGAGTTTGCTTACATAGACAGATGCCAGCAGATGTCAAACTAGGCTGTCACTGGGCAGTTGCACAACCATATAAATATTAACAGTTTGGACAAAATGAAAGGCCTTGCTGGGAGCTTCAGAGCATAAGAACCAAAGTAATGAGTGGGAAAAATTTCCACATAAAAAGTAAAGGGAAACTAGGCATTAGCACATAAAAAGCACTTCAGTAAGGTCAACAGCTAATCCTCCATTACACTGTGCACTTTTCTAAGGTAGTCTGTGTGTTCTGCTCTGCTGTGTAAATATTGTAATTTACCTTCTGGATGTGATTCCAGCAAAAATGACACAATTGGTCAGATTCAAAACAATAATAATAGCGTTTGCTGTGTGATCCTTCTTTCTCTTTTGACAGGAATTCTGGAGTTGGGAATATGTCCACCTGGGTTAGCAGATGTGTGGCATACTACAAACTATCTGTTGTTCAGATCATTTTTCTTTCTACCACCAACTTTACATTCCCACAGGCTCCTTTCTGCAATATGAATTCCCTGCCTGATACTTTCAGATGTAGCCAGAAATGTCAAATCAAACTTGCCTCTTGTGGGCATTCACTTCCAGCTGCAGAACACATCCTGATCAGAGCCTGTCCCTGCAAGGACTGCAAACACACCTGTGTGGCTCAGACATGCTGTGACAAACATGGCAAGCAGGTACCACAGCTCAGCTTGGCTGTCCCCTACACCTTCTTTCCAACATGCACAGAACAAAGGAGTAAAGCTGAAAATCTCACTGCAGATGCTTCTCAAGCTATGGTAGAATTCCCACACATATTACAGTGGGGGAGAAGGAAGTGCATTCCTTTCGCCGTTTCAAAATTAAATTAGCGATATTTCTTTAAAATGTTCTGAACTAAAACCACAATTATTGTCATTGAAACAGCTGACTGGCTTTATTGGAGACTATTTTAATTTACTCTCACCTCAGATCCATGCAACAAACAAAACATTCTGGTGAAGGGAAAAGGCAACTTGTATTTTTGCTACAATTTTTTTTGGAGTGTTAAAATTATAACAGTCAAGAGCACTATATTGTCCCCTCAGACATCATGTGACACTATTACTGTTATTAGGGAAGTCTTCACTTTATCTTAATGAAAGGATGAGATTTATCAATTATGATATGAATAACACAGAGGTTATCCTTGATAAGTGGACTTGTAATTGAAGGCAACGATGGGCAATCATCACAAATATCAAACATAACTTGAGAACATATAAGAAATACATTTTGTAACATTTGCATTTCAAAAAGGATGGTGAAATATACATTCTATGCTATTTCATTTTTATCTGATAGCTTTGTCCTTTGTAATTTAGAGAAACATTGGATCAAACAAGAGCCAATTACAGCCATGCATTGCTAGTGAGCAAAAACAAGACTTAATAAGGTTTGCACCACATTTAATCACTGTATCATAGTGATAGAGAAACTATTTATTAATATTTAAAATGTTACCTTATTTTAATTATAACTAGATACAGCATTACTTCTCTAAGCCAATTATGCCACATAAGACTAAAAATAAATAATTCAGACAGTTTCACTTCAAAGAAATCCATTAGGGTCTTGTTTGGGAGTACTTTGATCCTGTCTGTTTTATACTTAGCAAAATTTAGCTGTGGAGAAATATTCTCTCCCAGCTGCAGTAAATAAATGTGATCAGCTGCACCGCCACCAGCCTGTGCTCATCCTCACCCATAATTTTAATTTAAGCTCTGGCAAACTTGGTGTCTGGGCAGAGGCAATCATGAAGGAAGACTGAATGCAAGAGCCACTCAGATGCTACTGGAAAACAGAAAGCCACAAGCAGCAAGAGGTACCTTTAGAAAAACTGAACCCTAAACAATTTCTTTCTCATTATTACTAAAATAATGTGAAAAAAGGGGGACCAAAAATGTTGAACTAATAAAATGTTATATGCAGTGTCATTTCCCTCGAAATGCCACGAAAGGACATGATTAATAATCATTTCTTATGCTGAATTACAGGAGGCACAAGATTGAAATCAATGCCCAAGTAAAGCATGATTACTTTGTTGGCTGCTCAGGAATGTGCATTTTGTCAGAACCTCATCAAATCCATTGGTCTTTGCATTTTAAACAAAGGCTACCCAAACAGGACCCCACTAATGCTGAGCACACTCTGGAAAGTGTAACTAGTTCAGCTGCAGAGAAAGGGATTCAGGACAGGAATCTGCTGCTGAACTTGCAGAGAAGTGCAGTGGAAATACAGGAGGTGCTTCACTATCTCCTGTTCCACACACATGGATTACCAGACCTTTTTTGGTCTGGTAGGCCACCCCAGAATCGTTTATCCTAACCATCTGGTAAATGGGATTATTTTCTCATGTTATTGCTCCTGCTCACTTTTTTTTTTTTTTACTATTTCTTGATTGCACTAAGCCTCTGTTTGAGATTTCAAAGCTATTTCTCTGGCAGCTCTTACAAATGTCTCTCCAACTCTGTACCATGCACAATAACATTCTCATTTTAGTCTTATTTTATTTAGGTCCATAATTAAAGTTTAGAAGAAAAAATACTGAAATCTTTATCAACATACACCTCTATTTATGTATAGCAAGTGAACTCCTTCTAAAATTGCATCACGACATTAAAGTTCCCTATGAAAATAAAGAGGAAGCAGGAAAAGTCTCATGATAGAACAGCTGCTGGCAGAATTTGCTAGAGAAAGCTACAGTCACGTTCCTTTTGCAGATAATAAACAGAGTCTGTGCAACTGGAGAGGCAGGGCGTGGATTAATAACACCTTCTGCAACAGTAATAATGTGTCTGTATTACTTGTTTTTCAGAAGAGCAATTTTCTTCACACTAATAAATCTAACTGCAGAAATACGGCTTATGTCACAAAAGTGCATTGCAGCAGGGTAGTCTTTATCACTGAGGTGAGAAATACCTTTTATGTTTATTAATACACTGTTTTTAAAACATATCTTAAAGATGTTAGCAGTGCCATTACACATATTCAGTGAAGCCAAGATGCATTATTCATGATAGCTGTGATAAGCCACTTCTCCCGTCATGCTTTCTCCACACTCCGGCTCCTCAGTGTTGACTTTCAAAGGTAGGGAGAAAAGCACAGCGGCATTAACAGCTCTTATTTCTTGCAAGTGGGATGCTGAGCAGGATCTCCTCTGAAAATTCCCCACCTGTGACAGCCAGGAGTCTTTCCTGGGAGGGGTAAGGGCTCCTCTGCGTAGGGAAGGGGCCTTGAGTGCCAAAAACACCACACAGACATCACACACTGCCTTTTCAAGGTTTTGGGTAGTGGGTACCAAATCTCCTACAGGTATTTCCTTTGAGAAAGATGCTTGTAATTTGTAGCATTAGGACTTGTAGAGAAGGCAAAAGAGCATGGCTTTCAGGATAATTTGTGCCTGGGAAGTGTCCAACCACATTTCCCACTCAGGGGTAGAACCTGACAGGTTGGTGTGCTCTTGTTTCTGGTCCAGCAATGAACATAAATGAAAAGCCTCTGAGTAAGATCATTTGATCTCATAAGAATTAAATTATTACATAGGGCCTGTGGTGCATATCAGACACTCCACTATGGCTACACATTTCTTCCATGGAAATTATTTTTGAGGGCAATGACAAGCAGCACTTAACACCTACTGAGTTCAAAATTGAGGCACCTATTTGAGAGCACTTTGACCCAATCCATGCCTGGAAATGGAAATTTTATTAATTCGATTGAAATATCCTTTAATAGAACAGGAGAGATCCAAAATTAATTTTTTGCAATGGGCAGGGACATAAGAACTCTCTAATTGATTCTGGTCAAATTCCTATGAAGTCAAATCCTTTGTCATCCAAACAATTGCCATGATATTCTATTAGCTATGTGAAATGATCTTCTAAGTTGCCCTTTTTTTTTTTTAGTACTTTAGGTAAAGGGGAAAATAGAAAATGTTTAGAACAGTTGTGTATATTTTTATTGTTTGGGGTGTTTCTTGTTGTTTGGCTGTGTTTTATCGGGGCAGGGTTGGGTTTTTTAAAGCGACTCATTCATAAAGGACTATCAGTGAAGTTTCTTTGATTTTTTCTCAACAACACATCTTAAACTAACTTTACCAATAGAAAAGATGTTGCCAGCACATATTTTATTTTTAGCTCAGATAATCTAGAGAACACTTTGCTCTTAGTTACTTCACTATCAAATTCAGCCAAAGGGTAAACTCCACAGAAAAGTGCAGATGCTATCGAAAAAATAGAGGGAACAAGATGAAAGGGAGAAAAATTTTAAAAGGACAGCAAAAATGATGAAAAGTATAAAAATAAAAATAAAGAAATATGGAAAACAATCCACATTCTCAACTTCAATAACTCACCATGAAAATATTTATCCTGATTCTGAATATCCAACTCTAGCAGTATCATGGTATCCAGATTCTTTGTTCTCCACAAGAATCTGCCTTAATGTTCAAGAATCCTCCCCCACCAGCAAGTGCAGCACCACTGCCAGTCTTGGAAAGAGGAGCTGCTGTCCTGGGCCAGTGCAAAAGCCCAGGGATCTACAGACATCTCTAGGGAGCTGCAGATGCCATGTCGTTTCAGGGAGAACAGCCTCTATTCAGAAACGGGCTGAGAAGGGCTCTCAAAAGGGAGCTACACAGAGACCCCTTCCTGTTATTGCTGAAACAAAACATTTTCCCCCTGTTTTTCTCACTAAAACCTTCTGTATCAGCATATGCAAAAGCAAAAATATTGCACTTTATCATTTTTCTCCAGCGAGGCAGGAAATGAGCAGTGCAACTTCATCATCCAGTGGTTTCATAAGGCCTGGATGGATGAGCAGTAAAGTAGAAATTCTGCTGTTCCTTATTCTACCTAGAGACACAGAACTGTGCTGCTATCATATCTGAAAGGGCTGGTCCCCAAAGGTGCACTCTGGCAAGATTACAAACTACTCATCCAGAGGAAAGCATTTCTTAGTCTGGAAGTGTCATTACAGATAAACTGTTCCTAAACTCGAGGGTAAGCAGGTATTCTGAGAGCAATGTGTATTTACCACCTGGCTTATGCATGCAAAATTTCGACCATATTGAGTTTGCTTCCTCTGTTTCTCATCGAATGAAAAATAATTACATAAAAGAATATTTGTCTGTGAGCATCTCCATAAATTAACAGGAAAAATTCTTGAAGTAATTGAGGCTGGAAGCCATAATTGAATTGAAAACATTTCTACTAATCTGTGATTCTTTATGAGACAAGTGATATCATCTCTTCAATGCTTACTGGATTCAGCACTCTGCCTCTCTAGTGCATTACTACATTCAGAAAAGCAGCTGGTGATAAACATGCAGCACTTCTTCAGTTTAATAATAAGTGTATAGAACCTAATGATTTTAGCAGCTTTTAACGTTTTATTACTGGCAATGTGTTTGCAGTACTCATGTAACGCAGCTTTATCAAAGAAAACAAACCTGTCTGTTGCTCCAAATGTTTACAGAGTGCAGATGCACAAGATCTTTGAATATCTGAGAGAGGCAGGGCATAAATCAACCTCTTCCACTTACACTCCACAAGGTTTATCTTAAAAGCACAACCTCCTCCACTCACACTCCACAAGGTTTTATCTTAAAAGCAAGTAATGAACTAAATATATTGTGGGAAAGATCTTTTCCACCAGAAAAAAAAAAAATTTAATGTCACACCAGACTCTCTTTTTAAAGGGACTTATGAGTTCTCCACGCTAATGACATATAATCAGGAGATTCTGGAAAAATGATGCCAGCTGTGCTTTGAGGTTTTACTGATTTCTCTCAGAGAACTTTGAAGCCTCACTCCAGTTGAAAGACTGGTGCTGATCTGTAAATGCACTGTGAGACTCAGATGTCAATGCCTCAAGATCCTTCTCAGGACTGCACTTCAGTTGCTTTCCTTAGGTGCATGGTGATTTCCGCCTGAGTTCAGATGTTGAAGACAGCACAGTGACAGGAGGGACAGCTGCTTAAAAGATCAGACTTGCAGTTATTCCTGAAGGTTCACTCTTTTTCTCCTACACCATAAATGTGTAATAGAAATATTCCCCAGGAACACAAAGTCACTGCTGGACATTAATAGCTTCACCACACAAAGATGTAAAGTTAGCAGAAATTGCCACAGTATTTAAAGGTTTTCTAACTTGTGTTTAAACTCTTTGAGGTGTGATATGCCCCTGTATTGTCAAGTGAAAGGTATCTAATCATCAGTAACTTATCTGAAACATTCTAAATGGAGAGATTCACATTAACCAGAACATCACTCCATCTGACTCAGTCCTGCCCTCCAGGAGGCAAAACCCAGAGGGATTCTGAACGCAGGCACTGGAGGAGCCAAAGGGCACAGGGTGCATAACAGGCAGATGTGTGTCCTGGTGTTCACATCTTTTTCATCAACTAAGGTATTTAGTTCTCTTATCTAAATTTTCTACACTTTTCTTTAATCTTAGATCAGCAAGGACAGACATTGCAAAATCCACCTTAAATTCAAACAAAATTTCTGTTACACATCCCAGTAATGACTCTCTTCGGAAGGTAAGGAGCCTCTAACTGTGGAGAGAATGGCAGTGGTTTGAAATAATTCCAATAGAGGATATTAAAGAACCATTCAAATATTTAATATTGTATTCGTGGCAAAAGAACACAGAAACAAACTGGTAGTTCAGTTTCTACAGAACTTCTCACATTTAAAAAGCATATCATTCTGCTCAAGACAAGTAAAACAAAATATTTTATCAATATCTTTTTCTCCTAAGCAAATTCACTTCAATCATTCAAAATTCTGTCATTTTGTGATTTTTTTTCATTTTTACTGTATCCTTTCAAAATGGAAATAGAATGACTATGAAACTTGTCTAGTTTATGATCATGCAGAAAGCATAAAGGAACTTGGGTATGGCTACAGAAACCTTGCAGAACCATGAAAATGTTAACAGCTTCTATTAATTAAGTTACAAAATATACCAAAAAGAATTGTTTTCTGTTATAATATTAGGATTCTGTTGCTTCTAGTAGTGTCTTTTCTTTCTCTTGGTTAAGTCTCTTTGCTGTTACTGCAGGTGAGACACAGAGAATAACAATGATAAAAGGACAAAAAAGCACCTCCTTGCTTAAAGAGACACAGGTGGCATCAGAAATGGGAGATTTCTGACATCCACACCCCATCTGATCTTAAGAAGCTTTTTAACACAAGTGGTGGTGTGGGATTTTTTTCAATACAGACCTCAACTTTCCTAAGCAGGCACTGGTTACATAATTAGATAAACATGAGTCCTCACAGATTCCTGCAGGAATTTCTGACGGCAAACAAACTTAAGTGCTAAAATATCTGGTCTTCAGATTCTTTTTTCTGTGATCATTTAGTCTGGCAAAAGCCCAGCCAGTGCAAGAGAACTCAGGAAGTGACACAAAGACACCTGAAATAGGCACGTTTAACATTCACATGAATATTTATGGCAGCATTTTGCACTATCGACTCTGCTCTTGTTACTAAACATAATCAATTGATGTTAATTAGTAATAGTATACTTTTGGGCTGTGGAAGGTCAAAATATTGTTTTGCTATTATTGACAATTAATAGTTCTCTGTGGCTGTAAAAAGTAGCTAATTTGATTCTAATTTAAATACAAATATTTTAAATATAAGTTCTGACAAAACACAGGGAACAAACTTTCCCATTCTTAGGTCAAATTAGGAAAACAAGATTATGGAAAAGTTACCTTGTTGAAAAGCATCCCATATATTTATACATGCATTTATGGCATGCTTTTTCCCTCAATTAACATGTAGGGATAAGAACAAAGAAGCAGGAAAGAAAAAATGTCATTTATTAAACCCAGAGTTTTCCAGTATATTTACATAAGGCAAAAATATTTTTTAATCCTCAGAATTTGAATTCTGTAACATCAGTGAATACAGACACTTACTGTTTAAAAGAAAACAAAACCTCAAAGGGAATATAGACTTATTTTTGTCTTCAGTTAGAACATTCCTGCTGAACACTGGGCCAGGCCATTTTAAAATTAAACTCTTTCATTTTTCATTTGATATATGCACTAAGAAAACTGTATTTTGAATAGAGAATTATTTTAACTTCAGTTCAAATTTCATTGCCCATCCTAATATCCCTATAGTCAAATTTTCTCCAGGACATTTCAGAGAGTAAGCGAATATAGTGAAAGCTCAGAATTCAAAATTGTTCCTTCCCTTATCGTATAAAACGTCTAATGAAATATTATTGCAGACTGAGAACAAAATTGCAGAGATTCATAACCATGTCTAGCCAACCCATATGTCAATGATGGACAACAAAAGATTCTTCCCAGGGTTTGCCAATCAATGCCCAGCAATATGATTCAGCAACCATTTAAAAATAAAAGCTTTTGTTAAAGACCATGAAAAGCAGCTTGCTTTGTTCCATTCTCCATCATGCCCCAAAATTGCTCATTATTTCTTTTTCAAATACAAGGAGGGAAGAGTCTGAAGAAGCAAACAATGTTTGAAAGAGTAGTTAGAATGCCAGACAGCTGCAAACTTAACTGCAGAACCTTGCCCCTTGCTCTGCCACTCCAAAAAATTTATAATAAAACACTTCTGAGAGATTTTTCAGGTAAATAATTGCTCTGATATCAGTGAATGTTCCCTAATTAAAGTGCTGATGTGCTCCAGCACTTTACTGAAGGAAGATTTGAATTACCATATGCAAAATGTATAGATTAAACTCCTTAAACCAATTGTAAGAAAACACACGTTTGTGAAAAGCAATTGACATTTTACACCATTAGTAACTTCAAATTAATTTTTAGAAATCGTCCAAGCATTAAATTATATGTTATCTAATTATTGTCCTTTATTATTTGCATAAATGAACTTTCATTTTCTTGAATACAATTGCTAAGATACTCAAGGTCAGTGATGTGTTTTGTGTTCCCTGATAGAATACTAAATAATTACTGCACAGCCTACAGTGGCTTGGTCTTCAGCAAAAATCTAATGTTCAGAAACACACACAAAATTGTAATTGCTGTCAACCAGGAAGTCCCCAGCTTCCTCCCCTTTTCTTTTGTGTTCATAACTACACACTGTGAAAGTGGAAATGTGCTTAGGAGCGGATTGCACCAACTGCTTGTAAGTCTCTTGTCCCTAAGGAGGGCAAAAACAATCACCTGCAATATTTAAATGCAAGTATTGTTTCAACACATTTCTTGTAAACAAAGAGGTTTGCAGGAGTTCAAGACCTGGCTGAAAAACAGGAAGAAAATAGGACATAGAAGGGAAAAACCAAACCAAACCACACACTGGAACTCAACAGACACATTCCTGCAGCTCTGGGTGCAGTGGGTGCTCCAGGGTGGTTATTTGACTCCATTTCCCTGCCATAAAATGTGAATAATATTGGCAACTTTGGGCTGAGGATACATGATGGAGAAGCATTGCCTGCCTCTTCCAGGTTTTGCCTTTAACACCTACATATTTGAAATAGTTTCAGTTAAGTTCTCTAAAAGGTAGCAAATTCCCCTGAAAAGTTGCTGTGAGGTTTGTATGTGTGCATCTTGCAGGATTAAGCTTTAAATCTACAAGGAGAAATTGCAGAATAGGTTCCATTTCAGATCACATGGTCCTGCAAACACTGGACACTCTGCTTAGCTCCACTTCCCTGCAGCATTCACCCCATGGAACACCCCTGTTATCCAAGTATTTAAAAGACACAGAACCTTGGGCTGCAAAGCAATTTATAACTGAAGTAACAACATTTTCCTTTTCTATTCATTTATCACTGTCCTTCAGTCCTCACAAAATTTTTCTGCTTCACCTTTGATAGTCTTGGTCTTTTCTTGCTGTAAGACTCCTGAGTTATACCTATTGAAATTCACTGAATTTCATGCTAAATGACTACTCCATAATGCTGCTTTCTAAACAGACATATATTTTACAGAATAAGTTAAACATTAATCATGGCCTAATCTTTTAATTCACTTCGAAGTTCAAATTCAGTCTCCAAAATACAGTCATTTTATAGAACACCTACAAGTCCTGCATATCAACCACCAACATAAAGTGGGAATTATTTGAAAATATGCATTTTTCCCAGTGTAATTTTCAAATTACATTAGCACATTTTTTCTACTACCCGAAGAAATAGCAGTATTGCACATATACATTCAGAAAAGAGGAAATGTAATCTAATGGCTGTATTACTTCAGATGTCATTCATCAGCATTTCTGGCTATCATCATTGAGATTATTACCTTGGCATTTTTTTTGGCCAAGGACAAGAGTGCCAATTCTAAGTCCTTTGACAGGCAGTGTCTGAAAAATAGAAAGCAATATATCTCCTGGTAGATTTGCTGATAAAATATCTGACATAATTACATTTTTAACTGGAAGGAATCAAAATGTCTGGCATTCTAGGTCAGGATGATAGAATTTCACAAATAAGAGGAGAAGAAAATATTTCCATTTCAAATCTGCCATAGATGATTACATTCCACGTAAATCTCACAAAGACATGAGAGCTGTGACTTCTTTCACCAAGGTGACCAGATCCTGAGCAGCTGCATCCCACAGCAAAGCAGGGGATGGCAGCACCAGGGGGGTTTACTGAGCTGGGGAAAAACAGAGGAGCACTGAGATCCACTCAGAGCCAGCCATGGCCAGCAGCATACACAGAAGGGAAGGGGCTATGCTGGGGAAACAGGCTGAAAGCAGGAGGGTGCTGAGGATTTTAAAGTGCTCAAGTGACCTTGCAGGTGGGGATCACCCTTGATAAACATTGAACAGCCACCAGTGATCCTCCAGCATGGACCAGTCTCAATGGTGGCTTTGTCTCCACTCTGCTCCTCTGCCCAGGTGTTCCCTCAGGAATCTACTGCTTAGTGAGGTAAAGGAAATAAATTACCAATGTTGCAAGGATATCTCATCTCTAAACTTCACAACAAAATACCATTCTACAGCTATTTCTACTTAGAAATATGAGCATAGAGGACAGCATGGTATTTTTGGTAAACAAAGTTAGCTATACGAAATATGACTGCCTTGTCATTGCCCGTGGCTTCCAGCTTTTGTTGATCATGAGCTGCAGTCACTGAAATACTGCTGTGAGCTATCCATACCAGAAAGATGCTCTTAACTCCGGCTTCAGTCATCTAACCTCTGGCTGCAGCAGCTCTGAGCCAATACTTGGACACCAGTGACACTGAGAAAGCCTGAGCTTTCCCTTTTCATGTACATGGACATTAAAATGCCAACAGTGTAAACAAACTGCTTATTAAAAACCCAGGCACAGCCATCACAGTAAGGTCATTACAAAGGAGCAGTCAAATATATTGACCTAATATCTGAGGTCTCCAATACCCAACTTACAAAGTATGAACTTGGGAACAGAAATATTAATAGGACCACAGGACAGTTTGATCTGCGTGGGTCAAGAGGAGGCTGTTCAAGGTTTGCATACTCATGAGCCTTCCTCCTCTCTGGATGTGGAATGTTTGACTTTGAATTTGCCTACAGAGACACATCTGCAAGATCACAGCCCAAAATAACTTCTGGCAAGGCTGTTCTTGCACCAAGACCCAGAGCAGGAGCTCAGTGGACAGAGGTGCTGAGCAGCAGTAGCTGTGCAAAGGCGCTGTGAACAATCTGTAAACAGGCTCTGGTGTCAGCCTCTCTTGTAAACACAAATGCCTTTTCATCCCTGTAGGCTTTAACATTCCACAGCTTATTTGTCATAAAACTTTCTTTGGGTAGGTAATTTGTGCCCCACCAATATAGAAAAAGAATAGGACAACCTTTATAAATAAGCAGATGTTGTTCATTTTTTATTTCTCTCCTGCCAAGAACTGATTTACTGTAAATTCCCTCCATCTGGCAGGAAGCTAATCTGAATATGCATCAATCTATTCAAAAATAACTTTTAAAATTTCATGCATTCATAACAGGGCTTTTCCTGCACAATACCCTTTTCCAGTCATTCTACTCAGACAAGCAAGATTTTCAAAGCGAATCAAGGCAAAATATTTTCAGAGAATTTTTCACCTTGAATTTTTTTATTAATTCTATTGGTATAGTATGAACTTATTTTGATTTTTTTGCTGTCCATAAACAAATATTTTCAAGGAAGTAGAGCATTCAAAAAAAAAATTGGGGTAGGAGGGAAGTAATAATTGTCTATATTCAGTGCATATAAAAATAATGTGCAATAAGACTGTCTGAAAATCTAATTTTAAACATTAATTTTCCAGTTCTGGCCCTTATTTTTCAAATGCACTCTTACATCACTGAAAGAGGTAAGTGTGTATATATATATATATATATACATACACACACATACCCCCTTTCTTTAAAAAGAACAGTTCAGGAATAGCATCCAACAAAAGAATGCTAGAATGCTATTACTAAGTAACTAAGATTTAGCCGCCAGCTCTGTATAAGTTACATTTGCACAAAGTCAGCAGAAAAAAAACTTGTCTACAGAGCCCAAGAATGATGAATAGATGCCTGTCTAATGAGAAAATAGAGAAGTGAACTAGCAAAACACCCTCCCCTAATTATCTGTAAAAGTACTATATCTTTTTTTCAGCCAGTAACTGCAGTTAATTAGAGAAACAATATGTTCCTTCTTGGGAAGAACTTCAAATCAGGGTAAAATACCTATACATAGGAAAGCACTTAAATACATATATATTATGGGTATGTGCTCAATATTCACTTAAGATTTAATTCAACTTATATTCATATTGAGGCTTTTAGCCTCCCATTCAGGAAAATGCTAAAGGTGCCATCTATTTTGAATTGGGAAAAGCAGATGTTAAAATTTTAATAGTTTAACTTCTTATACTTAAATTTGAGTAGCTGTTTAAGCACAAGGAAGTAGTAAGGCTAAAGCAATCGGCATCAAATCCTGAGCTTGGGGCAATAATGGAGAATAGAGAAGAAATGTATTCCTGAGGACTGAGAAGTGCATCCCATTCTAAACAGAAAGAGAACTAAAAAAAAAAGAAAAGAGAAAAAAAGATTTTGAGGCAAGAAGAGGAGTTGCAGAACCCAAATGGGCAACAAAAAGGAAATGCTGATGAAAGGAGCAGCACTCAGAGATAGCTTTGGTATTGTGTGGGAGGAATCTGCTCAGAGCAGGAATAAAGAAACACCAGAATGAGAGCGGATTCACTACAGGATGGGAGCACGCGAGGTGACTGCCCTTCCATTATCCCCAGGCAGTGATAGGAGCTCACATCACAGAGCAGAAAACAGCACTGCTGCACCTTCCAGTGTGGGGAGCAGAGGAACCAGTGACAAGGTGATCACATAACTGCAAAGCATCACAGAATGTTTTTACAGATTTAAAGTTTGGAAATAAATTATTCGGAGGACTCAGAAAGGACAGGGGCTAAAAGAATTAGATATAGAAAATAACTTCCCTGCTATGTGCACCAGAGCTGCAGCAGTGGGAACTGGGATGATTTTGTACCTGCTTCAGTCCAGCAGAAGAAATCCTACAAGCAGTTGAGAGATTCTCCAGGTAATTAGGATGCTCCTGCTTTGAAAGGTACTTGAATTGTGCCTGCTCCAAGGACAGCAGTGGAGCAAAATAGTTTGCTCAGTTTTGGCTCCAACTCAAAAAAAGTTATTTTTACAGAGTTGGGAGAATATTTACTTAGTGCATTGAAAAAGCAAAAGAAAAAAGACCAGAGTGCTCGTAAGATATAAACCATTGAGTTTATAAAATCCATCCTGTGACAATCCCTCCATGACTTTTGTTTCTCATATGCATTTTGTGACACACCTCAAAGGCCTTTACATTCATTTCTCCAAGACCACACTCTCACTTGATGAGAGAGTTTATCATCCTCAGCCTGAAGAGAGGCATTTTCACCCTGTAACAATCTCCCACTATCCAAGAAATGCAGCAGGGCAGGGAGGTGAAGTCACACAGCTCAACTCTGGCAGCTCTCAGGATAACCAGCCCTGAACCAGGCTTTAGAGTTTTGTGCTGAAATTTCCAGGCTAATGATTGGATTAAATATAGGAATGTTTGCATTTTCTTTTTGTACAGGACAGTTGGCACCCTGAGCTGCTCCCAATTTCCATGAGAAACTGTTTGTACTTTCTCGCTCCACAGTTTCATCAGCTATTCATCTCATTCCTGATTCACCTGTAGTTTTCAAATATTTTGTTCTTTAAAGTCTAAGAAAAGCATGCTTGTAGAATCTAAAACAAAAAAAATCCACCCATAAAAAATGGAACGCCCTCTCCCATTAGTATCTGTATGCAGCAAAAATAAGTACACTACAAAATCTCTGATGAAATATATAATTGAGATATTTTAATTTAATTATTTCATTAGCGTAATATAGGGTTTATTACAAGTACTTTACAAATTACTGCGTTTCACCTACAGGTTTTATGTGTGCAAAATGGACTAATTACTTATTAGCTTTTTGTGCAATTGAAGACATAATATAACTTTAGAGAAAAATTCAGGGATGAACTAATCTAAATTGCAAACCATATCATTAAATAAGCTCCTTGAAATACAGCATAAATTCTGATTGTTCAAATGAGAGCGCTATATAGAAGTCATGACCTTAACAGCCAGATAAGGCGTTCTTTTCATCATTTCATTTGCCTTACATGATACTCTGAAAAAAAATTTAAACCTACTTGGATTATAATGAGAGTAGTCTGGATTAGACAGCATTTTTCATTAAACAAATAAGAAAAGTGTGAACATAAGTGTGAATAGAAACCAATTAATGTAGCATTGTCTAGTTACACTAAGTTTCCAGAAGAAAAATACAAACTGTATTTTAATATAAACTTTATAGCAAAAGGATAGTGTTATGTTTTATAAATCACAGTAGTAATTTGGTAAAGTAATCCTAGTACATACCCCTAAAATTTGAAGCTGAAGAACAATTTTCCTTGTAAAACAAGACAAGTACATTCAATCTGCTCATATACTTACCCAATTTAAAGATTGCTCTAGTCAGTTAAAAATAATATCAGAATTCTAAACATCTAGATGCAGCTGTGGCCACACTGAACTACAAACATCATGAAGCAGATGTGGGTTATTTATTCTGAAATGCAATTCAGCACAGTTATACTTATGTGGTGTAGTCCCCATATGGCACCATTGTTTTTCCTGTACATTTCCTCTGCATTTGCAAGCAGACAGCCAAGCTTGCTTATCCTTGCTCTTCTCTTAGTCCTTGGACACCTTCAATTTTCCCAGTTGCTCTGCAAGACCTCTGAATCCCTGCCAACAACTTCTGAAACAGTGAAATGCTAAACCCTTGCTGATTTTGATTAAGTTCCTCGCTAGCAAAAGGAACACAAACATGGTAATCACACTCAAATATGCCATGTTTGAAAAACACCCATCACTCCAGGGCAGCACCTCTTCCCAAAACAGCTAAAAAAGAGTATGGCTGTGATAGTCAACGCCTTCCAAAAGCAACAACAGCAAATACCAGGATTTGGGAGAAGCAGCTTTGCTTCTATTCCAGTGGCTGCTATGTAACCTGAAGTTATACTTCCCACTCCAGCCAAGAGCCTTCATCCCCTTCAGCTGGCAGAGCTGTTGATATTATCAGAGACACTCTCAAATTGTAGCTCTTCTACAAGATACAAGCTACAATGCCAAGATAAGCGTTTTTGGTTTTTAGTACATTCACACAAATTAAAAATAAAACCATAGAAAAGATTGTAAAATAGGGAGCTTTGATTAGCGCTTCAAAATTTTCCTTCCAGGCAGCAAATTATCCCAGTTCTTGCAGCAGCTAACGTATCAATTGCCCTGCTGCTTTGCTGAACAGGAAAACTTGCACAACTTACATCTTCACATCAGAGGGTAACACTGTTACAAACCCCATAACGTTTCTTTGGATTCGCTCACAGGTCATTCCTTCCTATTGAAATCAAGTATTTCCTGGCCATTCCTCCCTCATCATTTCACAGGGGGCACACACAGCCCTCACACATTTTACATTTACTGAAAGTGCTGAAAAATCCCAATACAAGTCCTGTTTCTCTAGCAGCCCTCAGGAGTTTGGAAGTTAATTTAAGGTGAGATATGCAAGGGGTAGAGTGATGAACAAGGGAATGAGAGGCAAAGCACGTTAAAGGAGCAGGCTGTTACACAGACCAGCTGTGCATACAATTGAATATCAGCATTTTTAAAGACAAATTTAAACTAGGAACTTGTTGAAGTAATGAAATAAAAGCCTTAAGATCTGGTACTATACAATCAATTTCAAAATGTTTAATCCCCTACATTATTAATGTTAACTGCACAGTTCTGTGTGCTCTGGAAGAATCACTGTCATTCAGTGTGGGGCTTCAGACAATGCACTTGATTCTCTTCCCCAAGAAATCATTTCTGTATTCCTGACAATGCACTATAGGAGCATCACATTTTTTTCTGCCTCTCAGTCTCCATAACTAACTCTGCACCCAACCCACTAAAATACAGGGGAGGAATTTGGGTCTCATCAATACCTAAATAATAGATTAAGCTGATTTTGAGTAATATCTGAGCATATCAACAATCAGGAACTTAAGTTTGCATCCAGGAAAAGATTCACAAGTCCAGAAGCCTTTTCTGAAGTACTTCCTTATAAATTCTTCTGTAAGCAAGAAAATGTCTAAAGCTCTGGAGAAAGACTTTTCTCCAAGGCAGGACTAAAGTGGCACAGGAAGGAGATCACCCAGAATGGGGGTGTGACAGAAGGAAAACAGGATGCCACAACTTTTTCTTCCTTAGTAAGATACAAATAGAGCTGGGGAAAACATGAAGATGTTTTACTCTGAGAATAGCTACAACAGCTGGAACTATGGTTTGTTCATGTAGCAGCATGAGTTGCAAGAACTCCTGTGATAAATCTGTCAAATTCCTGAGAGCTTTGCAAACAGACCTGTCATGCAAACATAACAGGTTTGCTTCAGCTTCATTATAAATTCATATTTTAATGAGACTGGAATTCTAGTAAAGTGGGCATAGGATGTACATAGAGTAGGAAAGTTAAGGACCAGGTTATTTAAATGATTATAGTCTTAATTTTAAATGTCATTAGATAAGCAGGTCTTTTTATAAAAACACTAAAAAAAAATGTTGCACCACCAAAGAATGTAACACATTGGCCTTTTGTTTGGACAGATGGACAATTTCATGGTTAGAGAGATTTTAAACATTGTTTTATGCCCTTGCAGAACTGCCATTGAAAGGCCAAAAGGAATATTTTACATAATTGAGAAAAAAAAGAAAGGCAAAGTGAAAATTGGATGCACGTGGAAAAGTGAAAGAACCAAAATAAAAAGCACTTCTTATAAATCAAGACAAGCAAAGAAAAACTTTCCATTTCAGTAATCTTCTATGTTGTTTTCAATAATGTTTTGTAAGCATATATCAGCCCAAGCCTAATGTTCCTATTATCAGGATCATAAGTAACAAAATTTAGGAGGAAATGTTCTCTAATAGTGCCCAGAAACTACAAGTGGTGTGATTTCTCTCTAGGTGTTCAGTAACTGTTCTATCTGGCTTTACAGAGGGAAACTCAATACATCTATAATGACACATTACCCATCAGAGCACCTCACAGCTACACTTCACCATAGCTCTAGTGCCAGTATTCCAATTAAAAGTGGAATATCTTACAATTAGACTGTGTTTTCTTTGCAATCACGCCAAACATGCTTTGCAATGCATTTAAACAGACTGCATTGCAGTTGCTCTTGAAAATGCAAATGCTTCCAAATACAAACTATCACTGAAAAACATGCAAATAAGAAAAAAAATCGTAGAAATAAAGACAAGGTTTAAAACCTAACAGAAAACCCAAGAATTTCTCTTGCAAATACATAAAGAGGCAGGAAGTACAAGTATTTTTACATACAAGCAGGATAACTTTACCTTGTACTGATCTTAAAAGACAAAATCGGACCACTGAAAGTGTAAGGGGAAAAAATACCTTAATTAGATTCAGCCTTCATGAAGGGTGACTGAATTTAGTCAAAGTCATGGAGAGCATTCTTCATTCAAAATTATCTCTTCTTTCCTCATATGCATCCATAATACAGATTAAATCCTGGTAGGATTAAAACACCCCTCAGGCCTAAAGAACCAAATGTCATCTCAAGTAATTTCCTTAACGTGGGTCTGTTTCAGAATCTTCTCCTTACACAGAATCCTGGCTGTGTTTCTAAAGTGCCACCTTTTTCTCAGAGAGGTCTGTGGGTTCATTAACACTTCCAGACAGCGTGAACCATTCACATTCAGAAAACTCAAAATGTATTTGCTGTGTGTTTACCTGTCATTTCTTCTATGTACTTGATGTGTGCATTCATTCCTATTATGATGTTAATCCACCAGCATACAGCCCAAGTGAAACCTTGAACAGAAATCAAACAAAAATATCAGCATTATTTCCCAAATAATACTGCATATCAGAGTTTCACAGCTCCAGGATTGCTCATACTTGCAAGAGTATGTCTGTTTTGGGGGGGGGGGGTGGAAATCAACAGAAAATGATTACTGAAATCTACAATTATTCACTATATGCACGTATTTTAATCAGAAACATATTTCTCTCATGAATAACAAGTGGTTTGCTTCCCCATCATAGTTTCTCCAATCCTGGCACAGGAAGACGGTTCACTTATAAGATCCTTAAATCTTCCAAATGAACTAGTGTCCAAGAGCGTGTTTCAGTATGTCTGAAACATGGGTTAGAATAAAGAAATGCACAATTTTCAGGGCTGCATTGAAACAGAATGTCTAATGCTGAGTTTAGAGAGAAATTGCAGGCAGAAATCTCAGAGGAGAATGAAGAAAATGACTGGACTGTGGAAGAAAAAAACTAATAATATTGAGCAACTTTACATATGTCTAGAGTTAGCTGAAGATTTATTTTAAACTGTGTGATTGTCTTACTTCTCATGTGAGGCAGAATTATGAGCACTTTATTGTTTTGCTACATAAACCATCTTTGCAACTTTAATGCTGAAATGCAGCATCAGTTAAGTGGTCCCTGGAGATAAAGAAACATATATCTGCCCCTTTCCCACCAGAGAGAGGACAGAACACACAGATAAATTGAATCACTGACAGGAACAGAGAAGGCTGTGACTCCTCACCCCAGTAAAGGCTTTCAGGAGAAAGACACAACCTCCAGAGATCATGGGGTGAGCCAGGAAGGACCAGTATCTCAACACTCTGTACGCCAGGAGCCCTGGAACCACTGCACATGGGCATAAAGTGCCCAAGAGATGCTTTAAGCTGTTAAAACCCATGAAATTACATCTGCTAAAAGAATGGATGAGCAGCAGCCTCTTTCTTCCATGCAGGTCCCACAAGGAGGGTACATGGCCCAGGGGTGTTCAGAGCAGCAGGAAAACCTGTTCCACACAGGGAAGGAAATCTGCACTGATCTCCCTGTGCCAGGCACACTGGGTTTACTGCCAGACTCTGCTGGCAGGAGAGGAGCAGATATTCTGGTAGCATGGCAGGAACATAGAGCTCTGCCCACAGCACAGAAAATTGAGTAGCTTTGCAGGAAAGACACTGGTACACAGCAAATACCAGAAATGTGCTCCATGCCGACAGCTAGCATTGTTAATTTATACACTTTTATGAGCTCTAGAAACACAGGGTACCAGGGTGAATTCAGCAGTGAAATGGCTGCCATCCAGGTAATTTTCATGCCTACATTTCCATACAAACTCTTGTGCTTTGGCCACCTTTTTCTTTTTTAATCATTTTGATGTCATCTCTTCTAGAGCACTATGTTGCACACCAGCTCAGGTTTGTTCCCTTGCCTGCTCAGGGTAGTCAAGATGCAGGGATCTCTCTGCACGGATCATGTTATGGATATTTCATGACTGTGTGAGGATGCACCACGCTGGGAAAGCTCAGCTAACTCCACCATAAGCCTCATTCCAGAACTGGAGGCACAACTACCCTGGGGTAGCACACTGGGTGTGCTGGATGCACTGCACTGCTGCCGGGACCTGAGCCACTACCTCTGCATGAAACTGGACATGGCTCCCTGGACCCGGCACATATCCCAGGGCTATTTTAGGGATGAATCTGAGCAGGCACACAGCACAGAAATCCCCAAACTGATGGCATGTCTATCACCATCAAAAAGCTATGCTAAATCTTGGTGCTCTCTCCCACCAGCATTACCATAGATGAGTTCTGTGGCTGAAAAAACTCCACAAAGTCAGATAAACTCTCAGATAAAGTGGTAAATTCTCAGATAAAGTGGTAAATTCTGGCTAGCCTGCTGTGGTCGGTACAATGTGCAACTAAATGTATAAAACTTCGTGAACCTGTAAGTCACCCTGATTTCAGACCTATTTTACTGAAATAAATTCTAGTTGCAACAGCTCTACACACAGAATAACAGAACAGTGTTTTTCCTTAAAGCAAACACATAAAAGACTTGCAGATAAGAATCAAGATTTTTTTTTTTTTTGCATAGATCCTTGCTCATTTTAAAAGTGCATCAAAAGATACAGCATGAACGAAGACTTTCCACTTCTTCACCATTCCTTTGCAAATTTAAAAAAAATAGTTTGCTGCAGCCCACCCTTTGGTGCTTTGTGTACTTGCTTTATGACCTTGGGCTGCACAGTTGTTATGCATGAACACTACTTTAGTATTTTTCTCAGCTAGTGCTGTTCCTTGTATTATTGCTGTAGGCTGCTTTTATGGATGGGGATGGGGACAAATACAGTGATAGGTGAAGTGATTTTCCACATTGACTTTACCATGGAAAGGATTATCTGTAGCAATTAATTTTTCTTCCAATAATGCATGGCTGTCCCAATGAGACAGGAAAAGTAGGTCGACTCATTATCCCAGCTGCACTGACTCAGCAGCACTCCGACCATTTTCCTAGAACTAAAGCAGGAATGCACAGAGAAACACATACAAACTAGGGTAGAAATATCAACGTTGCATAGGTCAGCAAAACCATGTGGTGTTTAGATTAAAAACGTGCATATTCAGAAATACTGGGATCTTCAAGCTGCATGTAAAAACTCAGAGCTCAGGATAGCTTTGAAGTCCTTGCTTCCCCTTCTATACCCTGATCTCAGAGTCCATGAGCAGTTCTGTACTGACAGCTCTAGGAACCAAAGGATTCCAGCTGCAGGCCGTGGCAGCTAGAGCTTCCCTGAGCTGTCCTGCCAGCTCTGTCTGGTTTGGGAATACCACCTGTCTGGATCAGAAGGTATTTCAGTCTTCCTCATTAACCCACCAGCTCCTCAGCTGAAGCTGACAACAGAATGCTGCAGGGGAGGCCTTTGATGTAACAGACAGTGGCAAATGTAATCATTCAAATTGCCTTCAGCTGGATTTCACACCAGATGTGAAAAATGGCCCAATGGAAAACACTAAAGAGCAATGAAATTTGAAGCCCCTAGAAACCCTTCTCTTATTTTCTTGATGACTCTAAATTATTTTCTATGGAGTGCTATATTGTCTCTTAAATTCCTCAATTTAAAACAAATTTTATCATGGGGCTATCACTAGTCACAATCTGAAAGGAAAGCTGGTACAGAGCCATAGAATTCTTAAGGTTGGAAAAGACCTCTCTGACCACCCAGTCCAACCATTAGCCCAGCAGCACCGTGGTCACCATTAAACCATATCCCCCAAGGCCACATCCATACAGCTTTGGAGTACTTCCAGCCACAGTGATTCCACCACTGCCCTGGACAGATTGTTCCCACGACTGACCATCTTTTCAGAGAATAAATATTTCTTAACTTCCAATCTAAACCTTCCCTATCTGAGTATCCAGAAGCCACACCAGCACTTGCTGAGCTGTGAAAGAGGCCACCCCACACTCACAGCCAGCCCAGGTTTCCTTACCAGCTCAAGTTCTGGGTTCCCACAGCAGAGTCTCAGCCATCTAAATCCTTAAAATGATTTAATCTTGGTGCAACTAAATAATAAAATGACAGCTCAAGCTGATCCCTCCCTAAGGAGGGATCCTGAATAAAGCAACCCCTGGGCTTTTATCTCCTCACAGTCCCAGCACAGGAGCCTCACGGTCACATGAGCCACAGGTGTCATTTGTTAGCCAAAGGGAGGCAATTCCCAGCCTCTCCCTTGGGGCTCCCACCCAGAGTCACCTGCACTGAGGGCATCCCTCAGCACCTGGTGCACGCTGAGCCAGCTCCTCTGGTCCTGGCACTCCTTACCTGGGAGCAGAGCTCAACCCCAACCTGCCTACAACCTCCTCTGGGCATTTGTACAAGTGAGAAGGTCTCCCTGAGACTCCTTTTCAGAGATCAGCCACCCTAGCTCCTTCAGCTGCTCCTGGTGCTCCAGACCCTTCCCCAGCTCTGTTCCCTTCCCTGGACAAGCTCCAGCCCCTCAAGGTTTTTCCTTAAGTGAGGGGCCCAGAACTAAAGCCAGGAGATAAGGTGCAGCCTCCAGTCAGAGGCAGGTTAGTTCTTATTACTCTGCAACTCTGAAATCTTCTTTACTGTTTTGTAGCACTCTACGTTGTAAAAACACAAGAAAATTCCCTGTATTCCCTTGAGTTCCTTCATTGTTCCTGTTTTCTATCAGACAGAAAACAAGATCTTCTTAAACATTCCTAAAAGGTAAAAATATGTTTCTGGAAGGAATTCAAGTTTTGAATTTGAACCTCTGTGACATGGTTACAAAGCTGTAGCATCAGGTATGTTGGAGCACCAGGATAGATTTTGGAAAACATATGGCTCAGTTCTTAATGTTGACCTCTGAGTTACCTAAGCTTTCCAAAGGAGTTCAGAGCATCAGTACCTAAATTCTTAAATTCCTCTGGAAGTCACACCTGAATTCCCAAAGGAATCTAATAATATGTTGCATAGACTACCAAATAACAGAAAAAGTAGCTACTGAGATGGAAGGTTTAATATGGGTCTCTGAATTGTGGAGGTGCTCCACTCTTCGCTCCGAAATTCCAGATGCAATTTCACTGTCTCAAATAAAAACGAATGAGAAGCTGTAACTTTTCATTACTACATAAGCACATCATCCTTCAGAGCTATTAAAAAAGACATTCTACCTCTTTTAATTTCCATTTGTTACTGTTTTATTTCTCCATCTCAGTATCTTTTAAGTACAGTGACTCACATTGAGTTTTCAGTGTTGATGAGCACAATACTGTAAAATTGTTTTGAAGACCAAGGAGCAGTTTTTCTTGAACAAATATCATTAACCACTGAATGCAAGAGATAAAAAAGCTGTTATTAAAAGAGCCAAAGTGTAACAAACTAGCCCAGTGAGGGTTTCAGTGTGGTTTCAGTCAGCAAGATCAGGACATAGTATCCAGTAACCATATTGCTCATCTGAATACTGCATGGTGACTTTTCAATCACACAGAAGTTCTGATTTTCTTTATCACCTCTTTTTTAAGAGAAAATATTAGAGTGGATAAACTGAGGAAAGCACTAATACCAGAAACTCCAGTACAGTTTATTCTTCCCTTCGATGTACATTGCCTGGCCCACAGCTGCTGCTGATGTGTACTCACACACAGCAATTGTGATATCTGCTGAGCACACAGCATCACACTGGGCATGCAAAGCAGCTGCTCCCACTTTGTGGCTCCCAAGAAAAAAGAGCAGAGGCAAGGAAGCAGCTTAGAGGGCTTTCAGTAGGTAAGAACTGACTCACCCGAAGTTGCATAAAACCTCATAAACCTGCATCTTTGAATCAGACTGTCAGGGGGAAGAGAGGCACCCTACAGCTCCTGGCACCTGCAGTATCGAGAAGAAATTGAACAAAGCAATTCGGGATTTCCTGAGTTTCTGCAGAGAAACAGCAACTCACAAAGGTTTGAACTATGAGCATTCATTGCAACTGAGAAAAAGAGCAGGGTCACAGCAGCTGCGATCTCCAGCAACACACGGGACCTGTATTTCCCTGTGGGTTGAAGTCTGTCAGACCCTGAGATGTGGCTTAGAGGAACAAACTGGGAGGAGTGCTTGATCAGCTGGTGACCTTGAGAAGCTGCAGCGACAGGCTGACAGGAATGTCCTGCTGAAACAAAGACAAATGCAGTGTCCTGTGCTGAGGATGGAAAATCCATCAGTACAGGCTGGGGGGCAAACAGCTGTTGAGCAGTTATGCAAAATCACAGAAGGTTTGGGGTTGGAAAGAACCAGCCTCCACCTGTGGTATAACCCCCCACCATGGGCAAGGACACCTTCCACTAGACCAGGCTGTTCAAAGCCCCATTCAGGCTGGTCTTGAACACTGCCAGGAATGGGGAGTCCACAACCCTTAGACATCTTCCAGTGCCTCATCACCCTTAGAGGAAAAATTTTGTCCTTATATCTAATCTAAATCCTCTCTCCTTCAGCTTAAGGCCACCCCTCTTTGTCCTTGTCAAAAGTCCCTCCCTTTAGGCACTGGAAGGTGCTCTAAGGTCTCCCCAGAGCCTTCTCCTCTCCACACTGACTCTCAGCCTGTCTTCACCACACAGGTGCTTCAGCCCTCCAAGCACCCAAGTGGCTACTCTGGGCTCAGGTTAATTTCCTGTATTGGGTGCCCCAGACCTGGATATTTATAAAATTAAAGGACCCTAAAAAGTGATACATGATAGCCAAGAGCTAAACATCCATAACATTCCACAAATAAACATATTTTAAGTAAAGCACAACTGAACTTTTGAAGGGTCAAATTATGGTACACTCGGTTTTAGCTACAGAAAATGGTTTGGCTTCAAACTTTCTACTTAGAAAGCTGCTTTTGTAAAAATGGCAGATGAAAAACCAATCAGTTTTGTATCAGTATTATGGATGGCCTGTCTGAGCAGTGGATGCACTACAAAGTAGGTTTGTTACCTAGGAAAATTGTAATCCCACAAAGTATTTCAGAAAATTAAAGACTCTCTCTCTCTCTTTTTATGCTAGGGAAAATTAGGGCCAGCATCACAAAGTGCAGTGACTTTATCAGGTGCTATAGTGAAAATTCCCCATATGAAAAGAGAATTCCATGCTAAGTTTCAAGCAAATTTCAGGCATTCTTTAGCTAAGCATTCAGCCCACACAAGCTCACCTTATTACAGGTTTTTACAAAAGCTCATGGGAATTTCAGGAATAATCTTTAGTGGGCTCTTTATCACTTTCCCTCTGGAGATATGTCAGGATCAAAGCATGTTCAAAGCTGGGTTTTATATGCCACTATACAAGACATCTGCAATTTTGAACTTTGGGGAAATCATCCTTAAAAACAGCCACACAGACATAAATACTTGATTTTCTTTACCAATATCATACTTTAGTAGTTTGTGATACAGAACTAGTCAGTTCCCATCAGTGCTTGGGAAAAGAAAAACAGCTGTGTTTCCTATTGTACTTTTACAGGAAATCTAGTAAATAAAATTAATTTCCACATACTATCTGGACTTTGTTTTTTGTAATATGATTAACCATCTATTAAGACCAACACAAAATTTTCAAGTTATTTATAGACTGACTCTATTTCCAGTGAAAAAGGGGACGCAAGGATTGCAGTATTGGATTGGCATATTTGGCAGGACCCTATTCCTCCTAAAAGCTAGATGTTTCAAAGGGAAATGCAAGAAGTGCACTGTGGCAGGCAGAGGGTAAAGCTGCAAGTCAGGGCTGAGATGAATGTGAGCAATGCTGGGGTGTAAAAGCCAACCAGCTTCTGTCCCAGTGAGCATTCCTGCAGCTTGCCTGCACTGCGTGTGCACTGGGATTGTAGATATTGACCTGAATCACAGCAAAAGCACTAAAAAAATCACTTTCCTGTATTCTTTATGTGTATTATATGTATTTATTACATCTGAGTGTGTAGTTGTGATCGAGGGATGAAAATTTACAATAAAACTGTTTTCAGTGTCAGATGAAGTAGAAGAGAAAGTGATAATAAAATGAAAGTATGAAAAGAACACTCCTATAGTTTGGAGGGGGGGTTGATGTTTTGCTTTCCTTTTCTTTGTGTTCTAATTACATTCTTCTCTGCTTTTAACATTGGCTAGCTGTCGGGTCTCCTGCCCACCCAGGGACGCCAGATGTGGGGTTTCACCCCCGGATTGGGGTGACCCCAAAAGATGGAAAAGTCCCTCCTCCAACCCGTGCCTTCGAAGAAAGACTCAGTAGTCTTCTGTTGTCTGTTCTCAAGGTAGTTTATTGTTGGTTATCTAAAAGATTCTTCTCCTGAACTGCTGTGGCCCGTTCAGCAGGTCAGACAAAGGCACACTGCCCTCCCAGGGGGCTGGTGCTATCTTTTATATCATATATTACGTACTACATGTTTATACTTTTTCCCCAATGCCTACTATCTATATTGAATGGTGACTTTCTACTCTAAACCAATCTGTGAGTGCCAACATCACCAAAGACATGGAGGTTAGGAAGGAGAAAGAAAGAGGACAGGGCACACCCAAATCCCTCCATCTTAGATCTCCTGACCCCCATGTACAAAACTTGGACCCCTGCGTACAAGGCTTAAAACCCCCCTGTACAGCACTCAGAAATCCTACCCTTTACTTCGTGACTACTTCTACTATGCTATCCAAACTTTTGTGTGTGACTTGTAATTCTTCATACAGAGTTAGTAACTTGCTCCATGGGCTAAGATCAAAACCCCACGTGTGTCTTTGGCTGCATGCCAGGGTCTCAGAGCCCCCTGCAGCGGCTCTGGCCATCCAGGGCACCCAGAGGGGTGTGCTGGATTCCAACAGCTAGCTCTACTGGTTTTTTGATGATTTAACTATTTGTAGAAGCCTAAAAAGCATACATCAAAATATCTTCTTCCTGAATTTAGTATTTTCCTAGAAATAAAAGCTAACATTGATATTGAAAGATTCCTAACATTTTTAAAAATAAGGCTACCACTCTGGCCAATTCAAAAAAGCCACAAAGATGCCAAGTTTAGTCATAAACTTTAAAAAATGGAAATATTTTCCCAAGAACAAAGCCTATCAGCTGAAGCAGCTATTTCAAATGCCAGTGCTATACAAATATTTATAATAAATATTATGTCCCTGAAACAGAAGTTTATGGTAGAGGAGATGAAGAAACTCAGATTATTTTGGGACTGGTAAGAAAAATAAGAGTGAGAATAAATGTTCTGAAGCCTTAAAGCAGTTGCAGTGCCTTTGTGAGCCAAGAACCCCAAAGGGAACAGCACAGCCAGCCCAGGATGTGGCACCCACACAGCCCCAGCAGCAAAGGCAGCAAAAGGACCCAGCAGAGTGATTCCTTCTCCTTGGCCCTACCATGCTGAACTTGTGAGTAAATTAGTTAATTAGTGATGCAATCAGCTCCCAGCCAAACAGACAAAAAGCCCAGCTCTGTGTAGTGTCTGTAGTGACCCTGTCCTTGGTACTCACTAGGAGAGGAAGTTCCCCTCTGTGCATGGCAAAGGAACAACTGCACCTCTCTGAAGTTGAGCAGCACTGTAAAATTGCACAAGAATTCATGGCTAGTCCCTCCCATTGATATGCCAGTCCTGCTGTGCCTTTCAGAAGTTTTATGGATCCTATTTACCAAGTCTTAGATGTTATTTATAAGGGATATGTGAGTATAAAATATTCATTTTTAACCTGAAAACATTTAAAATATGCAAGCATATATTCAATTTAGAATTTCAATTTTATGCTGATTTGCATAATTCATTGAAAGGGAAAGCTTAGTTTATTACAAAGCTTCGGGATAAATTTCTTGCCTCAGGGTTGCTAAGTATATGCAGACCAGGTGTATGACCATTCAGAGCATGAAGTGAATGCTTGAGGTTATTTAATTTAAACTAAAGGACTAATGCTGTCTTCTGGCATCCTTCACTATTTAGACACGTGTCTTACCTGGCATTGCAATGCACCCATGTAAATTTCTTTACCTCTTTTCATTTTTAAAAATTGTTCATATAAATTTCAAATCACAGCAATCCTTAATACCATTTTTCCCAACAAAACCTCTGCCTGCAAACCATCCTCAGGCCAGGCCAGGCCAGACATCAGGCACTGTTTCCCATGGCTCTCCCTTTGGGCATTGCTCACGCCTGTGGAGAGCTCCGCACTGGCACACACTGCCAGGCAGCTGCAGCCCTGCCATCCCAGTGTCACCAGAACACTAATGGGCTTTAATGTCTGTGAACCACGACCCAAGGCACAGATGCTGACAGTGCCAAACTCACAATCACACATAACATTTGCCTATTTGCAGATGATAATGGCTTCTGTTACTACAAGCATATCAGATCAGGAACAAAACTGCATTTCTGTGCAGGCAGTACATCACAAATACATTTGTAAAACTATTCCCAGCAGAACCAGTATCTTCACCCACTCGCACACCTATAATATGTTTTCTAAATTTGAACCAATGCTTCAACAATTCATTTGTACAAAATCATATTTGCAAAGAAATCCTCAAAGGTTATGCATCCATGTGCTCACTTTAGATTTCCCACACTTTTCACATGTTAACAGACATGGTCCAGCACTTCTGAAAGAAAGTAGAAACCAAAGAAAAAGATACAGTGTCTAAAAATCAAATAAATTATTCTCCCAGGAAGCATCCAGTCTTGTCTTCCAATAGTCAATATCCATACAGAAAAAACATTTCAGCTTTATTCCGGTGAATCAGAATAAAAACATGTGGTAGTTTTTAACCTTCATAAAGTTATAACTGAGAAAAAAAAATGTCACCAAAAAAAAAAAAAATCTGCCCTGCCTATGTAAATGTACCAAACAACAAAACACATTCTTGCCTGGAAGTGCACGACTTTATCTCTTTGCAATTTGAAACTATTATGCTGACAAATACAACCCAGTAGGAATCAGGCACCACTTGGAGATTAACATTTTTGAAACCTATATGTCATAAAAAAAATCCACACTACCAAACACAGTGGAACAGATGGATCCTGATCAGGGACCAGGAGAGGCTGAATGCAGCAAGTGCTGAAGATTGATACCTACTTACAAAGAAGCAATCTGGGCACAATGAACAGCAGGTTGCTACAGACATTTGGCATATTTATTGAAGCATTAAGGGAGTTCCACAATTCCATTTACATATATACAGGACTATGTAAAAAACATAGTGTATTAGGCCTCCCACACACATAGAAATCTTGAATTATAATGACTAGGCTACACATAAAACTTAGTGAAACCTGCTTAATGTGGGTAATCCATTGTCAGCACTGCAATTTAACAGTACTTCCATTTTCAAAATGCCAATGATATTTACAGCTCAAAATGCCTGGCCCAGTTTTGTTCCCAATAGCAAAATCAATTACAATCTCCCATAAAGTTGGAGAGAAGCAAAATCAGGCACTGTTGTATCTATTAAAGCAAAAGTACAAAACTTCCCCATAAATATTCCCAGTTTAATTGCACTTCTGCAACACAAACAGCTGAGAGGCAAAACATCTCTGCTGCTTCTTTAGAAACTCTAATGTGTAGCATGAAAACACATAACTGAAGATAGTCTTGAGGTAAATTTGAAAAGTCAAGTAATAGTTGTTAGCAGAAAACCAGAAAAAAACTTGTATTCATCATCAAGTGCATTGAAAAGACAGATTACATCCCTGCAGCCCACACCCCAAGACATACATATGTCCTTCTAATGCCAATGGAGTTGAAAAGAATTTATTTCACCAAATTGAGAAGCTGCTGTATCATTTTACCTCATTGACTTTTAGCTCTGAACTAATGTTTTTGGTCACAACCTAACCTCAACTCACCCTTTCTTCTTTATTCTGAGGATAAGCTAGTGTTCTAACTTGAAAGCAGAGAAGTTTGCTCAAGTCTTACTTCCTTTACTTTGACTGTTTTAGTCTAGTTTGCTGTTGTACACACTAGGCTAAAATATCTGTCATCAGTCTTCTTGTTCTCTTTCTGTGAGAGAAGAACATTATATAAAAATTTAAGATTTGAGCAATTAAAAAAAAAAACCAAATCAAATCTTGGAACAGCAATAAAATTTTGAGAATCATTTGGAGTTAGTAACTGTTTCCTATGCTATAGCACTGCACTCTTTAACCAAACATTTCATCAGCAATGAAACACAAAAACTGATACATTCAGCTGAAGTTTTAGCAACTAAACATGTGTCATCACCCAGGAAGCATGCAGAATCCACAGTCAATAAACCAGCTATCTCTAATCCGTGTTAGTCCTTCTGTGGCATCTTTGAGGTTGACTTTCTTTTTAAAAATGCAGATCACATTCCCCTGAGATACTCATCTTTTCCCGTGGTGCAGCTGAGTGACAGAACAACAAGCTCACTGCAAAGAAATGCCACTGGGGTTGACAAGCACATTCCATCAGCATGCAGTGTTTGCACAGTACAGTTTACTACCAGCAGTTCACACACTCCCTTGCTTTGGAACAGAATTATAATTAAGCCCTAAATCTTCTGCTTTCTGATTAATTCTTATCACACAGGTCTTATACATGTTCCTGCATAAGTCTGAAAATATGCTGGTCACTAAAGAAAGCAGCATATAATGGTTAACCAGCTTTGAGATGTTGTTGTCTGTAAGATGCCTAGGTACAATGCATCTAGGGCATGAATATCTAGTAATTTCCTCATTAATTATAAGGTTTAAAAGCCTTGTCAGAACATTAATGTTTTTCTGAAGTAACATTTCCCTCCTCTGACATGTGAAAACAATATAAGTGTGGTAAGTAAAAGCTGTAAGAACTTGGGATGTAGGAGTTCAGTTTAGAAACATCCCTGTGTTTTATGAAAAAGTATTTTCTAAATATTTGCAAGTTCACAGCAAACATAATCCAAACCGAAGAGCTGTATAGAGCCACAAGCTTCTGAGGAATGCCTCAGTAAAGAAAACACAGAGGCAAAATGCCAGCAAAACCCCTTTGAGGCCGCCACATTCAAGGACTGTGCCATTCTCACACAGGTCTAAAAGCCCATTGTAGCGCCTTATCTAGCTCAGAACAGCACCATTGTTTTGTCCTTTTCTCCTCTGAGTAGCCAAACCAGAGAATCACTTGGAAGAATTTTTGCCAAGCAGTCCCAGGCAAGGGCAGATGTGCAGGCTTAACTTAGAGAAGGATACAAATCTTTCTCCTCAGAATTCTCCCGTCTGTGTGGGAAACAACCTCCTGTCTCTCCTTCATGTCAGCAAAACAATTAACACAGTTTAAAGACTGCACAGCAGGTTGGGGAAAAAATCACCATATAAATCAGAACCCTTTACTGAACCCACTCTTTCTCCAACTCCAAAACATGAGCTCAGAAAAACAGTCTCATGTTACTTTACAACCCAAGATAGATTATAGCACTAACTCTCATCTGCAGCAATTACTTTCAGGGTTTTTTTCAGTGACATATGCAGATCTTCCAAATGTGTGTGCATATTTTCCATAAAACATGAATTACATTTACTGCATAGCAAGTAAATATATGAGACTTGATATTTGAAAGGAAATAAACATTTTGGTAACCCTCTTACTGATCTAACACAGATTAACTTCTCATGGATGCTTCTTCCAACTGTTATATTAAGACGACACATTAACAGTATCATAGAGTGGTTTGGCTTGGAAGGAACTTTTAAAGACCGTAGTTCAAAACCTCTTCAGTCCAACCTCTTTGCCACAGACAAGAACATCTTTCACCACCCCAGGCTGCTCAAAGCCCCTCTAACCTGGTCTTGAACATGGCCAGTAATGGGGCTGTCACAGCTTCTCTCAGCCCATGTCTTCCCACCCTCATCATATAAAAATTTCATCCCTACATCCAAGTCAATCTACCCTCTTTCACCCCATTATCCTGTCAGGCACTGGTAAAATGCCTTTCTTTGTTATAAGGCCCTTTTCTACACTAAAAGGCCGCAGTAAGCTCTCCCCAAAGCCCTCTCCTCTTCAGACTGAACAGAAAAAACTGCATGGCAAAGGGGGTTATGTTTACTCTGAGATCCAGTTTATAAAGAATGACTGGTACCAGTTGAAAATGACCAAGTAGAGAAGAAAATAGGAAAAAGTCCCAGATACAATCAGTGGTGAGGGTACACAGCAGGTCCTACAGTCAGAAAACCTGATTTAGCAGGGTGTGCAAGGGTAGCTCTTAGACCAGCAATTCAGCACTACTAATCTGCAGATTGCTGAATCCCACAGGTTCCTGGGGTTTTTGGTACAGATAGTGGTGAAAAGGGAAGTCTTCAGGATGCCACACAAAGTGCAAGGAAAAGGCTAAGGGTGTCAAAGTGGATGGTAACTTGGATGACAGATACAAAGTAATTAAAAAAAAACCAAACACTAAAACACTGACTAAAAAAATAATACTGCAATAAAAACAATTTTCATTTCAGGAAGAGAGTTCTCAGTAAGTGAGTTCTCAGTAAGTGAGAACTGGAAACAAGGCCAAGTACAAAGAATTCAATCACAGAGTAAGAGATCATCTTGGCTATGTTGTAAGCTCTTCTCTGATCCTAACACAAGCACACTGGAGATGAAAATAAGATCAGATTACTACAGAATTCAATGCTATTTTCTAGTTCCCCATATGAACCTGTAGGGAGAAATCCAATCAGTAAAACAAAATAAAATTACAAGAAAAAGTAATTCAAACATGTTGTGCCCTATAAAAATGTAATAGTAACTTATTCAGTCCTGCACTCAAGAAGTGACCAAAGGGGATACAGGTCTGGATACCTTGCCCATCACCTTCTTAATGAAAACTGAGTCAAAATATCCTTTTTGCATTTTATTTTGATCAGTATTTTTAGAAAAGCAGCATTAAAAGAAAAAAAAAGAGAGAGAGAGAAAAAGAAAACATAATAATGGTAAAATATAAGGTATTTCCCCTAATCATCAGTGGAGAAGGCATTACTATGGAGCAAATGCAGACACAGAAACACAGCTCCCCCTTAGAGAAGCTCCCGGACGCTCCCCACGTGCCCTCCCCCAGCTGAGGATGTGCTGGGGTCTCTCTCAGGCCGTGTCACTGCTCAGTGCCAGCCCCCCGGCTGTGGCACAACGCTGCTGTCCCCAGGGAGGGCACAGGGGGTTTCTCAGCTCAGTTCTGCACTGAGGATGCTCGGCAGTGCCAGCTCAGCCTCTGCCGAGCCATCAGTGCCACCCTGTGGTGCAGCTCCCGGCTCACCCTGCCCTGCCAGCCCTTGGCTTTAGAACAGATTGACAGCGAGCAAAAATATGTTAAAACCACTGTTTTCTTTCTAAATTGACTAGATACAGCACTGGCATTTCAAACTCGGCATCACTCTGGGGCAGTGAGAATGAACTGACAGTGCAGTGATGCCTGAAAAAGGCAGGGTAAGGGTTAGGGTTAAAAACATCACTTCTCTCACTCCCTGCATCCACAGCTGCAGTCATGGGGCTTTCCGTGATTCTTTTTTTTTTTTTTTTTAGACAACCACTAAGGATAAAGTTCTTTTGGAGTTTTTCCTCTTAAAGCAAGTAAAATAAAAATACCTTGTGACCATGAGTGCGGCCTACCTGAGGCATAAGGATGGTGTTTCCTGGCTGATCTCCTGCGCTGCCTCACCTCTGGCAGCCCCAACCCCAGGTACCCTGATGAACGAGTTTCAGCTTCCCCCAGATCTTTGCTTCCTGCTGATGCTGCAGGGGATTTCTGGCAAATTCTGTGCCTCTCTGGTAGCACCTGTAAATGGTTTTAACTCATTCTCAAAGGCTCACAGTGCAAGTTTAAGATGTTCTCTACTTTTTTAAAGCATGGGAAATTAAGCTGCTACACAGTGGATTATTCAATCAACCCAAAACTAAATATGGCACTTTTGAAATTGTCCCTCTTTACTCTCTGCATAGCTCTTTACTCCTAGCTCTGAGTTTCTAGGTTTGATTTATATTTCAGCCATCTGGCCATGTGTTAACATTGAGAGAACAGGTCACTGACAAGTTAAACATCATGGTTTGGCCCAGGCTGAACAGTTAGACAGAACAACTCACATCTACCTCCTCCTTATGCAAATGACATATGCAGATAATCGTTGTCACTTTATTACAAAAGTTCCATACCTTCTTGGGGATTTCTCACAGACAGCTCCTCACAGCACTGACTCCTTCTTCTTCACAGCACAACCAACAAACCCCAGCTCCCTCCTCGACCAGCTAACCCACTCTTCCATAGCACTCGCCCTCACTGGACACAGCTGTGGCCTGTTAAGGGCAGACCTGTTCCTAATCTTTGGTGATTGGTACAGCTGCAACTCTTCAGGGGTGAGATTGCCTTCTGCACCATCTTTGTTTTCCTACATTCTATCCCCCCACAGATAATTGCATGTTTCATCTTATTGTCTGGATGTCTTGGAGCAGATGACAGAAAACGAACCACACTGGAAGCAACCAACTGAAATTTCTGCAAACCACTTCTTTCAGTGACTTCTGCCATTGCTCACATGACCATGCTAACATTCAGCCTGTTCTCCCTCTATCAGATGGAGCCTGGGCTGCCAGGCTCTTCTTATCACCAGCCAGCAGAAACTCCACTCTGGCCTCAATAACCTGCCAGTTCTATTTGCAGCCAGATTTTTAAAGAAGCAACTCAAAGCCCCATAATTCATGGGAACAGATGAGTTTCTCCTCCTAAATCAAGATGCACAAAACTGCTGTTCCTGAAGAATGCATTAAACTCACATTTCTTTGTTTAGCAGTGTCTGTAATAAGCTCTGTCCGTAAAACTTACAACAAATAATGATAGTAATCTTTAAATAAAGTACGTGTGCAATAACATTTCTGTTGGTTCTTTCATTTTGAAGGATTTTCTTCTTAACCTGGTTTGCTATTATGATTATTATTGTTCAATCAAATACTGTATGCTTTATTTGTACACCACACAAAAGTTTCCATGAGAATATCAAGTTTTCAACTTAAAGATTCAACCCAGCTTTTAAACCTACATTGTATCCTAAAGAAAAGTGCATTGGTTTGGGGATGTGGCTCCTAAAAATGCACTGCTTTTAAAGAATATCCAACAAATCTGGTCAGCTCATATACAGACCTTTGTTTATTTCATTCCACAAGAAAATTTAATTGGAGAATAATTTGCACCAGCCATAATCCACCAAGACTTAGTAGGCCAATTCCCATTTAATAGTCCCAGCTATGAGCCAGCCATGTGAACATCAAGTTGCTCTCCAAAGGATGTTAGTTTCCCAGCAGAAAACCAAAGTAATAACACCACCTTACCATTGTTTGTGAACTTTCTGAAGATGACACACTGCTAACAGGTTTCATTTGAATTTTCATTTATCTCCTTAACACCTAATGTCTTAGAATATGAAATATTTACTTTGCTGCCTCTAGTTTCAATGCTTAGTTATGTCACTACTAGCAAAACCAGGCAACATTTCAGCTTATATCTCTGGAGTATTTTTTCACCCAATGAGTATATTTGTCAACTTCTTAAAAACACACAAATAAAATTTTACAATGGCTATGTGGGTAAACCTGGCAACAAAAGACTGCAGGTTACTTTTCTCTTTCTTGAATGTTAATTTTTCTGTCTGTACCTTCACAAAGGCACATATACTTTTAAAGGTCATTACCTTAAAAGGCATACTTGTAAACATAAAATATAAATCTTAAATTTTAAAAAAAATGTGCCACAGCTGAAGGGTAGATCACATTCCACATTACCTCACTGGGGTCTAGGTACAAAACAAGGTTTAGGAGGTGCTGCACACTCTTTCTGTGGCCAGAGTTACTAATCTGGGAGCATGCCATGGCAATGAGTTGCTCTAAACTTAATATAATTTTTTCCTGAAAGGAAAAATATATGAGATTAATTGCACAGGGATAGGATTCAGAGCATGCATTATAAGTGACATACTACAGAATCATGAAATTCAAGTATTTTAAAAGCAGTTCTGGCTGTATCAGGTAAAAGAGTTGCTGGGAGTGGCAGGTTTGTCATCCTGGCACTGGGAAGACTGTGCAGGTACTTATACAACTCTCTGTAAGGTGCTCAGCATGTCGCTGCATAAAGAAGAAGACAAATGTACACAGAAAAATACTTCTAGGAAGATACAGATGTCTTCCTGAGCATGTCATGTGTTTTTTAATAAAATGCCAATTTTAATGCTAATGGCTGTTAATCAGAGCCTTCTTCAACATAATTTAAAAATATTTCATTTCCTAATTTAAAGTTTGGTAAATACACAATCTCTTAGACGCAGAACCTGTGTTCATCTTGGTATGAAATACTCATTTTGTTAACAGCATTAACAGCAAATTTCAGGGCTCCCTTGAAATATTACTAAGCTTGGGAAAGAGGCAGGCTCTGATAGAAAGAGGCAGTTTCCCCTTGTAGCTTGGGAAGGCATCAGGTGAGTAAAAAACTACACTTAATAGTCCTGACAAAAACAGAAATCAAGAGACAGTCTGACTAAGATTCCCCAAAGTATGGTTCAGCGCCTCAAAAATGCATCCGGAACAACAAGAAGATGACAGGGAAGCTTCAGGGAACAAAACTTTTTCCAGACAGATATGAAACCCCTACCTTGCAATCAACTGAGTCAGAAATACTTGCTCAAATATCTGCCTATATATATTAGCAAATTTCATCAAAACACATGAAACCCATCCATAAAACCCAGAACCCCCATTCTGGAGTTCTCACAAGAACTTCAGCCCACTGCCTGCACCTCATGCTGCATGTTATGGAGGAGCAAAACAAAAAGCAGTAATGCTGCTGAAAAAAAAAAAAAAAAAAACCAAAAAAAAAACCAGAGAGGGGATTTGTTGTTGTTTTGGTTTTTCTCACAATACCAATGCCAGAAAAGCTCTACTTATAACCTGACACAGTAGGAGTAATTGAAGAAGATTATGGGATTCAAAAGGTGATGCTGAAGTCAGGTATCAGTCAAGTCAATTTTCTTTAGCAGTGCAAGAGGGTTACTTGAAATAACAGAGACAAGGCATTGTCCAAAAAAAAATCCTGAAACACTGAAATAAGCTGAAGAGTCATGGCTCAAAATGCAAACTGGTACCTGACCTGCTATCTTTTGAATTTTTCTACATTCTCATAGCTCATGAAACAGTTCTGTGGTATGGGTTTTTTAATAATTGGATCCAGCTTTTTAGCTTTTCAGTGAAATACCAACCTGTAGAGTTTTAGTCAAATAAAAAAGAAGTAGTGTATGACAAGCAGGGGAACTGCTTTGTGTGGTGCATTTACAAATCTAGAGGGGTACCTGAGTACACACGCAGGTGCTTCCTTTCCTAGAGAAATCCTTCAGTGGATAAATTCATGCTGTTCACACGCAGGTGCTTCCTTTCCTAGAGAAATCCTTCAGTGGATAAATTCATGCTGTTCAGACACACACATAACACACACAGTTTTAAAATCTCAAATTTGGCATTTAATATTTAAATTCATTTTTCAGCAAGTCCTACTCAAAAGCATGTAACTATTCAAAACACAATACTGCAGCCTGAATTCCATCTTCAGCCCTACCAACAAAGGACTCTTACCATGACCTGCAGGTGCACACACACAGAGCACCTGAAAACATATTTACCTAAAAACTCAGGTTCTCCTTGTGGCACAGCTTTCATGTGTGATGCCTAGCTGCTCAAAAGTTTTGTTTCTAATAGATATGTATTTAGTTATTTTTAACAGGTATTTTCTCAGTCGCAGGCAAAGGAGTTCCACAATTACAGAAATGCACAATTTCTTCAGACTTAAGCAGGACAACATGGCAAGTACCAGTATAAGTTAACACTTAGAAAGTTCCTTCCTGACTTGTTAACCCAAACAAAACAGAACAGCAAAATAAACCAGCCATGAGGAAGAAAATGCTCTTTTCTGTAATTAAAAGGCAGAAAACAAGGAGAATTCTGCAGGGAAAATGTTTTCAATGCCATTTGATGTAGATATAGCACTTCCACCCCCAGCCTGTGACTCAGAAGTCCCATAGTGCATCAGCAGAATCAGTCTGCCTGGAAGGAAGCCCTTCCTCTACAGTCTTCATAACCTGTTCTGTCAAAAATGTAAGGAAAAGAATTTCTCCATAGTGCGTCCTTTCACAGACGTGATAACAAAATAATTACCAGCAACAATTCTTAGACTAACAATATTTAGATGATGTTAAAATAAATACAGACATGCCTAATGCTGTTGTTGGATTTATTTATCCACATCATTTCACTGGTAAATAAGATTAATTGGTTTACATCACTTATACACTCCTATGAGACAGTTCTGGAAACAACTCAGAACAGCAGCAAATCCCAGGGTCTCCATCTCCTCAGAACCAGCCATCAGCCACATCAAAGGGCTTCAGCAGCCAGGCTTCTACCCTAGCAGTGTGTCAGATAATTAATCATTTCACCAAGAGCCTCACAACCGCTCTTGTATCCCGTCTCTCTCGGGCTGTTTGGGTGCGCTCCGGCCAGCTGCTACGGACCCAGCCCGCACGGACCCACAGGGACGAAAGTAAAAGACGAGAAGCGCTCTTCTCCACGTGGGGACGAGGCTCCTCTGTTTATTGACCTGAGAAGGGACACCTCAGACCCTGGCGACACCCCAGGCAGAAAAGAGAACGTCCCCTTCTTGCGGGGGACTTTTATCCCCGAGGGCATGGGGGCGGGGGGAAGAGGAGCGCAGCCAGGGGAACCCCACTGAGGAGGGGCGAGGGGACGGGAACCAGGGCCAGAGCAGCGGGGGGAAGAGGAGCGCAGCCAGGGGAACCCCACTGAGGAGGGGCGAGGGGACGGGAACCAGGGCCAGAGCAGCGGGGGGAAGAGGAGCGCAGCCAGGGGAACCCCACTGAGGAGGGGCGAGGGGACGGGAACCAGGGCCAGAGCAGCGGGGGGTACAGGGCAGAGGGCTGGGTGAGGGAAAAACCGTGTGATGGGGGAAGAGCAAACCATGTGATATAACATCAACTGTTCAGTGCAATAGAAAGACTACGCAGTGCAAATTTCCAGTCACCCAGTGCAAAACAACAACTAAATAAACTATTTGGTGCAACACAAAACACTGCCTCCCCAGCTGCTCCCAGGCAGCTCTCGGCTCATTTGCCGGCACTGATCCTTCCCCGGGCTGCTCCCCTCCAGCCAGGGCAGGCGGGGGTTCCCTCTGCTCCCCACAGCTCCAGCTATCTCCTCTCCTCCTCAGCTGCCCAGGCTCCTCACCTCTGACTCCATCCCAGGAGCACAAAACTGACAGCAAAAAATAAAATAAAAATTTATGGTGTAATAATTATAGGAACAGTAAATGGTAAAGGAGTGTTATTATGGGACACGTGGCTCGGTTGGGGAGTGAGGAATAGGAGTATTCTAAGGTTTAATTGTGTTCTACTCAGGTGATTTTCTGAAATGCTAAGTGACATTTAGAACAGCTGTTTCAGGAGCAGCTCTGGTAGCACTGCTATTACCCCTGCATAACCTGTTGCTTTCATTCACTTTTAACCTAGCGTGAAATCTCCAAGTGAGGCCAAAATCAGATCATTAACTAATCTTCTGAAGGCTTTTAAATACTGCATTTTTGTATTTTGGAATATTTGTGCCACTACATTTTCTGGAATCAGCATATGCTCCTGAAGCAGACAAGTTTAATATTGCAATAAATAATGTTCCTTAGGCTATTTCTTTTGTCATTCCTACTTAGACCTTAGAAAATACTGTACAAAATAATTTTATCCATAAAATGTACAGACATACATCAGTTGGGCTCAATTTCTATTTGTTTGCATTTGGTTACTACTTGAAGTATTGAGCTTTATTAGTATAAATGCTTTGGGAAGTGAATTTTCAGCTTATAAAAGCAACCATTTGCAAAAGCAAAACTTCAATTTACAAATATAAACACTTATCCAGGAAGCATTCCTGTGTATAATTGGCTTAAACCAACAATGTACATTGTCTGACTCATAAAAATGAGGCAAGAAACATACATTTTCAAAAGGTCCTTGGCAACAGATGGAGCTTCAAACTGATGTTTGTACAGGAAATGCAACTATTACAGACAGAAAAAAAACCTGCTTCTGCATTTGTGACAATTAAGATAGAAGCCACATTTCAAATTATTCCTGGTGTGTGATTCACTCACATTCCTCTGTTATCTTAACCTTGAGAGGCTTTTATTGTGTTCTAGAGAAATTATTCCTGTGCTCTCTACAAGCACATTAGGGCTTGGAAATGTTGCTACTCCTGCTTCATCTCTGAACTCTTCACTGACATTTCCATTTAAAGAGAATCTGTAGCAGATATTCAGGAGCACATTTACACTTATTTTACACAAAGCCAAAATTGCAGTTTCCACATTAGTATGAGAACCACAGCCTTTGTGCTTGCTGTGATTTTCTCTTTCTGAAGCCAGTAAAAATTGAAATTTAGAAAGCAGTCTCATGCACTATGCCTTGAATAAAGTTAAACTGTATTTTTGCACTGATTCATTAAAGTGTCTCTACTTTATGTTCTATTCACTTTGACCCTCCACCCACATTCTAATTCTAAGACAAGCCCTGCATGCATTGCATAATACATCACAAAGGCAGGAGGTCTTCCATCTTAAACAGCTTCACGCAGTTGTTGCTTTTATTTTACAAACCAGGGCAAATATTCAGGAAAACGTTATATTGCTCTTTTAATTCCTACTCAGCTAATATCAACGTTAGTTAAGGGGCAGCATTTTGTCATATGGATTAGATCCCCTTGTTGAGCCCCACTGCAGTCACTGCATGAACCAGGGTAAATTTCAGTTTGCCAGGCTGCTGGCACATTTACTGCAATTTTTTTTTGTTTCCAGTAACAGAACAGATACCACCTCTGAAATATTTTGGCATCAGATGAACCACATATTCCAACAGCCTTTCCTTTTTTTTTTTTTTTTTTAATGTGTCCCAATCAGTTCTAGTCCTAAGTGTTTAGGAAATAATTTGTTTATTTCATTGTGCAACTAATTTAATGGATTGCTTTAAATTTGTTTAGTAAAAAAACGTTTCAGCACCATGCAGGTTAAAAAAAACACAAGACAGGTTTAGACAGGTTTATCTGGACAGGTTCTGTTCTTGTCTTCTTCAGTAATTCCCACAGCTGTTTCTGAGAACAAAATGTCCCCACCAGTTGGAAGTCTCGGAACAGCAATATCATTGATGCATAGGAATAATTCTGAAATATGTCTACTTTACATCAAACAGAAAAAGAGTGTAGTGTTCTGCTATCATGATATTAGTAATTTACATTTAAAAAGTTACAATATAGGATGTGAGTGGTGAGTCTTAATTTATTCCTACCCAGCCTATAGCTGGAATGAACTCTGTGAAATATCCTGTATTAATTTATTGCTACTGTTTAAGCAGCAGGTGAGTTACAGCTGAACATTACCAGAAAATTACTGATCTAATCTGAGATACTGTGTAAATTCCAATCACTCATGCTGAGTAATGATGAATAAAGGATGAAACAGAGTTAGTGAGATTTTCAGGAGTAAGAAAACTGTCCTGATTTTAAAAGGGGAAAAAAAAAGTTGGTGCATTTTGGCAAAAGACAGAGTCATTCTTCAAGGATAGAGGGGAATGTTAGAGAATTTAGAGAAAAATGCTGGCCCAAAATTTGACAAGTATGAACTGGCTAGAAATTAGAGGTCTGCACATCAGAACTGAGATTCACTGCAGGGCAGTGTTCTACCTGTTCTAAAGAAGGCTTGCTGAATGTGTTGTTGCCTGTGACTGGCTATGACACAGCAAAACATAATTTAACTTATACAGAATCACATTTGAAATCCTAGCAGTGCTTTGTAGTGAGTGTTAACACAACATTTGAGTAGGGTATTTGGAGCAGACCAAGGCCAGTTCTGGCTCCTCTGAATGAATTGCTGAGTTTCGTTTTGTAGAGCTTAACACTACTTGACCCTCTTGTACCCCTGCTAACATACTGCTTGTTCTTAAAGCATAGGGAAATGTTGGAAAAGCTGAAACTGGTACAACAAACTAATTAAAAGTAACAGCGGATGAGCTGCAATCTGCCCTGTTCATGGACCATAATGTCACAGGCAGCTCCGTGCTGGTGTAACTGCAGCAGAAATGGTGTTTTTCCTCTCTGGGGAAAAGGGCAGCATGACTGGGAGAGTGTGATGCCAGTGGCTCGGGATTACATTGTTAATTTAACCCCTGGATCCCTTGGCCTGCGGTAACACAGCCCCATTATGGAACCTGGCAGCTCCCTTTTGGCTCAGAGGGTGTCGAGTTCCCACATTTCTAATTCAGCCACCTTATGATAAGCTTTGTGTTCTTCTGAGAAGAGCAGTAATGTGATGTGCCTAAAGCTGAGCTGCTTTATCTAATTTCATATTATGAGGTTGTTAATAAAAAAAACTGGAGGCGCTTTTTTCTAAAAAGCCCTGCATTTCAAGGGAAACCCCCTTCTCCACAGCCAAGTGCAGAGCAGCAGCAAGGTCACTTAGAACAACAAGTCCAGGTGGCCTTTTCTCTCTTGCTGTTTAATCTTGGGTGAAATATCTGCTGTCAGCCCCTGAGATTAATAGTCCTATTTGCTGTTCAGTATATTTGAGAAACTCCTATTATTAATGTAATTTGGGAAGAACTTTAAGTTCTCAAGGCCTTTTAGAGAGTCTGTACATGTGCTGGTAAGGTTCTTTCTTACAAAAGGCAACATAACATGGCAAATTTATCCCTGTATAATTGTGCTCAGAAATATATGACTGGCATATTTCTCATTCAATAATTATCCCTTATAGATCTATTTGCTCTCACTTTACTTGCTTTAATTAAAAATAATTGTCTGAAGATCAGAGATGCATTAAGTCTTACTTTGGAATTTGTAATATATTCCCATTATTCTGGATGAGTCATATATTATTTTCTTCATTCAGCAGAAACATGATCTTGTGTCACTAGCAGTTTTAAAGCAGTTTATGCCTTACCTTTGTGTGCTCTGGTAGAGATTGTACAGCTGTAAGATATCAGCAAAGTTTCTCATGTCTCCTTCTAATAGGACAATGTTTTACAGTTAGTACAATCTTTTACTTGAAGCAGTAGGCATGGATACTGAAATTGAAACTGTTCACATCCTTTTGTTATGCTGGTATAACAGGTAATTGCACTATACTCCAAAAACTGTACCTTAGACTCCTGGTCACTGAACACGAGACAATATTTTAGTTGTCATTTTAGTGAATTCCTTTTAATTTGTAATAAATGCATTATTACAAGGTAGGCTGTAACATTGAAATCCCATTAATAACTACATTTCCATATACCCTTATGTTTTTCAGTACCCTGTATACAGCAGGTAACAAGGGGAGCTTGGATTTTCTTTACATGTAAACTGAATATATTCCACCTTACATCTGTGACTTGGCAAATTCTCTCACCGGCTGCCTCATTACAGTGGGGTGGATCCCATGAGAGCCCACAGACTCAGGAGTGTCCAACTGGCAGAGCACATCAATAACCACCCCCTGGTGACCGGGGCTTTGCTCAACTCCCCATCCCCACAGTCCAGCGCTGGGGGCTGCGTGTCCTCAGGACAACTGGCCCTGACATTAAAGACTGAGAAAGGAATGCATTAAGCACCTCTGGATTTTCTTACGTCCTTACAAACAGAGATCGTGATGGTTCGTTACTTGATCTCAGGGTACAAAACACCAACAGGGCAAGGGCTTTGCAGTAACAATCAAAACCAGTGTACTTTATTGAATGATCACAGCAAAATGCATTGGAGGGGATGGGGGAAAAGAGAGAGAAAGAGAAAACCTGCAGGAAAGGAAAAAGAGAGAGGGAGTGGGTATAGCTACCAAACGCAGAGGCAACAAAGCTCTTCGAGGTCCAGTCGAAGTCCAGTCCTGGTCCAATCAAGGAGTTGCTTCCGAGTTTAGGGAGATCTCAAAATCTCAGACTAACCCGAAGGGGTTTTTATTAGAATTTTCTTTTGAAAGTTGGGAAAGAGGGGGGAAAAGATACAATGGTCTTATGATCACATCTGGTCAGTATTGAGCAAGGGCTATTGTCTTCTTGGTCCAGTGGTCACACCTGCAGCTACTTGCCCCCCCTCACACACCCTCCCCGCTGGGTTAGAAGTTTCAATCTCAGTTCTTAGGAGAAAAAGGGGGTTTTCCATGTAAGGGTGTCATGTCTCAGAAGAAAGACTTCTCTCATCTCAGTTCATCTGTCACGGAGGTTGTACAGTAGATGAAAGGTCTTCTGTGAGGACCACCAAAAGGTCATTCCAGAAAAGAGTCCAGCCAGGCTTGGGGGTTCTTACCTCAGTCCCACAGTTCTTATCCTAGTCCCACAGTGATTTCAGCCCCAGCCCCACAAGGTTTATCTCACTGCCAGCTCTGCCATTACACTCCAGCTCTGCATCTTCCCAACACTGCCAGTCCAAGCTGCTCCTGCAAAGCATGTAGTAGGTTAAAGTAGATTGGTAACAGAAATCCAAGAATGGAGGTGCAGTGTAAGTTATTGTTTTAGTAGGAGTGTGTTTAATGTTGTTTTAATAGAATTTTAATGTGTTCTCAGAGGCGAAGGGTGGAATGTCGTGGTTTGAGAGGAAGTGGGTTTTTGGGAGGTGGTAGTGGTCAAACCAATAGGTGCCCAGATGTGGATATTGGCACCTGGTTTGACCATTGAGGATATGGATCCGCCTCTGAGAACACAGGGGTTAAAAGCGAGAGCTCCCAGGGGGGATCTCCCTCTTTTGGTTCCGGTCGGAGGAGAAGGTCAGACCTCCCCTGCCGAGCTTCGGGCTGGGTGGGGGAGGGGAAAGGCCACGCGGCCGAGCGAGGTGGGCCCGGAGCCTTGGGCAGAGACGGAAGAGACGGAAGGGTGGAAGAACTCGGAGAGGTAGTGGGCAGCCCCCCCTTTCTCAAAAGGAGAGAGAGAGAGAGAGAGAGAGGTGCCAGTGCTATCTTGAAATTCGATAGCACTGGCCTGGCCGAGGAGGAGAAGGGGGGGGCCGACGAGGGGAAGAGTGCCCGTCTTCCCCCGTCGTGTGGGAGTTCGAGATAAGCTGAGACTGTGATTTTAACCCTTCTGTGAGACGATGGAAAACCTTGCAAATGTTGATCCTCCGGGAGCTGAGAGAGGAGAGAAACGGATAAGAAGGAATGCGCAAGTGTGATGCAGAGTGGTGCAAGTGAAGAAAGACTGGGAGAAGTTGAGAGAATCCTAGGTGGAGGAGATGATGGAGAGGCTTTTGGCTGGACTTTTCTTGTATTAGCCATGGATAGAACCTTTCCTGTAATACAGAGACTGCATTTTAGGGGGAGGCTGCGCCAAAGGAGTGATGTGTGCGGAGACGACAGGTGATGAAGAGATGGTGAGACCCCTCGGCCCCAGGGGGTGAAATATTGGGGGGGACTGGTGTCCCAAAATGAGGTGAGAGAGACTGTCGTTCTCTTCTGGAACTGGGCAAGGCGTCCTTGAAAGGGGAAACCCTAAAAGCAGCTCTGGTCCATGTGCAGTGGTGAGAGCACTGAACATGGAAGGAAGAAGTCACGACGTGTAGTTGCTGAGTGACGGGGATTTACCTGTGGTGGCACAAGGAGGGCTCCTTCTCTCCTTAATGAAATGAGAAGTGATTATCTGAAGGGTGGAGATGGACTGAGTTGATTATCTGAAGGGTGATGGACTGGATTAAGATCTAAGGTTCTGTAATATTCTGCAAGAATTGAGTGGGGGGAGGAGAAATGTTTTAAAAGGTTTTCCATTCTGCTCTGTGTGTTAATTTTATTGTAATTGTGTAATAATAAAGTTTTTTTTCCTTTTGTTGCAAGTGGAGGCCTGCTTTGCTCTGTCTCTGATCACATCTCACAGCAGACACCAGGGGAAGATGGGTTTTCATGGGGGCACTGGCATTGGGCCAGCGCCAAACCATGACATCAGGGCAGGATCTTCAGTTTGGCTCCAGCTCCGCCATGTTTCAACTCCATCCCTACATCCCAGATCCAGACACTATCCCAGCCCTACAGTGATTTCAGCTCCAGTCCTTCTGCCCCTATTTCCACACCACAGTCACTACCCCAGTCCCACAGTCACTATCCAAACCCCACATTCCAGCTCCAGCCCCACAAGTGTTATTTCACTGCCGGCTCTGCTGTTTCAGCTCCAGCTCTGAATGTTCCCACCACTGCCTGGAAAAGCTATGCCTGGCTCTCAGAGCAGGATCTTCATTATGGCTCCAGACCCACAGCTGCTCTCCCAACTCTGCAGAAATTTCAGCTCCAGCCCCACAGGCCCTATCTCAGCCCTTCAGTGATTTCACAACCAGCACGAGTCCTTATCCCAGCCCTCCAGTGATTTCAGCTCCAGTCCCAAAAGGTTTATTTCACTGCCAGTTCTGATGTTTCAGCTCCACATCTTCCCAGCACTGCCAGGTGAAAAGGTGAAGGATTTTCTTATGGCTCCAGCTCAGCAATGTTTCAGCTCCCACTCCACCATCTTTATCCCAGCCCTACACTCCCTACCCGAGTCCTAAAATAGGTTTGTCTCCATGTTGTGATGCACTAGATTGTTATTTGGATGCTGCACTGGGTGTTGTGTTATACAAATGTTTCCCCCCTTTCCTCAGATGGTGTATCCCTCAGATAAGGTGGTCTCTTGCCTGTAGCCCCTCCCTTTGCCCCTCCTCACTGGTGTCCCCTTGGCTGTGGCCTTCCGTCCCCGCCTCCCATTCCGCGGGTATAAATATCCCTTGAGATTGGAACTCTCTCTCTTCTTCACCTGGAAGCCCTACGATGCAGATGTCCCCTTCCAGCTAATAAACAGGACATCAGAACCACGTGGAGAAAGAGCGCTTCTCGTCCTTTACTTCGTCCATGAAGGATCCGTGCGGGCATAAATCCCAAACTAGCCGGGGGATTTACAGCCCGAAAACCATGGGCTTCTTCATCTCCAGTCCATCTTTGTGTCTGCCAGCTCTGCTACCTCAGCTCCAGCTCCTCAGCTTCCCAATGCCTCCAGCTAAAAGATGCTCCTGGTTCTCACTGCACCTCGGGGCTGTTGACAAGGCCATAAATCAGTCACTGTCATCACTTACACATCTCTATAAGCTGTTACACCCATCCCCAAGGTTGGTGGGAGCAGCCTGGCTCTCCTGGGGCTGGTTCTGAACAGCCCTGAGAGCTGCACTCCTGCCTGGAGCTTGGTATCACTCTGGGGCCTGGAGGCCCCAAAGCAGCTCCTGCAGCCCCTTCCCCACGGGATTTATTTCAGCTCCACATCACTTTGGGGCTGGCTCTTGCCCCAGGGGCTCTATGTTGGTGAATACAATTGGGTGTTTCAGCCTTACACCTTTATTTAACAGGCATCATGGATCAAGTAACAGAAAAAAAAAAAAGTACTAAAAATACAGTAATGACACAGTATAATACATTAATAGAATAATAACTAGAACACTGAAATAACATAAGGTGGTAGCAGCATAAAATAAAAGTAGAACAAAGTTATAATAAAGTAAGACGGTTTATTGCCCTTGTTTTTCATACTATTTTGACCACCGGAACCCCGCGGGGCCACATCCCAGCCCACTCCCTCAGTGAGCCTCCTCCCCCGGGCCGCTTCCCCCGCCACCCCTACAGGCCCCGCATCAGCCACCGCCGCTGCCCTACTGCCCCGTAGAGCGGAGCAGGCGGGTCACGGCCGCTCCCCCGCGGGCACTCCGGGGGCCGAGCCGGGCCAGCAGCACCGCCCCGGGACAGCGCCGCCCAAGGCCGCAGCCCCGGCCCAGCAGCGCTCCGGGCACCGGAGCAGCCGCACTGCTCACAGCGCCCGCCTGCGCACATTTATAGCCCACGGCACGGCCAGCCCCGCCCCCCCGCCGGCCCAGCCAATCCCAGCCCGAGGCAGAGCCCGGCCCCACCAATCGCGGCCCGCCCGTTCCCGCCCGCCCATGTCCCCGAGCCCCGCTGTCCCCTCGGGCCTCGCTCCCCCTCCCGCCGCCGTCGTCGTCCGGGAGGACGACCCCGCCCACTCCTCGCCGCTCGCTCCTTTCCCCGGGAGAACTCCCGGCCGGGGCGAGAACGGGAGCCCCCGCCCGCCCTTTCCGGCCCCAACAGCACCTGCCGGGGCTGCGGCAGCGCCGGCTCCAGAAGCCGCGGCGGCAGGAGCAGGAGCTGCCCGTCAGGAGAGCAGCCTGAGGGGCGGGGCTGAGCGGGCGGAGCTTGGCGGGCCGGTTGAAAGGGCGGCTGTGATTGGACGGAGCGGAGAAAGGCGGGCCGGGATTGGCGGGGCCGCGGGGCGGGTGGGCGGGGCTTGGGGCCTGCGGTGCTGAGGCGGCGGCCCGGGGCCTGCGGCGTGCCGGGAGGCGCGCAGGGAGTGACGGGGTGCGTGCTGAGCTGCGTGCGCCGCCAGCTCTGCGCTGTTTTACATCTCTGCAGGGCAAAAAGAGTTCCCATTTCTGTTCCCAAACCCGCTATACCGGAACTTCTGTTCCTCCTTTTTACACATGATCCGACTCCCCCAAAATTCCACACGAGAAGCAGAACATAATCTGTGTGCACGAATTTTGTAAACATATTATCTGCAGTTATGATGGGTTTGTGTAACTCCTGGACTCCTTTTACACCTTTGACATGACTTTTTGAAGAGACAGGTTTGTTTTGGGGTTTGGGACTTTTTTCAGAATATATGGAAGAAATTATTCATGTGGTAGCATGTAAAAGATTGCATTTTTAATAAGGAGCAAACAAAACGTGGCAGTCTTTCCTAAGAGAAGACTAGAGGTGCTGCTATGGAAATTATTCTAATTTGTGATCCACTACAACAACAAACATTTAATTTGTGATTTTTTTTTGTTCTACCTCTAGATCTCATTGGAATCTTGTGAATATAGTCAGGAGTACTGCATTATGTTTATGATTTCATAGACTTCATAGATATATTATTTTTGTCACAATTTTTAAAAACAGAATAACTAAATTTTGATTTGAACAGCTCTGAAGTTTGAGGTAGTTCATGTCACACTCTGAACTTTTAGTTAAAACCCTTGTTTTATTAAAAGAGGGGTTTGTGCAGTGGTGGAAAAAGCAACATAATTCCAGAAAGATGTAGCAAATTTTCTGCTTTGTTGCCCTACCATTTCATGCAATAGAAGAAATTTTGAGATGTATATTGACATTAAACAGCCAGTCTTTGAACCTATGCTTGAAATATTTGCCTATGCTTGAGAGCTCAGATTGTAGCCTAGAGCCACATTTCCTGTGCAGCCTTTGTACAACCTTCCATTATTCTGCTTACAAAAACTTTACTCAAAAATGAAGTTTCGTGGCAGCAGCAATATTGTAGATTATTTCCATTGAATTAATTGCAAATTGCTTTTGTTTATTCACTATACTATGATATCAATTATCATTCCCACTTCTGCAACTCAGGGCTTTCAAAAATTTCAAAAATGCCCATTTTTGAAAGCCTACTTTTCACGTTCCAATTGTGTTTCTGGGGTAAGGTCAATTAAGAAGAAGAATTTTAGTTGACAGTTTTGGGTGGTTTTTTTTGGTTATTTTTAGTAAATTCTAAACTTCCATTACTGGTTAAATAGAAAGTTAATGTTTCCAGTAAAGAAGAAATATTAGCAAGGAGGCATTTTGAGCATAGATTTTAATATAGATCAAATTCCTCCTCTGTTTGAGGCAAAGAGAAGAATTGATTTTAAGTAAGGATATTTAAGATGGGAAATTTTTCCATCAGAAAACACATGTGGTTGGAACAATAACTGCAATATTTGCCTTAAAGTCCAATTATAAAACTAATCCAAACATCAGCATTTCATTTTGTTATTTTCATTAGAAACTTCCTTCATTTTACTGAAATACTTATTTTTAAAAAATCTATTATGAGTTGTTCATTTCCACATTTTTATATTTATTTGCATAATATTACCCATAGCAGCAATATAGATAATACTTCAGTGTTACAAAATTGGACATTAAGGAAAAATATGGATATACGGCACTTTCATAAAGCATTCATTCAGCTGTGCTGTGGGTGGACCTCATTAAAGTCTGTGATAGTGGCATGCTAATGTTTGCAAAATGGCATATATCAGTTGTAACAATCTCTGGACCCTTGTTAATATAAAGAGTACTACTTTCCCAAAAAAAACCTCTTTGAATTCAGCGAATTTTTTATTCTAATAATTATTTCTGCATCATATAAATCACAGAATCACAGAATCATGAGGTTGGAAGAGACCTCCAAGATCAAGTCCAACCTATGCCCTAACACCTCAACTAGACTATAGCACCAAGTGCCATGTCCAGTCTTTTTTTAAACACATCCAGAGATGGTGATTCTACCACCTCTCTGGGAAGACAATTCCAGTATTTTATTATTCTTTCACTGATTTTTTTTTTTTCCTTTTATCCAATCTGTACCTTCCCTGACGTAGCTTGAGACTGTGTCCTCATGTTCCGTCACTTGCTGCCCGGTGGAAGAGACCGACCCCCACCTGTCTACAGCCTCCCTTCAGGAAGTTGTGGAGAGCAACAAGGTCACCTCTAAGCCTCCTCTTCTCCAGGCTAAACAACCCCAGCTCCTCCAAACGTTCCTCATACAGCTTGTGTTCCAAGCCCCTCACCAGCCTTGTTGCCCTCCTCTGGACACGCTCAACGTTCTTCCTAAACTGAGGGGCCCAGCACTGGACACAGCTCTCAAGATGCAGTCTCACCAGCAAGTACAGGGGAAAAATGAGGGGAAAAATGACCTCCCTGCTCCTGCTGGCCACACCATTCCTAATGCAGGCCAGGATGCCCTTGGCCTTCTTGGCCACCAGGGCACACTGCTGGCTCATGTTCAGCCGGCTGTCGACCAGCACCCCCAGGTCCCTTTCCGCCTGAGCACTGTCCAGCCACGCTGTCCCCAGCTTGTTACATTGTTGGGGATTTTTGTGGCCAAAATGTAGAACTCGGCACTTAGACTTATTAAACTTCATGCTGTTGGACTCTGCCCATCCATCCAACCGATCCAAGTCTCTCTGCAGAGCCCTTCTTCCTTGCAATAGATCAACACAAGCTCCCAGCTTAGTGTCATCTGCAAATTTACTAATGAAGGACTCTAAACCCTCATCCATGTCTATAAAAATATTAAACAGAACTGGCCCCAGCACAGAGCCCTGAGGGACACCCCTGGTGCCTGGCCCCAGCTGGATGCAGCACCGCTCACCAGCACTCTCTGGGCCCGGCCATGCAGCCAGTTCCTAACCCAGCACAGAGTGCTCCTGTCCCAGCCACGGGCTGCCAGCTTCTCCAGGAGTGTGCTGTGGGAGACAGTGCCAAAGGCCTTGCTGAAGTCTAAATAGACAACATCTGCAGCCTTCCCTGCATCTACCAGGAGGGCCACCTGGTCATAGAAGGAGACCAGGTTGGTCAGACATGACCTACCCTTCATAAACCCCTGCTGACTGGGTCTGATACCCTGGCCATCCTGTAAGTGCTGTGTGATAGCACTCAGTATGAACTATTCCATTATCTTTCCTGGTACTGAGGTCAGGCTGACTGGCCTGTAATTACCAGGATCCTCCTTCCTACCTTTTTTGTAAACAGGTGTCACATTGGCCAGTTTCCAATCGTCTGGAACCTCTCCAGTGAGCCATGACGCTTGATAAATGATGGACAGCGGCTTCGCAAGCTCATCTGCCAGCTCCCTCATCACCCATCCCATAGGGTGGATCCCATCTGGTCCCATTGATTTATAAATATCCAAGTGTCCCAGCAGTTCTCTGACTGCCTCTTGGATAACAAGAGGACCATTCTGCTCCCTGGCACCACCTACCAACCCCTGAGGACAGTTGTCTTGACAACAAGCTGTCTTACCACTAAAGACTGAGGCAAAGAAGGCATTAAGCATTTCTGCTTTTTCCTCATCTTTAGTTACTAGGTTGCCTGCCTCATCCGATAAGGAACAGAGGTCGGTTATACCCTTCCTTTTACCATTAATATATTTGTAAAAACTTTTTTTTATTATTTTTAACAGAAGTTGCCAGGTTAAGTTCAAACTGAGCTTTGGCCTCCCTAATTTTTTTTTTCCATGCCCTAGCAGCTCCCTTAAACACTTCCTGAGAAATCAGTCCCTCCTTAAAAAGATGATTTTTTTTTTTCTAAGTTCCTTCAAAATCTCGTTGCTCATCCAGACTGGACGTTTGCCTCGTCGACTCATCTTTCGGCACACAGGGACAGTCTGCTCTTGTGCCTTCAAGACCTCTGCTTTGAAGCACACCCATCTCTCCTGGACTCCCTTGTTTTCAAGGACTGTTTCGCAGGGGACTCTCTGAATAAGTCTCTTAAATAGGCCAAACTCTGCCCTCCGCAAGTCCAACATAGAGATCTTATTTATATTCCTCCTTATTTCACCAATTATTGAGAATTCTATAATTTCATGATCACTGTGCCCCAAGCGACCTCCAACCTCCACATCACCCACCAGTCCATCTCTATTTGTGAACAACAGGTCTAACATAGTCCCTCCCGTGTACAATGCTAATAGTTTATTTAATTGTTCATTCTTTTCTTATGTATATGCAGTCTAAAAAGACTCAAATCCCTGGATTATTTTTTTCAGTTATAGTGATGGTTTACAACTTGAAAAACAGCAATTGTAGTACATTTTTTAAAATACTTTTCTTTTGAATACAGTCTGCTGAAGTGTAATTTTAAAAACCTGGGGAGTTGGAATCTGCAATTTCAACAATAGCTGTAATTTTAATTGTAATTTGCAGACTATCTGAGATAAAAAAAGAGGTCCCACTCTTTAAAAATCTAAGGGACTTCAAGACCAAGAAAGAAGTTCAACTGCCACAATATCATTGCAAAAATAAATTTGGACACAGCAGATTCTGTCTCTGCAGCCCAGAGCCAAGGAGCATCCCACAAGTGTGGACCAAACAATGCCAGTTCCAGTGGGTGGCTCTGCTTAGTGCCAGTCTGCTTGGAGCACTGAAAAGCAGCAAGGAGAAGGGAAAGAAAAAAAAAAACCAAACACATAATTTCTTACCTTTTCTTTGTTATTCAACTTTTTTCATGAACTGGCTTTCTCAGATAATTAGCTGGGAGCTCTGGCACTTGTGTGCTTGGATATACTTGTGTATATCCCCTGGATAAGTGATGTACAGAAACAGTGCAAGCAACAAAATTAGCTGGGGAGCAGAATGGCCCAAATATTCTGCAATGCTGCAAATATTCAAAGAAAGATTTTTTTTTTTTCCAATATATTAGTCAGACTAAAAACTAGTTTTCTTCTTTCCATGCTAGGTGAGCTTCTTAAAAATTCTTCAGCTGTAGAAGAAGTTTTGGGGAATTAGGAATGTGGCCATATTGAACTACACCAGAAAGAGAGTTCCACCTTTTGAATTAGTACAGTCTTGGAATATTCACCCTGAAAATCAAGAACCCACATTTCTCCACAGCAGACTTTGAGTTGGCTTTTGTCACTGTTGAGGCAGAGATGACCCATAGTCAGATCAGAAGGCAAAGTAGCATAAGCCCCCTTTATTTCATCCTCTTGTCTTTTACAGCTTAGTGGTGGGCTACAGGTGGACCTGATTGGTCATTTAATCAATACATTTCACCTGACTCGCTAATTAACAAGACACCCCTTTATAAACAATCTTATGAGAAGAACAGGAAAACAGATATCAGAAAAACACCACCCGCAGGTTGTTTTTTATAATTGGCTATCGTTGTTTATCTCCAGCTCCCTAAAGCTTCCCAAGCTAATTCTGAGAAAACTTATCTAGCTTTCTCTCTCTCACCAGGCTGTCACATCCACAGGCTTTGAGTTGGTAATTGGGATAATTTTGACTATTCTGGCCCATGGCATTCTTTTCTGCCCATGTGCTTTGATGCTCAGTCCTAGTCAGGGGCTTTGAGTATTTTAATGCCCTTGGTTTGCTCAGTACTCAGTGCTGAGCCAGTGAGGCTTAATGAGGCCTTCAAGTTACACTGCAAATGAAGAGTAAGAACAACAGGCAGTCTGCTAAAAGTATGTTTGGCTTCCTTCCCTCACAGCTGACCAGGACAGAAAAGTTTACCACTCAGGTTTTGATGTATTTACTGGCTTACACAACATGGCCATTAGCATTGATCAGAGGCACTTTTTTTTCTGGTTTTGTTCGATTTCTTTTTAAAATGTTGTCATTTACAAAGAGATAAACAGTCTGTAAATGTAAATTCATAGGGTTTTTTACAGTTCTGACAACAACTATAAACAACTAAGGCTTCTCAAATCACTTATTAAAATTTAATGCTGTGTAAAGTTCAGTGATCAGTGCATCCACTTAGTAAATATACCTTTTTGTACAAGCTTTTAGCCCTCATCTCATATTTGCATTCAGGTGGAATCATTACTATAGTATTCTAAATATATATTTTAAATGAAGCTTTTAAAAGCTTCCTCTGTCTTTTAAGTTTATATCCTTCAAATTAATAAAAGGTCTTCCACTATGTGACTTCATGTTTTGCAATGTTTGCTTTTTAAATGTTTTTCTTTCCTTGTATTTTTAACTTTTAATGCAGCTAAAAATAAGAATTGTTAAAGCTGCTTCTCAAATGGAAAGCTTTATTTGGTTTGACCACAATATAAAGAGGACACTTAAGAAGAACAACTCAAATGCTTTTATTGCTTACGTATTCTTAAAATTTCAGTCTAATAAAGATAATTTTTTGCACAGCAGTACTTCCATTAGTTCTGTGTCTTGCTCCAGCAAGACCAATCTACCTTTATACCCTGCTGTGATACCCGTGGCCTTGTTAAGCCTTGCTACAGATACAGTCTTCAACTTTCCTCAGAAAGAGATTATCAGGGTTGTTCCAGCCTGATGGATAGGTAGCCTGAATAGGTAGATATTTTCTTCAAGAGAGAATTGTAGCATGATATTGGAGGTGGAAATAATATATAACTGTCCATTTAAGTCTATCTTATCTCTTTTTCTTTCTTTTTTTTTAATTTAAACTGAAATAATATATTTGCTCTAGGGTCAGCTTTTAAAAGGGATTTTATGAGCAGGTCATTCCACTTTACTGGATTCTGCAGAACTGAGGTATCTCTTCATTGCAGATTTGTTACTAAGAATGCACTTGTTTCAGAATTTGCTTACCAATAGTTTTGTCACTACTAAAACAAATGCTCTTCCAGGATCCTCCTGTGAACTTAAAATAAGTATCCATTACCTAGACAATCTATGATTTCTTTTTCACCCTTGTCTGTGTATCTGAAAAACTAGTTTTACCTGCAATACTTACAGCTCTCCCTTTATCATTACCTGTCTTGATCTGGATGGTGATCTCGATTTGAACCTTAATAGGGAAGATTAAATAGAAGAAATGAAGCTTAAAAACAGCCTTGGCAGACCCACAGCTGAACATGCATACAGAGAGATAATTGCTCTCATCTCTTCACCTCCTCATCTCTTCAGCATCCACTGATGTTCAGCTCAGGTCAGCTGATGTTCACAGCCCAGGGCTGCAGCAGTTGGCTGGGATTCGACTGACAACTGAGCCCAGAGCTTTGGTGTTTCATACAACATCTCTGAGTGACTTTGTGTGTCTGAATACCTTATCTATGGACAGAGAGACACACATAGGCAAACGTATGTACACATTTACAGATTTTCTTTTCCAAAATTCATCAAATTTTATGTGTATTGACATCACTGCACAGGAAAGTATTTAAACATAATAAACGTTCTGGGTTAAGTGCTTCAGCTCTTCATCATGCCTCCAGTTCTGACCATAAGAAATGGGTAGGTAGAATTTGGCAATTTGGCCTCACTGTATAATCACTCAGCTATATTCACCGTAATTGATAATGAATGTTGATCTGAAGGTGAAAATTAGGAGCCAATGTTCAACATTTGGTCTTGAATGACTATGATTTATCTCCTATTTAATTTTTTTTTTCCTTTTTAATTAAAAAATCAAACTAGCTGTCACCATTTGAGAAAGCCAATAGGAATGTGGGGTCTAGCACTGAGATGAAATGATCCTTTTCTTCCACTCAGCTGTGTTCCTCTGTTTGCAATAAGTGACAAACCTTTTTTTAACCTGTCTCACAAACATACACTTGTAGATGCACTTGCAGTTCTAATCCCTTATGAGAAATAAGCTCCTTAATTCCATCTGAGTTCCAATAATAGATGTTTTCAGGCAGCAGGCTTGGGAAGTCAATTTGGCTAATCATGGCTATCTAATCTGTCTACCAGAGAGGTTAATCAGTACTTCTTGCTACTTCTGAATGCTACACGGTCAAGATTGTTTCTCAGCCAAAAGAACATAAACAAACGGGTTTTGTCATCCTCTACATGAACTATGTACTGATGTCATGGAAAACAGCTTCACAGGTAACAAACATGGACAATCTTTAATTCACAACCAAATTCTGTGGCCAAAACTGACAAAAAAGATGTGTCCATGATGATGCCCCAGTGAACTCCCAGGTTCCTGGTTCACCGTGCCCAGGATCCAGTTGCTGCATGGGCAGGAGTCATGGCCCAAATCTCCTCTCACACACACATGGACACCTCTCACTCAAGGGCAGCCAGCAGATCGGGCTGTTCCAGCCAAAGGGCCAAAGAACCCCTCAGGGGGATCCAGCAGAAAAACAATAATTCACCAGAGAGTGAGGAGTGAGGGCCTCGCTCCCAGGCAGTCCCTGTGGGCACTGACCCCCTCCCCAGGGAACACTTCCCTCCACAGCCCTGCTGCTCCAGGGAAAACTGCACTGGTGATGCTCTGTAGGAATGTGCCCCTGTTGATGGAGTGACAAAATTATACTTCATCTCCTAAAAAAGGAAAAAAGCCCAGAAGTTTCTCTCCTCAATTAGGTGAAAAGACACCTCATAGGACCTTGGGGACTTCACCTCAAACTTAAGGATAGCCAATTGGACAGAAGCCAAAAAGTCCTGCCTGAGCAATTCACTAGAAAAAGAAGAGAACAAAGAAACTAATCGCTTTGGTGAGGTGTTTTAGCAGGAGCAAGAGCCTCTTGCCCTGGCTCAATTTTTTTCTGTAAAGAGCTTTGTTATTTTGCCTTTTATTAAAACTTTTCTGTTTCCAACACTGCTGCAGAAGCCATCCCGCTGATTTTATGCTATTTGAGGTGGCTGAGCTATCTCGGGTGTGATATAGATCTCCAAGAGCTTATAAGACCTGGCTCGAGAAGACCCTTATATCAGTGCTCCTACACAGCTGCTCCGGGCAGTGTTCCCTTCCCCTGGGCAGGAGAACCATCTCCTGCTTGGCTTCCAGCAGATCCTCTGCTTTGAAGGTTAAACTCTGTCCAAGGTTAAGGCATCTCAGCGCTGCTGATTGAGCTCAGGCTGTTATAAGCTCCATGATTCATCCCATCTTACGTTACTGCCATGCTCTGTGGAGAAAATGTGCCAAGAATTTGCATGCTTTGCTGTCCATGCCCAGTGCACCGTGAGCTTTCGGGGTCCTTCTGCCATCTTGCACCCTACAGGACCGTGCACTACGCAGCAGTTGGGAATGAGCCTCCTCTGTGGAGTATGCCCTGCTAAGAGCAGTCACTGCAGAATGATCTGTCATGTTGGTAACATTTCCTTTAGTTGGTGCCCGGACTACTGCAGGCACTTGTTTATATTTTCTTCTGCTCCCTCTGATTTTTGTTTTAGAGTTTGCTTCTCCTGAGATTTCATATTCTCTCAGCTGGGTTTTGTTTAGCAGCTCAAACTAGCAGGGCCAGCAATGCCTGGAGCTACCTGAGAACAAGATTTAGCCTGCTAAGATTTAGAAGTAAGCAGCACCTGTGTGTAAAAGGAATATAAAGGCAGGAAGCCTTTCTCCTTTCTGATGCCTTTAATACACAGAAATCAGCTCAGGGAGAGAGAACTGACAGGTCAGGCCCATACTTCTGCTGCCCCCAAGTATGGAGAAGGAGGATGGTTGCAGGTCTCTCTGTCAGTATGCGGGCTGGAACTGCGGCCTCCGGTCATCACAAGAGCTTCTAGGGATCTTCATGGTGCAGTACAATGCTTGAGGTGCTCTTCCTAGCTGGAATCCTTAGGCTAGGGTGAGGGGTAAAAAGGCTCTTAACAGACATTTTATTCAGTCGCTCACCTTTAGATATTACTTAGATCCCTTAGTTCCATGTTGGCTCGTTGTTTTAGGGGTTTTTTTGCAGCATTTGGAACGGTGTTTACACCTTTGCATGCTGGTCTTTTACATTTGCATGTCAGCTCAGATTTCACCTTTTCAGTCCCCAATTTCATCTCCAAGGACGCGGTGGGGGGGGAGGGGATGCTCAATGAAAGAGGGATTTTTAACCATTAACACTTAATTAGAGAAAAACTATTAACAGCAGGTGTTTACAACATGAAATTATTAACAACAAATAGTTTAAACTCCAACTTAGCAGCAACTATGCAACCTTTTTAAAAGAAATGAACACCTTTTTCTACTCGTAACAACCTGTATTCTGTCCATTCACTTTCTTACATTGTTTTCTAGATCAAAATCTGTGTGCTTAAAGGTCACTGAATTACTTGATATGTGAATGTGCAGTTGTTTCCTCTCGCTCTGCTGCTGTTCTTACTAAATAGAGCACTCTTTCCTTGCTTGATTTGGGAATCCACATTACAGCTTTTCAGCATGACCAGAATTGGATCCCCTCAGATGCAGCTTCACAGGGACGGGGCTAGAATCACTCCCTCAGTTCACCCAGGGTATTCTGTCAGTGGGGTGTGCCTGAGGAATCCCATTGCCCCGTCTGGTTTTGTTATTATTGCCTATCTTCCTGGGTCTTGCATCACAAATAGAACCTTGCACTTGCAGAAAAAGCAGAATTTATCTTTTTCTAGAGTAACTGAGGTACAGGCCCACACCTCACAGAGCCAGCTTTGTACCCAAGGCTAAGAACTTCATTCTGAGGAGTTCATGCCTGAGGCTGCTTTGTGCTTCTATGCAAGTGCTTGAAGAGCTGTTAAGCTGCACTTCTGGGGGAAGAACAAGGAGACGGAGGACTCAAGGGACATGTGCGATCTTGTCAAAATTCTATTTTTACACATCATTCTCTGGTCAGCACATTGTTGCACCATGAGAGCACACCCAGTGAACACTGGCATGTGATAGGTATCAACACCATGAGACACTAACATTTGAAGTTAGCATTCGGACAGTTGTCAAAAAACAATGGTTTTTTCTACTATTATGTAAAATAACTCTAGCAAGTAATAATTTGGATTTTGTTGGATATGCTCTTGCTCTTGAAGTAGCCAAAGAAATTTTGTGGTAGAAATGTTTTCTTCCGAGTCCTGTGTTGCTTTTAGGGCTGGTATGAAGACTGCCATTCATGATCTGTACAATAACATTTATCACTAGCTCCAAATAAGTTTGGGCTGATTTTCTGGTTCATCTATCAAGAAAATATTAGCGTCATCAGTGTAGGGGGCTTAATATAGTAGAAGTTTTCCAAGATGGATATAAGGCTCTCTATAAAATAAAAAAAAGTAAGCATAAATGGAGGTCTTCAAAACTTGATGAAGTTTACCAGTTCTGTTATATTCAGTATCCAGCTCTGCAAGAACTGTCCTGAAAATTTCAATTAGACACTGGGCCATGAGCTGTTTATCCCAGGGTGGTTTTCAGCATTTTCCTTCAAATTTTTAATAGTATTTTATAGACTCAGGAGCCTGCTAGTAGTAAGTTTGATTTGGGCTTACCTCTGTTTTCATTGAATTAATACCTAAAAGAGGTGACGTTTCTGTACACACTTCAAACAGCAACCCATAAAGGAAATAGAAGGAAAATTCAAACAGTTTTATGCAGCTTATTATATCTGATAGTCCTTGGGAGAGGACTGAATAAATGATAGTAGACTGAATCACTTTGTAAACTACATTCAAGAAACTTTAAAATGATGAAATAAATCTCATTCTCTCTGAGTTGATGGTTTGTTTTCCCATCTTGCCCTTGCAGAGGATGCAAGTCATTTGCTAAGTACAGCAATAGAGTTTTTCTGCAGATTACTTTACCCAAAACAAACAGGCTTTGTTCTTACCTTTCAAGACTGCAATCTGGTAGGGTAGGTGTACATGACAGATTCTTGATAAATAACTGCATAATAAAATGTGGCTAGACTTTCTTTTTTCCACAATGTATTGTAATATCAAAAAGAGCTTGGCAGATACTTTACCTTTGCTGTGGCAGGTATGCACATAATTATTCCTCATCCTTGCAAATGTAAAAGCAAAAACAAAAACACTGTTTCTGGCTGGGATTAAAATTGAAGCTTGCCTTTTGGTGGTGACATGAAGAAAGGAATTAACTTTGGCAGTATGAATTCCATTGCCTAGCTATTCTACACATTTCATTCACTCAAATTCTGTAACTGTTTTGAAGATAAAATGCAGGGAGGCAGGATTTTTTTGAAGCTTCCATAGCTCTAATTACTTTCTAGTGACCTTTTGCTCAAGAACTGTATCCCACTCTTTTTCTTACTTCTGCTTCTCTAATGGGGACTGTCGCACACAGATATAACCACATTTCTGTTTTCTTTAGAATTGTGCATAACTAACATTTTAAAACTTATTTCAAGGATGGAACAGGTTGTTAAAAACAGGAGAGGGTGAGATAGGAATTGCAAAGCCACTGGGTAAATTGTAGTGGAAACTATTTGGTGAGGAATTATCCAGAAGAAAAAGGCAAGAGGACAGAAAGGAGAAATGATGGTGAGGGAGGGAGGGGGGGGGTCAGATAATGGAGGGGAAAAAATCACAGCAGAGCCTCTACTGACACAAGGGCTGTGTGAATGGGTAAATCTTCAGTGAGCAGCAGCCTTGACCAGGATTAAGAATCAGGTGTAAACTAGCAGGAAAATATTTTGTGATCTGTATGACTTACTGCTCTGTTAGTTCAATTCAGGTTACTTTACTCTTCTTTGTCCTTCATTTTACTTCCCCATTTTTCTCCCAGTTGCTCTTTAACCAGATGCTTTTCTTTCTGATCTTGCTTTATCCCAACACTTTCACTGACTCAGCTAGAATCACCTTGTCTGTACTGTTTTGGTTTGGTTTTTTAACTCTGAAAAAAAACCTGTTGCCATTTTCTTCATTATTTCACTTTGTAATTTCAGGAGGCTTTTCTTTCTTTCTACTGCAGAAATAATTAGTTTTCTTCCAGTAGTAGTGAGAATAATTTGACTTTGTATCTATCAAAGTAGGCCTATCATATAATAGAGGAATACAGAAAAGGCCGTTAGCAAATATGAAAATCCAGAGTTTAAACTCTAAGTAGTTTTTTTTGTCAATAGTGAAACCCTTAACTTTTCATAAATTACAGCTATCCTCTCTAATACAAGAGCTCTTTTCATAAGCAAATTAGTACTGATTTGCAGTTAATCTATTAAATGGTTTGCTTTAGTTCAGAGACTTCATATTTTATGGCAAATTATTTTTCTAAGAGACCAAAGCTACTTCATTAGCTTCCCAAAATATGAGGCAATTATTAATTAGATACATCTTTTTTTCCTTACCAATAAATAATCTAATGCACGTTTGGTTGCAGCAAAATCTCAGCTATGCAGTAAAATCTTCTAGCCTTGATTTCAGAAATTAGTTTTCTGTACAGAAAAGCATTCCTGGGAACTGCTGAGCAATTGTGGCCTCTGCTGGAAGCCTTAAAATGGCTTCTGATAGATAGCAACCACTAGAAATCATCATTACTGTTACTTAGGCACTAATCTGTGGCGTGCTGGGCACTGTACAGATGGATTAAGAGATTGCACCAAGTCTGAGGAGTTTACAGGAGAAATAGTAAAAGAACAACATAAACATAAATAGAAAATATAAATTAAATCAAAGAGGACATCAGTGGCAGTGGCTCTTAACCTGCATGTGCTACATTTGAAATAGTATAAGATACTGATGATTATTCACCATGCTTATGGACATGGTTATAAGTATCCTGATAAGCCAAATATTCCAAATATTTAGTTTGAAACAATATTCCTTATCAGTATTTCTAAATACAACAGTGAAACAGGGCTAAATTTTTGTTTAGGAAGAAATTCAGTATTGAGTTTCTATTGGAAAAAAAAATTACATTCACACGTGTATTACAGAGGGAGGCTTTATTGGAAGAACAAAGAACTATATATTCATTGATCTCGGATTTCCTCAAGCCACCATTCATGATTCCAGCCCGGAGTAAACCTCAATGTGCTCACAACCCCAGTGCTTTAAGTGATACAAGGCTGTGCATCAGCATGAAGTGTACAATAAAACACAAATTTCACTTGTATTCTTGGAAAGAAACTTTACATCTGACAATTTATAGTGAAGAATGAACTAATTGTGGAGTTTTGAAAAACACAAATGAATTTATGGCTTTTCTTAGAGTGGAGCATTTGCCATCCTGAACATATGGTTCATAAAGGCTTCAGCAACTGTTTACTGTGGTTAAAAACAGGCTTGTGGGAATTTTAAAAAGCAATGCAGTAAGATCAGAGCTCTTTGATGTCAGAAAGCCCTGAAGCCAAGGCTGTCTTGCTCTCCCCGTGCATCCCTGCCTTCTGTGATGATCTGTACAATATGACTGTCCTTTTAAAAATATCTTTATATTGTGACTGTGCCAAAATTCAGGCATGTCCATAAGAATGTCCATAAGAACCTCTTAGGTCCCAGTGTCATGTAATGAAAAATAGAGGTGCATGGAACTCGTTGGGAAAGAGGATTAGTTTAGTACAAAGAGTAGCCCATTTACTGGGTGGTCAAACCTGATTGTCACACTTGAAGGAACCAGTTTGCCATCCCAATTAAACCCTCAGGCATTCTTTGAATAAATGGGAAAACTTCTACTACTTTTGGTCAAGTGATGAGTTTAGCCATAAATAGCTAACAGTGTATAAATAGCTCTTGAAGAGAAAGGGAGAAGAGGCAGGACAGACCTGAGATGGGATTTCTGTCTACAGCAGGGAAAGAGCACTATGAACCCTCTGCCTACTCCTTATCCTTCTATCAAAGCAACCGGGGAGCATGTTGTTGTGTAATTTCTTAAAATTCCTGCAGAGGAAGAATATTCAGAGAAGACTTAAAAACTATTTACTGAGGAGAGAAACACACTTGGGATGTTTCTGTTTTCCTCAAGTCTTCAGGAAGTCCTTTTGATGAACTTAAATATAACTGTAACATAAATAAAATACCAAAATAACAACATTCTTTATTTCCTATGGATTTTAACTTCTTCTGCATCCCTATTTATTTCAATATGTCTGTTTAATCCTTCTTGGCTTTTGCAGGGACCTTCAAGGTGCTTTTCTGTCATAGCTTAGTTAACAGGCTTTAACACTATGCTTTGAATTATTCCAGATCCTTTCAGGGCAGGTGCAGAGCTAATATAAATCAGGTGATGAAACTGTGAATCAAAAGGAATGTTAGATGGTATTCTTGGCTTTTTCTTTGCAGATTCTAGAATATTATTTTGTTTGTAGAAGACTCCAAGATTTTACTGGAGGGGGGAGGTAATATCCTTGAAGTCCTGGTGGAACAGCTGGAGCAGAATTCAGAGGAAAATAAGATACTTTTTCTTTACTTTTCTTGTAAACCAAGAAAAGTGTTTCATGCGTTAGTGTCTTACAGGGATGAAGAAAAGGAATTTTATATCTTTTGAGATTGCAATGAAGAACCAGCAAGTAATTAAAAAAAAAAACAAAAAACAGCATAGCAAAAAGAACAATGTAATTTCAAAGCACATGTTAAGGTAAAATAATGATCCTTTTGAAATTACATCAGCAATCTCTTAGGGAATGAATGGAGAGGATATCACTCCTCATTTCCTCATTGCCAAACAGACAAGTAGAACAGCATTGGCCCAGTATGGTGAGATACCTAAAATGGAAAACTAATCATGTCATTGGAATTAAGTAGGGAGAAAAAAAAATTCTCACTCAGTCTTTGGAGGAGCTCCTCTGTCAGTGAGCCTGATGTGACTTCATGCCCACTGAGAGACCACTTAACAGGCATGCCTGAATTAGAGGGAATCTGACTCAAAGATCACAGACAGAGGATGTTCCTGGAGATTTCAAGGCAGGACAGTGCCTATATTTTATTTGGACTGGGAATAACTAAAATGCTTGAAAATATGGGGAAAGTATTCTGATATAGGGTGCAGAGTCCAGAAGGGGTCATAGGTTAGATTTTGCCACAAACTGTAAAAATGAACTTGCAGATGAGCAGCTGAAAATGTGATTATTCTCTAAAAATGCACTCTCAAATTGTGAACAGCTGTACTCGGTTCAGTCTGAGAAACTGCCAAGTCTGTATAAAGTCTTTGTGAAGACCTAAATATTCAAAGTATATATTGTGCACTATGGTAACGTTTTGAAATGGTAGGAGTGAAATATTCATAATTGAGAAAGCTTTGCCTAAGAAGAGAACAAGACAAATTATGACTGTCAATAACACAACTGGTATTTAAATCCTAAGCAGGTGAGAATGCAAGGTGGAAGGAAATGCATTTCTCAGCTTGAAGAGCTTCAAGCCTTGCTTGAAGCTGAGTGTAGCAAGCAGTAAGTACAGACTTAGCTAAGTAATATTTTATACATGATACTACTGTCCCGAGGTCCTGCAGCCTCTTGATTACATTAGTATTCTAAGTCCTCTGCACTTCCTTTGTGGAGAAGTGCTAACTTTGGTAACAGCAGCTTCCCAGCTCTACACTAATGAAAAGGGAGTGCAAGTGAAAAACCTTTCGTTTGTTGTGTTTCTGCTACTGAAGAGCCAGCAGAGGGAGCTTAAGTAACAAACTCTCTTCCCAGGGCTTATTAATAATGCAAAGATACATAAACAAATAAACAAAAGTCTGCCATGATAGCCTATTCCCTGTAGGAAATGGGAGGAAAAAGAAAATCTGTAGCTCTTGAATGGAAAATGGTAAAAGCAGTAAGGAAAGAAAACTTTCATAGTAAACAAGAATGTACTAAAATTAACATAAAAAAATTAGTGTTTTGAAATCTATAAATATCTGTCAGATTTACAGAGAACAAATGGTATTGCTATGTTCTTAAACTTTTATCCATACCCAAGAAATTTATTGTCAGTCTTGTTTACTTTTGCTTTTTTATGAATGCTCAGAGTTTTAAAAAGCGAGGTCTTGACTTTTTCCTTTACACACCATTGTCTTACAGGTGCTGTGACTTTAGGAAAAATAGTTGGGGTAGATTTGCATTGCACTCTCTAACACAGTAGAATAATGTCCAAGAAATTCCTAAGTCTGAAGGAACCCGTGGGTCTCGGGCTGTAAATCCCCCTGGCTAGTTTGGGATTTATGCCCACACGGATCCTACATGGACGAAGTAAAGGACGAGAAGCGCTCTTTCTCCACGTGGTTCTGATGTCCTGTTTATTAGCGGGAAGGGGACATCTGCATCGTAGGGTTTCCAGGTGAAGAAGAGAGAGAGTTCCAATCTCAAGGGACATTTATACCCGCGGAATGGGAGGTGGGGACAGAAGGCCACAGCCAAGGGGACACCAGTGAGGAGGGGCGAAGGGAGGGGCTTCAAGGGACAAATCACCTTACCAGGGGGTACAATGGGAAAAGTTCACCCAGTGCAGAACATCTAAATACCTATATAGTGCATCACAACATAAGTCCTTTTATCTCTTTACCTGTCTCAGCAGGACAATCGAATTGATAGAAAGTAAGCGATAAACAAACAGGAAAATAATGTCCATCTCGTCTTCAAGGAGCTACATAACCTCAGTTGGCTTCTTCAGCTTAGGCAAGCTCCAGGACCACTTGACAGAGCAGTGACAGGGGAACTCTAGTGCCTGCTCAGCTGAGGAGCCCGAGGCACTTTGTTAGAATGTCATCAGCACCTTATTTCAAGTGTATAAATTTTGCCTATGCTGGCATCTCGGAGGAACATAATTTTGGGAAACTATATCAAGGTGTGGAAAAGACATGAAGAATCACAAGTGTGTTCTCAGGTGGTTTTTATTTCCTTGTTTTGAAATATGTATATATTTGGGCTCAATATTTTTGGCACTATTAGTTATAGAGGGTTTGGGGTTTTAAGGAAATTATATCAAAGATTTTCTAAGAACTGGTGGCTAGAAAGATTGGTTAGTATTGAATAAGAATTTTCTCATAACAACTTTGCTGTTAGAACCCAATATTGATTGTGTAGCTTGTGGCAGAGCTGTCCACGGGGCACATGGTAAAATGATATCCTCTCACTTAGTTTCTTTCACTTGAGGCACATTAGAGAATAGCTGCTGAAACAAGTGTCAGTGATCTATAGACTTGCTGAATGTATAGTTGATTTCCAGCTACACACACATTTATTTCACGTTGCCACTTCTAAGTGCCAAGTTTAGGGGTGCTCTCCTTGAAAATTCTAAACTTTCAAGTTATGCACACTGTTCTGATTTGCTTTGCATCTCCATAAATAAAACTGGTTTATGGCTTTGAGGAAAGCAGAGCCCTCAATAAAAAAATTCTGAGTTCCTTTCTTCTTCTTGTGGGTCAATACAGCACTTGGCTGCCTGCCTCTTTGCAGCCAAGCAATCAATCCCCTTCAGAAGAGACCTAGACCAATTTCACACTTGCTGTGTACTTCATAATTGGCCCAGTTCATTCCAGTGTCAAAATTATTTATTTTGTCATGATGATAATCTCTTTCCAGTAGTCCTAAAGGGCCACCTTGTGGCTTGTGCTGGTTATGAGTGTGTACCTTCCAGAGAATACATCCCTAAGCATCAAATACAGAAAATCTGTAAGTTCCTCTCCGGGTATTCATAAAATTAATTTGGGGAGTCAAGATTATTTTATTTTAACTGAGATTGCATTATTGGGGTTTACTTTTGAAATAACTGGTGATAGATAAGAGCAAAAATCTACTAAGTCGTTCATAATCTATTTGGAAACTACTGATAGATTTTTCTGTGGTTAAATGTGGTCAAATGACTTTAGGATGTGAGAAAAAACAAAATGTAACAAATGATTAGATCTTTAAAATGCTGACTGCTGAGTGATAAACCTAATTTTCACACTACAATGAAACCAACAGAAACATTTATTTTGGGTGGAAATGTATGTGTTCTCTGACTGTTTTGCTGGTGAGTAGGGTCAGAGACACAGACACCAACTTAAGGAACAGTGGCATTTACTATGATGGAAAACTGCAAAGAATCACGACAGGATAAGCTAAGCAAGGCACCTAACCATGAGCGAAGAAGTGCAAAGGAACAAGCTGAGCAATGCTAATCATTGCCAGGAAAGAATGCCTACGGTGATAAAGGAAGACACATCACACATCATCCAAGCCCAAGAGACATCAGCTCTGGGAGGAAGCTGTCACAGCCAAGGACTGGAGAACCACGCCAGGAACTGGGAACTCCTGCAGTGCCTCCTCCTTTGCAGGCCACGAGGCTCCCTCACTTTGCTGGGGCAGTGGTCCGGTTTTTACACTGCTAGACAAACCAGCTGACATAATTTCTAATTTCATTTTCCTGTCAGCTTTCTCCCAAAGCCTGGCCAGGGCTCAAGGAGGATCCAAGGGAGTTGTCTTTGATCCTATACCCCCCTAATTAGGCCAGATGCGGCCTTACTCTGGTTCTAGATACAGAAAGGCGAACATGTTTTGCCAATAAATGAACACATATAACAATATTTTGTTAATGAGCAACAATATTTAACATTTAGTTGGAAAGTTAATCTTTGGAAAGTCAGCTTTGGCTTGGGCCTGTTGTTCAGGCCTTGGTACTTCACTGACCCAGAGCACACAGGATCTAAATTCATTCCACACAAAGGGCGGTGGAATTAACACATAGACAAGATGATCTTTCTGAGATGAGAGTTGCTAATGAAACATATTCCTGTTGTTTTGAGCTCATTTGTGTGTAATATTTTATACTGCATGACATGTCTTTAAAAAAGATTTTTGAGTTATAAGTTGTGAATGATCTAGCACAGATACCCACTTTAGTGATAACTTCCAATGCTGCTGAAGTACTCCTAAGGTAAATTAGATATTGATTTCTGACAAAATGGAAGATTTGTCTCATTGTTGAATTCTGAACCCTACATATTAAATAAGAATTTGGTAGCTGATGCTATCAAAACTTATTGTTCTGTTTAATATACCGGAGTCCTAAACTGAAAGATGCCAGTGCACAAATGCTCAGTTTAAAAACAAACAAACAAAAACAAAAGCTGTCGGAACGCAGGACACCCCTCTGGGTGCCCTGGATGGCCCAAGCGCCTGGCAGGGGGCTCTGAGACCCTGGCATGCAGCCAAAGACACGTAGTGTTTCGATCTTAGCCCATGGAGCAAATTACCAACTCTGTATGAAGAATTACAAGTCACAAAAATTTAAGTAGCATAATAGTAGTTGTCACAGGGTGAAAAGGGGAATTTTGAGAATTTTAGAATGGAGGTTTGAAGTCCCAAGATGGAGGAATCAGGGCGTGCCCTGTCCTCCTTCTTTCTTCCTCCTAACCTCCATGATTTGGGTGATGCTGGCACTTTCAGATTGGTTTAGAGAAGACAGTCACTGTCTAACATAGGTGATAGGTATTGGAACAGAATAGTAAATATCAAGTACGTAGCTTACAGTATAAAAGACAACACCGGCCCTGTGGGAGGGCAGTGTGCCTTTGGCTGACCTGCTGAACAGATCAGGGCAGGCCAGACAGAAAATGTTTTAGATAACAATTAATAAACAACCTTGAGAATGACAGTCAAAGACTTCTGATTCCTTCTTCGACAGCCGGGTTGGGAAAAAGGACTTTCTAACACATCTGCGGAGTCGTCCTGATAGCGGCGACTCCCAGAAACAGCAAACTGTTTTCCCAGTCAGCTCTTCTCTGCTGGAGCCATGAGTGATGACTTTGAAGTGTTTCCTTTTTGCCAAATCATTTTCTTGGGGTGTCAGGTTATTTCTGCCACAAGCAGTAAATTGATGACAGCTGTGAGTGGCACTGTCTGTGTTCACACACACACAGGTGACTCCTCACTGACTGAAATATGTAGCAAAAAAAAATCTTTTTCTTCATCCTTTAGTATTTAACTTCTCTTTAACATCAAAATTATAAATCCTGTATCAGAATATGTGATGAGATTCTGCTGAAAGTCATTAGCAATGGTATAACAATACTAAAATTATTTGTGTCAAGCAACATAAAGTTAAATGAGCTAGACCTTGGGTTCAAGGAGAAGATGATTTTTTATGTAAATTGAAACAGATTTTAGCTGGCCACTAATCAAGTGTTTACCTGTTTCCATTAAAACTACATTGAGTTTAATCAGCATGCCTTTTAATGCATGCATTTCTCCCCAAACAAGGAGCAAATTTGTCATGAATATTTAAATTGGATTTTAAGTCCATGAAAGTTTAATTTAAATCAAAAGTTAGGTGGTTTTCTCAGGGTTGAAAGTTAGCATCCTCAGATCCTATTCAAAAGTTGTAAACAAATTTTCAAATTAATGGTCTCCAAAGACATCTTCTTAGCATTCAGGATTAAATGTCTTTAATTGCAAAAAGATTAAATGTAACTACAGTTAATGGAATGCCATCTGTACATAAATATAAAGGTTTTGTTTCTTGTAACTGAAGACAACTATCACTGAATAATTCAGAAATGGGCAGGATAGAGTATTTTAAATATAAAACATGTAGCTATAACTGCACCTTATTCAAATCTCTGTGGAAAAAAGGCCTGTGGATGTTGATTTCTATGAATATATATTGTATGTACACAAACAGAAGTGAAGCATTTTACACTGTAAGGAGAAACCAGAATACAAGGAAGCAGGGAGTTGACAGGTGATGAACAAGTAAATAACTTTATGTTCTCTAGCAATTTAGAGCACAGCCTCCCCTAATTTGTCCTGTCTTTTCACAGTAAGTGAGACAGACCACCAACAGCTCAGCTTCCTGTGAGTAGCTGATGCTTTATGACATTTGAAGTCAAGCCTTAATAAAACCCTAGTTCTGTTGAAGTTGATTCAACACTCATCATGGACTGGAATAAAGACAGACAGACACCCCTTTTTGTTCCAAAAACAGAGCTACCTTTTCTTTGACCTTCAGGGTTTATCTCAGATCAGCCAGCAGCAGTGGAGCTGTACTGGATGTGTGTTATTGCTCATGGTGCTCTTTAAACAAGCCCACGTGAGACAGGCTGCCAGCAGGCTGGTTGTCACTGCCCATCACTGGCACAGGGGCTTGGCAGGGCTCTTTACTCACTGAGCCAGTTAAGTGTTGCTGAAAGATGAAGGGCTGGATATAAATGATGTAAATGTTCATGAATGGATGCGCTGTACTGCGATACTGGCTGTCACTCAGACTCACAGAGTGTAGAGAATGTTATTCCTTGCTGGAGGAGCTTGTTCTCAGCAGTTTGAGGGGATTTCTGTAGTACAGAATGAATCCTAACAGACAAGATAAACTGCAAAGACGTTTCCTGAGGAGAAAGTAGCAAACATGGGCAGGGATAAATGTTGACAGAGGTCGTTCACACTACATGCAAGTGAAAGCCATAGAAATTGAAGGCAGAATTCCCTGATGCTTTATTGTTCCTAACCTGGACACTTGCTACTGCCAAGTTCTTACAGCTGCTCTCCCCTGCCTCACCTTTCAGCAGTTTTGGTTTGATAAACAGCCTTTTCAGGCTTGTCAGTTTGTTAAACTGACTTCAAGTGTTCGATCGAGACTTGGCTTAACAAGGTGTAGAATATGGCCCCTTTCTGTTAGCTCTGTAAGATGTGTAATAATTGTCTTTATTCAATAATTGTATTACCTCACAATTTAATTTTTCTTGAAAAGAATTTTACCTATGAGTCATCATTGGCCAAAACTGAACAGATTTCCTCCACTGGCAAAAATGATGGTGTAAGAATCAGACAGGAATGGCAATGGAGAGGTAGGAATGTTCTTGTATTCCTACTCTTGAATACAGTCACAGGTCTCCAGCTTTTGATTCGTGTGTGTCCCACAAGAAGAAACAATAAACTTAGGTTCATTACTTTTTACTTTAACAAGTAGTTCCCAAAATACTTAGCATATATATAAGAAACAGAATCTCAGCTTTTTCTCAATTTTTATTTTTGCTTTTTAAAACAAACAAACCAGAAACTACTGTGGAAAATAGCCCTCGTGTCAGAATACCCGAGCAAGTTAAAAGGCAGAGAAAATAATAGATTCAAAACTATTTTTAATCTTGAGAAAAGGAACATTACATTAGTTTCGTGAACGCTCCTTCCCCATCCCAGTGATCGTAGTTTGGTTTTTCCCGGTGACTCCCTCGCAGGAGTTGTGAGGAGTATGAGGTGCCTAATGCAGTCACAACTTGCCATCTCGTGGCATGTTTGTGCATTACCACGGTTAAAATTCTTACAATCAATTAAGGATTTTTACATCCAAGAAAGTGTAGAAAAGCGAGTGTAGGCCCCCATAAAGGCATCTAGCCCCTCATGAGATAGTTAAAAACCTAAGGGGGGCAGGCATCCATTGTCGATTTATCAATCACGACGTCTTTAATTAGCCTCGAATGATGCACGGACGAGCCTGGCGGGTCCCCCCCAACTCAGCGGCCCGGCGTGGCCTGTGCTGCCCCCGGGACTCGGCCGGCGGGGAACGGACACACGGACTAACGGACAAATGGGCCAGCGGACACACGGACTAACGGACACACGGATCAACGGACAAATGGGCCAGCGGACACACGGACTAACGGACACACGGATCAACGGACAAACGGGCCAACGGACACACGGACTAACGGACACACGGACTAACGGACACACGGATGAACGGACAAATGGGCCAGCGGACACACGGACTAACGGACACTCAGACTAACGGACGCACGGATCAAGGGACACTCCGACTAACGGACAAATGGGCCAGCGGACACACGGACTAACGGACACACGGACTAACGGACAAATGGGCCAGCGGACACACGGACCAACGGGCACTCGGACTAACGCACAAACGGTCTCGGCGCTCCGGCAGCACCGCGGCGGCGGCGGCTCTACTGCCCCGCTCCCGCTGTCACTCTGCCCTCCCTCCTCCCGTCCCTCTGCCAGGGTCCCTGCTCCTCTCGCGGTCTCCCGCTCCACCCGCCGCCCCCTCCCCGCCGCCGCCCGCCTCTGGCCGTTCTGGCTGCGGCGCTGCTGGGCGGGCAGCGGTAGAGCTGGTGCCATGCGGAGCTGTCCCACGTCTGGGCTCCGCCTGGCTCGCCGTGGCTCCAGGGGCGGGACGCGAGCTGAGGACATTTCCGCGCCTCCCGAGGTTCCCCGGCCCGAGCTCCGCCGCTCGGCAGCCCGGCCGCCGGCAGCCGGTAGAGAAGCCGGGCCCTGGAGGGCCGAAGGCTGACAGAGGCGTCTGGCCCGCCGGGAAGGCGAAGGAGACCCTGCAGGAGCAGTACGGGGTGGGTTCCCCACTGGGGAGCGGCGGCTGCGGCAGCACCTGCTCGGGGACCCCCGGTGAGCGGCGGAGCCGGAGGGAGGAGGAGAGCAGAGGAGGACGGGACGGGCGGCGAGCTCAGACCGATGCTTCTCTTGCTCGCAGGTGGCCACCAAATGTGTATCCCGGGATCGCATCTCCGTGCCAATAGCCTCCAGCACCCACCCTGTGCCGGGATGAGCCTGTGCTGCTGGGAGCCAGCACGACGAAACACCGTGAGGCCAGGAAAGCCCAGGAGCCTCAGAACCGAGCAAAGGACGCTTCGGTTTGCAGGAACAGAGCGGCCGGAGCTCCTCCCCGGCCCTTTTTTGACTCGCCTTACGATGCAAGTTTTTGGCCGAAGTTGGAGGGGATAAAGTTTTCCCTTGCATGGAACAATTCTGCCCTCTTCCAGCACCAGGGGCATTTTTCCCCACCCAGAGTTTGTAAACAAGAATTGGACACACTCGAGAAGGCTACAAGGGCCTCCTTCCAGCCCGGCTCTGCAGATGCCGAGGCTGCTCTGGGCTCTGCCAGGGCTCTGCTGGGGCTCAGCTCTGGGCATGGCTGGGCCCACTCTCCCCTCACATTGCTCAGGTCAGCTGAATCACAGGATGATAAGGAAGGGATACTTCAAGGGAGTTCAGGTTTAACAGTTTTTATTCAAAAAACACAAGGATAAAAATGAACAACCTGACTATACTACACAAGAAAGGACAGTTTACAATTATGCCACCAGCAACTTTGCTTTGATCAGCAAGGAGTGCAGTGCAGACAAACTCCAGACAAAGGGTCCAAGGCAAAGTTGAGAACAACAAAATCAAAAGAGAGAGTGACAGAGTACAACAACAGTATGAAAGAGTACTAGAAGAGAAAGCAGAAGTGCAGGGATACTTACAGGTAGTTCATTGAAGAGGCTGTCTCTTCTCCAGGGCATAAAAACAACACCAAAACAAAGCTCTGAGCATGAAGCCATTCCTGTTCTCACCATCTCTTTTGAAGGACCATCATGTCCAAGCCATGGGCAGCATAAGCAGGAGCCCTCACCTCACGGCTGACAACTGCCATCCCTCCTTCAGCCAACAATGTCTGTCTAACAACATCCTGTGAAGTTCTTCCATCCATATACTCCATCACCAACCAGAGATCTTCATCAACAAGGTAGCTGGAAGAAGGCAATGGCATGGAGATGAATGTGCACAGCTAAATTACCTTATGGAAAAGACTGCAGGGGAATTTTGCTCCCAGGTCACTTGTAAATGAACACAGAGTAAAATGGAGAAACATTCCTGTAGCTACACTGTCCTTGGAATCTGTACAGACTAAAGGAGGAGACATCTGTGAAAAAGGAGATGCCTTTCATGGCAAGCATGTGAAAAATGTGCTTCAGAACGCTCAAGATCAGTCTGGAACCACAACACTTGCGTCCGGCTGGTTCACCACCTTAACTCAGCAATTGCACCGGTAACTCCCCAACTCTCAGAGTTGTCCATGGGAGGAGGCCGTGCACCATTTAGCACACTTTAGTGTGCTAAATTTAGTGTGCTAAATTTAGATTTAGTGGTCGACTGTCAGGAACATGTTGCTTAAATAACTTTCAGAAACAGGCAAGGCAATTGAAAAATGGGAAAAACAGGTGTTTCTGGAAACAAGAATCTCATCTTCCTAGCATCCACAACAAAGGAAACGAGCAGGGGAGAAGATAGGCTGGGGCCAGGGCTGAGGAGGTAGCAAGGGAACAGTGGCAGGCCCCAGCAGCAGCAGCCCAGCTGTGACGTAGTTAGTTTTATAGTTTGTTTTTATACACCCCGGCCCCTCCCAACGTCTGCCCATGGTCTGGTCCAAAATTTCTTGGCCGCCCATTGTGGAGGCCTTTTCATGACCTGACTAGAGAAACCCCTTCACAGTGTCTCCTACTGACTGCCCCATGTGAGGGGCTGCCAGGAGAAATCCCCCCAGAGACGAGGCTTTCCTCCATCTTCTCCTAGCTACCTCCTGGACATGGCACATGCACAATCCCTGCCCCACATGCCTCTGACAACCACTGTTGTCAGGCATAGCAAAACTGAATTGGCTCCTCACAGCTGTTCACGATTTATTTTCTTTATGGCCACCTAAAAGGACATTGAAGACCATTAACTGGAGAAGGCTGTGGCATGAGACCACAACAAACCTGCAACGAGTCTTTTTGGAGCAATGGAGCCAGGCTGTGCCGAACTGCCTTGGGATGGGACACCAGAGCTCAGTCAGTGACACTCCCCCCTCAGGGGCCACTTACAGGACGCATGGCCAGAGACATTTGGCCTTGGAAGCTCTGGAGAAATGGTCTCTCATCCATTAGCCACAAAGCTTTAAAGACATTCTCTGCATCTATATTCTCAAAGGGCCTTAGTTTATAATCTCTATTATTAATATTCATCACGACTATTATTAATATTCACACACATTTTGCAAGCAGGAAGCAATTCTGGTTCTGTGAAAATAGAGCAAAACATCAGGGAAGGGGTTTGGTCATTATTTCAAGTGCCACTGCTGTTGTTTGGAATTGCATAACAGAGCAAACATGCAGCATACATTACTAATATGATCATTGTCATGGGCTGTCACTGAAACCAGACCTAAACATAACTGTAGGGTTTAGGAGAGAGCTTTGCTCTTGATATATGTCTTCTCATTTATCTATCCCTCTCTATGAATTTGCTGCAGGAGGACCAAAACCCGAAACTGATCCCAAGCAAGATCTCTCCTTAACTAGCTCTTGCAGTATCCTTTAAAAATGAAATACAAGATGGAGAAAATGCTTAACAATGTTGCTGTTCTAACCTGGGACTAAGATAAATTGGGCCTCAATAATGACAGTCTCCACCAGCTGATGCATTAACATTTTTAGAGATTAAGACCACGCTAGCATGTCCTTCTCTGAAAGATATCACTGCCGAGAAGTCACGGACTTGAACTTACCCTTGGCCAACTGGCTCAGCTTCAGCATGTTTCCTGGCAGGCTCCCCCAGGCTCACAGTATTCCCTGAAAAAAACAACAGGAAAGGCAGTCACTCCAAGATGGAGACCCTGCCTTGCAGGAGAGCCAAAATGCAGCTCTACTCTCTGGGGCTCTGAGCCCCTTGCACTCAGGTGGGCAAGAGCAACAAAGGACTCTGTGACATTCAGCTGCAGAGGAACACTGAGCACAGCTGATGCTCAGACACACACACACACCCCACACCCTGCTCTGGCAGACAAGACAGAGAGCACTCACCTGCATGAGGCACCTCTCTCCTCTCCCCTCTGGCTGTGAGGCTGTGCTACTGTCAGAGAGGGAGGTTCACTGTCCTCTTCTCAGACAAGGGGAGGTTCAATGTCCTCTTCATAGACAAAGGCAGATTCAATGTCCTCTTCCCAAAAACGTGGTGCTTCATCATCCTCTTCCCAAACAGCATGATGTTCACTGTGCTCTTCCCACACCACTGGATGTACCCCATCGTGGCACCACGACGCTGGCTGTCTGCCCTCCTCTTCCCACACTGTGAGATCTTTGCTCTCCTTTTTCCTGTGCCACAGGATGTTCCCACTCCTTATCCCACACTGCAAGACATTCCCTGTCCTCGATGCACACTGCTGGAGCTTTGCTGTCATCTTCCAGAATGGTGGGAAATTCACCACCATCATCTCCAAGAACAGAGGGAAGATCACTTTGTTCCTCCTCCCCAGCCTTCTTGTCTTTCTGCTCTTGAGCCTCCTCTTTGGAGACAGACAGAGCTAGAGGAGCCCCTGATGCAACTTCTGTGCTTTGTGGACAGACAGTAGCATAAGGGATGGGAAGCTGTATCACATTTATGGCCTTATTAATCCTCAGCTACACATCCAGCTGCACTAAGGAGAAATAGCATTCTGGGGTATTAAAACTAACAGTGGGCTAAAGTAGACATTGCCACTTATGCTTGTGAATTAGATACTCCACCATTACTAAAAGCAGCACGCAATCTTCTGACTGCAAAATCATTCCTGCAGCTGTTCAAAAGCTCTTCAACAGAAAAGAAGAAAACAGCCGGGAATCCTTTAGCTTCTGCTGCTGCAAAGACACTGACAGGAACTTGCAGTCAGCCTACCAGGCTGGCACTCGGTTGTAACACACCAATGGTTCCTTTCCAATGACCAAAGGAGGAGCTTCCCCGTAGCCACGCCTGAGGTGCCATACAACGGGAGACGGAAAATTAACCAGATGCTATCAGGAAAATAAACGGTAAAGGCTAGAAAATCCCACGCAAAAAGGCAGCCCCGAGAGAGCGTTCTGCTTTCACAATGTCCCTCCAGGAGTCCTTTCACTGAAAGCCCGGTGCCTGCACGGAGATCCCCCCAGACGCGGAGCCTCCCCGCTGCCCCCCAGTGCCCGCGCCCTGCGGGATCCCCGCTCATCACCCACAGCGGCCGCTCCCGTGTCACCCCCTCGGCTGCGCCCACAGCCCTGCCCTGCCACCGCGGGGATCCCCCCGCTGCATCCCCGCACCCGGGCCCCGCACCCGCCACCGCCCGGCCCCAGCGGCCACCACAGCGGGTCCGCTGTGTCCGCCCTCAGCGCCGGGCCCGCAGCGGCCCCGCTGGACGCCCGCAGCCCCGGCCCGGCGCTGCCAGGGCCCCCTCACCTGCTTGCGTGGTGTCGCTCAGGTCGCAGCCGCTGCCGGGGAAGTCGCGCAGCTTCCTCCCGCTCAGGCACAGGATGCCCGAGCTGCCCGCCTCCTCCAGGGCCCGCTCCAGGCTGCGCACCGTGTGCGACTGCGGCAGAGCTGCCGCGCCCCAGTGCGGCCCGGACGAGAAGGAGAGAGTGAGGTGCGCGGGGATGCCGAGCCCCGCCGCTCCGCTCCCGGCCGCCGTCCCGCTACCGCTGCCGTTGTTGCCGCCGCCGCCCCCCTGCCCGGCCGCCATCTTGACCGGCCCCTCCACAACAACGGCCGGGGCCGCTGCGCAGGCGCCGACGGGCCCGCAGGGGGCGCCGCGGCACGGGGCGGGGCTTCGCGGCGCCCCTCGGCCGCGCCAACCAATCCCCGGCGGCGGCGGCGCCAAGGGGCGGGGCTTCCCGAGGAGGCGTGCGGCTGTGCGCCCGAGGGCTCGTGTGCCGCTAGGGGGCGCTGCCGGGGCTGAGGAACCGGGACCGGGACCGGGACCGGGACCGGGACCGGGACCGGGATCGGGATCGGGATCGGGATCGGGACCGGGACCGGGATCGGGATCGGGATCGGGACCGGGATCGGGACCGGGATCCTCTTGGCAACGGAGGCATCCCGGGAGCGGGGGGAGCCCGGGAGGGAGGGTCCCGCAGTCGGGACGGGAGCGGGCGCGGTGGGCGCCGTTCCGGAGGGCGCGGCTGCGGGGGAGCCTCGGAGCCCAAGGAACGCGGGGAGCATCGGCTCGGCAGCCCCGGCGCCGCTGCGAGCGCGGCCCTGCCCGGCCGCGGGGCCGCTCGGCTCTGCCGCTGCCCTCACGCGCCGCTCGCCGCTGCCCGCGCCGCTGCCCCGGCCCCGCGCAGCACCGGCCGCTCCTCAGGCCCGCAGCTCTCCTGTGCCGGCGGCATCGGAGCCTCCGCGGCCTCTGCCTCGCAAACCCGGGCACCGGCAGAGCCGGGCGCGGACTGCAGAAATCGCCCGCCAATCGTCCGTGTCAGAACAAAGGCAAGACGAGAGAGCGGCTCACCCTCAAGCGGGTGAAGGAACGCTCACGAAAGCCCCACAGACACGAATGCGCCGAGCTCCGAATGTGAAAGAGCAGTGGAGAGACATCAATCAGAAGCCCCTTGCAAGGTCCAGGGCCCAGTTACCTGAATAAAAAGATACAGAGCTGCTGCCATACTGGATGCATGGATAATTACCTCTCCTACCATTTAATCAGTCCTTCTTAGGTGCTCTTCCAAAAATGGCTCTGGAGCTGTCATTAGGAAATGCTATAGAAAGCCTCACAGACCCACATTTTTATGCAGTTGTCATACGTTTGATGAGCAGAATCTGCTTTCAAGCCTCAAACCTCAGGAAGATCCTTGAATTCTTGATTCGGATTGGGTTGGCTTTTTGTTTATTTTTGCATGCATATGTCATGCCTAATTGGGGGGTCTAAGGGAAATCCCCTCTCTAGGGGGTATGGAAGAGACTGGCAGCAATGCCAGCAACGTCACTGACAGACAGCTGAGCCATTCTTGATCACTAAAGGACCAGACCTGAAATACCGTGTGGCTGATGTCTGGGTGACATTCAGCAGAACCAATGAGCCAGCATCACAGAGCAGGTCCTGAACAGCGAAGGGCTCCGTGCAGCGCTGTGTGGGTTTGGGGATCTCCCTGTCCTGGCACGCAGACTGCCCTTCCAGCAAAGAGCTCTGTGTGCAAAATGCTGCTGTGGGGGGAAAAGGCCCCATTGCCACCTGCAAACTGTGTGGCTGGCTGCCTCCTCTGGCCTTAGCCGTGGGTACTGCTGGGGCCTGTGGCATTCAAGCTTTCAGATGAATATCTGCCAGTCACTCTGGCTGGGCCAGAGCTTCTGCTCTTGCCCTGAAAAAAACAATCATTCCCTGGATTCCCAACAAGAAAATCAGGCCAACCTGTATAAACACTGCTGACTGCTGCCCTTGGTTGAGGTTCCAGCCAGAGAGGGTGGAGGGTGAATAAACCCAGACTGGTGCTGGGCCAAGTGTGTAGGATGATTTTGTCTGCAGACATGGAGCAGGAGGCACAGTAGCTCTGCAGCTGGCAAGAGTGAAGCAGAGTAGGGGCCCTTTGGACTCACAGATAAACAGAAAGCAAAAAGCAGTACTGGAAGAATCCTCCACCAAGTGCTGTGAAATGCAATTATACAAGTGGCTAAAGACACAGGTGAATGGTACTGCGGGTTCAGTGCAGTGACCAAGCAGGTCCACACATCTATGCTGGTGTCCTCCCTGCCCTGGGATGCACGGTGGGGACTCTCTTCTAACCCTGTGCAGTTGCTTCTTCATTTTTAAATTTCTCAGGCACCATCAGAGATGTTACTCTGGAGGTGGTGTTGCCTGGCCTGAAATAGAGCAGAAGATTTCCAGGACACAGAGCTGCCCCCTTCACAGTGGCCCTGGCCTGTGTGCAGCCATCCTGGCCAGGAGCTCAGCCAAAGCCAGCTGCTGCCACTCCCCAGGTGGGGAACTGCTGGGCCACCTGTCCAGCAGAGGACAGTGCACAGGAACTGTCAGACACTGGATGAGCCCAGGCCATGTGTGCCCCAGCGATGGCTCAGGAAGCAGCTGAACTGTGTCACACGAATACCCTCCCCAAGGACAGGCAAGCCCTGTGCAGCAGTTCACCCTGTGCACAACAGCGGGGATAGTTCCGTTAGAGACAATTATTCTGTGGGTTTAGTACTGTGGCAGAATGGGGTATTTTATGCCTCTTGGGCTGAGCTCACACTGTGCCCTCTCCCAGTATGTTTTTTTGTGTGATGCTTATGCATCTTGGCTGCTTGTGAATTCAGTGCAAAGCCTGTTTTATCTCCTGCTACATAAAAAGTCACCCAGCACTGCAAGGGAATCAAGCTAGGAAAAAACCCAGTTTTAATCACCTAAGCCCTCAATATTAATTTAAACAGTGGTTAAAAGATTATAAGGTACAGATTACTAAAAACCGTTTCTTTGGAGAATAGAATCAGGGTGCAATCTGAACAGCAAAATAGCAAAAGGATGCTTCCCACTCAGCTGTTCTTTTAGGACTGAATGGCTCCATCCCGTTGCAACCTGATTAAGAAGTGCTCCAGTATTCCTAGTGAGTATGCCATCTGCTGTCCATATTTATAGTCAGGAGGCAAATGAAATCAGGAATACTGCCATTTGTGACTGTGCTTCTTTTTCAACTTTTTCACTTCCGTGACATACAGATTATTTGCAGGAAGAGGTGATGTCTCCTCCAGAGTTCATTAACCTGGGTGTTGGGGTGCATTTGTTTTAATTTTGAACATACTCAGAGCCACGACTGCTCTGATAATTTTGCCAATAACATTCAAGGCATAAGAGATCACAGCAAAGATTTTACAAGATACCTATTGAAAACCTCACACTGCTTTGGAGCCAGTTTTTAAAGCAGTAAACTGCCTGGAGGTGGGCACCAATGGGGAACAGTTTCCCCCAAAGCACCAGCCCATGCAGTATCACACAGAAGCTGAACTTGCACCAAAGAGCTGTTGAAGGAAAGGAAATAACCAGAGGTAACATTTGACAAGTTAAGTTTTTTATTGAGTGCACTGGACTCATACATCACTGCTTCTAACAACATTTCACACATTCCTATAAAACCAATGCCAAGTCCAGTCTCTTAAAGATGCTTGGTGTAAAACATAAAGCAGTCTATCAAATATTTCCTGTTACAGGTGTAGCTTAGAGCCCAGTAACAAGCTGTGTCCAGCATGTTCAGTGCTGGGTTCCAGCAGTGGATGGAGAATGGAGCAGTTACTCAGGGTTGATGCAGGGCTTCATTAAATGTCTGAACCCAGCTCACTAACATCTCACCCAATGTTTATCAGAGTGCTGCTGCTGGTTTGATTGTGTTGCTGCTTTGAGTATGGGTGGAGCTGCAACTACAAAAACCCTAATGCAGAACTACTCAGCACTGGAAAATGTGATCTGGGCTGGGGCAGCCTGTCTTGCTCCAGGCTGAGGACAGTGACTCCAGCAGCACAGCATGGCACGTCTCACCCCGTCCCTGCAGCAGCAGTCAGAACAGCACAGCAATCCACAGAGAAATGAAAGGTGCTCAGGCCTGATTGCCAGGGCAAAGCAACAGGTTTTCAGGGTGGAGGGGTCTTACACTGCAAACCTCTGGGCAGGGATGCCTGCAAGCACAACCTGGGCAGTCAGGTGGATGCTGGCAATTGTGGGCACCTGCAGGAACCCCACTTTCCTCTGTCCCCCATGTGGGCAGGCACAACATCCTCAAACCCTCCTACCCACCAGCCAATGTAGGGAAGGCTCCGTGGTACACCCTCCCACGATCAGCTGTCACCCTGGTCAGCACAGGGTGCCCTGGCAGGGGGACAGGGCTGGTGCCAGCCCTACAGCTTCCCAGCAGAGCTCTCCCAGCAAATCCATCTCCACTCATCCCCCTCCACCACCCTGCCCATGTCCCACCTGCCCCATGCTCCAGCCCAAACTCTCATCCTGCCTGATCCCTACCCTCAATCACTCATTCACTCTGTGTGTAAGGAAGGAGACAGCACATTGCCAAATCAGCTATCTCAAAGGGAATCTAGCGACTTTTATTGAGGCCTTGTCACGGAGCCTGGACTGTCACAAGCAGTCCCTGGGACGAGCACGCGGTCCTAAGGCATGGTGACCGTCCGTCCGGCGCTCCGGGCCGCTGTAAAGCGCCTCATATTCCTCAGACCAGAGAACCTCTCATCCAGCGTCAGGCTGGTCTGCAGGGGAAAGCGAGAGCGAGTCAGTCCCCTGTCTTGTGGCAAAGCACAGCCAAACTTGTAGCAGGGTATTGATTAGAGCCCATCAGTCAGGCTGGTGACTCACAGCTGGTTAGTCAATTAAACCACACACAGACAGGGAGCTCGACAGACTGTGTGCGGCTGGAAAACCTCCAAGCAGCTCCCAGCCCCAAGACACAGGGCATCCTCGGCAAGAACAGGAGCAAGCAGATGACATTTGAGCACAAGGCATCAGGTAAAACCAAACCGTCCAGACAAGAAACGCCGGCAATGAAGAAGGTGGAGCAGGATTTCTCAGCTGCCCCGGGGCTCTTGGACCATACTCCAGTGTAAAATGTGACACCAAGAAGGGCACCAAAGCAAAGAGCGAGCAAAGCCCAGAAGTGCCACGTGTCTCTGAGGAATGGGAAGCACTGACAGTGAAACAGTCCCCTCTGGCCAGGACTACTCATCAGCAGGACCTCCCTGCTCCAAGCAAGCACATGGGGCCAAGACAGGGCCAAGACAGGCCATCAGAGTGGGGAAAACTGGGCTGAGTCTGTAGTTGCTGAACAGTCTTCTCAAGTGCCTTCAGTTTTGTGAGCAACCTGGCCAACACAGCTACGGGACTTTCCTCCCAGGTTGTGTTAGATAAACCCAGCTGGCAGCCCCAGAAACCTGAGTGTGACGTTAACAGCTCAGTGGCAGGGCTGCTGCAAGGAGCCAGGTGCCTCCTGTCCCGTCGACAATCCTCTACCTGGTTGGCCATGGCGCGGAAGTTGAACCTCAGCAGCACCCCCTTGGGCTGGGGCTTGGCCACCCGTGCTGGGGGTCTCTGGCTTCGCAGGAATGGGCGCTTGGATCCAGGCCTGGGGAGAGCACAGAGCTGCTGTCACTCAGGATGCTAAGGCAGCACTTCCCATCCTCTGCAAACCAGCACGGAGTAAAGGACACACCCACACACTCCACCCGTCCCAGGGCATGTCTGGCCCCTGGCAGAGTCAGGAGAGTAGCCGTGCAGGCAGAGTTCCAGCACTGGGGACTGTCACATCAAGGCTGTTGAGGGGTGCTCTCTGCACCCAGGACATGCACAGTGCCCTCGCCCACCCTTCTCTCTGCCCCCAGTGGGGTGCCAGGTCCTGCAGCTGCCCCTTTCCAGCCTCTGAGCTCCTCTTACAGAGCGAGCACAAGGTGTCCCTTTGGGGCACACTGTTTCTCCCAACACACCACCACCAGCACAACCAGCCTGACACCTCTTCCCACAATGGTGCTTCCATTTCTCTTCACTCTGCATAACAAATGAGGGCAAGGTAATCACAGATTACCATGTAATTACAGGTAAATACAGGAGATTTCTATCTCCTCCTGATATGCTGGGAAAGGAATCAGACATTTGCTAACCTTTTGGGTCTGAACCATTCACTGCACACTCATTACAGAAGTGAAGATGGAATAATGCTAAAGGGATTTGCAATGGCTTTTGTAGGACTCCCACCCTAACAAATCACCTCATTTACTTACAGGCTGGGCTGGCCCGCCTGAGGATTAACCACAGAAACCGTCAGAATTGCTCCCGGGCTGGGTTTCACTTGCCACCTGCCGAGACAGGGAGATTTACCCAGCTTCAAGCCTGAAAGAGCACTGTCTATTTGCATTGTGCCTTTGTTCACCAATTACCTTCTCATCCTTGGCCATTTCCCTTCTCCTTGAGAATCCATCTGCTGTAAAAATATATTTAAAAACAATTACTTAAAAGAATTAGCTCTCAGAAATAGTGATTCCTTTTCCAGGATTTTGTTTGGTGTATCTGAAGAGCTCCTTCCTTGTGAGTTGTCAAGAAACGTGCTAATTTGGTGTTTCCCACTGGCACAGTGATGCGTATGGGGTGCCTTTACCTTGCCCTGCTTGTGCTGCTCCATAAACTGTAAGGTTTATTTTTATCACCCTCCCAGAATTCCCAGCCGCCAGAGTACCAAGCTGCATTAAAAACTGCCTGCAAATACTTTCCTACCAAGACAGGCAGCATTCAGGTCTTCCACCATTTCTCCCCCAGTTACTTTTGGAAGCAAAGCTACAACTGGGCTGTAAAACGTGAAGGTTTGTCACTACCAGCAGACTGCAGAGGAAATGTCACAAATACTGACCCCTCTCTGGAAGCGGCCTTTGGAGAGCCACTGCTGCACCCGCTTCTGCTGGAACGCTGGTCCCCTGTTCAGCAGGAAAGGCCTGCTGGTAAAGGAGAGAGACAAAGAGGTGAGGATGATACCAGGTCTCTCTAACACTTAATGCCAAAATACCTAACCCAAGCTGGTCTTAAAAAGCAGTGTAAGCAGCAAATGAGGCTGTGTGTTACAGAGTTCAGTCCAACAGGTTTTTCTGCCAGCAAAGGATTTCAGAGGAACTTGATTTTCTGCTCAAATGAGGCAACAGTTTGTGTGTTCTGAGCTTTGCTCATTAAAAGCAAAAAACATGGGAGGAAAATTATAGAAAAAAAATCAGGTCAGAAAGGACCTCTCAGTGTTATTCAGTCCCTGCTCTGCTCAGAGCAGATGAAGGATTGCAAGGAGCTTCCTTTTGAGCTCAGAGAACATAATGATCTTGATGAGACAGGCACCAAGACAGTGCCCAGCACCAGGCACACTGCGTTCCTCACAGCTCCTGGGGCACAGTCTGCTCCTGCAGCCCCTCAGTGGGACAGACTCCCTGTCTCTGCCCATCCCTTATGGCTGGAATCTGTATTTTGTGCCTGTATGAAAATAAATGCTAGTTCACCCTTCAAAAGTTTTTCCCAAAGCGACAAAGTTTATTAAAAATACAAAGGTCACATTTTCTGTGCTTCCTGAAATAAAATCACAGATTAATATTGGCATTATTAACTATGAGCATGAGGTTGTTTTCTTTCCAGGTGCCTTCCTAACATACCCAGGGGTATTTTTCTGGTGCTGCACATAGACATGGCCGTAGCCACACCCAGCTGGCACATACAGAGAGAGAAATCCTATGAGTTGCACAGGTAAAAACCACTGAAAACCAAAATAACCCAAAGTAACCAAAGATTTTACCTTCTCCCTGGGGCGTGGATGCTGGCAGCATCTGCTCTGAATCTCTTGGGGCCTGGAGATGGCTGTGGCTGTTCCTCCTGCTGCCCACCACTGCTTTTGGCAAAAGCATTGCTCTTCTTGGTGCCCTGAAAGAGCAGTGAGACCTCAGCAGTTGCCACCTGCAGCACAATCTCGGTACAAGAACAGGGGGCGAGAGCAAGGGACAGCACGCAAGGTGCGGCTCTCTGCTGACACAGCTGGTGACAGTCAGGGGGTGTGCCTCGCTTCCTGCACATGGAACTACAGGTGCCAGGGAGAACGTTTCGTTCTAATGCTGCAGAAACCAAAGCAGAAATAAAAGATCAGTCCATGCAGAGCAAGTCTCACAGAAGCTGTGCATTACAGCCCTGCTCAGGTGTCCTTTTGGTCATCAGCTCTTTCTTGTCTAGACACGTGCATTGCCTGGACCGTGCCCTGATGTATGGAACACACCAGAAGACTCCTCAGCAGGATCTGTCCTGCAGTTCCAACACACGCTTCCGCAGGCTCCAGCCTGGTGACTTCTGTAGGACAACTACCATCATGTTAGTATCAGCTAACTGAGGTCTATTTCCATATTCTTCCCCCTTGGTTTATTCCTGCAAAGTGGAAGCTACAGTAGAATTCTGCCTCCTAGCAACTGCTTATTACTCTCTGTAAATACCAGCCACACTCATCTGAGTCACCCTGGTCTTTCTTTTAAGGAATAACCTCACTCCTTGCACATGCATGCTCAGTTTACGGCTTTCTTATTTATACCCCTACAACACATTCACTGAATGTGCCATCCTGTTCAGCACTTGCCTTTTTTTTAAAAAGCTTACTGAACATCTATGACCTCCTAACTGACTGGATTTTCATCAGTGCAGGAAAACCCAGCTGCCTCTCACACCATCTGTCACAGTAGTGGGAATCGGTGTCTCTGGTGGAAAGTATATCCCTGAACCAGAGTCACCTGACAAGTCACCAAGTTTGTCCTTTGACTTCACAGGAACTTGGAAAATGCTCTGGGTGGAGAACAAATAACAAAAATCTTAACACACCTCCTCTAAATGATAATAGTAAGATGAGATGCTATGGAATTAATTTTTATGGAAATATTTTTAAACCTTTTCATACCAATTTTTAAAAAATCTTTTTAGCAAAACCCATGGGAACTGATCAGTAAAATTATGCTAAGTCAGAAGCTTTATAAAACTAACTGTAAAATTGCTATTCCATATTCATGTATGTCTGTACTCACCTATGCATAAAAATGCTGTGCACAGGCATTAAAAGATGGTGTTTTTATGTAGATTGTGGGATGATCCAGGATCATAAAATTGAGCAGATTTCTACATGACATTGGGGAAAAGCCAAACCTTCCTTATTGCCCTACCTCCTGAGCCGAGTCCTGGCGATTTAAAGGGCTCACTCCATCAAATGCAGCAGCTGCTCTTCTCTTGCGACCAGGCAGAGCATTCCTGAACTGTCTCCGACTGAACTGCTGCTGTCCAAAGCCTCTTCTGAAACGGTGAGGTCCTAAAAACAAAGCCCTCTTACCTTAGCATCCTTCAAAATTCAGTTTATGACTACAGTTTTGTAAATAGATTACAAGGTTAACTTTAGGTGAAACAGGAGTATCTACAGAAATAGTGGTGCAAAAGTCACGCTGATTCATACTAAATAATTAATTTTTCCAATGTCTCTCTAGCACTCTTATTGTATATAGGACTGCCATACACATTATTTGATGTGAAAGAATACAGAAGAGAAAAGCCTTTCACAATTCTGATTCCTCATAAAGACAGGAACACCCGCATCAGGAGACCTGTCAATCTGTTGTCAGAGCTCACACTGCTATGAATTAACTATGAAACAGAAAAAGCATTTAGAGACTTGAGCATCCCAAAGCCAACCCCACAGCAGCTCTGAGGGCCCACATCACAGCATAATTTTTATTTATATATATATATATATATATATATATATATATATATATACACATTTGTTTTCCTTTAGCTTGACACACCATAGTTGCTCGTATTGAAGGGGAAGTCTCCTGCTGCTCTTCCATGATACACACACACCCTCTGTCTGTCCTGCATTTAACCTTCTCCCCTAAGCCTGCTGATGATTTTGAGGAGTGCTGAAGTGTTGAGCAAGAGGAAAGCCCTGTCAGACTGAGGCACACTGCTACCAAACCTAATTACTCCACATAATAAAATTCTGTAGTCTAATGAGACAGCAAGTTTCTGAGTCACTGTGTGAGCTGACACAGGCACAACAACAACAATCACAAACCCACAGCTGGAATGCCAAGATGGAATTTACTTCTGTTACCTCACAAACCAGCAGATCCCTGAAGCAACACCTAAGCAGAGCCACTTGGGCACAGTCACCAGCACCATTAAGCTTGGCACAGTGCTGGAGAATCATCAGGCTGCCAGTTTATCAAGGGTTTGCCTGCACAGGGTCACCACCATGCTGTGTTCTGATCTCTGTACCAAGGCAGGGAGCTCAAGCATGTCCAGAAGAGTGCCCCAAGTCTACCAAACACCTCCATTGTCTATAACCAGATGTTCTACTTTTCAGTGCACACAGAGGGTTAACAGCAGTAGATGTGTGTTTTCCTTCACTGCTGCTTCACACTTTGCTATCCCCAGCTGCAAGGTCACTTAAGCCCCTCTGTTTTGAGCCCATTTCCCCCAACAGCTGCTATACCAGTGAGATATGCCCACACCTTGGAGGTGAATAAACCAGGCACAAAGCTGTGCATGGCAGAGGGCAGTGGGAGTGCACTCAAACCCTGGATCTCACAGCAGAACCTCACTGACACAAACCACAGGGCAGTGAGGTGCATATATTGGTCTTACATCATCGACTGCTACGTGACAGCAATTTAGACTTGGATCAACTGCAAATGAAGTGTTCTGAGTGTTCAGCAGTGGCAGTGCTGGGAGGGGCCACCAGTGCCACAAGGAATGAAGGCTGCAGCCTCAGAGTGTAACACCAGCCAGCACCAGCCTGAGCTGCTTACACTGCAACATGCTTGAAGATTATTTGAGTTGCTCTGGCTCTAAAACAGAAGGGCAACAGGACAGGCCCTTGGGAAGCAGATCCCAAACACCATGCTGGGGTGCTTCGTGCCCCATGGCCAGAGGTGCTGGTTGGGAACATGCACAAAAAACACCACACAGCTCACAAGCTCTGGGGCCAGTTGTTACTTCCTTTGCAGACAAATGCCCTCTCATTGCAGGAGTGCAGGTGTGTAAATGTTCCTTTTGTGACAAACATTACAAACATTCAACTTTGGTAAACTGTTTCTTTTTGACCAGATGTGGACTTGCTGTAGTCAATGTCCTTTTGACTTTTTCTCCTGCTTCTATTTCCCCAGTCTGTTTTTCCCCTGCCTTGTTTCTCTTCAGCCCCCACCCTGGGCCTGTCCCTATCTCTTGCCTGTTTGCTGAGCTGCTCTCCTCCTGGACACCCAGCTTTGCTGCACAGCTCTGCTACACCCTGGAGAGGACAAGAGACTGAGCTCAGCTGCCTTTCCTGGATACTCATCAGGGCAATGGGAGAGACTGCAACAGAAGGCAGCCCTGACTAGAAAATCGTGTCCCTGTCAGTCTGTTCCTATTACAGAGCCTGTGCTCAGCAGTGCACTCAGGCACAGCTCACCCAACACAAATAACACATGACAGAGCCATCAGTCTCCAAGGGGGACCCCATCACACCAGCTGGGGACCAAGGCCTCGCTCTGTCATCTGTGTCCTGAAGTGGGACACATGGGAGGCTTCATGTCCGCAAAAGGTCTGGCAGATATTTAATAATGTAAGAATATTTCAATAAAACCCCACAGCATCAGCAGCTGAGGAGGAATCCCCCCCCACACACCTCCTATGTTTGGGCGTGTGCTCAGAGCCTAACTCTGAGCACACCTGGGATGGCCAAAAGGCACCTCTGCTCAGCCAGTCCAGTCTGGGCACAAGTTCCCATGTCTAACAGACTCTTTTTTCCAAGGAGATTTGAAATTCAAATTTCTCATCATTAAAAATCATCTTTTCCCCACTAGGGAGAAGGTTTAAGCCATATTCAGAGAGGGATTAACAGCACTTTGCTTGCTGGTTTAATCAGCATAATACCCTTCCCCCTCCTCTGTCATTACAGTGCTGGGCTCCTCAGATCATCATTTTGATAATGGTTATCACATCTCAGCCCAGAAGGGACTGCATTTCAGCAGGGACCAAAGTGAACTGAGCCCCTGATGAATTATAGGCTGAATTCCCAGTCACGCTGAGCTTCCCCAAATTGCTACTGACAATCAGCACCACACAGCATGGCAGGTCTCTGCACTTGGCAGGGCTGATGAAAACCTATGAAATACTGAAACTAGCAGAAATAATTATATAAATTAACAGAAAAGCTCTCCCATCTCAGAAATAGGGAAAAATATTTTATTGGATTTGCCTCTGGGTGCAGTAATTGCTTGAGTGTGGGAGAATATCAAAGCCTGTGGGTTCTGATAGAAAAATCAATTTGCTAAGGGCATTTATCACCATTATGATTTGAAGTAGAACAATCCTCTCTAAGGCACTGTGTGGTGGTCACCAAGAACACAATGATGGGAGGCAGAGCAGAGACAAGCAGGATTGCTCCCGGTGATCCCACTGTCCTAATGTATGATTGGCATTCCAATATAAGACTGAAAAGATACTTCTGAAAAATATTGCTAAAATCTTCAGGGAGTGACTTAGCAGTAATTTTAAAAAAAGTTTATAGAGATGTCATTTCATGCAGCAGATCACTTTGGTTTGTAGGTAAAAGTGGAACAAAACAAAGGTGTGATCACTTGGTATTATAAAAAAACCTCACCATAAAAATAGTATGCTTGGCAAAAGTGACAATTTAGCTTCAATAACTGAGCTATCAAATACGGTTACTGAGGGGGTAATTTGGATAATTTAAGTCTGCTCTGGGAAAATGAGGATTAGGAAGACGCATAATTAAAATATGCAAAGCCAAGGGGAATAGAGAATAGATATTAAGTCACTTTAAATTAGTAATTCATGAGAGTGGAAGGGTTAGTAATTCATGAGAGTGGAAGGGAAAGAAATGGATGAATTATTATCTGAAAGGGCCCTGATATTCCATTGTTATGGGGAGAAAAGCTAATCAGGGCCTGAGCGCATCTTATACGCACACAGAAATTGGATAGGAGAAGGATTTAAGAGCTGGATTCTGCTAAAAAAAGCATTTCCCAGCTGGCCAGCCTCTGCTGCCTCAAGTGCCCATCTACCTTGCAAATTCCTCTGCTTCCAGGCTCGGTATCGGGGACGCCCATAGCCAGAGGCTGAACTCCTGTTCTTGACCTGCTGCCTTCTGCTGTCGCCCACGGGGCTGGCATCTGTCTGCTCTTTCCTGTGGCGCTTTATGATGTCATCTGGAATGAAATGAGGAGAAATCCATAGAAACTGCACTTTCCACCAACAGCCATTCCCTCTTTGGGTGCTTGGAATTGTCCGTGGTAAACACGGAGCTTGCTGCTCTGTGAGCTACGCTGGGCGGACAATGAAAGATTAAGCTTAGCTTAGAAAGTATAGGATCAATTTACTGGGCTCCTGCAGGCTGGAGATTAGAGTGCAGCAAATGATTTACAAATGTGCCACCATCCAGCACGTTCCCTCCATGGGCAGGACAGAGATTTCAGACCCCATCCACCGATCCTGCAGGCTTCCCACGAGCCTAAGGGAAGATGTTTTTGCAGGGGCATGAGGAGCTCAGTCTGGGCAGAGAACTTTTCTGAGAAGGTCTGACTTGAATTGCTGTAGGAAAGGTGGCCAAAGGGGGGAGGATGTGACAGCTGTTGAGCTACTTGGATCATGCACAAAGCAGTGCCAGATGCAGAGCTCTATCAAGAAACACCTCAGGCCCCTCCATTCTCAATCAGCTGGTCTGCAATCAACAGGATCTTCTTAATTCAAGCTGTTCTGATGAAGAGGGATGGCAAAGGCAAAGGGATGTCTCTTCATTAATTCATATTTTCCAGTATTTTCTTTTTTAACCTCAAATCTTCCAGAAAATACTATGCAAATAATAAAGGCACATCTGTGAAGCTGCAGGCAGAATGTTTTAACTTGAATGAATTAGCAAGAAATGAAGCGTCCACAACAGCCCCTTTCCCAGGCAGTGGCTACTCCAGCTCCTTAATGTATCACTGGAGTCAAAGGACAGAAGTACCATCAGCTTTCAGTGGGTGCTTACCATGAATTGTCAGACCTCCAGCACTGCTCCCTTGTCATTTCCTATCAAGAAACTCTGGCGTCCAAATGAATACAAAGCCCAAGGAAAAGAAACTAGAGCAGATGTAAGAACAGGCTGCTTTTGTTATTTCTCCTTCAAGTCTGCCAAGAAAAGATTAGGCTGGGAGATGCTGGGCCCGTGTTCTTGGGATGAATTTGCTAATGGTCTCAGCTAAATGTGCCTTTGGGACATGTGTGATTTGGAGCACAGAATGCTTTGAAGCGTTTTGAAAGCATCCTTGCACACTCAGCAGGGAGGTGACCACACTCATCCAAGGGTGGGCTGTCCACAGCACGAGGAAATGAGAAGGGCTGAATGCTCAGGTGCCTGCTCTGTCACCTTTCAGTGTTTTGTTTGTTTGGGTATGAGTTGTTACACTGCCTTTTGTGCCCGTAAATATGATGGGGTTAACAGAGCGATATAATGGACTCCTACACAAGGCTGCAAGGGGATCCTGAGAGGTCATTTATGGTACATCTATGCCCTCGAGGCAGAATTAGATCGATCAGGGCAGCTTTAAAGCAACTCTTGCAGGTTTTTTGTGACTGCTAACTCATGTAAGGCACAAATGCATCTGAAAGCATAGAGAAACCTCCTGATGGAGAAAGTTCTTCACCAGGGGCCTCTTGTTTTCCAATTCTCTCTTCTACTCTGAGTAAGGTGTATTCTGGATGGAATATGGAGTTGGACCACAGGAGGTCTGACTCAGGGAAGCACTAAGGGAGAGCAAAAGCAAAGGGAGCATCACACATCAGCAAAGAGAAAAAGGGTGTGCAACACTATGAGAGAAAAATAAATCAAAAATGAGGGATCCACTGTTGCTATAGCTCCTCATAGAAACATTAAAATAAGGGTGCATAAGCCAAGGGATCAGTTTGAGTTTGCAGTGGAAAATGTTCATCATTCCTAACAAATGACTCTTCGCTGGGAAGAAATGACACAAGGTTTCAGTTAGGAAGCTGACCCAGTAACAAAAGGTGCTGGTGGACTTTCCTTTCACAGCAGAGACAACAACACGATAATCCACCAAGATCTCTCGTCCATGCGTCAGAATCCAGGCCTGGGGAGCTCATGACAGGGCGGCTGTTGGTTGTTTATGCTCAGTCCACATTCCCCGTGCCAGAGGAATGGCGAGCAGCGGAGCAAGCTGCTATAAATAGCACGGCGAGGCCACGGCCCCCCTTCCCCTGTCACCGGGGCTGCTGTGCCTGAGCCCCCCGGGCCGCTCTCCCCGAGCCCCGGGCTGCTGCCAGCCCCGCGCCGAGCCCGGGCCCCGCACACGGCCCCTCCGCCCGGGCTGCCACCCGCACAGGGGCACCCGCACGGCGGGGCCACCTCCGCCCGGCATCCGCACACAGCCGCCCCGGCTCCCCGCCCGCACGGGGGGCCCGCCCGGCCCCGCCGCCCGGCAGCGCCCCGCACCTACCCAGGGACATGTCGATCTCCTCGGCCCCCGGCTGCGGCCCCGCCGCGGGGCCCGGCGCGGGCTGCGGCCCCGCCGCCTCCATGGCCCCGGAGCGCTGTGCGCTCACTGCGCCTGCCCGGAATGCGCCGGCCCGGCTGCCCCGGCCCTCGGCCCGGCTGTGCCGGCCCCCGTGCCCGGCTGCCCCGGCCCCCGTGCCCGGCTGTGCCGGCCCCCGTGCCCGGCTGCCCCGGCCCCGCACCGCGCGGCCCCTGCGCCGCCTGCGGCCAGCGCGGCTCCCCGCCTGCGCTCAGCCCTGCCCTGGCTGCCTGCCCTCCGCACCCTCCCCGGCGATCCCTTCCATCAGCACCCCCCCTGCATCTCTCTCTGCCTGAAGCACCGTGCCCCAGCCTCTGGGCTGACACTCTTCCGCTTCTCCCTCGAATCCTCCTGCTCCGGGGTTTATGCCAGCGGCAGATGTATCTTAACAACCCGGCAGTCAGTTCTGAGCCATGTGAGCGATGGAATGCCCCTGCTTCCTTCTGAAGACCAGAAAAACAAGGCAACTCTGCGAACAGAGATACTCGTGGCTCATATTCTTGCATGAGGTCTGTTCTCAAATGTGAGCGCCCGGAGGAGGAAGCACTCATGTGGGACTGGTCTCGGGGCAGCACCCCTGTCACACACAGAACTCAGATTCTTCAGGGATCTTTCAGTCTCTGTAGCATTGGTTATGGCACCGAAGCTATTCTTCAGTTTGAATACAAAATGCAAGCTAAACCATCTTCCTCTACTGTAAAAGACAGGTGAAGAAATAAAAAAAGAGATAGGAGAACAATATCTTCCAAAGGGCTGCCATGCATCAAGTGAGGAGCATGCTTTTCTGTGAGGTTTCCATAAGATAAATGCTGTGAAATAAACTTTCTCACCACGTAGGTAATAGGGGCCACACAAATAGCAAACAGTGTCTGTATGTTCTGTGTTTTCAATACAGTGGTTTTTTTCCACCTTCCACTTCAAATGGGAGAGAAATTTCGACAAGCAGATCAATCGGGGTAAGAATTGCCTCCTGGTATGTGTATAGATCTCGGAAAGATCAAGTGCTTCTGCAAGTGTTTGTTTAGGGAGTTGTTCTTTCATGAAAGAAAACAAAAGAACAGTGCTGAGGGAGCAAAAAATAACCTTTGCTGTATTTTGCAGTGACGCTGCAGAATGACCAAGGAAGCAGATTGGTGTGAGATGTGAGGAACTGGGGTTGATACCTTGTTTGCAATGTTCTGTGGTACAATGCTCTGCTGTTCTCTGGGGAACCCGGCTCTAATGTGGCCCTAGCCCAAGAGCCTTCCTCCAAAGAGAATCCTTGAGATTTCCCAGCAATTTAGCCAGAGTATCCAGAGAAGCTGTGGCTGCTGGGAAAGGGCTCGAATTATCCATATAAGGCCAGCTTTTAGTGGTGTCCTGGGAGAGGAGGTTTACGGCTGTATCATTTCTTAGCACCCAAGGAGGGTGCTGGAGCAGGGCGCTGGACAGTGTCCTGCAAAGCAGCAGCTGTCCAGAGATGCGAGGGAAGGGCTGCAGCAGGGGTCTGGAGTCTCCTCGGGTAAGGCCACACATGAGCTGAATGACCCAGGTTTCTGCATGGGACAGCAGCTGGAATTGGTCACTCTGTGAGGTCAGTGTCATGAAAGCTTTCCTGGCTTTCTGTAAAATCTTGGACACTTGTATCTTCAGAAACTCTGGAAGCAACAGCTGAGAGATTTCCAGCAGTGTTTCTATTTGATCACATTTAGTCAAACAAACATTTGGGACCAAAAAAGACAAAGGCAGAGTTTAGAAATGGCAACTTCTAAAATATTCAAAGGACATTCTTTCATGGAACTTAACACAGCTTTTGCAGCAAATTCCACTTCACCAGCTAAGAGGTTTAATTAGCTGCTTTCCTTCAAGTGCATAGCATTAAAGGCAATGATAAAACCTTTCCAAGCCATATTTCTTCATCTGGGAAGTATGAGCTGATATGTGCTCTTATCTCTCAACTGCCAGTCTGTGACCTCTTAACATCTTGGCAAGTGTCCCATTTGCTTAGTATGTCTGAGCACTGCCATCACCTCAGTCCTGAGTAATTTCTCACATCAACAGTGGAGGTGACACCTGCTGGAGTTGGTGAAAAGGCCTGAAGAGCCAGAGCCTCCTCTGAAGCACAATCCCCCTGTCCTGGAGAGGACTGCAGGTGTCTGGCAGACAGATTTGACTCTGCATCCTAAAAAAGGAACTTCAGGAATGTGACTTTCACAACTAAAAAGGGAAATTAATAAATGAACAATGAAAAAAGAAACTATGGGGGAGGGGGAAGTATTTATGTTATGCTTTCTTCTAGAAGTGTTTTGTGTTGACTCGCTGGTACTGTGGCAACAAACCATCAAGCTGAGCTCTCAAAGAGCACTGGGGCATCTCTGTCAAGGGCACCAGGTATTCCTTCCCCTTTGTTAGGCAGGACCAGGCAGGGCACAGGCAGGACCAACTCGTTCCAAAAGAGCAAGTGTTACTTAGGGGCACTGGGCCTTTCAATTTATCAGATGGTCTGCTTGTCATACAATGAAACCCCAAGGAGCCCTAGAAGGCTTTTAGTTAAAACTAAACAAAAATAAACTCAGTGAGAGAAAGGAACACGTGCCAGGAGTCAAACACTTGTATTATCTGAAATGTGTTCTTGGTCTCTAAGTAGATTTAGTGAATCTTCTGCATGTTAAATTACTTGTCATGATTTATTGTTTGTAACAAATCTTACGCCGTGATCTCAAAATTAAAACTGGCCACTTTGTCTTTTATTTGCAGGGGCACCTCATATCACAGTTATTTAATACAAAATTGCAAAATATGTGACTATTCACTTTCATGAAATGGACCCAAAACTACATGACTCAGTTGTTAATAAACGTTTAAGTTTTTTTCTTGGGAACTAAGCCTGAGTGGCTGTAGGAATATGTGTCAAGGAAAGGCTTGTAATCTGCATGCACACATTTTTTATCTGAGGGTGTGGAAGCTTTCCAGCCTCTCCCAGAATTGCTCAAAACACAAACAATCACTTAATTCAATGGGCCAAAACTCTGATCACTTTTGTGACACTGTATTTTGCCCACAAGGGGGATGTTTAGGCCTTTTAATTTATGAGAACCCCAGGACCATCATTCTCTGCTCTTCATGAGGAACACTGGTAGCAGTACAGCTACAATAGCTTGCTGCAAAATTGGTGAAGCACCACTAGAAAGAGCTTATGTTTTATTGTTAGATGCTGAACATGGCCTTTCAGTCATATGTTACCACTTGAAAATCATCTTCTTGAGAAGATGGAAGAAAACAAAACACTTCTCCAGGCTCTTGGAAGAAAATTCTAGTTACACAAATATTTATTTATTTTAGCCATTCCTAGAATGAACTACATTGATGATGATAATTCAGTTTTTATGCAGAATGTATGCACTGTATGCCAAAAAGTGGCTGAGGTACACACATCACTGAGCTCTGTTCAGGGAAAACAAGATCAACCATGGAAAATGACAAAATCCTTGCTTTTCTTCTTACAAATTTAGCAGGTGAAGCCTGCATAGAACAAAACTGAGTTTTTTAGAGAGAGGCTGTTGGCTTTTTCTCTCCCTCTCTCTCTGTATGTGTATTAAAATTGTCCTCTCAGCCTGGCACATGCAAAACCACTGCTACAACACCCATAAGCTGTACCTCTGCACTATGCAGAGTGTCCCACAGTCATCCCATAAAAAAGCACATGAACAGGATGACAGGGAGCTGGGAGCTTCAGTGCAATCTGTAACCAGGCAAGCAACATTCTGGTAAATGGAGATCCACAGGTACACCACCCATGGCCGTGCTGCTTGTTGTCATGTAGGAGTAGTTTCAGTTTATGCTGCTTTTAGGGATCTCTCAATGTTAAAGTAAACCTTCACTGAAAGGGCTACATTTCTAATCTCTCCAAGAAACAAGCAAGTATGCTACTGCACAGCAAACAAGTTATTCAAAATGGAATGAAAGGACAAATGCTGTTTCAAATCACACCAAAATGCTCAGCAAAGGACAAAGGCCTCTGCAGTACTACAAGGAGATACTTGCAGTGCATATAGCTGGAATAGGTGGGGATTGAAATGGTGTCTTTAAGGAGAGGTGCTCCCCTCCCCACTTGCCTTCAGAACTGTTTCCTCGTGCTTAATGAAGCATTGCTAGCTGTGCAATGAATCAGATGCTCCCAATGGGAAAGATATTGGGAATATTCTTATTAATGGATCTGTTCTCTCATTGTGGTCTGTACAAAAAGACTTAAAGAATAGATATTGCTTGCCAAGGCAGCTAGACAGAATCCTGCCTGCTTCTTTTCTATTCAAGCATCAGATGCTGGAGTATTTTGAGCTATTTCTAGCTCTTAAAAATGGTGTTTCAGATAAATGCTGCCCTTTAGCAGAGATAGAGTGGCATTTGCCTTTTGATTTAAGAAGGAATATATGTATAATTTGCTTACTTCACTTTCAAAATGGGCCAGATGGTGCCACTTTAGTATGAATCTTGAATCCAGGTATTTGGAGATTATTGTAACTGCCTGTGGGAGACTGCACACCCGCAGGTCTCAAAGTAGAAAAGCAATATCCATGACACCTACAGCATGTGCTGATAAGCAAAATAAACACAAAGGATTTGAAGAGGCATCAAGGATATGGCACCAGGATCATGGGATTGTTGAAGGAACAGTGACTGTTACCTCAGGGTCTCACCCATGGAGGAGTACTGAGTGCACTTGTAAAGAAGCACAGCAAGAACAGTAGGAAAGCTCTCGTTTAATTGCTTAAAGCAAAAGGAAGTCTCTCAAAGATGCAAAAAAGGTCAGTGCTGACATTTCAGGAGGATTTAAGTAAATAGCAATCTAGACTGACAAAGACCTGCTGTGTGTTCACCTCAAGGACTTTACTCAGGAACACCGAAAGCTTCAGGGCTCTCCCTGCTGTTGACAATCCCTGTTGCTTGGCCAGAGGTGCCAGAGCTTGTGTGGCCTGGCAGAAGTCTGCCAGCACTGTGGAGGTGTGAAGGGAGCATCACTCGCCCTGGGCAGCACCTCGCCTTGTCACTGTGCTCTGATGTCCTCACCACAGGCACCGGGCTGCTCTGGGACACAGCCTGCAGCACACGCTGCAGAGTGACAAAGGTGACTGAGGACTCCGCTCTTGCTGTCCCTGCTGTCATATTCAATTTCACACCAACGCTACAGATAATCCTGTCTGGCTCTCTGCAGAAGGCAGAGCCCTGGGGAACTCGGGGTCTGTGAGCAATGATGCTGAGCAGGGCTGAGAGGAGGAGCAGCAGCAGGCAGAGCAGCAGGATGAGCACACAGCTCTCACTCCCTTGTTCTGAGCATGCCTTGGGCCAGCTGTGCCAAGGGCTACCTCACTGCAAGAGTTGTGAGTAATCACATCTTGCACTCCACATTGAAAGTTAGATAGATCAAAGCCTGATCTAGATCTCATTCCTTGAGGCATTAACATTAAATTTGTTGAAGTCATATCTTCATGAGTTTTCATCTCATCTGGAGCAGATGTGGGTAACCACAAAGACTTTCAAAGTGGAAACTCTTCATGGCAGTGTGGGATTTTCAGAAATTTTCAAACTCCTGAAACTTGACTCTGTTGGGCTGCAAGAAAATATGTTTGTCTTGTGCAGTGTCATGACAACATCTGAGGGTTTCCACCTCTTCCTCTACTCAGCTTCCATAATGAATAAGAAAATGCAGCAATCTCTGTTTTCCAGGAGAAAGTGAGGGATGGCACAGCTATGGCTTACTGCTCATTGTGCCAGGAAGGTTGGTTTGGGGAGCCTTCTGCCACTAGACTAGTAACTCTGGTTTTGCTTGTGAAATGACAAAGAAAGGAGGGCATGAGAAAAAAGAACTGTTGAAAGGCTGTAAAATTATAAATAAAAGTAATTAGACCATAGCATTGCAGACATCTTTTCTGGTTCTGCAGCTATTGGAGGTGATAAATGATCCCCACAGGGAAATCTGCTCTACCACAGGAACATGCAGTCAGCTTTCAAGCTTTTGCTTGAGTCAGCAGCATTTGCTCAAGACAGTTTGCAGATTGGGAATTTTTGGTGAACAGTTAGGAAAAGCCTCAGATATTATTCCAGCCTACAGTTCAGTTCCTTTTAAGATGTGAGACTGTGTCTGAGCAGACTGAGCAAGCTTGGCTTGCTTTTTGTATGAGCACATGCAGGTACAGTGAGTATTTGGTTAAAGATAAAAAGGCCCCAAATATATGAGAACTCGGGTGACAAAAACATGTTTAAACTCTTTGGTTAATTGGTTAATTTGGTTAATTTGTCAGACTTATTTCATACAAAGAGAGTTTAACCTCTTTCTTTTTCTAAGTTGGGCTCTAAAGAGCAAGAGGCTGAGTGATATGGCTGAGAGGGAGGACAACCAAACTGCACCTTTGAGCTGGCCCTGTGCCATGCAAAATGCTTAGGAAACTCAGAGCAACTATCTCTAACATTTAGTAGAATTTATGTGCTGGAGCTGGTCCAGGCTCCTACTCTGCTTCACTCTTGCCAGCTGCAGAGCTACTGTGCCTCCTGCTCCATGTCTGCAGACAAAATCATCCTACACACTTGGCCCAGCACCAGTCTGGGTTTATTCACCCTCCACCCTCTCTGGCTGGAACCTCAACCAAGGGCAGCAGTCAGCAGTGTTTATACAGGTTGGCCTGATTTTCTTGTTGGGAATCCAGGGAATGATTGTTTTTTTCAGGGCAAGAGCAGAAGCTCTGGCCCAGCCAGAGTGACTGGCAGATATTCATCTGAAAGCTTGAATGCCACAGGCCCCAGCAGTACCCACGGCTAAGGCCAGAGGAGGCAGCCAGCCACACAGTTTGCAGGTGGCAATGGGGCCTTTTCCCCCCACAGCAGCATTTTGCACACAGAGCTCTTTGCTGGAAGGGCAGTCTGCGTGCCAGGACAGGGAGATCCCCAAACCCACACAGCGCTGCACGGAGCCCTTCGCTGTTCAGGACCTGCTCTGTGATGCTGGCTCATTGGTTCTGCTGAATGTCACCCAGACATCAGCCACACGGTATTTCAGGTCTGGTCCTTTAGTGATCAAGAATGGCTCAGCTGTCTGTCAGTGACGTTGCTGGCATTGCTGCCAGTCTCTTCCATACCCCCTAGAGAGGGGATTTCCCTTAGACCCCCCAATTAGGCATGACATATGCATGCAAAACTAAACAAAAAACCAACCCAATCCGAATCAAGAATTCAAGGATCTTCCTGAGGTTTGAGACTTGAAAGCAGATTCTGCTCATCAAACGTATGACAACTGCATAAAAATGTGGGTCTGTGAGGCTTTCTATAGCATTTCCTAATCACAGCTCCAGAGCCATTTTTGGAAGAGCACCTAAGAAGGACTGATTAAATGGTAGGAGAGGTAATTATCCATGCATCCAGTATGGCAGCAGCTCTGTATCTTTTTATTCAGGTAACTGGGCCCTGGACCTTGCAAGGGGCTTCTGATTGATGTCTCTCCACTGCTCTTTCACATTCGGAGCTCGGCGCATTCGTGTCTGTGGGGCTTTCGTGAGCGTTCCTTCACCCACTTGAGGGTGAGCCGCTCTCTCGTCTTGCCTTTGTTCTGACACGGACGATTGGCGGGCGATTTCTGCAGTCCGCGCCCGGCTCTGCCGGTGCCCGGGTTTGCGAGGCAGAGGCCGCGGAGGCTCCGATGCCGCCGGCACAGGAGAGCTGCGGGCCTGAGGAGCGGCCGGTGCTGCGCGGGGCCGGGGCAGCGGCGCGGGCAGCGGCGAGCGGCGCGTGAGGGCAGCGGCAGAGCCGAGCGGCCCCGCGGCCGGGCAGGGCCGCGCTCGCAGCGGCGCCGGGGCTGCCGAGCCGATGCTCCCCGCGTTCCTTGGGCTCCGAGGCTCCCCCGCAGCCGCGCCCTCCGGAACGGCGCCCACCGCGCCCGCTCCCGTCCCGACTGCGGGACCCTCCCTCCCGGGCTCCCCCCGCTCCCGGGATGCCTCCGTTGCCAAGAGGATCCCGGTCCCGGTCCCGATCCCGGTCCCGGTCCCGATCCCGGTCCCGGTCCCGATCCCGATCCCGATCCCGATCCCGATCCCGGTCCCGGTCCCGATCCCGGTTCCTCAGCCCCGGCAGCGCCCCCTAGCGGCACACGAGCCCTCGGGCGCACAGCCGCACGCCTCCTCGGGAAGCCCCGCCCCTTGGCGCCGCCGCCGCCGGGGATTGGTTGGCGCGGCCGAGGGGCGCCGCGAAGCCCCGCCCCGTGCCGCGGCGCCCCCTGCGGGCCCGTCGGCGCCTGCGCAGCGGCCCCGGCCGTTGTTGTGGAGGGGCCGGTCAAGATGGCGGCCGGGCAGGGGGGCGGCGGCGGCAACAACGGCAGCGGCAGCGGGACGGCGGCCGGGAGCGGAGCGGCGGGGCTCGGCATCCCCGCGCACCTCACTCTCTCCTTCTCGTCCGGGCCGCACTGGGGCGCGGCAGCTCTGCCGCAGTCGCACACGGTGCGCAGCCTGGAGCGGGCCCTGGAGGAGGCGGGCAGCTCGGGCATCCTGTGCCTGAGCGGGAGGAAGCTGCGCGACTTCCCCGGCAGCGGCTGCGACCTGAGCGACACCACGCAAGCAGGTGAGGGGGCCCTGGCAGCGCCGGGCCGGGGCTGCGGGCGTCCAGCGGGGCCGCTGCGGGCCCGGCGCTGAGGGCGGACACAGCGGACCCGCTGTGGTGGCCGCTGGGGCCGGGCGGTGGCGGGTGCGGGGCCCGGGTGCGGGGATGCAGCGGGGGGATCCCCGCGGTGGCAGGGCAGGGCTGTGGGCGCAGCCGAGGGGGTGACACGGGAGCGGCCGCTGTGGGTGATGAGCGGGGATCCCGCAGGGCGCGGGCACTGGGGGGCAGCGGGGAGGCTCCGCGTCTGGGGGGATCTCCGTGCAGGCACCGGGCCGGGGTGTGGAGCATGTGGGGCTGCGGTGTCGGGGCTTCCCTCTGGGCGCACTGGGGCCGGTTCTGCCGCGTGAGCGTGCGGCGAGCGTCCGTGCAGGTGTGGGCTGTGAGCGGGGCACGCTGAGCCTGCGGTGTGCGAGCGGAGCGAGTCACCGGGAGGTGCCTGGGGAGGCAGGGGGCGAGTGTGACTCTGTGTGAGCGTGTGAGCAAGCACCGGGGTGTGTGTGCGCGTGGAAGGGCCCAGGTTTCTCTATGTGTGTTGTGTGTGCGGGGGCACACGGCCTTGCGGGCGGAGGGGCTCCCTGCACAGCCCGCCCTGCGTGTCCGAGCTCACTGGTGCTCGGCGTTCGGCGGGTGGAAGTCGCTGTCCCCCCGGGTGGTTGGAGCGGAGCCGGCGCTCTCGGTGCGCCCGGGCTGCCGGCTCCGGGGCTGTGCGGGGCGAACAACGGCTCCGTGCGCGGCGAGGAGATGCTGCGGTCTGTGTGCCTGCAGGGAAGAGGGGAGGTCTCAGGGAATCGGGCATTTGTCCCCTGTGTCGGTCCATACGTGCCTTTACGATGGGTAATTGCAGTTGGTGTGTCCGGAGCAGGGTGTGCAGGGTGAGGGGAGCGCTTGAGTTCGCGCTCGGGGGAACGAGAGCTCCGTGTTGTGGTTGGGTTGTACCTTCAAGGGTGTCTGATCCCTTGCGGTAAAAGCTGTATCGCCTGGGGTATCGCCGTCCCCGCTCAGCGGGAAGGTTGTTCAAAGTGCGGGTGCGAGGGATGTGTGAGCATCCAGCAGTGAGTGTGGAGGGCTTGGTGTGTTCACCGTGTTGGATATCGTGAGTGTGGGCCTGGATTTACCCAGGCTTTTAGGTGAAGTAAATATGGAGGCGTTTTTCTGTATGCTTCCTGGAAAACAAAGCTACCTTTTCCACGGAGGTTCTCTCATATTGTGGCTCATCTCCATTTGCTTGTGGGGTTTTTTGCTGCTGGGGTAGTTGCTGAAAGTGGATAATTTTAAACAATGTGCTAGACGAAAATATTACTGGGAGGCCCAGGATCTTTTGTTCACAAATAGTAGTGGCTTTTGAAAATGTTGTTTGAGTGAATTGATGCTGGGGGGGGGTTGTTTTGGGCCTTTTCTCTCTCCGTGGGTTATGAATAGCTGGCATATTGTTTGGAATAGGAAACTGTCCGTGGTGGTACCTGGAAATAAAAAGAAGTTATATGAAATAATGGAAGCTTCAGTTTTCTATGTAGTAGCATAAAAATGTATTTAGCATTGTTGTTGGTCACTGCTTTGTGTAGCTATTTAAGAACCAAAGCACTAGGCATGTAGGCAGTCTGTTATTAAAAAGACTTTCTGTATCCTGAAGCTGGAGCATCAAGGGTCTGTACTTTTTGTTTGCTTCTAATTATTGCTGTGTGCATTTTGGTAGGGGTTTTTTGTCCATCTATTTTGAATCTCAACGTTTGAGTCAGAGCTGTCTACAGTGATCTTGTCTCTGTATTGTAGGATGTAGTAGAGTCCAGTTATTTCCATCAGGATTAAATTGTTATTGTGAATAGTGGTGTGAAAATGTTTTTAAGGGCTGTCTCTGGCAAAAATAGCTTTACTACTTGCTGTCTGAAATCCTGTACTAAAGAGTTAAACTGTATCTGTGTAAGTACCGTCTCGGGAGAATCCTGATTTAGTGTAGTCCTGGTTTGTGAATGAATCCTGGTGAAACTTGAATTTTAGATGTCTTTCAAAAGGTGCTTTTAAAAAAAGACCTGTAGTCTGTATTTTGACTTGATCTGTAGAAATTTTTGTCAAGTGGGTAAATGGTGTTCTGCTGGTGAATCATGGACATCCTTGACAGTGTCAGTGTGGCCTGGAGCTCCATGGGGAATTAGCAGCTGCCCCAGAGGCAACAGTCATGCAGTAACTGGTATTTCTGAAACAGTTCTCCCTGTTTCACATACAAATATCCCCATGAACAAGGCTCTGGACTGAGGAGATGGGGGCTTGGGTCACAAATATTTCCAGGGTTTCACTTTCTGTTTTATGTAAGTGACTCTGAAATTCAATTCTGTGGTGCTTGAAACAAATGCTTTAAAAACACAGTCTCTGGCCAGTGTGGATGTAAACAATTTCTTTTCCATATCACCAGCCCTTAGGCAGTAGGATCTGCAGTGTTACTGTAAACCCAGAATATTCTATCTTTATATCAGTAAAGTCAGCAAGAGCTATGTTGAAGCACAACTTCTGTTGATTTATCAAAAATAGCTTGGGAATTTATTTTGCATCTAACTTACATAATGGCTTGCCAATACTTAATTTGCAAATACTGAGGCATCTTTTTTGTATTTTAAATTATGTGTCTAAAGCATAGTGACCATATCTGGCTGTTTAGCTATTTTTGTTTGTTTTTAACTGTGAATTGTCCTTGCCACACTTTGGCCAGGAAATCCTTATTTTATTATTTATCTGAATTTGTCTTCTGGCTGCCCAAACAGATCTTGTGCTGCTTTTAATGAACTTCTGAAGAGAAAATAAAATCATAGTTCTTGAGATATCAAGAGATATCTTGAATATTGCAGTAATTTTATGTGTAACTTTGCTTCTGTCTGTATGAACAGCATTAGGCCGCCTGGCAGTTAAGTAATTGAGTCTATCACATCAGTGTAATCACAGTCTGCTTAGCTGAAGAGTTCTGTTTGCTGTTTTGTTTTTTTTACAGATAGTTCAGTCTGACAGTATAGCACGGAACCTAAGACAACCTGTGCCTTTAACGATTTTGCCCCTTTTTGGTGAGCACCTTTAAGAAATGAATTTAGTAAATAGGGAAGGTGCGTGATCGACAGCTCCAGAAAATGCAGTGGTGCCAGCAGGCTTATTTGTTTATGGCTTTGTCACAGCAGCTTCAATTCCCACCTCTTAATTCTGAGGGAACTCCCAGGCAATTATAAGTAGGTGAATGATTGCCTGTAAATAGATGAATGTTGAAATTTCTCCTTTCTCACCTCTGCTTTGTCCTCATAGCCTGGAGGAGTAACACCAAGTGTATTCCAGTATGACGGGAGTGAGACCTCCTGTCATGGCCAGTACCATAGTCCATAGCATTGTTATAGAGACCATTGTCACCGTCACTTGCATGTCTTTGACTTTTTTTACATCCTATTTCTGGCCTTGCTAAGGTATATTGTCATTCATGTGATTACAGATCAAACCCCCAAGGCTTAATACTGAGTGTGAAATGCATAAGCATGTTAATTTATAATGCAGTTCTGCCTCTACAGTATGCGCTTCTAAACCAATTATATTTTCCTTTCTGAATAAAATTATTTGTGTTGGTGCAGCCAATGTTGATTAAATTGAGGACAGTGGTAACTGAAGAGCAACAACAATCCAATATTCAGCTAAAAAAATAAGCATTCATATAGGATGTATATCTTAAATCTCGGTTACATTCTGGAAATCAAATGCCTTGCAAAATGTGGTTCTTCAGCAGCATTTCCTTCAGATTTGAACAAAAAGAGGAGCTCTGATTCTATGTTTTTTGGAGCAGAGGAGTCAGTGTTTATGCTCTGAAATGCATCTGATGCAAATCTGGAAGTGACGCAGTTTATAAACAATTATGGAAGTTTTCCACAGGGTTCTTACCGCCTGTCCAGTGTTTGGGCAAAGCAGAAATGAGCTGTGTGTGCTTGAGGCTTTCTTGCTGAGGGCCACTGTAATGGATCCTGGTTAAGGATACTTGGTGTGATGGGCAAGTTCAGTGACTTGAAGGTAAAAGAACTGATTATTACTATTTGCCTGCCTAAAAGGATTGCATTATGAAGAATACTGCCTATATCTTAATGTTTAAAAACCCAATAAATTTAGTGTTACAGCCTTATCTGAAACACTCACCTACAAAAAACATGCAACGTGTAATTTTTGGGTTATTACCATCTCCATCCATCAAAATTAAATTTGCCATTGTGTTGACTATTTTTGTGGTTTGAAATATCCAACATCTAAGGTTTGTAATATTTCTGTTTTGATCAACTAAGGAACTTTTTTGGATACATGTTTCTACTTGTTACTGATTATTTGCAGAGGTGGCAAATAATTTAGATTGTGAATTGTATTGCAAAATCTTGTGTGATAAAGAATAATGGAGTAGCTTTTGCTTTTTGAGATACTCTTTTTGGTGAAGTGTGTTTTCCCATTTGAGTTGTGCTACTTAGTTGGAGCTGATTCAAAAGTACATACTCATATTCCCAGCAAGGCTGGCATTTAATGCCGAAATCTGTCCTTAGCAAAAAGGTAACTAAATCAGGGCTGAAGGCTGGAGTTCCACAGAAGATGTGAAGTTACTTGATTTTTTTTTTTTTTTTTGGTGATAAAATAGTGGAATGGCTGTGGGAAGAGACTTCTGAGTTCTCTGCTGTTCTGTAGCTGTCCAGCAGTCTGATGTTCAGCATTCTTCCAGCCTGGCATTGTTTGCCACTTGGTAGGATAATGTGCTCACAGGTCTAGAGGAGGTCTCACACTTCAGGTGAAAATAAAAAATAAAGTCTTATACTCTAGTATAGAACTAAAATAGTTCAGTTCTTGGCAGACATGATTATCACAAATGTGTTTCCAAGTGTCAATGACTGACTTCTGAAAAAGTGTTTGTGTGGTTCAAAGGCTTGAAGGAGCCCTGAGCCTCGGCTCACTGGCAGCTGAGCAGGCGGTGTGACTGCACAGGAGCAAACCCCCGACCATCTGGGTGTTAAACCAAGCGCTCCTGCCATTTGTCACTTCAGCACCGCTCCCGTAGGTGGAAGCAGGATGTAGTGACCAGAACTTTTTTTGAAGACTGACCTAGAACTAAAAGGTTTCTGAGAGTGTTTGCTCCAAGTTGTTACATGCACTAATGAGAGGTACTGTAGAATGATTTTTAAGCTAATAGGAGAGGCTGCAGCCATTCTTCAACGCTGTCATGAGGTCTGGCATGAGTAGGACAGAGTCAGTGGGAGGCACCAGCCGGTAAGAGCAGATGCTGAAGTTGCTACAGCAGGGGCCTCCCGGTCTCAGGAGGAGGTGCTGGAATGGTTAGTAGACCCTGTTCACTCAGTGTCCTGGTTCAGGGCAGATTTGGGAGAGAAGCCCCAAAGGGGCTCCTCTGGAAAAGCAGATTCAATTGGCCCCTCCCCCCGACCGGTTCGGGAGAAAATACCTCCTTAGAGAAAAGTGGAAAACCCCTGGTTATTAAACAATAAAACCTAAACAATATTGAACAGTAAAACCTCTTGCTGCTCCAAAACAGCTGTCAAACTCAGAAAAGCCCCCTCCCCGGGCTGCAGCTCGGCTCACTCAGTCTCTTGGCAGTGCCTCCGGCGCTGGAAATGCCGCGGCCCAGGCCCGGCCCGGCGGCGCAGGTGCGAGCTGCCGCTGCTCTGCTGGGTGTTCGGGCCAGAGCAGGGTTAACCAGCTCCAAAGAAAAGGGAAAGAACCACACTCCGGGCAACTTCTTTGCCTCAGCTAGCTAAAACTAAACGAAACAAAGGAGAGCTCTGTCCCGCTGTCTGTCCGTCCGCAGACAGCGCAGTGCAGGAGCAGGAATGTGGAGGAGTGAGAGCAGTGTCTGGAAACAAACTGCGCGCTTCTTCCTCCCCCTTCACTCTCTGGAGCAAGCCTGAAAGGTGCAAAACCTATTATTCACCATAAACAGAACAAGACGATTGGGGATAAAAGCATCATACAGTCAACCGAGGACACTCAGTGCTCATGGACTGCTGGATTACTCAGTTTCTTCAGGTTTTTTTCTGCTTTGATCTTAATGCAGTTGCCTTGTTCTCCAATGTTCTTTGTTTTCCAGCAGTTTAGCTTACTTCAAAAATATTTCTGCTCAGTTTATCCAGTGACAAACCATTTTATCTGCACAAAAGATAAGTCATGTAGTAAACACTGATTACTGCAGGTTGGTTGTAGCTTGTCTCATGTCTATTTAGATTGTAAGCTTGTCAGGACAAAGGTTTGGATGTGTGTTACTGAGCATACAGAGGCTGCTGTAAGTGTTGGGAATTTTGTGTATATTTGAGATATTCCTTAATAAACCCAGGCTTTGCTTCATTGCCAGATGAGGATTACTTTTCCTTTATATTACTTGTCTGTGAGACAGAAATTTGGAATTAAAAATTTTCAAAGCCAGAAAAGAAATTGTCAGCATTAAACCGATCAATGATGGTGAGTTTAAGTGGAAGATGCCCTGTGCTGTAATATGGCAGCTTAAGAAGTCTTGCTAACTTGTCAAGAAAATACTCTTTCTGGTAGTAAAGCATTTTAAGAATTATACTCTAGACTAAATACCCAAGTGCCAAAACAAAAAAAGCTTCCAGTGGGATTTTCTGCTTACCAGTTCAAACTCTGAAAGGTTTGTGGAGCCAAGACACTTTCAGTAATGGAGAGGAAAATAATCCTTGATGTGAAGTAATGGATTATGTCCTTTTGACATGCTATGTGAATTTACACCTTCACACGCCAGACTGAGGAGTGATCCTGGTTATGCATTCTTTCTTTTCCATTGAAATCATGCTGTGCTAAAATAGCTGAACACACTCCAGAGTTGGAGCACTGTGTTATCTTGTTTTGGAGATGTCTGGACCTTTCTAATGTTGCGATGTGGCGAAGAATTCATCTGTTGAGTTCATCCTCACGTTGCAAAATGTAGAATATGTAAAATTTTCTTGAGAAAGGATGTTCCTTGATCTTTGTGTACTTTCAAGCCTGCTCAGCAAGGAGGGTAGCAACTAACAGGTAAGACCTAAGTGATGTCCAGATGTTAAAAAAACAAATTAGTGGTTTATGAATTGCCTTTGGATTTAGGGCTTGACAGGCTTCAGTGATCTCAGATGTGGGGGCAGTTAACAAGGCTTGGGAAGAAGGATGTAACACTGACAGTGGACGCAGGAAGTGCGGAACACACGTCACAAGGATAGTTGGCAGAACCCCCAAGATAAGGATGAATCCTATAAAGCCAACTCGGCATCTCTGCTGAATCAGTTCTGAGTGGATCAAAGGTAATTCTGGCAGGGGGAGATCACAGCAGTGACTGATGGACCACCAAGCCAAGAAGCCCACTGACCCAAAGGAAGAGAGACTGGGCACATGGAGTAATTAGCATGAGAAACAAGAGAGGTCCTTAGCCCATGGAAGATAGAGCGCTGATTGTAAGGAGAACTATGTAACTTGCAGCCAATGAACACTAATTCCTTTCTTTGCTAAAATGTATAAATAATAAGAAGTTTTGACAGTTGGTGTGCTTGACTTGCAGAATACCCCTGAGCACCCAGGCTTGCACAACTCTGAAATAAATAATCAGTGCCTCTCAAGTGTGCTTGTTGCACCTCAAGTAGCAAATCTGATTTGTGTGGACAACACTGGCAGTGCTGTGCAGCAGATCAACACCAGCACGCCCCCAACTTGTTCCAGCCTTTAGATCAGAGCTTCTGGTGTAGTTTTCTACTGGTAAAGATTTCAGGAAAAACCTCACATACCTGAACCAACATGTGGTGAGCAAAGGCAGCTTACATGAAAAACAAGAACTGCCAATTTAGATATGTTCAGTGTGGGTGCACCCAGTGTAGACTGGGAGACTGGGCTTAGTGAGGGTGGGCTGGAATAGTGGGTTCCTTAAGGCTGCTTTGATTTCAGAGCCAGTGTGCTGCATCTCAGTTCTTTCTGCCTGGTAGCAGAAATGTGAGAGACAACCATTGATTGGTCTGGCAAGTTACAGAAACATTTCTGTCATGTGGAAGAACTGTTCAGTCTGACAGGGTGTTTTATTTTTTATTGAAGTCTCAAAAGTAGTAAAAGTGTATTTTTAAAAAGCATTTTGTTTTTTGTGCAGAAGTATTGATTAGCATGAAAAGCCAAGAACTCAGATACTGTCAAAAGGAATTTCTGGTTGCCTGTACAGCCCTTCCTCTCTACTTGATGAGAAAACTCAATTATGTGGTTCTTTGTTGTCATTTTAATTGCACAGATCAAGTCTGTAACTAAACTTAGGGGCAGGGAACCATAAAGCAGGTATTTCCTAGATCTTCAGTTGTTGGATTTAGAATCCAAATACCATTTTGATATCTGTTTGTAATACCTTTTCACAAAACTAGAAGTTATTCCACACTGTCAAACGCCTAGTTGAAAAAAAAATAAAAGCTGCTGTTAGCCACCTCTAGTCCTGGGAGTGTTTTTTCTTTCATTTAAACAGAGGACAGACTGCTTCTACTTGACTTGAGTATACACAACAGATAAAAATCAAGTTAAATACTGCTACATAAGCTTTTAAGAGTAGACTTCAAATGTACGTAGCTTTCCTTGACAATTTGCAGTGAGTTAAGTTCCTGAGAGCTACAGGGTTTTGGCAGGTCTTCTCAGCTTCCTTACTGTGCATAGGAGCTGATGGGTGCTCAGTTTCTTCTGTGTTGTCCCTCACCATTGCTCTTGATGTTGGAGAGCAAATGTTGTTTTCTATGGGAAAGACACAGTTTCTTAGATTTATGGTGCTTTAATTCTTGAACATTCTTTGCCAGTAAGTTCAAAATTGTTGGTCTCCTTTGCAACTGAAGTAGTTGGTGTTTTTATCAGTATAGGAACTCATTCTACATCTGGATGTATTCTAATTGTTCATTGCTTCATTTTGCAACATAAGTAAGTCTGAAGAATTCTGGGGTTTATCATTTAATTACCCAGGTTTGTTTTTGCTTTGAAGGGAAAATTTAAAAACATTTCTGTCACTCATCGTACATTAAGATTGGAATGTGAGACTTCAAGTAGATATGTAGAGTTTGAGGGAAATGCTAGAGGGACATCCCATTTGAGGTGAGCTTGGGAAGCTGAAGACTTCCTTTCTCCTGAGGCACCTTCTCCAGTTTGTTGAGAAACTATCCAAGGCAGAAAGAGATCTGTCTGCTGCGACTAACCACAGCGATGGCACTTAGCATGAACAAACCCATTTCATTGTTTATGTAACAAAGCTTTCTTCAGTCAGTGGTTTGTGGACATTGACAGCTTGTGCCTCCTGCAGAGACCACATGCAGGTGTTGCTGTAGTGTTTGAGGCTACTTTTTCCTTCTCCAGAATCATCTTGCATCTGACAGACAAATGAGTTTTACCCATGTTCTGTGCAGTGATCTCAGATTCATGTTTAGATTGACTAAAAGAGTATCTTTGGGATCAGGTCTGAACACTTGTTTTTAAGCATCTGTTGTCTTCTGTAGGATTAATTTTGCAGTTACAACTGTTCTTAGATTTTGGTTGGCTTCAGCTAAAGCATTGCTAGGAAAATTTACCTGTGATGAATTAGGAGAGCAGTTCTGGGTTTTGTGGGGTGAGGAATGTGGAGGTTTTATCATCTAGTTTCTTAATACAGTTTTGGAGCAAAAGCCTGACACCAATATCCTTGATCAGCAAGGTATTTTTATGAAAAATATTATAAAAAAATCAAGATGAGGTTCAGTGTAAATTTCCTAGCTGAGCCTGTTATTTCAAATTCAACATGTAGTATATGTAATATGTGAATATAGAAGGAACTCTACTGGCTTAAATAAAAGGCCAGTCTGTTGTATCAGCATGCTCCTGATGGGAAGCAGTACTGCATCCTTAGGGAAAAGTGCAAAACCAAGGCAGATGTGATGGTAATACTACTTAAATACCTGGCTGCACACTCCTGTAACCTGACGGCTTGAGCTTTTTGTTTTCCCTCTTGATCGTGGCTTAAATTGATAGAAGATAACTTCTCACTTCCTGTAGCTTCCCTTCCAGACTGATTTCCTAGAATTCTTTCCTTTTCTTCTTTCTATATAGTGTTTTTTAATCACCATCTTATAGTAACTAAAGACTTTACTTTTTCTGTCAAAAGAAAACTAAAGGGCAAACCGACTTCTTCATATTTTTCTAGTTCCTCTTTCAAATTTAACCTTAGTAATGGTGTACTTCTTAGTTTCATTGTTCCTGCAGAGATAATGTATTGAAATACCCTGTGATTCATGAGCAGGCATGGGTAGTGTCTTCTGGTTAGTCCTCACATAACACTTCCACTGAGAGTTTTCCAGTCTACTGGTTAAGCAAAGGATTCCTATAATGTCACTTCTAGAGGAAATGTCAATCTAAATCATCTGTGGTTCTGCATTTAGCACTTTCCTTGCTCCTCCAGTGTATTAACCCTTACAAAGCCATCCTCAAGTGCTAGCAGCCTGCTTTCAGGTGAAATGGAAGCTGTCTTTTTTTATAGAGGAGCACTCTATTCCTAAAGTTTCTTCCTTTTTTCAGACTGTATTTTCTTGGTCATCTGTTGTATTATTAGTCTTCAAAAAGTACCTAAATTGCATACGTTTCACATCTACATTTTATTTACCATAATAGGCAATACTGTCTCATAAACTTCTTGCTTGATATGAAAATGGTTTTGGAGTAGAAATCATCCTTTAGTTTGGATAAAAATAGCTTTACTTGATTTTAAAAAGCTGCAAGTACATTCAGTATGAGAATATTGTGGAAAACTGTAGATACTCAAATCTTTCTCTTCATAAAAGTCAGGACCAACCCCTGGAGTTATTCTAATGCTGTTTTGCAATGATGGAATGAAAAATTGCTTGGAATAAAAGTCATGCTATCTCCCACCTCTTTATTTACCTTTTTTATTTTATTGTTGAAAGATAGTGGGTGTCATTGCCTATTATAATAGGATTTCTGGGTTTCATAATAAAAAAATGCACTCCTTGCCCCACAGTGTCTTCGAAGGCATTGTTTCCAGAGAAGTGGTTTCTACAGTAGTACACAAATACGGTGCCCTTGATATGTGTTTTGGTGTGCAGCTGTATGGATTCTGTACCTGGGCACACTGAGAGGTTCCAGCCAGACTGTGCTGCTGTGATTTGTGTCAGGCCAGGCTGGAAACCACAGCTGCATTATGTTCCCTGTAGGCTATTACACCCTTGGTCCACTTGTCCAGAGCAGAGTCTTGGTGCATCCTCTGCTTGTTGTCTGGCCTTGCCTCTAGATTTTATTTCTGCAGAAGAAATAGCAAAGCTGTTTTTAACCTGGGACTTTACAAGATGTGTGGTTGAGGTGTGGCTGGAAGCAAATACAGCAGCAAAATTTTTGTGGTGCCCTTGAACCTTCTTGTTCAGGTCTACAGTGCATCTCCTGGGACAGTGGCAGTAGGGCGGGATTCTCTCTTTTGTTTTGTGGACTAGATCTTTGTACCAGCCTTCAGTCACCTTTCCAGCTGCTGATAAAACCAAATCAGGAAGAGGCTTAAAGCTGGGGTTTTTTTCACGATGGGGTTGTATGAACGGCTTCAGCATGTGATGGAGGTTGTAGAACTGGGCCAGCAATAAAACTGTGGGCATCTCTTGTGCATGCAGGTGTTGCACTCTGCTGAATATTAGAACAAGAGAGCATTTGTTTAAGAAGGGTTTTGCAGAAAACCTTCGTGTGAAAGCTGTCACTTTTCTGTAACATTCTGAAAACTGATATAGTGGAAAACTGAGAATGAACTTCACTGGTTGTGAAAACCTTCTCAAGCATGCTATTTTTTTTTAAATAAACTTTTTAGGTTTTGTTGAGATGTTCAGTTATTTTTTTGTTGAGAAGTTCAGTTTTAGTTAACTTTATTCCATTTTTCTCACAGTTCATTAGGAATGCCATTCCTTCAACCTAGGAACATATTTTTCTGCCTCTTGCAGGTAGAGTTTGCAGAATTCTGCATCAGCAGTAGATACTCTGATTTTTAGGAAGACTTTGTGATGCCTAAGCTTGAGAATGTTTTTTTAGAAATAATGGAATGACAGCCAGAAAGTACATAAAATTTCACATATTCTAGACTTCAAGAAGTGAAGTTAAAGCTACTACCAAAAATAACGCCCCAGGAAGATGGTGTTTCATGGTACCGGTCCATTTTGTTTGCTGGTCACCTGCAGCACGCTGTGGAGGCCGTTCCCTCTGCTCAGCACCCTGGTGTCCTACGTTCAGCCTGTTGTGTGCAGCATCACAGGGTGTTCTCTGCACAGCTTTCCTCTACCCTTCTGTCCTGTAGCTCTTGCTGCTGTGAGCAGGGATCTGCCACAGGTAAGCCTTTGTTCACACCATGAATGTGTGTGAGCTATGTGAGGTGAGCCTTTATTCACTCTGGGTGTCTGCCAGGGGAGGTCCTGGCTCTCATCCCATCCCTCCAGCTGGGTGCTGTCTGTGCCCTTCCTGAAGGCACATTCTGTCCTGTTCGCCAGTGATGAAGAAGCTAAGCAATATTGATTGCAGTGTTGACCCTGAGAAATGCTGCTCGTAGCTGGTTTGCCAGTTAAACTTCAGCTTGTTGAGCTCTCTTTGAACCTGAAAATGACTTGGAGCCAATTTTCCAACCCTTTTCTAGATTGTTTGCAAAGCTGTTCGTTCCAGTGATACTGTGATGGGAACTAAGCAGAAACAGTTATTCCATGTGAGTGTTAAAAACTGAGAACTAAAGCCTGAAATAGCAAGGGATCTGTATTACTTCTCTGTTAAAAGAGTTTGTTCAGCATTTCTGAGAAACCACATCCTTTTGAAATGTCTTGAGTTGGCAGCTAGAGTTCCTTTCAGAAGACTAGGGAGTTGTTCTCAAGTAAATATCTCTTTCTTCCAAGGTAGTTTAGTAGACTTTTGATGGCACAGGTTTTGGTAGTTTAGCTGATAATTTCCAGGATTCTTGGGTCACATTTCATTTGTATTTTCTGGTTCTTTTCAAGGTTTCATATAGTCAGAGGTGCTGTGCATTTTGGTAATGCTCTGTTTTGTCATAACTCCTGCATGCAGATTTGCATAATGCAGTCATGCATTGTCAGAATAACTTTAGCTCAAGAATTGTGTTTCCATGGTCAAAGATCTCTCCTTTTTCTGCTTTTGGGCCAGGGTAAATTGCATCTTGACTTTTATATATAAATATCTGTGGCATTGGTTTATGCAGCTTTATCCTCTTTTTAGTTAAATTAGAAATGTGTAGCTGGAGAATGTCAGTTACTGTGTAAGGGTGCTTTGAGAACTTGGCTTTAGCATTGCAGATATATTGTACACAATGACATTGGATTCTAATGTAGCTGTCAAACAGGAGAAATAACTTCAAATTTTTGCCTTGATTTACTGTTGTACCTAGAGTTGGAGGCAAAGAAACCCAAGAATTGCACAGAACGAAGACTTGATAGAGGAGGGACAATCATAATTGATATTCAGTGTCATTGTAACTGTAACTATGTAGTAGGAAATGTATTTTTGAATTCCTGTCACTCTTCTACTTTCTGTTGTAATTGCATATTGAGCAATAATCTTTCAGTATTTTAAGGCTCTTTTGTGTATTAATTATATGCAGTAGCATCTGGTAAAACTGAATTATTTTACACTTCTTGCAGCACCTTAATTTTTAGGAGCATGACAAGAATAACAGCGGGTACTTTTATCTCCTCTTACTGCAGAGAAAGTCTTGACTAAAAAAGGATTTTTTTTTCTGTTTGCTTCTAGATCTTTCAAAGAACAGATTTACTGAAATTCCTCCTGATGTCTGGCTGTTTGCACCACTGGAAACTTTAAATTTGTATCACAACTGCATCAAATCCATTCCAGAATCTATTAAAAACCTGCAAATGCTTACCTACCTTAACATTAGGTGAGTAATGGTGGTTGGTTTTGCTCTTTATTTAACAAATCTCCTTAGAGAGCTGGCATTTTGCTTCATCAGGTCATTGTGTTTGCAGAGTTTTCTTTGTTTCTGATCCTATGTAGACAGTGTTCAGAAACCACAACTGGAAATTTACTGCTATCAAGAGGCTAAATTACTCTGGCCAGAAAGTCCTGTTCATTTTGCACATTACTTACATCCCCTGCTGTACTGCTCTTTTTAAACTTGGGAATCATATGGTTGGATTTTCTCACTAGAACAGAAGAATGATATGAGCTCTGGAAGGTGAGGGAATCTAGAAAAATTTTCCTGACCCTATTTTCTGCAATACTCCTTGTTTCTGATATTACCTGCATCAAATCCAAAACAATTTTCTCAGTTAAGAGCTATTTACATCCCCAAAACCTACTGCAAATACCCATTCCTACAGTACTAATTCATAAGTAAGGTGCCCTGTCACAACTTTAAAGAGGATGTTTATGGTACAAAACCACAATATTTTCTGAAAGAAATAGGGCCTAACTTTCTTCAGCAGCAAGCTATTTCTCTTTTGATGGTGTTTGAGAGGCAGAATACACTTCTTTACACAGAAATGCTATGTAGTTCTAACTCTTCTTTCAGGAGTCAACTCTCCTGATGATCCTTTGCCAGACTGTGCCTTATCCTCATTTCTGTGCTCCTGTCCAAGGAGTGATCTGCAGTGCAGGAACGTGTGGGCTGTAGCATTGGAGAACAGGCTAAAATCTTGCCTTCCTAGCTCAGGGGCTTTGTTACAGGAGAAAGTCACATTCTAATTTGGGCTTCAGATGGTGGAAGAAATGTATTGTGCGTTTCATTTTGAAGTAAAGCAGGCAGCTCCTAAAAATCCCAAAAACCTGAAAAAAACAGAGGAAATCTATGTAAGTGACATGAATGCCTGCTTCATTGCCACATTTTTATAGTCAGTTCAAAAAAAGTTAACTTGCTGTCCTGGTTCAGGGCAGATTTGGGAGAGAAGCCCCAAAGGGGCTCCTCTGGAAAAGCAGATTCAATTGGCCCCTCCCCCCGACCGGTTCGGGAGAAAATACCTCCTTAGAGAAAAGTGGAAAACCCCTGGTTATTAAACAATAAAACCTAAACAATATTGAACAGTAAAACCTCTTGCTGCTCCAAAACAGCTGTCAAACTCAGAAAAGCCCCCTCCCCGGGCTGCAGCTCGGCTCACTCAGTCTCTTGGCAGTGCCTCCGGCGCTGGAAATGCCGCGGCCCAGGCCCGGCCCGGCGGCGCAGGTGCGAGCTGCCGCTGCTCTGCTGGCTGTTCGGGCCAGAGCAGGGTTAACCAGCTCCAAAGAAAAGGGAAAGAACCACACTCCGGGCAACTTCTTTGCCTCAGCTAGCTAAAACTAAACGAAACAAAGGAGAGCTCTGTCCCGCTGTCTGTCCGTCCGCAGACAGCGCAGTGCAGGAGCAGGAATGTGGAGGAGTGAGAGCAGTGTCTGGAAACAAACTGCGCGCTTCTTCCTCCCCCTTCACTCTCTGGAGCAAGCCTGAAAGGTGCAAAACCTATTATTCACCATAAACAGAACAAGACATAAAAGCATCATACAGTCAACCGAGGACACTTGCATAGTACATTTTTGCTTCTCATGCCTTCAACCAAAAAAGCCTGGCATATCTGCCTGAAATGCAACAGAAAAAGAGACTTAATGCATACCTAGATAAATAACTTCTCTGTATTTTTTCACTCAGAATTTCACAGAATTAATACATTGCTTTTATAAAAATACTGTTAGAAATTTCCTAAATTTTTACAGTTCTATAAACTGTATCTATGGAGAAAATATGAAAAAAAACTCCAAGATTTTTAGATTATGGAAACAGTGCTCTGACTTTATTTCAGCTAAGCACTAAAACTTCTGGTATTTTTCTTAATGTAGTATGAACCTGAGTATCAGCACTTAAAAGTAACTTTTTTGTCAAAAATAAAGCTAGCTCTACCTAAATCAACAGCAAGTACTGGTTTTTATTTTTTTACTTTTATGTGTGGAAGGAATTGCTTTCATATCACATCTGAACAAGCTTGCTTCCCAATGACTTTTTAAAATGTACCTTATTAGAAACATTTTATGTGCTTCTGGCAGTGGAAGTCCACTGTGTGGGTCATTTTTCAATGTAGATTTAAATCCAATAGTGGGTTACAGTGTATTTCATGTGCACAAAGCAGATATACATATATGCAGCTGGAAAATAATATACACAGAAGAAATACATTTTAATTAAGGCTTACTTTCCAGCCTGTTGCTCAGCAAAATAATTAAATGTTTAGGGCTTTTTGGGATGGTCAAGAGGGTCCCAATAACATGACATGAGAAGCAATAGAAACAGTATAAATTCTGCTTTGCAGACTGTCAAATCAGGTGGTTCTTCTGAAGGTACCAGCGGGATAAAAGTAAGCGTCAAACATTATTTCTTTTAACAGATTTTTCTGTACATTTTGGTGTTAGATTCTGCCCTAGTACATCCTCATTTCATTGAGTGAAATGGGGATCTAAAATTCACATAGCTGAAATAGGCTGTATCTGATAAGGAATTTGTGATGGACGCTGTAGATGAAATTGTAATAGGTGAAGAATGTGATCTGGGATGGGAGAAAAGTTGTACAATATTAATCTCAGACTCCCCGAGAGCTATATAAGAGATTATAATTCAGCCTTTCTTGTCCCTTTTTCTTGCTTTCAAGTCGAAATCTTTTGTCAACATTGCCAAAATATCTGTTTGATCTTCCACTGAAAGTTCTGGTTGTCAGTAATAACAAGCTGGTCTCCATTCCAGAAGAAATTGGAAAGTTGAGAGATCTAATGGAGTTGGTAAGTACAACTGTGAATCTTTGTAGTAAGTACACTTATAAGCACTATATATATATATAATATATATATATATATATATATGTAAGCTCTATATATATATAATATATTCTGTATAATAAATTATTACTATTTATAAAATATAGAAATACAAAATCTAATTTCAGTTACTGTGTTTTATTGATATTTTTGGTTTATTTTTCAAGGTTGTCAAACCCAGAATGCATGCTTGATGGTGATTAAGGACATAGTAGACAGTTTCATTCCAGTACCTATAGTATACCTATTTAGAACATAAGAAGGCTGGAAAGACTCTGTGATTGTTTAATCACTCTGGTCTACATAAATCAATATTAAATTAGTGTCAGAAATAGCTCTAGTCTCTGTTCACTTGATGCAGCTTTGTCACCCTCTAGTGCTTGTATCCAAAAAGCTGGTGAGCATGCTATTGCTATTGCCTGCTCTTTTTTAGTTTCATGGGTTGGTTCAAGATTTATTAAGGAAAAAGAATTTTTAGAAGAGGAGGAGAATGCCAGTCAATTGCCAGCAATAGCACAAGAAGTTTTTGACAGATCTGGGAACTACGCCAGGAACTCCTGATTCCTAGACTGCAGTATTCATTTCAAACCCAGTATTTCATCATTCATTGATTTAACTTCTTGAATTGAATTTCTGGAATCACTAAACACTTTAAAAAACCAGCAAGATCTGTTATGGTACATCTTCTCCATGGAAAATCCAAGATAGTTTGGTTTCTTTTCTCAGACTTCTGTCTTTTATTAGTATGCTTTGTTATAGTTTTGATCACAGTATTCCTCTGTGTAATTTCATTTAAGATGTTCAGTTGATTTATTAATTATGTCTTTCTTAGGATATTAGCTGTAATGAACTTCAGGTTCTTCCCCAGCAAATAGGAAAATTGCAGTCACTTAGAGAATTGAACATAAGAAGAAATAATCTCCATATGTTGCCAGATGGTGAGCTACTCATCTTCTTTCCATTGATGTAGGCAAATTAGGCAAAGTGTTAAGAAGATAACTGATTCTTTTTTTTGTTTGCCTTTTTTCCCTGAATGCAGAATTAGGAGACCTTCCCTTGGTAAAGCTGGACTTTTCTTGTAATAAAATTACAGAAATTCCCATTTGTTACAGAAAGTTACGTCACTTACAAGTTATAGTTTTGGATAACAATCCAATGCAGATACCACCAGCACAGGTTAGTATCAAAGCACACAAGTACAGAAATTTGCATTAGGATTTTAGAGGAAGCTGTTCTAAGTTATACTAATCAAGTTTCCTTTTTTTATTTAGCTGTATTTTGTGTATTTCTCCCTTTGGGGTGTTGTGACTGTAAATGCAGTGCTGCAGATATTTCTTGGGGTGTTGTCTCAGCAGACATGCTGTGTAATTAAGACTTCTTTTTTTTCCTGTGTTCCCAACAGATATGTTTAAAGGGCAAAGTACATATATTTAAATTCCTCAGTATTCAGGCGTGCCTCAGAATAGATAAAAAACCGGATTCCTTGGATCTTCCATCATTAGGTAAACGAATCCCCTCCCAGCCACTCACAGACAGGTGAGTAGTGGGATTTTTGAGTATAGAGAACATCTTTTGAAAAGGATGTTTATTTTCTTATGGAAAGTAAAACTACTGTTTCTTTCATTCTTGTGTGGGTATTTTATGTGTTATTTTTCTTAATGTAGCATGGAAGACTTTTATCCCAATAAAAACCATGGACCAGACTCTGGCATTGGAAGTGATAATGGGGATAAAAGGTTGTCCACTACAGAAGTGAGTATTTTTTTCACTGTTGAATTTGTAATTTCTGATTTTTTAGAACTTTTTTCTTTGTATTTTATATCATTTGAGAAATACCTCAGTAAGTTGCATTTAATATTCTTTCAGTATGTGTACAGTTGAGTTTAAACCCTTAGACTGCCATATCAGACACAAATTTTTTATATATTTGTTTAACTTTTTTGGTTAAGGTTGAATCTAATTAATATGATATGATGGGAATGTAGGAAATCATATAATAATACCATTTCCATGTCAATTCTGCACTAAATGTGAGTGTCTTTGCAGCCATCTGATGATGATACAATCAGCCTTCACTCCCAGGTGTCAGAATCAACAAGGGAACAGACATTAAGGAATGACAATCACGTAATGGGAAGTAAACTGGATCCGCAGAAAGGTAATACCACTTGTGCATTTGTTGTTTTAGGTAACAGAGATACTTTGCTTAGGTAATCTAATGTAAGAAAATGACACAAAATGACAGGACTATGTGTTGATATTGTATTTGCATCAGTTCAGAAAACAATGTAATAATCACAAGCAGAAAAGGCTTGAGGGAAAGGAAAAAAAAATATAGCTGAGAAAGGCACAATTTCTATATTTTGTCTTTATCTGACATTTTTCATAAGTACTTATTTCTCTCAGGAATAACATTTGATCAAGAGAACTGTTTTGATGTCTTTCCTGTTCTTCTTCATAAATCCTCCCTAGACCAAGAGGCGTTTGACTACATTGATCCCAACACAGAGGAGGGAGCTCTTCCTGAGCAGGGAGATGCACAGATTGTCCCCCTGCTCTCCTATGTCAAGGTACCAGAGACTGACAAAAGAAAAACTGTCCAGTAGCCTTGATTTTTTTTTTTCTTTTTTTTCCTGCCTTGATTCAATTCTGACTTTTTTTTTTTTTCCATTTTATTGAAGGAACGGGGAAAACATCCTGAGAAATCCCAGAAAATAGAACAAAACGAGGACTGGGGAGATGAAAAAAGGTAAATCTTCTTCATCTTTTTTGAGTTGTTTTTACTAGTAGTGGCAGGGGTGATAGTGGGGTTTTTTTTAAAGCTCCTTGCATATGGAGGAAAGAATTCTCATGTTGAGCAGAGTGTTCCTCTTGGACAGAGAATAAGCTGACAGGAAGCACTGCTTAGTTACTGCCATAATGAGCCATTTCTGTGTCTTGCTTCACTGAAGTCAGGCAGGTCACTAATGCTCAATTTTTCAGACTTCAGAAAGAACAGCTGCTGGCTGAAGATGATGATGAACTCAAAGAAGTGACTGACTTGAGAAAAATTGCAGCTCAGTTGTTGCAGCAAGAACAAAAACACAGGTATAACAATATTAGTTAAAATAACTTCTGTTACAGTTAATTTATTCTTTAACCTCTTATACCCAAAAGCTTTTGGCACCTTATTTTGAGAACAGTTTTGTCCAGCTGCTAAAGAGTGAAGTGACAGACTCTGTCAAGCTGCTTGTCCTGTGTTTCTTGTCTGAATTACACAACCTCCCCACAGTTTGTTTATGGCTGGTTATATTTATTCAGATACAAGCTAATTTAGGTTGCACTTCCTTCAGTCAATATCCTGTGGACTGAAGGGGAAATTTGTTTGAACATTATTCTGTCAAATGACAACATCTATGGATAAAGATAAACTATTCAACTGCTTGCCTTTCTCTGCTTCACTATGGGCATCTCAACAGAGCAGTTCTTGAAAAGGAGCCATGGAACAAGCAGCAGATTAAAGGAATGTAATAGAACAAGTTAGCAACTGTAAAATGAAAAACAGGAAGGAATAGCTGGGGTCACATAGAAATGGCCAGGCTGGTGTAGGAACAGTTTCTGTTCACTTCCTTTAACAAGCAGGCAAATGCTCTAAGGTACTTCTAGAGTAAACTCCTCTGAGAGGTGAAAGTTGTATTTAATAGTGGTTCATTAACTACAATAGTTCATAACACTCATTCATTATCCCACAGTAATGGATGCAAGTTCATACGAACTTAAACACTATGTCCTTTTTTTTCAAATTGCTGTGTAATTATGAGACTCTGCTGCTTTGCTTTTAAGATGGTTGAAATACACATGAAGCCCTCAGACAAACTGAGATCCCAATACTATGAATTGCAGGGTCTTAAAAATTCACCAGCATTTTATATTAGGTAAATATAGTAACAGTAGTGTGCATGTGTGAAAGATAAAATAGGTTTTGCATTGAGCTCCCAAGTCCTGCATTCAAGAATTGGTTGTTGTTCACAGGGAGGGGAAAAATAAGAATGAAATCTTAATGCTAGTATATTCTAGTACCTAAAGTACTGCAGATAAGGCCAAGAATGCATCATTTTCTCCTATTAAGGAAGAGAGAATGAGTGTGTTGGATGGTTTTTATGTTGCATGAAGCTCTTGTTTGATTACATATTTCCTGGTTATCTAATCATTTGAAATGCCAAGCCACTCCTCTTCTGAAGTACTGCAACTTGAATTTTACTCATCATATGTTGCTGTGTCTTAATGCAGTGGTCTTGCTAATTGTTCTGCTTTGTAATGAATTATGCAGATGTGCAATCATAATAATTCTTAAGTTTTATTTCTTAGTTTAGCATTTATGTTTTAAAGTTGGCTTATGTATCTTTAGGTATATGAGCTCAAAAGCTCCTCTAATAGAAAATTTAGCCCTGATTTTGAGTCCGTGGGGCTTCTTAACTGGCGATAAGAATATTATTTAGCATTTAGTGAAGATACTTCTGTGCTTATTTGTGGAAAATATGGTCAATCAGTGAACAGAATCCTCAGGGAGTTAAGCATCACAAAATAACTCCTTACTAATCACGTTTCTGTTTGTTCAGTGTATGTTTTTGTATTATGCAGTCTCCTCTCCTTTTTCTTGCTATGCTAATGACTTCCCTGTCCTCTCCCATCAACCTATCCTGCTTCCTCCTTCCGTCTTTGGCTTTGGTGTGCATGAAATGTGAATACAGACGAAGGCCACTAAGCTATAGAACTTCATTCAGTGAAAAGCTCTTCCAGAGGACCAGGGCGGCAGGACGTGCATCAAGGTATAAAGAGTTCAAATGTGGACAAAAGAAATGCTCTTGGCCATTTCTTGAACAAACACAGAGTTAAAGGGATTGGCTGAGTTAGCCTAAGATGTTTTGTTACCAAAGAACAGGTTGCAATATGTTCTTTGTTCTTTAGGATGAAATATTAAATAAGGAAAATATTTAATTAGGCAATTCTCCAAAGAACACTGTGAGGCCAAAAATAAAAGCTTTTATTTTTCTTCAAGTGTACAACCTCAGGTATAGTAGCTCATGCAAAGTGGTGCTTTTGGATGTTTGGAGTTTTGTTTGTTTGGTGGTTTTGTGTTGTTCGTTTGATACTTAGGTTTTAAAGTGATCATTTTCAGAGATAATTTGTTTTGCATTTGACCCATGATGGAAATATTTGTAATATACAAACCTCACCAGTAACATAAAATTGGAGTATAGTGTAGACTATACTCAAACATGTAGGTGTTGAATAAAGTGATTTCAGACTTAATTGTCTTATAAATTGAAGCTCTATAACTTATTCTGGATACTCCTTGTCTTTTTCAAAAGACAGTAGGGTAGTTTAGATTGAGTAATTTTCATTGGTTCCAAATGAGCCTGTTTGAATTTGCACCAAATTAAAGTCTGGGGTCTTACCTGGCAGCAGTGATTTCCTAAAACTGTTTAAACCCAGAAGAGCACAGCTTCAGTCACAAAGCAGAGCCAGATGTGAAGTCAGTGGACTGCTCTGGAACGAGTTGAAAATAAATCATCTTTGTCTCACTGCACAGGATGTCTAGTGTCTTTTTACACTTTAGAGATTCAAGGTAGTACTTGCTTGTCTAAACTTGAAGATAGCTAACCTTAAAATAACGCTACCATTTTCACTTCATTTGTGTCTGTTAATCATTGTTATGTTTGCACAAAATCTGACAGTATAAGTGGCTGAGAAGAGATTCCACTCTTTAAATCCTGAAACTTGAGAAAATATTTTCCAATATCTTTGTTGATCTTGCCACTGCCTTTCTCTCTCATCTGGTCAAGCACTTTGGAGTAGATACTGTGCTTCTATAATATAGAAGTAGAATATATAAATGTGTGGTGTTGAGTAATTCAGATTTTAAAAATTGTGTGAGTTTTAGAACCCTTTCAGAGGATTAGTTTGTGTGCTACCTCTGTAACAGCAGAATTGGTGTGCTTTGTAGGAATCATAAGTAGGAAATTAATTGCAGTTCTAGCTCAGTTATCCTATGCAAGTTCTTAGTTCATGAATCAGTCAGATCATCAGTATTTGGCCTGATAATTGACCTATACAATAAAGATTTGGGTTTAATGAGTGATGGCATGAGTGGCAGCAGTTGCTGAAATTTTAGACCATCAGCACCACACTTGAGTGTAACTTCTGAACTCAAACTACTTCTTCTTTCATGTTACATACTCTGCTTTGCATTGTATTTCCTGGAAGACAGTAATTAATGTGCCTGAAGTGATTTCCTCTGACCCCCTTTCAGCTGAACAAATTATTTTGCCAATTGTCTGCAATTTGGTAAATTCAGATTAATTTTTTTCACTATTTTATTTTGTTAAAAGCTTTCAAGTTCATTATTCCACAGAAAATTGAGATTTCTGTAACTGGGCTTGCAACATGTCAGATAATGAACTTGCTGTTATTCCCCCATCTATATTCTTCAGTTTTTAAACAGGAGCTTTCAAAAATTACTGCCTTTGTTTTATAAAGTATAAGAATATACTTTGTTTAAATAATTATAGTTCATGATGAACTCAATCATTAATTGTGTACATGTATCACAGAAATGGTGAAAAGCAGCTGAAAAGTGTATGTATATATATGTTAGAATTAGCTGGAATAGTTTTTCCTTGCATTTCATATAATAAGTATAGAAAAGGAATAGCCTGTATTATATACAATCATTGCATTTACGCTACAATGTCAGTTTTGGTGCAAGTGTTTCATTAATCTGAGTCTAATTCTTTTCTTTACTTGTAATTGTTGCTTGCTACAAAGTCTCACTGAATTTCTCATTGCTTTCAGTTGAAGACAAAGCTAGTTTGAATAGGGGTTCTCTTTAAAAAGTAATTACTTTAAAATAGCATCTTTATATTCTGGATTGATAACCCATGCTCTGAATATTTTTTTGGTTGCAATTTTTTCAGGCTGTAGTATAAATTAATCCTGGAATGCCCTCTCAAAACTTACGTTCTGAACACAAAATAAAGGAAGCAGATGCTACAGACTAAGTGCAGCAGGCATTTACAGGCTTAACTTTTACAGACATTTACAGGTTTACAGGCTTAACTTCTCATAATCCCATTAAACTAAGGGTCACACAATGAGAGGTTTATACTGCAAATGAGATTACTGAGCTCAGTTATCATAGTAATCAGAGAAGTTTGATTGAAAAATCATCAGTCATTTAAGGTTAATGGTTGTGCTACACTATGTAATGGTAAAGTAATATGAAAAAGGGGCCTACTGTTTTACTTTCTTCTATGGAATAGTTGGTTGGTTGTGATCTGATTCTTAATACATTCTAGTTCTCAATATAATTCTGTATAAATACACTTCCATCACACTTCTGCACATGAAGTCAGTGTCAAAGTGTAATATTGCTACCTTCAAGAGTTCAAAATTTTTCACTTAAGTTCAAGGGGATGCTTACTTGAAAACATTTATTCTTAAGTGTTACTGATAATTTTATTTTTAACACTTAAAACATCCATAATAGTGTGTATCATTTTCCTGTGCGCACACACACACACACACGCGCGGTATGCATTTGCTCCAGATGAAAACACCTTTCTGAATCTCTGTAAATATAGGCTTTTTTGGCTGTTTACCATTTAGAAAAATGGAATTTCCATTAAATTCTGCATTAAAATTTTCATTTAGTTCTTAGGCTGTGTTTCTCAATTTTCCACCTCACCTTTTTACCTACATTTCCTTTGCACTTGCGGTGTTTCTTTCTCAGCCACCTTCTCATCTGCCTCTCCTGACTGACTTTTTTGTGCTCAGTCTGTGTCTATCCTTGCTGGTCTGCTTTAGGTTGACTCTTTTGCCTCTTTTAAATTTAGGGAACAGTGAGGCTTTTAGAGAGCAGCATCACTTTACACACGTGTGAGATCAGTTGAAATAGTATCTATTTAGGGAGAAAAATAAGAGGAGACTTCATTTGTGTTTGAGTTATCACCAAGTTTTACTTCCTTAAAATACAGAACTTGAAATACTTTGAGAGCTGGAAATTATACACTTAATTCAAATGGAAGCAGGAATGGGCTTGGATTTCATATATGTACACACACATTTTAGTTTTGTGGAAGGTGCCACTTAATGTTCAAAACTTTTTTATTTACAGGAAATGTGATGCAGTAAAAGTAATATATTCTAAGGAAATTGCTTTAAATACTTTTTTTTTTCCCTAGGCTTCTTAATCATTCAGTTTCAGTAAACACAAGGAACAGGCCAAAGCAGCCAATGGAATCTGAAAAATGGTATTGATATACTTAAATATATCACACCTTTCAATCTTTTATTATTTTCACTTTTGTTCATTGTGTTACTACTGCCATCTTCTGTCATAATGCTTTTAAAAGCTCATGATGAAATTGAAGCTACAAGAGTAATCTATTCTTGAGCTTCTTTCTTTCAGATAAAAAAAAATCTGTTCTTCTGAGCATTTAGGAAAGTAGGTGTCATACAGAAACAAATTTGTAGGTCTGATTATGGCAGCAATTAATTTGTTTCAGAGCTCCAGTTCCAATGTGAAGGTTGTAGTTCCTCCCACAGGTGATGGTACTGTGCAGATGTCTTATCCTGTGTTACACAGGGTGGCACTGGAACTGTGCTTAGGCATCTAAATTTTCCTCCTTGGCAGTCCTTTTGTGCTCTTAAGAGCTGTAGGAAAAGCATTGCTGGGAGTTCAGCCTACAACACCTTTATTGTTTGTGAACGGTTACTGATGAATCAGCTGAGAAATCCACCGTCTGCAGGAGCTGTATTTGGGCTTTACTGAGGAATCCACTGTCTGCAGGAGCTGTATTTGGGCTTTACTGAGGAATCCACTGTCTGCAGGAGCTGTATTTGGGCTTTACTGAGGAATCCACTGTCTGCAGGAGCTGTATTTGGGCTTTACTGAGGAATCCACTGTCTGCAGGAGCTGTATTTGGGCTTTACTGAGGAATCCACTGTCTGCAGGAGCTGTATTTGGGCTTTACTGAGGAATCCACTGTCTGCAGGAGCTGTATTTGGGCTTTACTGAGGAATCCACTGTCTGCAGGAGCTGTATTTGGGCTTTACTGAGGAATCCACTGTCTGCAGGAGCTGTATTTAGGCTTTTTCTTTGAATTAAAAAAAAAAAAGCACAACACCCACACACACAACAAAGCAAAAAAAAAAAAAAACAAAAAAAAAAAACCTACAACAAAAAAACCCAAAAACCCCCCAACAACAAACCCAGAAACCATAAATAATCAGAAATACCCACAGCCTTGTCTTTAGGGAGCTGGGAAATGTCCTGACCTACGTGGTGAGAAAAAAGCTGGTGGTGCTGAGTAGCAGTGAGGTGGGAATGGCTCTGTGTAGTTCAGCTGCACCTCAGGGGAGCATCTTGACCCAGTACAGCTCCTTCAGTGTGACACATCCCACTTTGGCTGTCTCCCCTCAGTGGTACCTGTGGTTTTGCAGAGCTGGCTGCACACATGTGCTGTGCTTGTGTGACTCATGCTGCAGCTGTTACCTGGAACTTTCCAGGCCTTGCTTACTTACCACAGCTTCTCTATGAGTTGCTGTCACCTATTCAAGTGTACAACTCTGTTAGGCTTCTTTATTAGAAGGTAATCCAGGAAGAACTAAATTTGCCTTTTCCTTTTTTGTTAATGAAAAGGCAGTTCTGAGACTGAAAACCAAAACAAACTAAAAAAGTCAAAAGAAGTTTTACCTGACTAAAGTATTGTAGTGTGGATGACCCATTGTCAAGTTATGTTAAATGAGAGTGAAATACAATTTCAGATTTTAGTTAAGTGGTCATACTTTGAAGCCACATTGTGACATCCTATAGAGATGGCAAAAAAATACTGTAGTGCTGTGGAGAGGCCACTTTTAAAGGGTTCATTTTTTTGTTATTTTCAAGTAACTTGTTTTAAAGTTCACAAGAAGGAGTGTGCTTCATAATGCCTTTCATCTCACTTTTTAGTGTTTCAACAAATGAAGTGAATTCCTCAGTGTCCCCATACAGCTGGCAGGTAAATATTCAAATGTAAATGTGGTGGCTTTATATTGGAGTGATTTTGTTGTTGTTGTTTCCTTGATTTGGTCTCTAGGGCAGAAAACTTTATGCATTCCTGTGGTTGCTTATACACATAGTTCTTGAAGGTGTCTTAATTGTGGTGGAAAATATGAACCCTTTGGAGCTCTTATGCCTCAATGTGACTTGTTTGTAATGGAGGCCTTTTGTTTTAAAAGCATGTGGTACCAGCTTTAAGGCCTTGAAACTAATGAGGCATAAATTTTACTTTCTTGGGTTTACTATGTCTTTCCATATAAAGGTATTGCCTCACCATAATGTTCAGTTTGGTTTGTAGATGCAGCTTCTAGATGGGTTGAAGTATGTAGACCTTTCATTTCCCACACCTTAGTGAGAAGCTTGCATGATATGACAAAATTCCTGTTAAACTGCAGAGAGTACCTTATTATTTCAATCTGTTAGTTTATCTACAACTGCTTTAAATGCCCTCATATTCTTGTAAGAAGAAACAGAAATGTTGTGGTACCCTTAAGAAACAGTCCGTTCAGATTGTCTTACTTACAGTTTTCATAAAGTAGACAGTCATATATATTTATTATTATTTAAGGATCAATCTACTTTAGCTGTCTCCTCAGTACGTATTGCGTAATACAGTACTTTGAAAGAGAGCTTCCTCTTCCAGCGTGTTGGGGTGTATAATCTTTAGATAGAAACAGCCAACAAATACTCCAGCTGTCTTGTTGTAGCCATCCGTTCTCTGTGTGGTGAGTATTCACAGTGAGAAATTAGATGTGCTAGTGGTGAACCACACTTGAAACTGGTGTATTTCTGGCAGCCTTTGGTGGTTTCCTAACCTACCTACAAAATTAGTCTCAATGCTGAAAAGTGTTACTTTCTGAAGAATTACTTCATAGGTTCTTTTTCTTTTGTGAAATATATTTTAGAATTTTAAAAAAATAAGTGGTTTCTACCAGAATCATCATTAAGACTGGTAAACTTTCAAGTCATAAAGCTAGATTGAGGCAGGCAAACAATTAACAATTGTTAATAATTGTTTGTGCTAATAATTCATGCTAATACACAAGAGGGATATTTAAATTTTACATAAAAGTATTTCTGACTATTGCAGCCACTGGAAAACCAGAAGGATTCAGTGGATGAGCAGCACTGGCCAGAAACACAGCCAGTAATCTGGCAGAATGAAGAAAGAAGGAGAAGTAAACAAATTAGAAAAGAGTATTTCAAGGTAATGGGGGGAGTGAGGCTGGGTGACACTTTTTTTTAATAAGAGTAGGAGAAACTATAAAACTAAGTAAAAGTAAATCCTCAAAGATTATGATGCTTTTAAATTTGCGTGTAACATATATGTTTTTATTTTACTATTTTGATTAATATATATGTATTTAGGATAATTTGAGAGTGCAGGAAAATCAAGATGAAAAAAATTGATCAAAGATTTTGTTTATCCTTCAAATAAAAGTAATTAATTGTTGTTTTCTGACAAAACCAAAAACTAATCTTGTCATATGTCCTTCATCATCTATTTGGAGGGATTTTTATTTAGCTATTTATGTACTTATTTTTAGTGAAAATATTCATTGCCTTTTTTTTTCAGCATAGTTCTAGGAATGATTTATGCCTTTTGGGTCTCGTGGCATTAGTTTGCATTTCAGAAGGAATATTTTCAGTGTTCCCTTGCTGCTGTAGTGTGCACCCTCAGTCAGCAGGTGCCAGTGTCTGCTTTCTGCAGAACAGGGGAAGTTCTAGCAGCATTGGGAAACGTTTGTTTTGGGCTTAGTACAGAAATAGGAGAGCTCTGAGCAATGGTAGGTTAAATTAAAATTAAATTTGTCACTTATGAAATGAGTTTCTTGTGTCTTTGCCATCAAACATCTTTGTGAAATGCCGGGGAACTTAAAAGAAATTAAATTATTGGGAGAACAGAGCATGCCATACATCTCAGATATATTGTTGTGATTACAGAAGCCTTTTTTTTTTTTTTTTCCTGAAAAGATTATGGAGTTGTATCCTCTTTCCAGGGTTTTCATTCTGAAATTAATTTTTTATGTGGCATTGGAGGAGAAAGAGAGAATCTTCTCAGTAAAACAGAATTCATTTGTTTGCCTGGTTAAAGAGCTGTGCTACCTATACGGAAGTGGTTGCTCATTAACTTCCCAGTCAGTTGTGAGCTCTGTGATGGAAGCAGATGCCTGAAATCACATTTCACACAGCACTAGATGGGTCTCCTAAGTGAATTAAACAGCCTGTACCAGGCACTGTTTCATAGTTTCATTTGCAAAACCAAGGCAATAACCCACTGAAACACCTTGTTTGCCATGGCAGACTGAGAAAAAAATAGGCACCAGTGCTATTGTGAGAAACCAGTGACAATACAGTTGTCTCCTGCTTAGCCTGCATTTGTGTCACATCATGAAGAGGAGTAGCCTGGCCACGTACACCCCACAAACTTAGACTTCTGTGGTGATGGTCTCTTTAATTCAATCTGCATGGGACTTCTCTACTTTTTAGTACACTTGATCTGTAGACAATGAAATACGTTTATTTTTTTTAATATCACTTTTGTATATTTTTTCCTTCAATTCCTCCTTAATTTTCTCCACTTTCTGCATAATCAGGGAAGTGGGACAGTGCTGAAGGCAACACACAGCAAATCAGACAGACCTGTGGGTAAAGCATTGTCTCAAATACATAAAAGGATGTGATCAGGCTTTGAAGTTTTAAAGGCAACATTAATTCTTTTTAATTTAATTTTTTGCAATGTCAAGTCAGTCTCCTGAAGTGTAAGCAATCTTAGTCACATAAAACATATTACAAAAGCAGCTTTCACAGGTTGCATAATTTTTCTAAGAAATAATGTTAGCAGTTGTTAAGATGTTTTCTCTTGGATCAGCTGTCACATGCAGAGTTCACATTATAAAAGTGTTAGTTTTAAAAGGCACGTATCTCTTCAACTAATGAAGGTCTTGTCTTGCCTAGAAATGTCATGTTCTTTTCTGGTTTGTTTCTTTTTGTTCCTTTGTTTCTGTAACATGGCCTTTTTTCTCAGCAGCTTCATTAGTAATAAGTAACATCTGAGTGAAAGCAAGCCTTTTAGTTCAATTGAAAACCATGCTTTCATTTTAAAGTAATAATTGTGTGTGTTTTGCAGTATAAGTCTTCCAGAAAGAGTTCAAGTGGAAATGAAAATGATGAGGTGAGATGTAGTAATTGTGTGAAATATTAAGAACTAAATTTATTCTCTTGTCTTTTTTGAACAAATTAACTTTGCATTCCAAAGCCATAGCAGAAATAACTGTTATACTACTTTATTTGAAAAAAAAGTATCATCATTGCCTGCTGGGGAACAGTAGGATGCTTGCTTGCTTTGGTAATAGCAAAATTAATTCACCTGTCAAGCAGAGGTGATGTAAAACTAATATTTGATATAAACAGCAAACAGTGGTTCCTTGCCTTACATATTTTAAATTTAGTTGCTGCCAGTTTGTAGCATACTTGATAAATGTTACATGTCTCATGGATTTCATAATTTCATGTTTCTTGTTAAATCATCATTTTCATTTTTATAATTTCATCTTTTTGATTTCTTTTTAGCAAGACAGTGATAATACTAATGTGTCCCCACAGTCTCCTGTGTCGTCTGAGGTACAAGTTTGTGGGTTTGTTTTTCATTCAACAAACATTCTTTGTGTTCATTGCTGTCACCAGGTTTTCATGCAGATACAAAGCTGTTAGTTTCCTTTGAAATTACAATTAGAAGTATTTCATCATAATAAAAATTTAAAAAGAGACATAAACTAGAGACAAATATTACAAATTGTTTTACCTTTACAACTCTGGTGTGAGGAAAGGTGCATTGCTTTGTCTTCATTATCTTTTCTGATGATAATACTAATAAAACAAAAACCAAATTTGCCATATTTGGTGGCCTTCCTAGGGAATACTAGGCCTTCCTTGAGAATACTGCTCCTCAGGGCATGTAGTCACTGAGAGGATTTGAAGTTTATGGTTTAGTACTTTATAAATCACAGAGAACCCAAAGGTGGTGACACTTCTCGAGGAATTTCATCCTTCTCAATGCTGGGTGTCACCTTTGTGGTGCAGCCTTCCAGCCTCATTCAGGGGTAGCTGTGCATGGAGTCTCACTGAGAGAGCACTGCACTGCTTAGCTCAAAGTAAAGCAAATATGATTAACATTTCCACCTCATGTCAGTGAGGAGCCTGAGAGAGCAGAATTAAAACATCTCCCAGAATACACTGGAATGAAACAAGGGTATCTCTTGTACATAGCAAGATATTGAATGCATTTCTTTTTTCAGATGGTGAGATGAGAAAAACCTGGTCTTCATAGTTGGAAGTAGATATTTCTTAAGAAATGTTTTGATGCTAAACATTGGGAGAATATTTGCATCTGCTTACAGCTGGCTTAAACTCTGTTCACAGAATGATTTGCAGTAGTTTGAAATATTTTGAAATACGTTTTAGATAATCTAGTGCTGCTTTCCTTTTTCATTATGACAGTTTGACCTATATGTAGTAAGGTTACATTCATTCAATTTATTTTATATTGTCCTCTTCAAAAGACTTAACAGTTAAGCAGAAGGACTCTCCTTAGGCAAGAATAATTTAAACAGTATCTTGATGGGAACAAAAGTTCTTTCTTTTAATGAGTGGAAGAAAACTGACTTCATCTCTTTTAACAGGATTATGAAAGGACAGATAGTAACACTCATGGTCCATTTGGTCTCAAACCAAGGTCAGGTAAGCTGCTGTTCTCTAGCACAGTGTATTTATTTTCCAGGCCGCAAGAGGCAATAAGCATAGCAGATGTCACAGTACAGCAGTTCACTCAACTTACTTATCACTGCAGAGTACGGGGGAAGGCACAGACAGCTGCTTTGGCCAACAAATAATTGGAAGCTCTTCAAGTTGCAGAGTGATTTGTTTGGGATTTTTTTTTGGAGGGTTGTTTTTTTTTAAAATTTTTTTTTCCCCACTTCTTTATTTTGTGCATACTTAGTCACTGTCAAAGAACAGGGAAACAGTACACAATTGTTCTTGAGGTTTGATAGCTTAAAGGCTTTATAATGATTAAAAGTAAAACATAATGCAAATACTTTCAAAAGTTGTTGAGATTCTTGAAGAAGTGCAGATGGAGTTGTATGTCCCATAGTGATACTTCAATATTGAAGCCACTTCAGTCTCCATATTTTCTAATTATCCACTTACACTTAAGTCAGATGATCTCTGCATTTTATTTGAAAGGTGTTTCATAGGCAGCATCTTTTCTAGCAGGATGCTTAAATATATTTGTTCTTAAAAGTTCTGCAGTTTTTTTCCTTTTTATCCTCAGTTACAGACCTTTAGTTTTTGAATGTTTTCAATCTGAATTCTGACTGACTTCCCTCATGTTTGACAGCTTTCAGCCGTGCCTCACGCCAGGACTACGGTGCAGTGGATCCTGGGTTTACTATGAGGAGGAAAATGGAACATTTAAGGGAAGAGAGGGAACAAATCAGACAGCTTCGCAGTGTAGGTGCCATCATTCTCTATATGGGTGCAGTGCATTTGGTTTGCTCTGTTCCACAATTTAAATCTCCATTTTAAAGGCCTCCAAGTTGTTGCAGTTGTTAAAGGGCATCCCTGTAGGGGTATTTTTTCTTAAGGAATTTCATGTAACAGGCTACACTGGTACTTGTTTGGGTCCAACCAAAATACCAGCTGGGAATTAGTTGGGGTTGTTTTCTTTCAAAAAAAACAAAGTGAAATGAAATTTTTTTTCTGAGGTTTTAAATTTTCTAGGGAGACAATAAATCTGCTTGTGTTTGCTATTGTTTGACCTGAGATCTGAAGAAAAATGATTATTATTTTCTAAATGGCTAAATGCTTTTTCATTGTAGGAAGTTGCTACAAATTCCATAATCCTGAATGGAATCTACATTTCAGATTTCTAGTAAATTGTTTTTTGTGTAATTCTGTTTTCAAGGCATTTAAGCAGTTAGAGTTAACTAAATCATAGCTGCTTTGCTTTTCATGGCAGTGCTGATTTGTGGTGTGACTTCTATGAAGGATGTTTGTTTGTCTGGTTCACTTCCTGAGCAGTGAAGTCTTGTTGGAGTGGGAAAAACCATTGTTTGTCTTCTCTGTTTTGCAACACAGCTTTTCCCACAGTTGTGTTCCCTTCTTTTTATTTTACTCCTTCTTGTAAAATCCTGTGTGATTTCAACTCACAGATTCTGCCCACTAAGCACTGATCACATATTCAGTATAACATTTCTGTCCTTAAGTTCTGTGCTTTCCTGTTATGAGCAGTGAGTTTGTTGGATGGGCTTGAGAGCTCTGTATTCTGGTCCTTGTTGGCAGAATATCTTTCTCAATGTATGTTGTTGTGTCATTTTAAAAAACCCCACAAAATAACATAAAACACAAGAAAAACCCAACAAAACAAACGAAAGGAACACAGGGCCTGTAAGGAGAAAAGGATGTTTATACTGAGTAAAGCATAAATTTATTCTGTTTATTTCACTTTAGCATTAAAATGTTAATTTTATACATCTACATGCTTTAAAACACCCTGCTTTTAAAATTAAAAACTAGCTAATGTTGAGAGTAACTAACTTATGGTCTTTTTCCTAGAATCTTGAATCCAGGTTGAAGGTAATTTTGCCAGATGACATTGGAGCAGCATTGATGGATGGGGTGGTTCTTTGCCATTTAGCCAACCACATAAGGCCACGTTCTGTTGCCAGCATTCATGTCCCATCACCAGCAGTGGTAAGGCATAAATAATTTCTCTATTTTTGGTACATCTTACATGAAAAAAAGCTTTTGAATTTCAATATTAAACATTGTGACTCATGTTTACCGCATTGATTTGCTACATTACTCACTTCAGTTTTTCTTGGAAGAAGCATTAAGCGATGCTCAGAAGTTTAGTTTAAGAGCTATTTTCTTCATACTGAGTCTTCATAGAATGTATCTTGTGTTTTAGTAACTGTAAGTGAATTTACATCAGAAATATGCACTCCTTCATGAATGTCTGATGAAGATCTAATATCCTGTCTTCACAGCCTAAACTCAGCATGGCAAAATGCCGAAGAAATGTTGAAAACTTTCTTGATGCTTGTAAAAAATTGGGCGTTCCACAGGTACACTTATTGCTTTATTGATTTATTAATAACCACAGAAAATGTCAGCAAATACTGAGCTGGGGGGTTGGAGAGCTTTATTTAGGGAGCAGTAGTGATTATGACACTGACAAGAGAACTTGAAGATCTGAACAGAAATTCCATTCCAGGCTTATGGGATGAACTTGAGGAAGCTACATTATGGGTTTCTAGTTAGTTCTTAATAGTAAAAATAACACTGACCTTCTTGTAAGATATATTGTCATCTAAACAAAGAAATGGACTTGAGACTTGTTTTGTTACTTGAAAGTCTTGAGTTTAGCAACTCACTTTGGCATGAATTCAGTCTGCCTAGGAAATACCCTCACAGAAGTCTGTAGCCTGAATGATTGATTCTCTTTTTTAGCATGGCTGTAGTTGCAGCCCATTACTTGTGCTTCTGTTGCCCAAGTGTAGCCTCTTACTTCCTTTTTATGAGGAAAAAAAAACCTAAAAAACAAATCATTTCCTGCATATTATGAGACAAAAAGTTCCCTTGATCTTCTTTAGTGCAAGAAGAAAAATTAGTTGATAGATTTAGAAGCTGGTTTACTGATCTGCCATAGCTTCTGTCTCATGTGGAGCCACAGGCCGTTCAGAAGCTAGAAGTGCTGAGATTTACCTCCTGAGTTACTTGTAACACCAGCTGACAGTTGGGAAGATTGTCCAGCTTGTGCTGAATTTTGAGGCTGAATGATGACTATCTTGGAGAATGGTTCATTATTGAGTCTATCAGCACTTCTGAGTTATCCCAAGAGAAAGACTGGTACTAAGTTTGCAAAAAAGGGAAAGGGGGAAGAAGGCCACTGAGCCAGCAGCACCCACCAGCTTGTTTTTCTGACTCTGCTTAGGAAAGGAAAGTCCTTTAAGAATTTAGCAGTCTTTTATGTATCTTCTGACATTGTCACAGTTTAACACTTCAAACAGATCCTAACTGTAACAAGTTTCTGCCCATTCTGTTGCTGTAGAGAACCACAGGGACATTTAAGGCCAGAGGTGTTTTCTCTGCAAGTGTCTTCCTGACGTGTGTGTGGCTTCAGAGAATATGTTTGTTACCTGCCCTAGGGACAAAGGCATGGAACTGGTTAAATATCCAGTGTTCTTTTGCAGGAGAGACTTTGCTTGCCTCATCACATTCTGGAGGAAAGGGGTCTGGTGAAGGTTGGCCTCACAGTTCAAGCTCTGCTTGAGTTGCCTGCATTGAAAGTATCTCAGCTTTCTTCCATCTGACACGACTTCTTGGTAGCTTCCCATTTGGTCTGTTATGGATTTCTCTGAGGCACTTCAGCCTCCTACAAGGGAACACCCAAGCCATCAAAAACTAAAACCTGTCCAGATGCTGTAGAGAGCCTTACTTTGGAGCTGTGTATGAAAACCTTGGGGTCAGTTCACAGTTAAAAGAACATAACTGTTCTTTTTTTTTGCTTTTGTAATTGGATGTACCAAGAGAATGTGGTAGCATCAGGTTCTCTTTCTATTTAAGTTAAAAGCTGCCATGTAACATCTCAGTGTTAGAGTTAAATGCTGGATTTCTTTTTTTACATTGAAAACGTTGTTTGAATTACTTTTGAAAGTACAAAGCACACCCCCCCCCGTCACTTTAATTTTTTGAGTCAATCATTTGATTTAAAGATAAGTCAAAAATGTAGCGATGGTATGATGGTAAAAATGTGAGCAACTGATCACTTGTAATCCCCTTTCACTCTCTGAAAGCTTAATATTTGTGTTCTAATATTGTTTTTTGCACTCCTGATTGTAACTTACGCACTTCTGATATTGCCAGTATTGAGTCTGAGTGTCTGGTGATTACACAGAACAGGATACAGTGGGAAAAGGACACAGTTTATTGAGTTTTTCCAGTCTTCTAGGTTGGTGCCAAATATTTTTTTTCAGTTGTACTGTAGATTGTTTACCTGTGAAGTGCCTGTGTAATTGATAACTCTTAATAGTCTTAAACATTTTTGAAGTTTCTTTGTTTAAAATAGATAAAATGGAATTTTTAAAATATTTTAATAGTTTTTTTGTAAAATCAGTATGTGAAGATTTAAGTAATACTTCACATTTTTGATGTTGTGTGTTTTAAGTTTGTTGCACAATTTAATTGTTGTCTAATAATTAGAAAATACTGTAAATACTTTTTATTTATGCTATTTAATTTGATAATACCTAATTACTTTTTGGTTTATTGTATTGTTGGAAAAAAACAAAGTTGTCTACTTTTCTTTCTTTGGGACAAACTAATACACATGATGAATAAGACATGAGGACTAGTGATTCATACAGAGTAATTTAGGACATTTTGATAAAACTGCCAAAATCTCAGGTTTACACTATGATGTTCAGGATTTTGTGTAATATTGCTCCTGATCTCACATGACATTTTTACAACAGGTATATCCATAATTTAGCTGGAAAGTATCAGTGTTTATCTTTTTAGCGTTTGCAAGGTTTATTGTGTAATTTACATGAGTGTGGCATTAGCACACAGGTCAGTTTGTACAAATGTCACTGTGCTGAGACATTGGATCAATGGATAAATGTGAAAACAAAACATTTCCACTGTGGTGTTTTTTTGAACCTTCTGAGTTCATGTATATGTTTGCTTCTGAACAAATTCTTGGCGTGTTGAACCATACACAGTTGAGTTCTTCTCCAAACAAGTTGCAAATAACTTCATAATTTTGGTAGTAGGTCTGTTTGTATTAGTTTGTTCTTCATGAATAGGTAGCTCAATTTAAAAAATGTTCTGACTGCCACAGATTTTCTATTTCAGGCCAAGTTATTTTCAGTTAAGGGATATGTTTGCCAGGCATGTGACAAGATTTGATTCTGTTCTTTCCAGTTGACCAAGACCCTGTGTAAGATAATTCATTAAAAAATGAGGGAGGAGTATTGTCTGTTGTACTGTAGTCTTATAGGCAATAGCTGACAGGAAAAGTAACCTTTTTCTGATGATAAGTTTAAAAATACCACTTAGTTTTAAATCCATTGAAACAAGTTTGTGTAAATGTAATAGCTAAAATCCACTATTGTTCATATAGTGTTGTCTTAAAACACAGCTGATGGAGAGGCTGGTGTATAAGTTAGTTTGCAAAGTCCTAGATATAAATCTTAGGTTAGATAAATACGTGTTTAAAGAAACTGAATTGCTTTGACATTTGAAATATTATATTTCAAATCTATCTCTACTTGGTTCTTTTATCTCTTCTAATGGTTATTTTAACAACTTCAGTCTCTATTTTCATTAATGTCATTATCTGAAAAGTCATGCAAAAACTAATGAAAAAGTTATAATTCACTAAGCAAAATGCTTGCCTGTTACATGTAAAAAACCCAGCCTCTCAAAAAGAAAAAATCCTTATCTTTCAATTCACTGTTGTTGCTACTACCAGAGCAAAGTTCTAGTTCAATGCTAGCCATGGAAGTGCTAACTATAAATTGTCACTTTGTTATTTGAAAACTGATCTCCACTGCTATTTCATTGTCATACTTTAAAACATTTTCTGATCTTAAGGTAACATTTTTCCTTGGTTTTTTTTTTTCCTGACTACTTAGGGGTTTCGCAAACTCATTAGTAAGTTGAAAACTGGAAATGAAACTTATGTATTCATTTTAAACTGAAATCTAAAACATTTTCTTTTTAGTGCTCTGCAGTTCTTCCCCACAGACTTGCTAGCAACAGTCTTGCTTTGCCATTCCTTGGAAATTATTATGGCTGCCTTCTTGCTTATGGGGGAGGATAATCCCGATTCTTCCAAGGTTTCCCTTTAAGCGTGGCAGAGATTAAACCTTCAAGTAGCCTTAGGAGCAGTCTGAGAAAGGATCCACTGTGCTTGGGTGAATCTTTTTCTCATCTCTAACTGCATTTACTACTACTACAATAATAATAATAATAATAGTTTAAAGCCTTGCTAACATTGGCTTGTACTATTGTGATTTCTTTAACAGTAATTTCAAAAATGATGCTAAAAAGATTTGAGTTTGAAGTTTTCATTTCCAGGTAGCCTGTGGAGATAGTTGTGTCTTCTCTGTACGAGAATTTGCAAATACTCATTTCCTTTTCCCCTTTCCTGTTGATTCCCAGCATCTTACTTATTTTTGTTCATTCTCAGATCTAGTGCTTTGAGGTGGTTAGTTACTCTGGGCCACTTCCCTTCTTCCTCTTGAATTTTTGTAAGAAATTGTTCCAGTGGCACTGATGAACCATTGTGATTCCAGAATCCATGCTCCAAACATTTCCAGTGTTTGAGATACCCATTTTCAGTTTTGTTTAGGATATGATGCCATTACTTAGTACTTGATACAGCTGATAGGGTGGGTAAAAACAGAGGTCTGCTCAGTTCCTGTTGCACTCATTCTGTTTTCACTTAAAACGTGAAGAAAAGTCAATATTAAAAGCATTAAGTTTTCCTAATAAACTTTGCAATAATGTGGCATCAACTGTAAATTACAGAGTGGATCAGCATAGTGGCAGGGCTTCTGGCCTTGTGTATTTTCTGTGTTTTATGTCACTGCATGCAGTATGTCACATGTGACTGATCTTTCACTTGAGCAATAATGTCCCAGATATGGTGAGGTCTTACAGCAGTGACAGTAAAATAATTGTTGTGAAGTGTGGTGTCTTCCCAGAGAGTATCTCAGAAATGCTTTTCATCTGTTCTCCAGCTCTGCTAGTCCACTGTGCTCACTGGGGCACTGCTGGGGATGCAGAAACCATCCAGACCCCTGATCTGGAGGCCTTCCAAAATCTAACCAAGAACTATGAGCATAAAATAAGGAGGAATGGATTTGAAACAATAAACAACTGACATGAATCATAAATTCACTTTTTTTTTTTTTTTTTTTTTAATCCTAGGCTTTACTGAAGTCAAGGCAGGTTTTACCCTTGACTTCAGTAGATTCTCACCTTTTTGATTTATGGTCTGCACCTGAGCTGGAGACCATAGCAAACATGGCTTAAACTTGTTTGACTCTAGCAAACTTTAGTCTCAGATTCTTGTCTAAAATAGTGACCTCTGGTAAGTCAAATGAAGTTGTAAAATGTTACGTGGATTCATTTAATAAAAAATTTCTGATAAGGCAAACAGTATTTAAAAGGTAAGAAAAATTACATTGAAGTGAGGTGGGAAGGTGGTGTTACCTCAATAAAATTGTAGGTGAGGACAACCATTAGGTTTTTACTGCACTAAAAACTTCATTTCAAATACCATATAATTTAGTGACGGTCTCATCAGATTTTGACATAAATCTGTAGCTAAATCCAAACAAAAATGAAGATGTCTGTTTTCACTATAATGGAACTTTAATGTGTCATGATGGTACCGAAGAGAAGGACGAAGGTCTGGCACTTCTTCCCTTTGCCGATTCCTTAAGTGTCTATTTGAAAGGCTGATTCTGCTGATTTCAACCGAAAACAACCTGCGGGAGTTTTTAGCCCTTCTGCAGATAGGAGATGTGGCTTGGTATTGGCAAATCAAATGTCACTTTTCCCTAACCAAATCAGGCTAATGTCTGTGTTTCTGTTAGAGGATCTCTACTAGAAAAGCAGAAGTAAATAAACACACCCCAACACACACAATTTAGAAATTAAGAGAATTAAGAATTGGAATTAAGAAAATGTCATTAAGACCAGCAATGGGAAAGGCAAAGTAGAGTTGTCCAAGCAGAGAGTGCTCTGAATTGATTTCACAGTGAATCACTTTAGGAAAAGCCTTCAGTCTCAGTACAGAGGGACGTGTTACGTAGCTGAAGGATGAGGATCCTGGAGTGTGTGGAGCTTTCAGGAGAGCTTAGAACAACAAGGGATTTGCCAGCTTTGTGTTCCCAGAGCCCATTTGGTTTGGACAGCTGTGTCCCAGTGCTGCAGGAAGCGTGGCTGATGGTGCAGAGGTGCGGCACTGCCCGTGCCCAGCCCTGGGCAGGGGACCTGGCATGTGCCACTTGTGCTCCCCTGCCTTTGTGCCAGTGAGGCTGTGCAGGACAACTGCTGACAAAAACACCTCCTTGCTCTTAAAGAGATGCTGCAACCTAAACAAAACCACCAAGTGATAATTAGAGAGTAATCACTAATAGATATTCAGCAATATTTAACTTTCCCCAGCAGTGGGTGATGTAGTGAGGCAGAGGATACTTTTGCTGTAGGAACTTTTCTGACTGAAAATTGCACTGTGGCTCTGAACTGGTTAATGTGGCCCTCGTGCACTTTCAGGAGGAAATGCAAACAGTACTGCTGGGTTTGTTCCATATGCAACACACTGGGTCGTGTGTCATTCATTTACAGACAGAGGGACAGGTAAACTGTCTGTTCTTAATGAGATATGTTATGGTACAAGTTTGTTTTGGAAAATATGAAGATAAATTTCTCTTTTCCTGTGAAGAAAAATTCTGCTGATCTTCACTGCTTAGAGAATACATGTGATTAATTGAATTTTAAACTTGCTGCTGCACAGAAGCAGTTCTGGCTCCTGTTTGTTACATAATATAAAATGCCCTTTGCTTTATTTGTCTTTAAGTATTTCACATAGTACAATTTTGCTAACATACTATTTTAAAATTGTGATTATATGAAGTGTTTGTTCCTTCATTGGGTTTGACCATTATTTTTTCAGCATGAGAGGCAAAGGGCAGCAAAATTTCTGCAAGCTGCTTGGTCAGTTTTAGGGAAGGCACACCAGTTATAAAATGACATCTAATTATCATTATTAGTTCAAATTATATATAGCCAATTGCATTTTCAAAAAAGATTTTTCAGAGTGTTTTTTACATTTTAGAATCCTAATCTTTAAGCAAGCGAAAACCAAAAATTTTTTCCATGGACAGCAATTAAATTGTTTTGGAAAAATTTTGATTTTGGCAGTGTTAAATTTGCAGTTGAACTTGATCCACTTGAAGTCTCTTCCAACCTAAAGAAGTCTATGATTGTAAGGCTTCAACGAGACCAGAATTTCCCTCCAGAGTTTTGTAACTCAGTTACTGCATAAAGTCAGTAATTTAAATTAAATTCTTGGCACTAAGGAGAGTTTCTTCACTTCATTCCAAGTTAAGTGAAATAAGGCAAACACAACTTTTTCCATCATAGTTTTATAAAGGCAGATTGTAAAATAGAGAATATTTGGAAATGCCACAAGGATACCTTTTTGCTTTGTTTCATTTTAAAATGATTGAACCAGTGAAATATCTCCAGAATGACTATGTCTGTGTAGGGTTTGGTTGTGCCATACCTGGCACGGGAACTTGCAGTAACAGTTCAGTATTAATTTGTATTCTGAAGCTGTGCAGGACTGTGCTTTTCACATGGAGCTGCTGATGCACTTGTGTTTGCTGAAGGGATGTGATACCTGAAGCAAATTCCTGCAGCTGTGGGAGTTCCTGGCTGTGGCACCAGCAGCAAGGCAAGGCTGAGATTCCCAGGAGGAATGCACACAGGTGGAATGAAAAAGAGCGGGTTGGTGGAATACATTGGGAGTAATGTGAATACTTTTTACTATTGTGGAATGTCTAGAACAATGAAAATGTGATTGCTTTGCAATTATCATTCAGTTGGTATTCAGTTATTTTATTTTGTAACTTGTAGTTATAAAACTCAGAAGATGCAATGTAACCAAATGGTCAACATGTAAATGTGTGCAGGATGTGGCAGAAATAGTTCTGAGGGCACAGCAGGAGAGTGATCATTAAAAATAGATGCTCAAATTGTGTATATACTTGCAAAGTTTTCAATAGTGCATTTCAATTGATTTTGCATTTCATGTTCTTGTAAAGTGCATATTTCATACTTTTGAAGATTGTCTACTTGTACTATACAGTATTAAGCCTTTTTTCAGGATTTCCATTATTGCTGGAGCTTCCAACATACATGTTTCTTTCGAAAAATGTTCTTACTGTTATTTTGTTTTTGTAAATACCGTTTTGTATTAAATTTGCATGGATAAACCCCACATTTCCAAAACCCATGTACATACGCTGTGTATAAAATACAAACTGTTTCATAATTTTCGTGTAGTCAAGTTATTCAGTTTTATTTCATTTCAGTTTATATATTTGTAGTAAATAATGAGAATTTGTTGTATGTTCTCTCAAATGTCTGTGTTTTCATTTTGATAGATAAGTGACCTGCTTCATTATGTCAGGAAATAACATCCTCTGACAAAGAAAAGGAAAGCTAACTCCTGGTTCAGGGAAGTAGGACACATCCACATATGAAGTATGTTGGGATTTTGGTTTTGACCAGCAGTGGTGAGAATATACAAGGATCAAGTTGCCCTCACTTGTAGCAATCTTTATATATTTACATGCTTTCCTGTGAGAACCACCCAATGTCTTCTCACATTTATATTTGGAGCAACATAGATTTTTGAATCTTGCTAATGATAACCTTAAAGCAGCACAGAAATTCCTCCCGACAGAGGTGATTTGCTTCCCTTCTGTTCCCTGGGCTGGCTCTGGCACTAGCACAGATAATCGGTTTGGTTTGCAGTCATCAATTGCTTGATCCAGCCTCAGGGAAACTGAACTGCCAGGTTTTGGAGTTGCAGTTAATTTGGGTTATTCTAATGTAGGTTAACAGAGTGTTTTATAGGACCTAATTTATTTTACCTTAATTTCTTTTAGATTATTTAAAGATGTAGTAAATTTTATTATTATACCTGAATATTGAAAATAAATACTCTGTTTTGAGGGATGTTTTTCCCTGTGAGACCTTATTCTCCACCTGCACACACCCAGCTGCTCTTTTTTTCCTGATGAAGCACACTGGGGACTATAAAGCAGAAACTGAGGAGCAGCATTCCAAAGAAAGTGAGCACCATTCCTTTACAAAAGCATCTCAGCAGCTGGAACTTTTTTTGCAGTTACCAGTGATGGATTTATTGTTGAAATATTCTGAGTGTGTGTTTGGTTTTCAGCTCTGAAGAAAACTTTCCTCTTATAAAAAGGATGTTCTAGGGCAATGATGCCACATTCAAAAGCCTCTGTTCCAAGCTGAACTTTACCAAGTTCAGGTCTGCGGAGGAGCAGCTGAGGGAGCTGGAGGGGCTCAGCCTGGAGGAAAGGAGGCTCAAGGGGGACTTCATCACTCTCTAGAGCTCCTTAAGGGAGAGTGTGGCCAGCTGGGGGTTGGTCTCTTCCCCCAGGTAACAAGTGACAGGATGAAAGGAAACGGCCTCAAGTTGTGTCAGGAGAGGGTTAGACTGAATATTGGGAAAAATGTCTTCTCTGAAAGGGTGGCCAGGCATTGGAATAGGCTGCCCAGTGGAATCACCATACCTGGAAGTGGGCAAGAGCTGTGTGGATGTGGCACTGGGAAAAGGGTTTAATGGTGAGCTCAGTGGTGCTGGGCTAATGGTTGAACTCAAGGGCCTCAGGAGTCTTTTCCAACCTTAATCATTGTACCATTCTAAGATGAAAGTTAACTCTGTCCCTATTGAAACCAAGACAATGACATACTACCATTTTTATCTTCCATGAAACTGTCAGAGCTAAACTTCCTACTCTTTAGCAGCCCAATGATGTTTGTGACTTTCTCTCCTGATGCAATTCCAGATATTTTTCTTCTCCACAGTTAGTGGAGGCTGAAATCCTTTTGCAGCTTGAGTGAGAAATACTGATACCTTCAGTGTAAAAGTTAATTTGTGTTAATAAGAATATCACATTCCAGATAGACAGGTATAAATTCATGAGCCGATGCTGTGTTGTTCATTTCATCCTCTCCCTTTTGATCTCCAAAGTCTCCAGCTCTCAGAAAGAGAAGGCAAAGCAACAGCCAACACAGTATTTCCTAGCAGAAGCTTCCAAGTGCATGAACTTCTGAAGAATACTTAGTGAAACAAATCATCCCACACTCCCTGTATTCTCCAGGCCCTAAAAAACAGAACCAAAAGAAAGCAGGATTATCTCTGAAAACTCTCAAGGGTATAATTTAGAAATAGATAAGTAGTACTGAATTCAGTTCCAAATAATGTTTATGTGAAAGCTCTTCTCCACAAACCATTGGGTGATGTGTCTAGCTTGCACTTTTCACTGTGTACTGAAATAGTAAGTGCATTCTGTTCTTTCTCCAGTAAGGACAGTGATCATCTTGTAATTTTTGGCTCAAGCAATGTAAACTTCTGTTTCCCAGGAATATTAGTTTAAATGATAGCTTTTTTTTCTTCTGGTGAAATCATAGGGGAATTCCCAAAGTTTTCTTCCTCCTGTATATGCAACAGAATTACAAAAGAGAGGTAGCAGATAGACCCCCCTCACAGTGAATGAGCCATGATTTATTATTCAGTGTTATTGCCCTTCTCTGAGCAGTGCCATGTTGCTCTGATTATCAGTTTTGGTGTATTGCCTGTATAGGGCATCACTGAGCCTTACTTGTGTATTTGGGAACTTTGAAAATCCCATTCCCAATTTTTACTTTTGCTACTGGCTTAGAAACAGCTTTATCACACAGACTGCTTCTGATGTGTGCTCTTTTTGATAACTTGCATTAATATTTTGTTCAAAGCGCTTTCATTGCAAATTCAGGAGTTGTGTTTGATGCATAAATTGAAATTACAAACATTTAATTTAGGAAAGATACTTGATTCTTTCAAGATTTATGTGTCCCCAGACTCCAGACTGGGGTATATTCCTTTTTTTTTTTTCTCGGTGAAATTATTTGCCCTTTCAGATATCAAAAAATTGCAAGGAGTTCTGTTTTGACTAAAAGCAAACTCAGAATTGCTATAATATGCTTTGAAGATATCTATAAAACAGAGCAGATCTTATCACTTCTGTTTCCACAGGTACAGATGGGGAAAGAAACCTCGCCACCATCTGTTTTTTCTCACTTGGACTTCCACATAAACCAAGAAAGCTTTATGCACAGGAGGGTAAATTTAGTTTCTGTAAATACAAATTTTTAGAACTAAATTTATTATTGTCTTTTAAAAAAAACCACAACAAATGCATGTCTAATTTGACAGTTTACTCAACAACGGTAAAAACATGAGGTATTTTTCACTTTCTTTCACTTTTTTTCATTTTCAAGCAGATTGCATCTGCTTGACAACATTGCAACTTGAATTAATCCCGTGTTTCCTTGTGAGTGCGGGTTGTGCTCTGCCTGCAGACACTGCAGCCCCTTTTCTTCGGCCAGAAAACTGCTCCTGCACCCTGATCTCCAGAACTAGAGCATTCTTCTGTTTGCCACTTCTGCAGCCTGTTTATACAAATAAACACTTGATGCCACTGAAGCTGTTACCCTTCCAAGCTTGTAAACCTGAAAAATCCAAGCCAAGGATGTGGCAGTTGACAATGCACACCTGGGTGGTGCTCAGGGCTGCCCAAAGGAGTTGCAGCTCTCTATTAGCTTCCAGCAGTGTCTCTGAGCCTTGGCATCCCTCCACCCCCCACCAAGTCAGGTGAGCTCCCCACGTGCCTGCCCTACAGGGCTGAAACACGTTCTGCTCAGATTTTGCCCCGGTGCCCACTGCTGGTGTGTTTGAGCCAGCTCTGCCAGGAGGGTGGAATGGGCAATCTCCTGCAGTCCCTTCCAGCCTCAGCTCTGAGCTGCAGTGTCCTGCCCTGCTTGCTGGCTCTGGGCTCCCCAGGATGGTGCCTCAGGCTATCCTTTTTGGCCAGCAGGCTCTAAAGAGCTGTAGATGCTGGTTTGTGACAAATCACACAGATTTTTAGGAAAATGGCTGGGGAGCACACAGGTACTCCTGTCAGCTGGCAGAACAGAGGGTGGGATGTTTCTTCACAAGCAAGAGCTTTGTGTGCTCTGGTGTGTTCGAAATGAACAGCTGGATTGACATGAAATGTATCTCAATTGCTGGTTAATTTGTCAGGCATGCTGCGATTCTGGTGGATTAAAAGAGGAATCCAAAGGTGTTATTACCCTGCGCCACATTCCACTCTTTAGTTGGGCTCATAGTTTTGAGTGGACGGCGCTGTGGTGCCATGGAAGTGCTGCTGCAGACCAGAAATTTTTTAGACATTGTAGGAGACAAACTGGAAGTCAAAATAAGGCATTTAAAATCAGGCTGTCAGAAGTGATTAAGGCTGGGGAATTTATTTACTTATCTCCCACCCAGCAGGAAGAAGACAGTGGTTAACTTGTGTTCTGTTGACCAGTCCTTCTTACAGGGGACGAATTTCTGTCCTCTGGTGAATGTTTTCTGTGCCAGACATTCACAGAAATAAAACCTACAAGTACAGGAATATTTGTTTTATGCTTGATACGCCCAAACTGGGAAATAGGAAACCAATGAGGGACAGATGCTGTGGACTGGAAGATGAGCCTAGGCTGTGGCTCGTTAGCTTCAACTGCAGCAATGTCGCTTTTGTTCTGGGCAGTGCCCTCCCCTCTCCTCAGCATAGGATCTTCAGTGCTCACCCCTGTGCCCAGGGCAGGGTGGGCACCAGGCTGAGCTGGCAGCTCTTGCCCCAGCAGAGACAGCAGGTCCAGCTCTCTTTTGCTCCCTGCAATCCCAGCCTGTGCAATTAAAGGTGATGTCCTGGAGCATCCGCTGGAGCAGAACCACTGGAGCAGAACCACTTCAATGGCTCAATGTCTGTGGAGACTTTCCCTGTTTATCCTTTTCCTGACATTATATGGGTTTATTTAAATATATTTTGGTGTGTAATGAGCCACATAATTTGTTTGGGGCTGAGCCAATGCATGGAGCAAGGGAGTTCAGGCCTCCAGGGGCTTAGTGTGCTGCAGGACTTCACAAAGAAAGCATCACAGGGTGCCTCTGTCCCCATGGCATCGTCCCAGGGGCTTTCTGCAGAGACGGGTGGTGTACGACTGGGAGATGCTGAAGAAGGCAACTCTTCAGGTTTCAAGGCTAGTAGTGGGATTAAAAAAGTCACTGCTCAGTCACCTTGTGGGGAATTAAGGAGAGCACAACTCAATTTTAGAAGAGTGCAGATTGCTGCACCCAGAGTGTAAAGGAATGTCTTTCACAAAGCAGGCAAACTACTGAGATCCTTTCATTAAAATAAATATTTTTCTTTTCTCTGTTAAGACAAATCTTCCCCCATCAGCTAAAATCCATCTTGTAAGTGGCAGCAGATGAATACATTAATGAACGATTTATTGGTATATTTCTTAAAACTTGTTGAAATATTTGGTTTTGCTGCTGTAAATCTTTTGAGTAGCATTACTCAAATCCATGAAGTCATCTCTAACGCAGGGCAAGCCCCAAGAACGGAGCATAACACCGGGGAAAGTCAGAAAAGGGAACAACAAGGAAATTACAGGATGATTTTTGGGCTTAATCCTGCACACCCACAAGAGCCTCTACCCGTGGGACCTCTAATTTCTCAAGAATTGCACGGCAGATATTAGGTGTTAGCCAATATTTTTGTTTGAAAAAGCAGTTTTTAAACTGTTTGAGCCCTGCCTTCAGTGTGAAACTGGAGCACTCATTCTTACCAGCAACAGATCTGCAATAAAACCATTTTTGGTTTGTTTTGTAAGTGTTGGTTCACAGCAGAGATGTAAATTCCTTTAACCCAAGCTAAAGTGCAGTGGTTAGTGCAAATGCTGCTTGGTGAACCCCTCTGAAAGGAAAACCCAACATAGCCTCTATTGAAAAGGATCCTCAGGACACTCACATGGGAATGGCCCTCTCAGGGCTCTGGCTTTGGAAATTTGCTGTGCTTTTGTAGAGGTCTGAACAGTGTAGTGACCATCAGTCTGGTCACACTGACCCAAGCCTTTATCAGTGCTATAAATTGTTGGTAAATTATCTGGCAAAAACATCTGGCCCCAACATCCCAGGGACAGCCCTGGCCAGAGCTGGTCTCTCCCAGTACCCAAGTGCAGGGCCAGCTGGCCTGTCCAAGCCCAGCTGAGTGGGATTAGCCTGACCACCCCCTCAAGAGGGTCAGGGTGTCCCCCCCCTCGCTGCCTGCAGACCACAGCCCTGTAGCAGCTGCTGGATGAAGGCATCCTGCCAGCAACGCCTTCCAGAGGGCACAGCAGCTGATCCACCCCCGTCTGCTTCCCTTTCCACTGTTCCCTGATGTGTGTGTGCTCCTGGGCTGTACAGGGATTTCAGAAGAGGCTGGTCTACCCTTTTTCCCTAATAATATTTCCTAATCATATTTCCTGCTGCAGAACAAACCTATGTAAGAGCATCCACAAACCTGGGGAGATCAAACCTGTGCCTGATTGCACTGGCCAGTCAGTGCTGGGAAGAGCAGCCAGCTATGCCTTGGGGAGCAGTCCTGTGAGCACATCCTTCAGCACAATGATCTATGGCTGGAGAGCTGCTGAGTTGCTGTCTGAAAGCTGCAGTCATCTGGACAGGACCTTGGTCACAGCATACCTCACAGGCAATAACAGTGGAGCAACATTTTTCTCTGATGAAGGAGCCCCAGCCAGTTTGAAAGGACCCGGTGAAAGCCAACAAAATTCCTCATTGGATAAAAAATGTTTTACTTTCTGACACTTGTGCTTGTTCTTTGGGGGCTTTTCCCCATATATGAAGAAGTCCAGCAGTCATCTGACTGTGGACATCTGTGCCCAGCTGAGATGCTGATGTTAGTCCAGGATGTGCAGAACTGCAGCAGTCACTATGTCACAGGTGATGGGGGCTGGGAGACCTGAAACCAGCCAGGATTGCCAAGGTTTTCCCGTCTGCTGGATACAGAGCCCCCAGCCAGAGCCCCTCCCTGCTGGGCTCTACCTGTGGCACTGTCCCCACGGTGTCCCACAGCCAGGCAGGGCTCTTCAGGTCACACTAAGCAAGGTTTCCCCAACATGCTGCATCCTGCGAAGGGAAAGTCCCTCACACATGGTTGTGGGGCCACAAGCCGCACGTGCAGGGAGCTGTGCTGCTGGGAGGGGATGCTGAGCCTGACGTCTGCCAGCTCTCCGTGCCTGCCCTATTTCTTCATGTGCATCCTACGCACAGAGCACTCCCAGGCTGCCCTGTCAGATGCAGCTGATCAAAGCTTACTCTCTAGAAACAGGAATGTACACAGGACTTTTTTTTTTCATTTCACTCTTCCAGCTTTCTTTTTTTTAAGAGATAATAAGTATTTTGTCTAACACGTTACCTGGCTTAAAGGAAAATCCCAAAGTGTGATGGTAAGTTGTAGTTACTTTATATTCTGATTTTATTTTGTGTGTGTGTGTGTTTGAAACTCTCCAAAGCTGTTCAGTTGTAGTGCAGAATATGGATTTATGCATACCATAATTTATATATAAATTTGAAAGAATTTCTATATACATTTGAAAAAAATTTCTGTACAAATTTGAAAGAGTTTTCCAGCACCTCTTTATTTTTAAGTGGCATAGATGTTTGTGTTCTTGAAGTAACTTTGGTAGTATTTGCTCAGAGTGCCGGGTGATGTTTAAATTGCAGGATTTCAGACAGCTGTGTATGTATGTGTATGTTTACACCATTGTTTCACCAATGTCTCATCCCTTTCAAGCCACATTCTGGCCATTCTAAAATCCTTCTGGTGATCATTCCTTAAGTATCTTCCTATATTTTTTTTTCTTTTATGGGAAGATTTAAACAGCTTTTCATATCATTAGCAGCCTTTAGGCATGTCCTAATCCAGCCCTGGCTTGCTGATAAGAGCTGTCAGCTGATGTCATACAAGGGCTGTCTGGCCAAGCAGTTATTCTGGGCTAACACTTCTCTCCTGGGGGAGGTGTCAAAGATCTGCCACTGAAAAGGGCAAATCCATTCAGCATTTTTGGACTGTCTTTTCTTTTTTCTTTTTTAAAGAATTTCTCCTCAGTTTGTTCACTTTCAGGCCAAACTGCACATCTAACATTTCACAAAGCAGCTTTCAACACCAGAAGTTGTTGATGTGAGCAATAAAGGCTCGGGCTGCTGTTTGCATTGGTGGTTTCTGGCCGCCCCAGGGAAGGCACATGAGAGCAGCCCAGCGCTGCTGCCCGCTCAGACTCCAGGAAAACCACCTGCTCCCAGGGAAAATGCTGGTTTATATGCCCTGGGCTGCAGCTCAGGGTTCAAGGACCAGTCTGGGAGGCTGACCTGGAGCTTGCCCTTTCTCCTGCATGTGCCAGCTGCCCTGCCCAGGCATTGACCCTGTGCCCGTCCCTCTGGAGGTTGCCAGATCCTGCCCTCAGCAGCAAAGGCAGGATTAGATTCTGGCTGCAAGGTGCCTCCAGGTCTCCCAGGCTGACCAATTTGCCCAGCCAGCCCCCCGGGGGCCTGGCTGTCCTGGTGTCCCTGGGGATGTCCTTTTCCTGCGTGTGGCCCCAGCAGTGACTGTGGGGGTGGTGGCTGCTCCACCCCTGGCAGATCCTGCCCTGCCCATGGCACCACTGGAGACAAAGGCAGGAAACAGAAGTGAAGAGACTGGGATTTGCCAGCTCCCAGGTCAGGGAATTCAACTGTAGGAATAACAACTGTATGAATAAAAACTGGAATATCTGTTCTTTCGCTTGTTAGTCCCATTGCACAGTGGACCAGAACACTTCTGCCAACACCTCCCTAAACTCTCTGGTGCATGGAGTTTAAAGGAAAAGGAAAGGGAAATTTATTTTCCTTATTCCAAGGGCTTGAAGGAGGACAAATCAGTTTTAAAAGACATGGCAGAGAAGAAGAAACCAGGAGATTATTCTCACCTTAAGATGGCCTGAACAGAGCATTGGCTCCCTTTGCTGCCTGTGCCAGAGCCATCAGAGGCAGCTGATCCCTGCCTGCCAGGATCCATGCTTTGCTTCCCCCATCCTCACTCTCAGAGCCTGTGGAGTGCTGCCCTGCTGCCAGCCTTGCTTTCACAGTTACTGGGACAGCACCTCATGGAAGAGTTCTCTGCCTTAATAATAACTCTCAACCTGGTTTTTGGTATGTCTATCTATTCTGGAGCAACCTGAAAATGAGATTGTAAGTGCTGACCACTGGGGATAATTACTTTAATTACTTTTACCACAAAGGTGATTACTTTTGGGGCAAATGCTGCTGGGATAAAATGGGTACAAGGGAGGGCAGGTGGCCAGTGGAGATGGTGATTGCCTGCCAGCAGGATGTGCTGGAAGGAGGCTGGGCTGACATCTGGGCATTCATCACAGCAAAAAGGCTGAGCAGGAGGGTCTCAGTGAGGTGTGTCAGCCCATCCCAGGATTCAGCACTGAGGAAGGGATTGAACACCTGGCTGCCATCGCCCATGTCACTCTGGTGACAAAACTGCTCTTGTGGAAAGGCAGCAGGCTCTTGGCTGCACTCAGGTTTTCAGCCACAGGATGGCAGCCAGCCTGGGAGCTTGCTCTGCCCACTCCACTAACTCCACACTGGGTTCAGGATTGCAGCACGATTTAGGACATTTGCCTTTCCAGATAAACTCAGTCTTGAAGCCAGGCTCACAGCCATGTGGTGGGAAGATTTTGGTCTCTAGGCCAGGTAGGGAACAGTTGTGCTCACCTGCCCCCTCAGCAGGCTGGTGGATTTGGTGGGAGGAAGGAAGTGGAGAGTGTTTTTTAACTCTCGATGAATGCCTGCACAGTCAGATCCTGGTGCTCAGAAGGCTCCTGCCCACCCTGCAGGACAGGCAGGGTGTGGATGAGAACCACTTATTTTTGGATGTCTCCATTATCTCTGCTCCAGCATGGCTCAGTCTGTTAGATACGAGGTATTCTTTCTGCCTGCTCTTGCCTGAAGAGCAGAGAGTGGTCCTGGAGCAGCCTTGGGCTTCCCTGCATTGGGTCAGCAGCTGCCCCTGACTCTGGGCAGCAGAGATCTGAGTCTGCAGGCAGAGGGGAGCAGCAGCAACAGGGGAAATGGCACCTTTCTCAGAACAGGGACACACAGATCTTCCCTGTAAGCCCCATATCCCTGGCAGAGCCCCTGGCAGGACCCCACTGCACCCAGTGCTGATGGTGCTGGCAGCAGCCAAGAGCAGCCACATGGCAGAGTGCTGCCTGCACAAATAGGTACAGTGGCTCTTTGTCCCCCCTAATCCTTCTGTAGGAGAGCCTTCCTTTTCTGGAGATAATTTTTACCTTCTTTTACATCTCCCTCTGGATGTATTCACAGCTTGTTGCAGTTGTTGCTCTGCCAGCTTTGTGTCTTCAGTTGTTTCTGTAATGCGCTGGTGCATTTAGTGGCAGAATGGTGTCCCTAGCATTCCAGGCTGTGCTCCTATTCCCGTTCAGCATCTCATCAGCCTGCCCTGCCCACCCCCAGCCCCTGGAGCCATTTTTTTCCTGCAGGCTGATTCCCAGGCACTGCTATGCACTTTGGTCAGCACTAATTCCTCAGCCTGCTTTGTAGTTCTTTCCTACAGAAGTTTTATGTGCACTACTGTTCCAGCGTAGAGTCATGGAGTTCTTGGCACTGTGCCATGAGAAGAACTGGATTATTCTCACGGTCTCTGCTAAACCTGAGCCCAGCTGCATCAGAGGCAAGGCAGAGCAAGTTCTTGTGTGGGCAAAGGGTACGTGCAAGCTGTGGAAGAAATTGCTCCAGGAGCAGAAGCTGACTCAGTGTGAAGACAGGAGCCAGCAGGTTGTGGATACTTCAGTCAGGGTGTGCTCCCAAGGTAGCAGACACAGCACACAGAAACAATTTCTTCAGGAATTGCAGGAAACTGCTGATGGATTTGTGCAAGGGCTGCCTCATAGGCAGTGGGGAGGCTGCCACAGAGTCATCTGAAAGGCAGAGGGAGTGTGTGATGTTTGACTTTGGGCTGGGTGGGGCTTTCTGGGAGCAACACTGATTACAGAAAGCAAAGATTTCAGTGGAGCCAGTTCCATGGCAGCTGCCTTGTTGGCTCACATGATACAGGCACATTCAAACAGCTGCTGTCCTTCCTAAGATGCCATCTAAGCCAGGATAGTAGCCATCAGCAAAGAAATATGGAAAACTGAGGTCTCCACTCACCAGAAAAATAAATATTGACACTGGACATTGCTAGAGAGTCTGGATTCCTTCCATCATTTCCTGAAATCCTCTAACAGCCATAAGTGTTTAATTTATGAATGTAAAGAAGGGATTCTTTTCCTTGCAACACTCAAACTGTTGCCAATGCCCCGTGCTCCATTTCCTAGCCCTTGTCCTTGTGGTGACATCCCCTCTCCAGTGCAATCCATAACTCTGTGCTGGAGGCCACGGGTCTGCTTGGAATTACTGAGTCCTTCATCCCGGCACCTTGGAAAGAGCTTGTTTAATGCAAGTTCTGTAAAAGAGACTGATTTCCCTGAAACATGAGGCAGTTCTGAGGCTTTTATAAATCATCCATTTTCCATGCCCCTGGCAATTTCAAAACTATCCTTCTGGATCAAATGAAACATGCCATTTTATACCAAATGGTCTGTTCATTGCTGGAGCCTTTCAATTTTTATTTTGGTGATTACGAAGCTGCTTCTAAACATGCAGGTTGCAAAGTTGAAACCTTTTATTTTGAGCTATGGCATCCCAATATTTTAACCTAGGTTTACAATTGATTGCTTGACAGAACCAATTTAGCACAAATGGGACAAATACATCAAATATATTTCAACCAAAGAGGATTTGGCCCATTTTTTATATTTAGCTCCGTTAATGATCTTTGCCAACTGCTTTGCCATTTGCAATGAAGTACTTCAGCAATGATGCTGCTGTTCCTTTATTTCCTCAAACAGAAGCAGATTTTTACAGAAGGGCTTTTTAATTTCTTCATGCAGCTGCTTATCTGTCATAGTCCAAGAACCCAGCTCAGGGGATTCTTGGCTTTTTGAAATCTTTTTCATCCTGGTGGCACCTTTACAAGCTTGCATTCCCTCAGCTTTAGTGTTTTTATTACTCTTGCCCCCACAGAGCTGCTGTGGGGCTCTGGGAGCTGGACAGGCTCCAGGAGGAGGAGGAGGAAGCTGAGGTGTTCCTGAGCACACAGTGACTCCAGGGGTCAGTCACCCAGCTGACAAATCCTAAAAACTCTCATTCATGAGCAAACCAAACGAGTCAACTTCCAAATCCTTGCAGCAGGGAAGGCAGACAATCAAAGGGGGGACACAGTCCCTGTGGCTTTGCTCATTGCTGGGCTCAGGGGAGCTTTGCTGCTGACTCCAGGAGCCTCCAAGGAAAGGTGACACAGGGGACACAGAGAGGGGCTGAGCCCAGCCAGCAGCGATGCCACCAGGCTCAGCTCATTGCACAGAGCTTTGGCAGGGCTTGTTGGTGAGCCAGAGCTGCTCTGGTTTTGTTTATGTCTTCTTCCATGGTCTTGTCATCACCTTATGATGGATATTTTTTAATATTTTTTGCAGCTTTATCCCATTTACACAACAGTTAATAAGACGTAAATCCACTGCCTGTCCCTGCCCTGACCTCAGGGCTCTGGTCCAGCACAGGCAGGGATTGTCCCTGCCTGTCCCACAGCTTGCTGGGACACTGCTCTCACCTTCACTCAGTGAGGCTGGAGCCAGCCAAGGTCTGAGCATGTGGCCTGTGCAGAGCTGTGCCCTGGGCCACTGAGGTCTCTCCTACCCACAGCAGTGCCTCCCCCCAGCTTTGCTGGAACGGGCATGGATCCTCTCCAGAGAGCCTCAGCGGAGCTCCTCCAGACCAGCCCGGCTGCACCAGCACTGCCAGAGGGAGGAACAGAGCAGGAGGAGCAGTGCCAGCACAGTGGCACAAGGAGAGGAAGAGAAAAGCACCTGCAGCTCACAAAGGGGGTAGTTTTGGGCAGGAGGTGGCCAGAGCAGCTGGACCAGCTGGCACTGCTCAGCACAGACCTGCACCCTCTGCTCCTTCCCGGGTGCTCCAGTGCTGCTGGATGTGTGGTGGAACTCTATTGTTGCAAATCCCAACTATGCATTTTTTCCAATCTAATTTTCTCAGGAATTGACCCAGTTCTAGCATTTGGGAACTGGCATTCACTCTACTGGCAAATGTTTCTTATTTGTTTCAAACAATGTGTCCAGTGTGACCTTTTCTTTTTAAGTAGCTTACACAACGGGAATACATGAATGCTAAATTCTAATCTTGCATAACTCTGAAAGCAGGGCCATACATTTACCAGCAGTAAGGGACTTTTCCCCCCCATCCTTTGCAGGAAGTAAGAAGGAAAACCCAGCAGTGTGCAATTTCAGTGAAGGGACAACTCACCCATAACCCTCTTACCCCCAGAATTCACAGGGCTCTCAAGGTGACTGTGTTAGCACTACACATTTCTGCATGTTTGTGCACATAGAGAAATGGAGACGACACCTGGCAGCTGGAAAGGGGCCTGATCATGTCCTTGCTGCTCCAAAACATTCCCACTGACAACAACTGGGAAGTGACAACACATCCGTTCAGCCTCTCATCAAACAGCAATACCCTAAGTCCTGTACAGGTGCTTGGAGGACACTTTTCTTCCTGCCAAGAAGCACTCCTTCAATTCCTGATGCCATTTCTCATGCTCTTTGTATGTCTGAACTCTTTCCCAATATGCCTAAATTTGGCCATGGGAAGAGTCAGCCTGAGCCACAGCCCATTGCTTGTCAGGGCATGCACAGCACAGCTCTGCTCTTCCCAAAAAGAGGGAAGGGCAATCCCCATTGTCCCTCCTGGAGGGCACTCACTGCAGTCACATTCCTGCAGCTCACAGGAGTGGCTGACTCATGCACGACTGGCCAAGACCTTGAACGATCCTTGGTAGATCAGCAGGAGCCATCAGATGCTTTTCCAGCAAGGTGTATTTGGCAATAGATTTCTCACCTGGGGTAAACCAGGTGTGGTGGAAGCACCTGCTCCTTGCAGAGTTCTCCAGGCTGGGGCAAGGGAGGGCTTGCAGGAGAGGAGGGATGAAGTAAATGGAGACAGCAAGGCTGTAAAAACTCATGGCTGAATGCCTGGCCACAGCAGAGGTGTGAGGAGGAGGGTAATTCCCTGTATTCCCTGCAGAGCCCCAAGAGCCAGGAGAGGCTGGATTGGTTCCAGAGCCAGGGAGATTATGGGAATGCTCTGTGGTGGGCCACACTGGGGGTGGTCCTGGGGACGCCCTGGTGGAGCCACCGGGGTCAGGGCAATGCACGGGTCTGCGCTGAGCTGGGGGCTGTGGCTGCCAACTTGTGTGTCACCAGCTCCAGCAGACAGCCTGCACTGATTCTGCCATTTGGTTTTCATCTTCATGAATCACTTCAATATTTCAAACATACCTTTGACCCACTTGAGCACATAACAAGAACAATTAGCACCAGCACCTCCTAAAGCCCAGCAATGTTCCCCCTGATGCTTAGTAAAGCCTCTGACCGTGTGGCCAAAGCCATCACATTGCAATGCAACATCTGATCCCTGGGGAGCACAGAGAGGAGTCTTTAAAAACCACAGGATTTCTGTGAAATGCAAAGCTTTGAGCCATGAAGCTGCTGAGGAGCCAGAGATAGATGGGTTCTCACACAGTTAGAGGTCAAGGTAAGAGCACTCTGATGATTTTGAATCTCCCTGTGAAAGCATTTGTTTATTTTTACTTGCCTTCTGAAATCATATGAATATATTCAAATAACCTTACTGGAAATGAAAAGAAGCTTTCTGTGCTAGCATGCACACAGTCCTTGGATGCTGCTGCTCACCAGCTCCAAGTTAGAGCTGCTGCTGCTTCTCCCAGCTCTGCAAGGCAACTCTCCTTTGCCACTGCACCCTCAGACCTTTCTGAAACACATACCCACTGCCTACAGGTTTGTACTGACACTGGTTTTATCCTGTATTTCATAGGTTAAAGAAGTAATTCTGATTTCTTCTGCCTACACATTCTCGCTTCACAGTGAAATAGAAAAATTACTGCTATTGCTGTAACAATAATAGTTATGTAATAACTATATTTATGTGATGGATTCATGTGATATAATAGTTACAATTATGTGATGGACTGGGGGAATTTGATATTAATTTAAATTGAAAATTTGCAGTTAAAATTGTTGTGTATTTTTAGTTGCTGCTATGTATTGCCAGCTTGAATTTCTGGTTAAGTTTAAACACGTACAGATATCCTGGCCAGCACAACCTGTCTCCTCCTCTGGCTCTCCTGAGCCACTTCTTCCAGTGATGGGGGGTTTGTGTTGGCTCCAGTCCTCAGATTTCTAAAGATCCCTCTGACTTGAAATTCTGTCCTTCAGCAGAGCCCAAGTTTCCCATTGCTGCATGGTAGCTGTGGGTGCTGAGGAGGAAGCAGCTGTGCCAGACTCTGACCTGGGATTTCACCTGCTTAAGCCAGGCTTGTGTGGGCAATATAAAGTGAGTTTGTTTTCTGAATAGATCTCAGTGATAAATTGCATGCTCACACTGAGGCCATCAAGTTCTTACTCAAGTGGAGCTCAAGCAATGGCCTCAAGGTTCCAGGAAGATTAATGTCTTTATCTAGACCTATTTATATACCTAGATCTGTATCTATATCTAATCTATATATCTCTCTCATCCTCCATCTCTGTCTAATCTATACCTACACCTGTATCTATATGAAGAAATTAAAACCCTGTCAGAATCCATGTGCTTTCTGGCATGCTGAGCTGGGGTGTCTGTAGGCAGTAATTTCTACCCACCTTTAGCATGAAATATGAAGGCAAGAGTAGCCCCCTCCCTGCAAATTCTGCTCCTTTCCCTCTCAGTCCCTGTCTTTCATCCAGCAGACTTGCACAGGAATAGAAATTTGTCCCCTTCAAATATTGCCATGACAACTAAGAAGAAATCTCACAAGCATTCCTACCATTCCTATCAAGTCCTGAAACAGTAAAGGCAAAAGGTGGGGATAGTTGCATAAGATGTGTCTAGATAAGGCAAGGCTCAGGCATTCTATTTTCATTTTTTTTAAATGAAAGTATCACTGGTCCAAGGCACTTCCTGTGGCAAGGAGTTGAATCACTTTCCATAGAAGGCATGAGACAGAGGGCTGGTGATGGAAGTGCTGACACCCTTCTGCAGAGTGTACTTAGCTGGCCAGAAACTATTTCAAATGAAGCCACATTTGGCCATCACCAAAAGTTGCAAAGAGAAGTCCTCTGGGAAATAATTAATCAGCCTTGGTAAACAAGTAAAGCCATGTTTATTGTCAATGCTGAGCCTGCAGAGGGAATACCAGGGTAATGCTGAAGCCTTTGATCTCTGCTGTGTCTCCACAGCCCCTCAGAGCCCTGCTGCAGGACTACTCTTCTGCCCAGCACCTGCCCAGTGGCACCCTGACCCCTGATGGCTCCCTGGAGGCTTCCCGTGCTCGCCGTGGCTCTGGGGTGGGGCTGGCTGCTGGCCTCCTCCTCCTCCCCCAGCACAGGTAAAGGCCAGCGTGCTCTTGTTTCACTGCTTGGTGTTCACTTGGGCCCTTTGGGGGTTTGTCCTTCAGCCAGATCTTTTCTTCTCTGTGTGTGCATTGCTGTGTGAGTGCTGGTTCATAAACATGTAATCCATTGTGTAAATATGTTATGTGTTTAGTGGCTCTTTTCTGAGCGGATTTGAAAGAAGAGCCTGCCTTCGGTGCATAGCAAGTTTATTTGTTTGATAGAGAGTTATCAAATACAAACACTGCTATAAATGCTCCTGAGCATGATCCCAGACAGACAGACTGTGCTGGGTGTAAGAAACACAAGGCTTATTTGTACTTGGAGAGTAATGCTTCTAAGAGAACACTGCTCTGCAAGCTTTCATGGCAATGGCACTTCAAGCACCCTTTGCTTCCAGCCCTCGAGCACTCCTTTGCTGCACTGCACCTGCTGGCTCTTTTGGCAGCTGGCATTTGCACCCAGAGAGATGCTGAGCAGGTCTGGCCCTCCCTGATGGAAGCAGTGCATGGTGCAGAGGTGAGAACATGCCCAGGAAGCCACTGAGAGACTGCCTGTTCTGCAAGCCAGCACGCACAGAAAGCTGCCACAACCCTCTGTTGGAATAAATCAGGCAAGGCTCCATTTTCTTCATGTGGGAAAAACCAAATCTTTATTCACATAACTCATTTTATACAGTTTTCACAGACCTCATGTGCAACATCTATTGAGTGGTAGTTTTCTTACTACTCCATTTATTGGTCAGAGGGTGATTTGTGTGTACATGCTAAGGTTCAGGGTGTTTACATTTTTCTTTTGTGGGTTCTCATGGAACAGATCTAATGTTTATGCAGGTGGACTTATTTTTCGCCCAAGAATAGGTGTTATGTTAAAAAACTATTAATACCAAGATTGTTTTCACATGGGAACTTGCAAAGTACTAGCTGCACTTAGAAGAAATGACAGGTCAGCTATCAATCCAGCAGAGCAGGCCTGATTATTTGAGGCCTTTCTTTTATAGATCTTTTACCTGTCTATGACAACCCCCCTGCTGCCACACTGAGCAAAGCCTGCTGCCTTTGAAATGGGCTCCAGAAAACATGAGTGTCATCTCCACCTCTCTGAGCAGCACAGGGAAGGGCAGACATAGAGGGGGGACATATGGGGGACACCTGGCAGGCTGCTGTTTTTCCACTGGCAAAATAGGTGGAAAATTGCAAACCTCACCTGCATCTCAGAGGGCGTGGTGTGGACAGAGGTGGTGAGGGGCAGCTGGGGACAAGCAGGGTTTGTCACCTGTGAAAACTCCCCTGAGGATCCCCTGATGGGGAGACCTCTAAAAAGTTCTGTGCCAGGACTGAGAGACGAACGGGACTTTTGGTTTTTTCAGTCTTCAGGTTGTTGTTTATTTTTTCTCTTATCAACAGTTCAGCATGCTGTCTGCACACCACACTTAGCACCCAAAGAGAAAGGCAACAAAAAGTCACAAGACACACAGGTTCAAGGTCTTCTAAAACTGTTTAGTCCAATGAACTCTTAGAATGCATTCTATTTCTACCTTTCTAGCAATAACTAATTATTTCTCTGTTCACACATCTGCACTGTGGTTCTTTCTAAGTAATCACCCCATGCCACCAACACTTCAGAAAATGGAGCAGATGAAGAACAAGAAGGAGATCAGACAACGCCCAAAATCCTCCATCTTGTCTCCTATTCACCTCCAAACTAAAAACCCAAACTCTAAGTTTTTCACCCTGTGATGAGCTGTACCACTATCTATTGCACACACTCGGATATTCCAATTCATCCCAAAGTCTTGGAAGCTTTCTCCATGGACAAAGGCTAAAAGCAGTGTTCTCCTGGGGATCAGGACTTCTCAGGACAGGCAGAGAAACATTCCCTGTGCCCTGGGTTCCAACAGTCACCAAAGCAGTGATGCTGGTGGCAGTGTCCCAGCAGCCACGGAGGTGGCAGTGAGGGCTGTGGCTGTCTCACAGCCAGCTCAGCATCTCCTGACTCACCACCACAAACATTCTCAGGGGGAGAAGCTGTTAGTTTGGTTTTCTCCAAGAAACATCCAGCAGCTTTCCTTCAAGACTGTGTGATGAAATAGAGCGTTTCTAGTCCTGTGTTCTGTATGAGTGATGGGGATGTGAGTGAGACTGGTAATGTATTATTGTGAAAATGAGAAACTGCAAGAGGCAGTGCTGACATTTAAAAAACAATAAAACCTCAGAATGCAAGCAACATCCCAAAAAGAAGCTTTTCTGTTCCCTCTGAAATCCAGTCAGAATTTTTTTGCAAGAATTGCTGTTTACAATTACAATTGTTTTGAAAAAATACTTCTGTTTTGCTCAAGCTCAAGATATAAATAAATTTCAGAGCATTCTCCTATCCAGACAGAAATTCCAGTTCTGACCAATCTAATCCTCTCTTGACAAGTTATCATGACAAAGGCTAGCAGCTCTTTGCTTCCTTGTTTGCACTTCTGTAAGGTTCAGCATTCGTACACTTGGGAGGAGCCTCCCAAGCCCTTGGTCCAGTATCATCCTAAATACATCTCCCACTTCACCATATAATGTAGTGACAAATCTCCCAGGGAGCTTAACATACTGGGAAAAGTGGGATTTGCAAACTGCTGCCTGAAGTGTGTTTTATTTGGGAAAATTCCTGTAGAAGAAACAAATCCTCCAGCAATGTACCCTGCGAACTTTCCGGGGAGCACATTACAGCTGGATTTATGTCACCATCTTCCATGGAAAAATATCCTTATGGTCTGCTTTCACAATGGATTTATTAAAAGAATAAAAGAAAAAAAATGGTGTAAATCCTGATGAAGACATGAAAAAGGTGTTAGAGAAGCCAGTGATCTGGAGGCCAGACTCAAAGGGAGAATGGTGATAATTCTGGACTGGCAATGCCAGGACATGGGCTCCAAATTCCTGTGAAATAAAGTGTATCATGCAATAAATATGTAGAAACCAAATGGATAATCTCACCTCAAGATAGTGGAGAAAAATGACCTTCAATGTTGACAAAAATTGGCTTTGTTCCAGCTAATAAAACTGAGCAGCCAAACAGTTTTTGTCATGTGAATAACAACTCCATATAGAGCTGGACCTTTAGGACATGTCTTAGGATGGAATTCATCCATGCTTCCTTATTTATTGACACATAACAGCACCTTGAAATACCTTTGTAAAAGCCAGATCAACTGTAAAGGCACATTTTTTTATAGCTGATAGATGTTCAAAATAAGAACTATTCTAATTCTCTGCTTTTTACCTTTTTTTTCATTTTTCCCCAATTATCTTTAATACACTTGAAAGGAATATTTAAAGCAATATGGGTGATTTGTGTCTATTATGACAAAGGAATATAAATCCCCCTGACAGCATGCTTTGATCTGTCATCCAATGTTGGTGGATGTGCTGAACACAATGTTTGCAGAGATAAGTGTCCTGAAGGTTGGTAAATACCAGGGGTTGAAGGTAAGCAAATACAAGACATGAAAGGTCATCCCAGGACATCAGTTTTGCTTAAAACATCTTGGAAAAGAGTGTGGAAAAGGGGCATTCTGTGTGCCTTTTCAATGATCCTTGAGTGCTTTCTCTGAGCACCAGCAAAAACTGGTGTTTGGGGGGTGGGCAGGGGCAGAGCTCATGTGTGTTTGTTGAAGAGACAGGGCTGCAGCACTTGCCTCCTCATCCAGCAGCTTCATTTCAACAATTCACAGCAAAGTATCACACTGACCGTTGCATGACTGCTTTGGGTTTGTTTTCTTCACCTGGACTCTCTGTTTCACCCTCTGCTTTGTTTTTAATGCAGTTGCTCCCCCACGAGACCTTCGGATCACTGACCCCGGGCTCCTGGGCTCTCTGGATGTGGAGTGGAAGCCCCCGCCCCATGCCCAGACCTTCCAGGAGTGCACAGTAAAATACAAGTTTGAATATCACAGCACTGGGGATAGAGACTGGAAGGTAAGGCACAGCATGAATTAATCCTCCCAAACCAGGGCTGTTGTTCTTCCTTTACTTCCTGCACAGATTTATGTCTGCACTTCAAGCAGGAGTAGAACCAAAGCTGTTCCAGTTTTCCATGAGAAACCAGACTTTCAGTGGTTTGAATGGGAATGTGCTTTGAAAGGTAACAGCAGCAGCCAGGGAAGGGGTTCTTTCTGTCACAGGCCTGAGTGTTTGCTGCCCAGAATAATAACATTCCTCATCGTAAAAGGAAAAAGTATTGACACTTTTCTAAAGCATCTTTATGGGGCTTGAACTGAAACAACAGATCCTTAGGAAAGCAGAGCAGTGAACAAATAAAAGTTAAATTTTATCTATTATCCTAATGCTCTAAAATTCCCTCTATCCATAACTGTGTTTCTAATTGCCATTTACTTCTCTCTTTTAGATGTGGTTGACTCTAACTCAGCTCTTTGATAAAATTGTCAGTCATCTCTCATTGATGTGTAGCAGGGCAGTAGCAGGCACAGCACAGGAAGGGTTGTTGGAATATATTTTGTGAGTGCTTAGAAGATGAAAGCTTCTACAGGGTTGGGAAGGTAAACGGAATGGGGAGAGGAGAAATCCAGCAGTGGGGGCTGTTTGGTTGGCACAAGGTACTGAGGAACACATGAAAAATATGCTGAGGATCTCCCTCAACAACCCAAAGTACAGATTGAAATCTTGAAAGAAAAAGGGATTTCTTTTGCACAATTCTAAAGCAGGAGAGCTAGAGGGCTTGCCAGCTGAAGAGACCAGGGAGAGAGAAGGAGCATTCAGTCAGGCTGGCAGTGCTGGAGCCCAGCTCCTTGCTGGAACAGGTCACTGCTTCACCTGCCTGGGGCAGCAAAGCAAGGCTGCCAGGCTGTGCTCAGCCCCCACAGAAATGGGGTTCAGCTCAGCCACCCCAGAGGAGGCTGCAGAGGGGAAAATCTTGTTTCAGCTACAGATTGCAATTGCAAGGGCATGGAAAGGGGCTCCTGGACCTGATGCTGGTCACGATGCACCTCATGTTCCCAGCTGTGCAGCAGTGTGCATCTGTGCAGAGCCCTCCAGGCTGATTTTAACTGCAATTTAAAAGAAAACCATACGCAGAATTCCTGAAGCCATGAGTAATAAAAGTTTCTTATATGAGGCAGATGTACAGACTAGGGCAAAATCACCTCTGACACCTTGCCAAAATGTTGACTTCAGAGAAGGTCACAAAGAACAGTCAGGCTGAAGAAAATCCATTGGACATGAGTAGAAGAGGATCAATGACAGCATCACTGATATCTGTTAGAAACACCTGGCTCACCAGAGCTCTCACACCTGGGGAGTGCTGAGGGCAGCCTGACTGTAGGCTGTGCCACTGCTGTTCCCACTGCAGCACACGGATGCATTTTACGGCACAGATGCATTTATGGCACGTTACCTCTGTCCTACGTGAGCTAACACAACACTTTTTCTCCTCATTTGTTGTAAACCTTGTCAACTTTGTTGTCCCTGCATAAAGTGAAGGGGAGTAAGTCTGAGGGAAAGAAAATAGAAAAACCTTCAAAGGGGGTGCTCAGAAAGTCCCACAAAGGCCAAGCCAGGGGGTACACAGTGGTGGGTGAGGCTGTGCTGCACTGCCTGGCTGCTGGTCCACCCTTTCAGGGGCTGCTCGTGCTTCCCACAGGAACCAGCCTTACAAGACTCATTGTTCTTTCTGTTTCTGATTATTTCACACCATAAAAAAAAGCCTTTTATGTGGATTTGTGGTGGTATCCTCCTCAGGCTGTCTGCAGTGCTCCTTGATGCTGGAGGTCCCATTAATCAGCCTGCTCTGCCCAGTCCTGACTGGGTCCTGTGGGATGAAGGGAGTCAACAGCCAGCAAGGCTGGGCACAGCAGGCATGAATTAATGCTGGAGGAGCACTGGGCAAGTGAGGCGGGACAGAAATATAAAGAGACAATAAAGCACACAAATGAGAATATTTGCAGCTGGAGCAAGAGCAAGGGTACCTAATTCTGCAGCCCACTTAGTGACAGAAGAGGTGCTTAAAAAGTCTGTCTTTCAACCAGGTTATTTTTACTAGGAAGCTAAAACTCAGAGTTGGATTTGACCTCAGCAGGACTGCTGAAGTGAGGCTGCAGACACTGCTCAAAGGACAGTGTACAGGTGACGTGGAGGTGCAGAGTGACTGGATTTACGCAACCTTTCAGATCCCACCACAAGGTTAGGAGCAGCCTGTGGTACCTGCTGCAGTTTTGTGCTTTGCATGAGCCTATTGCATGAACCAGTGCTGGCTTGAGGGCTCCTGGATGGATGAGTTATTGCAGGGCTTGCTGCTCTTTAAGATACTAGAGCAGCTCTACTACCTAAGGCTGTGGTTGTGGTTCCTGGATACTTGGAGCTTGTTTCCCTCTGCCCAAGCTCTGCTCAGCTGCCCTGCAAGAGCTCCAATGCTTAATGAAAAGGTTAGTTAAGCATCTTTCTGCTCTAAGGTGGACTGGCTTTTATGAGAAACAGAGCACTTGGCAGTAAAACTAATAATTCTGACTGGCTGCCTTTTCTTTTTTCCTTTCTTTCCATTTTTTATCTTTCAAGTGCATCACACAGTTGTTCAAAGGCATAAAACTGTGGTTTTGCTGCATCTGACTGATACACTGCTAAATAGTGGTTATTTCCTTCTCATTTGACAGGAAAACTTGAATCAGAGGTCCAGAATTTCAACTGCATCTACCATGACTGGGAATACCTGAAGTGCACCTGGCAGCCAGGTCTCCTCACACCTCGTGGTGTCCATTATGGGCTATATTATTGGTATGTAACAGCAAAATAGGAAAACATCCAGGCAGCAATCAAGTGGACCACTCAGAGTACAAAAACGCCACAGGGAATATGCTTTTATAGCTGGCAGTGCTATTGCCCAGTTCACCCAGAATGAGCCAAAATAATGTCCCAAGCAACACACAACTTCTGGCAAGAAAACACCAAGTCCTTTCTTACTTTCTTAAGATCAGGCCCATACTGATCTTTGCCAGGAAATGTCTTCTCACTTCCTCCTTTCCTTTTATTCATCCCCAGGAGGTGTTTTCTGCATGTTGTCCACCATAAAGACTTCCCTTTGCTAAACACACCTGGGTAGTTCTGGCTGCACATTTCCCATGATCACAGTGCATATATCTCAATTGGACAGGATTTAGCACAAGGCTACCAAGCTCAGTGAACCCCAGACACACAGTGGAGCTTCTCAGCAACTTAGAGTTTTTAGTGTTCAAATATATTTTCATAGCCTCAGCATATCCCATACAAGCAAACATGCTGCCACAAGGTAATAATAATAATAATACATAATTCTCAGCTGTTTCTTTTAAACTGGTGCCTAAATTCTGTTCTGCAGGAAAAACATAGCTAGAATTAGTGGTTTGGGACAAAGTAAATACTGTATTTGTGCTTCAGCTCCTATGATATTATGGAAAGGATGACTTAGGATTTCGTGCCACTGGGATATGTGGAGAAAAGCATAGCTGCATTTTAAAGAGGTTCCATGTAGTTCTTGGAAATAGTCTTCAAAGGAGAAGCACCAATTCAAAACCATTCTGCTAACTGCAAAGATCTGCTTGAAGGAAACCATGGAAATGTATGATTCATGCCTAAAAGGAAAACAAACACAAAAAAACCCAACCTTGATTCAATTGCCTTCAATAAAACCAGGCATTTGGATCTGGGTCCCATTTTATCACAAGATTGGGTGGACACCACGGCATCCTTTGATCCCTGTGATCGAATTCTTATAGTACTAGAACATGAAGTTTTTCCCCCAAACATAATGTGCTGTGCAAGGAGACTTTCATTAGGTCTGGAGTACAGGGGCCAAATTCAGCCCTGTCGTGAGGGCATAAAGCAGCAGGAATCTTAAAGGCAATATGAGACACCAGTCAGTGTTTCCAGGATGCAGCCAGCAGCTCAGCTTTGGGGAGTGGCCCCCAAAGGCAGAAGGGACAGGGTTGTGGCTGCACATTAGGTAACAAACAGCTAACCCCTTCCTAGCAAACCCTGAGTTTCCATGTGCCCATGGAGAGCCACGGGAACCACCCGCAGTCAGCCAGAGCAGCTCAGCAGCACTCAGTACATTCATGGCACACATCCTGCCTAAAAACACTTCATGTTGGTTTGGGAGAGACCTTTCTGCAACTCCGGAGTCCATGGCTGATGGTGCAGGAAGGGCCCTAGAGGAGCAAGACTGTCTCCATGAGTAGAGGCCAGATCCCTCCCCAGCTCCAGTAACACTCTGGCCCCTCTTGTGCTCCAGGAATGGGCTTAGGGAGAGCCTGGCCCAGCCTAAAAACCAACCTGAGAAGCTGTCTGTGCAAGTTAACTTGGGTTTTTTCTCTTCTCCACACTTCTGCCATAGTGACTGACCCACAGCACTGTGCTTTGGACAAAGGCTGGGATATGGGCAATATTTCAGGCTTAGGTCCAATCTTATAAAAAACACCTCACTAAGCAGTAATCTGCTTTGGTTCTTCTTTCTGTTCCCCTGTTCCCTGGTAGGTACGAGGGGCTGGAGCAGGCGATGCAGTGTGACTACTACATCCAGGAGCATGGCCTGAACCTCGGCTGCGTGCTGCACAACCTCAGCCAGGCAGAGTACCGGGATCTCCACGTTTGTGTCAATGGCTCAGCAGCAGCCACTCAGCTCCGGCCACTGTACACCACTCTGCGCCTTCACAACCTCGGTAAGGGTGGCAGGGAAGCAAAAGGGGACCCTGGTGGCCGCCAGGCCCACTTCCTGAGTTAGGGGTCTCCATTCAATGTGTGCTCTTGTAGCTGGGTGGTTGGAATGTGCGCCTTTCCTTCCACAGCAGGGAAGGGGCTGTGGCATGCGCCTAGCAGGACTTCAGTTTCCAGGAGTGTTTGCAGGCAAGCAACACCACTCAGCACAACCCTGGAGGTCTGTGGGTGCCTCCAAGTGCTGCATTTGGCAGCTGGACAACTTGGGACATAAACGGCCTGCTGGGCAAGTGGCAGAGCAGCTATGGGGGTTTTGGCTCTAGCAGCACAGTCTTCACAGACATATCTTCATTTACTCCTGCTGGGATTGAAACCACTGCTGCACTCCTCGCAAGCACAGGAGAGATCTTTGGGTTTTGCTGTTCAAACCAAGCTAAGGTCTGGGGTGAGCTGAGTGCAAGGCGTGATGGGGTCTGTCAGAGTTGGATTTCAAACCCGTGAGAGACAGGGAAAGGGAGCAGAGCACAGCATGATGTGCAAACATTACATGTACTCAGTGTTTATTATGGTGTATATTTATTAAACCGTGCTGGTGCATTTGCTTACATGCCAGAAGGACAAATAGCCAATCGTCCAGCTGAGCCTCTAAGCTAAAGAGCAGGATTTCTGAATTCAATTAGTGCTGCCACGTGCTTCGCGTGTGGCTCTGTGTATCGGACACAGATGAGAGCCCTTTCCGGATGCAGAGCGTGCAGGGTCCCTGCAGGGGCCAGGCGGCCCCGGCCGCGCGGGGAACGTGCCGGGCCCGGCGCTCACCCCCCGCGCTTCCAAACCCCTGCACCCAGCCCAGAGCAAGGACCCCGGCCAGCCTGTGTGTCACGTTCAAATAAACAACACACTCTGCAGACTCGGTGACATCTTGCTCCTCCAGCGCGGTGGCTGAAAGCCGGGAGCGCTCAGAAATCCCATCAGCGGGGACAGGGACAGAGGCTGGCGGGGATTAACTGCAGCCTTTCCGCCAGGGGCTGTCCGAGCGCGCCTCCTGAGCCTCTCTCTCTCTCCCCCTCAGCACAGCCCTCGGCCCCGGAGCAGCTGGTGCTGTCCGTGCCTGCAGCCCAGGAGCTGCGGGCCGCCTGGAGCCCCCCGGGCGGGCGGGTGCCGCCGCACTGCCTGGAGTACGAGGTGCAGGTGGCAGAAGATGCGGGTCAAGCCACGGCTGCCTGGGAGGTAGGGACAGCACCCGGGGTGTCCCAGGGACGGGAAGGGGTCGGGGAGCCGTGGCCGAGCCGGCAGAGGGGGCACAGGCTGCAGCAGCGTGTGGGGTACCGCGGCGGGAATCGCGGAGCGGCTGCCGCACCGCACACGCTCCTCCTTAACCCCCTGACCTGCAGCTGCAGCTCTGCTTGAGCAGGAACAGAGCCCAGCAGGAGGCTCCAAGCGAGCGTTTCCTCCTGCCTGCTATCAGAAAACTGCCATCGAGGAAATTTAAAGGTCGCTGTGGTCTGTTTCCCTAAATAGGGAGGCATAACTCGGACCTTTGAAACTAATCTCTCAAAAGGAGTGGCCTGAGACAGAACATATCTTTTATGCATGATGCTTTTTCCTTGTATGTTATCCAGGTGCAGTTCAGAGGCAAAACTGAAAAGGGCTAATTAATCATAGGGGACATCTCTTTTTTAATTGTCGTATTCCACTCATGAGTCTACTTAGGTAATTAAAAGAAAGATTCCATAAATTAACAGGCATAAATGGCAACATAAGTGATGACACCTCCAGAAAGTATTTTCAGTAGATTTGTCTTCATAGTCATGTTATTTGCATTAGCTTGTACAAAACTATTGTGAAATCATTTAAAACTGACAAAAGATAATCCAAAGGTTTACAGAGCCTGGACAATGTGCAGGAACATCAGGCCACACCAGACAGATCCTGGTGGTGGCACGTAATTCCTTGATATTTCTTTCTCTTTTGTTTCTCAGTTTGTTTCGACACAAATGGAAACTGCTGTAACAATTTCCAGAGCAAATCAAAGCCACGTTTCATGTGTTCGTGTCAGGGGGAGAACAAACATTTTTTGTGCGGACCAAGGCTTTTGGAGTGAATGGACACAGGATTGTTTCTCTGGTATGGAACTCAAAGTAAATTGTTTCTCTTTTGTATGGTTTATAAAACCTGTTTGGATGCAAGTGCTGATGTCTGCCCAGGGGATCTGCTGGCATCCAGCCCTGGAGGTGGGCTGCTGGTTTAGTTCCACCTTCAACCTGCTCCAGCACAGCCATTCCTGCAGCTTTACCTCTCCAGTCCACTTAGCAGGAGAGCCCCAAAATATTAATGCTTCTGCAGCAGCACCTTTCCCTGCTGCATGGGGACAGCTGGGATGGAGGAGTGGCTGCTAACCAAGAGAGGGGAAGGGGAATTTGCAGTCTCTGCACAGGGCATCTTCCTGGCCATCCTGCACCACAGATCAGCTCCTCTGAATCCTGTAGGCTCTCTTGGGCTGTCCTCATGCGCACTGGCTCTGCTGCAAGGTGCAAAGGCAGGGAGAGGCACATAGCAGTGACTGCATCAATGTGCCAGAGATATAATACCCTGAAGGAGGATGTGACCCCACCCAGTAACATATACCTGTAACAAACAAACAAACAAACAAACAAAAACATGTAGGGTAACATGGACAAGGTGAGTTTGTGTCTGAGCCCAAGCTTCGTAGGAGTTACTATAATCCATTCTAACATCTTATTTCCTGCCATTTATCTTTGCAGTGCCCAGAAAAGAGGACAAGCAGCTATTTATTCTCATTCCAGTCATCCTGAGTTTGTCAATTAGCCTCATAATATTTATGTTGATTGGCCAGTGCAAGAAAAGGTAAGCACCAAGGATGCCTGTCTAAGCAATGTGCTTTTTTGTTGGTGTCTGTAACTATGTATAAGTACAGTTGTAACTGAAACATCACATTAAATGTCTAAGGGCCAAACATTAATTGATGCTCTAAGATTGGACACCAAACAAGAGTTCATTTTCAGTAAACAACCTTCCTGAGTGTGTCTGTTTCTGATATGAAATGCCCCTACAGCAACCCATAAACTCACTGCAGAGACTCAAATACTGCTCATAAGAGCTCAGACTGCTTCTGTTAAATGCAGCAGTTGGTTGCATGCACAGTAGCATAAATAAAGCTATTATCATGCCCCAAACCACTCAAGAGCAGAGATTTGTCCTAGCTGTGTTATAGCAGTGCCATTTTAATGGGCTAAATCCTCATTCTTTTGGTACTCTCATCCTAGCTGTTTACATTCATGTCAGTGATGGCATGAGGGGAAAGCAGATGAGTGGATGAATTTGTCTGCTTTTACTGATGCTAATTTCTTCAGGTCAGAGAGAACTGATGCCCCAGTACTGATAACTATTTTCTTTTCCTGATGGCTATGTAGCATAAGCAAGCAGGAAGCTTTTCTAATAAGCCTTTTAAGGCATCACTCATGAGGGAGAACTGGCTCTACAAAGATCCTTCTGTGCTTCCCAGAGATGAACTGATAGCTGTTTGCAGTCCCAAATTCACACCCCTTCATCTTTGCCGTGCATCTGCCTTCCAAATGTTTTGGTTTTTGAAATTCAAACAAAGTGTAGATGCTAGAGAGAAATCTGTGGAAAACAAATTCTTCCTGCATTGCCACTGGGATGGGGCAATGTCTGACAGGGATGCTGGAGCACGGCCTCAGCTCTCTCAGTGTTGGGAATAACAGCCTGTGTCCCTTTCAGATCCCCAGCAGGAAAGCCATTGCACACATCTCTGGGATTCTAACTGCCTGTGCCTCTGTACTGCTCGTCTTTGGTGGGCTGCTCATGGAACCATCCCAAGGAGAGCCCAGGAGCCCTGAGCTTTCTGCAGCCCAGGCGGGTCTTCCCTGCCTGCTGCCACTTGTGGAGGAAGTTGTTGCAATCCCAGTCCTTAACGGGCCCAGGAAAACTGGAGGAGCTTAAACTGACTGCAGGAAAACTGGAAGAGATCTAACCTGACTCTGAAGCAAGGTGTTTCTGATAACAGGACAAGGGAGAAAAAGAGGCAGTGGAAACTGCCATGAATAAAGATAACGTGTTGTTCTGTGGGCTTGTTTGGGTTTTTCTTTTGTAAGAACTCCAGAAATCTGTCAGCAGGACACACACACTGAAGGGCAGCAGCTCACACACAATGCTACACGTATGCAAACAGCTGCATTGAGGCCCTGTGCCCACCTTGCTCTCACCAGGTCTTCCCTGTTCCCAAACACTCAGCCTGCTGAGAGCATCTAAACGCTGAACAGGAGCTACCTGAGATATCCATTTCATCAGCTGATATGCCTTATCTGTTGAAAAGCTCAGGTGCAGAGGCCTTGAGAGAAACTTTTCCTCTAAAGAGGCATGACCACAACTACTGCAAAGGACAGATGATTCAGAGGAGAAGTGAGGGTCACTCCAGCAAATGTGGCATGGGAATTTCTCTAGGAACTGGACATTGGCACCAGAATTCAATGAAACACACCTGATGTTTCTCATGTGATGAAATTCCTGGCTGATTTTTTAGGAATAATTCCCTATGATGATGATAGAAAAAAAATATTTTAAAAGCATCACTGGATGGGATGCCCTTTCCAAGCCCATTCTGTGTTTTTTTGCTTGAAGAACTAACCAAGGCAAACACAGGGGTTCAGTGTGGTTTCATTTCATCAGAACAACCCTGAAAATGTATTTTCTTGAAGGAGCATTTATTCAAAAGGGGAATTTCTAATGAACAGTGGAAGCTCAGAGAGAAAATCAAGTTTGTGTCAATCAGCTATGTAAAGAGCCATACCAATCCAATCAGAAACAAAACAGCACAGCAAGTGTTGTCAGATGCTAGCAGTTGGATGTCTTACACATCCAACTGCAAAATTATTAAATCACTATCAGCTGCTTCCACTGCTAAATGGGCAACAGCCCAGTGTAATTTGGGGAGCAACCTAAGGAGGAAAGAACCAGAAAAAAATAGAAAAAGATCAGTGCAGGGACTGAAGCAGAAATGAAGTTTCATGGTTGCTGCAATTCTGCTGAGACACAACCTCTGTCTCTACTGTCTCCTGGGCAGCCACCATAGGATGCCTTTACTTTGAAAAATACCTGTGAGCATGCACTGGGCATGGATTTTCAGAACTGCTATCAGGCCTCTGATGTTCTGCCAGACTCCTAAACAGTTAAAATATCTACTAAAACCACGTGAGTGCGTTGTGAACGTCCCCAAGGGAAAAAGTAGGGCAGGCAGCCAAGCCCAGCCTGTTGTCCTGGCTACATCTGGTGCAATATCACCTACTTTATCAGGTGGGAATGCTGGGCAAGGCATTTGGATTGGGGCAAATACTGCAGCAGCCCCAGCCTGCTGGATGGGTTTAAACTGGGCTAAAGCTTCTAGTCCAATTTTACCCAAAATAAAGTAAGAAGGGAAGAAGAATTAAAGTGCATGGGTGCAAGTAAGAGAGAGCAAAGGAAAGGCTGTTGTACCTCCACAGCTAGAACTCACCCCAAAAAAGATCAAAGCTATTTCAGTAACCACAAAATATAAAAGTTAGGCTGAAGCCTGCCTAGAAACCTGCCTAGTAACAGAGTGATAAATTAAGTACATCTACTTATGGTATCTGTATGCTGCAGCTTCACAGGAGCACTTAGGTGAGGAAAGCTGGGCTTGGCCCCAGTGCAGGGCTCCCTGCTCCCCAAACTCATCGCTGCAGAGGGTCCTCACTGCAGCAGCAGCAAAACACCTCCCTCCTGCTTTCTCACAGTGGTACATCTGCAGAATTTGAAAAATCCAGCCCTAATAGATGGCACTCGCCTTCCTACCATCCAGAACCTTGCTAGAATTTCAGTAGTGGTTTTTCATCCTGTGAATTTATCCTTATAGAATAAATATACAGAATTTTATCCTGTTCTTTATCCTTATAGAATTACCAAATTCTATAAGGATATAAATATATATAAATATATATATTATATATATAAATATATATTTTTTATATATATATATATATATATAAATATATATATATAAATACCAAAGTATTTCTTTCACACAGTTGTCTCATGAGAGTGTTTTAATCCATTTGCTGTAGTTCATAATTAATATTTTTAGTAAAGCACTTTTAAAATCCCTCTTTTGGCATGCTCTGCTCTTATTGTTCCCAGCTCATGTCTGGGTTCCACGTATTTTTACCAACTAAGCTCCACATGTTTGGTGAGACATGTCTTTGTCTTTGCATACCCATGAGTTTAGAGTCTTCTTTCTGTCTTTCACTGATAAAGTCTTAGAGCCATTTGTTGAAGAATAAACCCAACTTTTCCTACACAGCTTTTTTCTCCCTAGAGAATGTCAATACTTGTCACACATACAAAAGCACGGTCCCGTACATGCTGCAAGGAAATGCAAAATCCTTTTAGTCTGTCATATTCTGGCTGCTTTTGGGAAGTAGCAAAACAGGGAAGAGGAACACCAAGGTCTTTGAACTCAAAACTCACCCTTCTTCTCTCACTGAGGTATATTTTCAAGGTGCCAGCAAGAGAATAATTTGAAAATCAACTTACATTCTGTTTCCTCATATCCATCCTCATATTTTTTAATTTTTTCTGAGTGGCGTCTCAGTACAAGTGTTTCAACCACTACAACTTGACACAAAGCAAGGCTGACTTAGGAACATAGGAATTTCCAGCTGAACATGAGAAGGAACTTCTTTACCATGAGGGGGACAGAGCACTGGAACAGGCTGTCCAGAGAGGTTGTGGAGTGTCCTTTGGAGATATTCAAAAGTTGTCAAGACACAATCCTGACTAAAGAGCACTTGAGGACCCTGCTTGAGAGAGGTTTGAACAAGATGAGCTCCAGTGTTCCCTCCCAGACTTGCCCATTCTGCGAACTCTCAGGAACTCTTTAGTCCTCCTGCACTCGAGGAAGTGAAAAGGTGGATGTTGGATCTCACCGGCTGAGGCATCTCTGCTGAAATTTTCCATCTTGTACAGGTGCTAGAAATTCCATGGCCACTGGGTGTCAGCATCTGTGCTTGGATGCAGAGGACATGGAAAGCAGGTGCAGCATCATACTGCCAGAATTTGGTATTTAGTGCATGAAAATGAAACAGAAAGGATAATGTCTCTGTCACCCTAAGGAAGAGGAGTCTTGTTCTTTCTGTCCTGCGAAGCAGAGACGTGTCACAGCTTTGCCCCATCATTCAGCTCTGGTGTGACCGAGGGGTAACCTCACCTTGTGCCTTGTGGCATTGTGCCCATAGCCCAGTGCTGCTCCACTGATCAGATCTGGGTCCCCCAGGGCATGTGTCCGCCAAAACCAGCCCCTGCCACTGCCCTCCCCCATGCTCGTGCCACTGAGCGCCCACAGAAAGGTCCCATCAGCCCAAACTGGTCTGACCATGCCCTGCTGTGTGCCCCTGCCTCACTGGCAGCCGCTCCTGCACCCCTGAGCCCCCACGGATCTCAGCACCCACCCCTGAGCCACTGCAGGCATCTTGGAAGGACAACACAGCCCTTCTGGTGGCAGCTTCTACACTTCAAGGCTTTGGGACTGCAGCAGCTAATTATTTAATCTGAAATCTAAAAAGCCTCACAGGCCATGGCAGGTTTGCAGCTTGCTGCCTTGTGTGGCATTTGTACATTTGAGAGCGTTGTCACCCTCTTTATTTCTCTGTAGAATCTAAATTTTCTCAGGAGGGTCTCTGGTTTTCACAGCTTCAAGGCAAGCAAATACAGCTGATGCATGTGCTTGACAGAACAATTTGAGGCAACATATTGTGGCTGAGCTGTCTGAACAGCTGAAATGGCTCTGCAAACTGTCTGTGTCAAGATACCCTTCCCAGAGCACAGAGAGATAAAACAACCAGCTGAAAAATGACACACCACAAGGCTTAGCCCAAACTGAGGATTCACGTCCCTGCCATTCTGGGCTGCTTGCCTCCTGTGTGGATCTGCATCCAGACACAACACAGGACTGCTACATCCAGGAAATAAAATGCCATTTCAGCAAGTCTCACACCATCAGACATACTACAAAAAAAAATTAAAATATTAAACATGGCTTTGATATTTCGTTTCTTGATGGATCTGCCCAGGAAACAATCTCAGTGTTTAGGTGGGTATCAGCCCAGGGAGGGCTGAGTGTGGGTACTTCCTTAGGCTGGGAGGCTGGATGAGCATGGTGGCAGTGCTGCACTCCTCTGGGAGTGCAGGGACAGCAAGGACAGCCTGCACAGCACCTCTGACTTCTCTGAGATGCCAAATGAGGTTGCTTTGCCTTGCCTTTGATGGAAGCTCTGAAAGGTTCCTGCAGTTGCAGTGAGGAGGTTTGAGCCAAGGCCATTAGAGATCATCCACAAAGGATGGGCTTTGTTTCCTTGCCTGAGAAGCTGTGAATGGAGGTGACAAAGACATGTCACACCTTTGGTGTGCTTGGAGGTCACACCTCACCAAAGCACCAGGAATTATTTTCATTTGGGGAAAAATAAGTACTTAATATCAGGGTTGGTTTTTTTTTAAGCAAACCAGAGAACACCTTCCTTTAATGTTATCTAGCTATCATTGTGATTTAAAAACAAAGAAAGAGTGGCAGAACACTCTTCACTGGAATTCATGCAGTAATGGAGAAAACATGCATAGCAAACAGACATGCAGAGCCTGATCTTCCCAGGGGTTAGAGCGTCCCTCCAAGGCTGCTCTTGGCCATGTCACCTACCCCAAGCACCCTCCATGCATGGCCATGGCACACAGGTGACAGCAAGCAGATGCCAGCAGTGTTAAACCACTCAGAGCAACAGCTGTCCTGCAGGACACACAAACTGCAGCAGCACACACAGATGTGAAGCTGCTTTAAATGTTAACAAATGCAACCAGGCAGTGGTCTAACATGTAGGTGAGTGTAACACGGCATGGTTACAGAAAATTTACACAGGAGAAGGAAACAGACAGCAGACATAGCATCCCATACTGTCTCTAGGTACCCAAACATCCTTTGTACCCCCACAGGGTCTGACTGCAGAGCCAGAGCTGCCCAGGGAGGCTGAGAGAGCCATGGTGCCACCAAGAGGTCCCCAACCAATGCATGAAGCCCAGAAGAGAATAGTCCTTGCCTTTTATCTGATGATGTTCCAGCTCCTACCTGTTGAAATGGAAATATGTCCCAGCCTTTGGGACTCTCAAATTGATCTTGGCTGGTAGCTGCCCAGAACTTTGTGCCCGTGATGCCAATTTGTTTAGAAACACTCGTGCTGAGAAAACAATAACCCAGTTGCCTGCCAGGTTCAGCAAAGTTCACTTTTAACAACAGAGCTTAAAAGGCCAATAGCACAATTTACCTAACTGAAGAAAAAGCATGGAGTTCCTGGCTACAGCAACAAAGAGAAGTGTTTTTTAAAAGCCAGGCAGTGCAGGCACAAAGCAGGCTCAGCCCTGGAAGTTTCTCAGTAGTGTTTGCTCAACCACACCAGCTGAAGGCAGACCAAAAGGACACTACCTCCATGCTGTTGCTCTCCTGAGCAGACTCCAGTAACACTGAATGTCCATGGAAATGCTGTTTTATAAAACAAAACACACTTTTGTGACTGCATGCAGCCAGGCTTGGGCTAGCCAAGCTGGTTGATTCTGGATGCTTCTGAGAATGCAAGTGAAATATTGCTTCATAGAACTTGGGGCTGGGCCGGGGCTGGGAACATTCAGCCTTTGCCATGCCTTGACTTCATGCTGTCCTGCGTGTGGGAGTTGCACTGACTTGGCATGGCCTCTCCTGCCTTCCTCCAAAATTGTAGCATTTTTTGTGGCTTTGCTAGGACTTGGAAGAATCATAGCCCAAAAATAGTGTTCTCTCTTTGGGATGTTTGTTCCTCCCACACTTTGGGAGGTGACTCTGGGGTGGTGCTGCTGTGCAGATGGCTGGCTTGGTGCCTGAGCTCTGCCAAGCCAGAGGATGAGGACAAATGGGCTGACCTGGGCCCTCCTGCTGTGCCTGTGGGATAAATCCCTGTGTGAATGCAAGAGCTGAGCCCTCAATAAGCATTTCAGTTCCTGCTACTGCTGCCTCACCAGGAAATGCAGTCCCAGGCTGGAATACCCCATTTGTTGGAAGCCTGCATCTATTTCCTACTTTATTTCCACCCTTTCTGTATATCAATGCCTTTCTCCAGCCTAAGTAGCTCCTCCCTCTCCTTAGTCAGAACAAGCACTCCCTGATATCCTGATGGAGAGGTTTTTTTCACCCATCTTTGTCTGCTAGGAGGAAAAAGCCAAGGTTTCTGCTCCCTTCTCGTAAGACACCCTGCCTGGCCTTGTGTCCTCACACTGTGCCTACCACCAGGGCTGCGGCTCAGGCCCAACACCCAGTCCCACCTATTCTCTAAACAAACATGACAACTGCCTACAGACCAACAGAGAACTACATTCATTTACCCTCAAGGGGTAAAGGAAGCCCACAAGTCCTGCCCTGGTGTGCTGCACAGTCAGAGCTCATTCCTGCACTTCGCTAAGGCCAGCACGGGACAGCCTGGGGCAGGATCAGGGCAGCTTTCTCCTCACAACACCCAGAGAAGGTACAAGAGAGAGCAAATGCTCCCTTGAGAGTTATCCCATGTATTGTTACATTTTAGTTAAATGGTATGCTCTGTCTCACCCCTCGAAAATGTAGGGTTTATTCCAAGCTGTGATCCTCCCTGCAGTATCATGTGTCTGTAATCCCATTGGCCCAAGTCTGATTCCGCGCACACTTTGAATCTCCCTGTGAAGCTGTGCGAGGGAGACAAAGTCCTTTCTCTTGGCTCCTTTTCTTCCCAGGTTCTCCCTCTCTCCCCCTCCCTCCCCCTTTCCCCCTTCTCCCTCAGAAACCATGCTGCTCCTGGGGGTGGGACCCCCAGTAAGCCCTCATCTAATCAGCACCCTCAGAAACCGTGTGGAGTTTCCTTGCCTGCCTGCTGCTACCAGCGAACGTACAGCTTAGGGGGCCCCCCAGGACCCCCGAACGAAAAGCAACAGTCCTACCCATGCTCCAGCCTTGGGGCTGGAATGCTTCAGGGTTTAGCTTTTCTATTTTTCACATTCTGTGCTGCTTTAGTGTGTACTTCCGAGCTTCATATTAGGAGGTGGTGAGCTCTCTGCACAGAGCAGGGAGACAAAACAATTCCTTCTCCAGCTGGGGACCAAGGACAAATGATCCAAATCTCAGGCCCAAGAGCACAAACAACGTGGGCTGGAGAGAGAAAAACAAGCAGGATGGGACTTGATAACCTAAAGCTGTAATTGGACAATTAACTCCAAGATGCAAATGGAGCAGAACTGATAAAAGTGAGAGACCCTGTGACCAGGTGTCCATTTTGTGACCATTTTGGTTCATCTTGGGTGCAGCCCTGGCTGGGCTCTTGTGCTGCCCAAGGTGCATCCATTGAGGCTTTTTGATAAATCCCTATTTTAATCTTTAACTGTATCCAGTCTCTCTTCTAGGTCAGCTTTCACAAGGCATCAGCTATGCTGCAAAAAGAAAAGGAGGGGAGCACTTAGCTGAGGGGGCCAGACCTTGCCATGGCTTCACAGGTGAGTCACTGTGACCTGTGGAGATAGGGAGGGACATGAACCACTGGTGCCTGCAGGGCAGGAACCCCCAACACCCTTGAGATCTCTGCTAGGCAATTGCTCTTACCTGTTGCTTTGAGCAGTGTCATGATGTTTGGGAAGGCTCCACGGGAGAGGCACTGAAAATCCTCCTCCTCCCCAAATGTCACAGAAGAGCTGTTCTCTTTAATCAGGGAAAAGGACCCTGATTAAAATTTTCATTGTCTTTGATGAGCATCCATCACTGGCTCCCACCTGTCCTTCTGCAGGAGGAGACACCAACAGCAGCAGCACACACAGATGTAAAGCTGCTCTAAATTTTAACAAATGTAACCAGGCAGTGGTCTAACAGGCACTGTTTTCAGATTTTTTTTTTGTGTATCAGAAAGTTAAATCATTCAAAATGCCACAATTAGATCCCATTAATCATATACATTGGATAATCTGGCTGTATTTTAATAAACATTAATTTATCCAATATACAATTCAAGCACAGGAAAATTCAGAACAGTGGATTTAACATGCCCCTGTGTGGTGCTGCATGATTGATTTTTCAAGTCACCTAAGTGTTGGTACCAACTAGAGTCACAAAGCAGCTACCATTGTCCCAGGAAACTGCTGGGGAAATTGCATTTATCTGCTACAAGGTCTTTGGCTTTTGGGGAAGCAGAACATAAGACAACATTAATGAGATGATATACAGAAGAAGGATTGCTCCAGAGTCTCAATTTTCCACAATAATTTGTCACCCACTGCCTGCTGTGAGCAGTCTGTGTAAATCTCTTGTTGTCACCACCTCAAAGCCACCAGAGTTATTTGGCCTTTGTCACCAGTAGACACTTACCCACTTGCCGGGCCCCTGCACAGACCCTGGGAGCTGTGGCCCAGGAGGATGGGCTCGTGCAACCTTTTGTGTGGTTGGAAAGGGTGGAGTGAATCCTGGGAGTATGGGACACGCTGTGCTGGTCCTGAGACAGGAATCCTCCTGGAGGGACCATGTGGGAGATCTGGACAGAGCAGAAACCCTGCTGTTGCCACACTCCCTGCACATGTACCCACACACCCTCCTGCTGTCAGCACAACCTGGCATTTAGGACAGTCTTAAGCAAATTTTTTCAGTGCATAGCTCATGCACTTGACTTCATTAAAGACATTCTGGTGTGGTTCTTTAATCAGCAAGTGAGCCTCATTGCATTGATTGTCTGTAGTGTATAGATCTAAAATCCCTCACCTGAAGCCTCTCCATCTCCATGTTGTTGTAGGGTTGCAGTATCCCTGCAGAGCTGAGAGGGAATGGCACATCCCGTGGATGTTTTCGGACAGCTTCAGAGCACAGGTTTCAGTGTGTGCAAAAGCAAACAAGCAGACCTGAGACTTAGAGAAAAATGGGGGAGAGACAAAACAGATAATAACAACTTCATAGTTAAAAATGAAAAAAAAAAAGCTTTTTTTTTTATGCATGCACCCCCACAAACTACATTATCACTGGAACAGCCCCCATCTGACAATCACACCAGCAGGTACATCTGATGTCCCCATCACAGGTTTCCTCCCCAGCTTTTCAGATACTCCCATTTTTTCAAGGGAAGAATAAAGTCTGATGCCATCTGTGGCTCTCTGGGGTCGCTGAGATGTGTGCACACATCTGTCTAGCTCCGTCCTTCTGCTTCACCTGCACAAGGTTTGGTGCTCTTTTGTGTGCCTTTTCCTAGGAAAAAGCCTCTGATGCCTTTTCCACCCCTGAAATGGAGACAAAGCCAAGTGCAGTTGCTGGCATGCAGCTATCCTAATGATACTGTGACACAGGGAGGAAAGCCATCCAAGAGACATCTGCTCCTGTATCACATGACAGGCTCTGCTTTTGGAATGCACAATTTGTCTGCCACAGTATCGCACACCCTTCAGTAGCTCAAAGTGAAATGGTATTTCTGAAGGGCTGATTGCAGTTTGCTTTTCTTCCTTAAAACATGTTTCTTCTTTGCATTTTTTCTCTCATGTCTCCAACACCTTGGATGGTGACTGGGAAGAGCACCAGGCACACTCCACATCACTGATGAAATTCTTCACAGGGCTGTCCAGAAGAAAGTCTCTAAGGATTGACATGAGTGTCTCTGCAGAGAAAACAGCAAGAACCACACTGCTCACAGTGCTTACTCACACATTGCCTCACATTTACATCTCTAAATTATCACTCAGATGAAAACTATTGAAGACTCACAGTTCTTCAGACAATAAAGAGCTGTGCTGAGGTGGGATGCCTTAGGACCCCTCAGCATTGGCTCTGAATCTTGTCACCTCCCAAATGCCACAGCCTCTGGGTAGCTGCTCTTCAGCAAGCACAGGATGGGAGGAGCTGACCTTCTCCTCAAAGCACAGTCTGTGAGGCACACACGGGTCCCCAAAGCCACCACGGCTGATCCCATGGATGCTGTGCCCCAGACCTGGCTGTGCGGGGTAGCATGGAACAGATGCAGATGAGCAGCTCAGGTCTAGAAACCAGGCTGCCCAGTCACAGATTTGTGCCTGAACACCACAGCCAGCCTTGCTTCTGACCCTGGGCAAAGACTGCAAGCCTCTACAGCACAGGACGATGCCAGCTCTGACCTGGGCTGCCCCCAGAGCAGATTGCCCAGTTCCAGTCCAAGAGGGTGGTCCGTGTGCTGGAGCAGAGCCCCTGCACGTGTGCTGTCCCACAGGCAGCCAGCCTGCATGGCTCCATCTGGTTTGGGAAACAAAGCAGCCAGCACATCTCAGCCTCCAACCATTTCCAAGGAACTATCTTCACTTCTTCAGTCCAAATCAAAGCAAAAGACTGCCACAGACACTATTTGTGAGACAAAACCATACCTGAGCTGGGATTTGAGGACTCACACAAAGCTTCCAGCAGGTGTTCCCACAAGACAGCCCCAGGCAGGGCTTCTGGAAGCACCACCACAGTTAATGGTTACATCTCAGGAGAAGCAAAGGAGCTGTGAGAACAACCTGACTTTGGTTAAGTTTCAGAAAAATAAATCAGTTCTTCAAATTCACATAGTTAAAAAAAATTAAATTTTAACAGTTGTTACTGAAGGGGAGCTATCACTGCTTTCATATTTAACAAGTTTTGGGGTTTGGAGTATTGGGACTTTTGCTGACACTAATTCCTGTGATTAAGCAGCTATGGGCCATACTTCAAGTATAGGTCCTTATCGTCCTTTTTTTGTTGTTGGTTTGGTTTATGGTCAGGACATATTTTAACTGGGGACAGATGAAAGAAAGAGAGGGCATGTTGACTTATTTATTTTCTGATAGATCATGAAAAAAAAAAAAAAGAAGAATGATGAAACCAACAGACCTTTCTTTAATAAATTAATAGCAGCATCACAAAACCCTGATGTGAATGACCCAAAGAAAGCTGGGTATATGACAGTATTTAACCATTCAGAGAAATGTTCTCCCCTGCTGGCTGGGAGGAACACAGGCGCTGTAAGGCAGTCAGTCCCCTTGGCTCTTCATCCAGACAAGAGATGGACATCAGAACAGGTCCAGCTGAGGTTGGCATATTTACAGTTCTGGTGCTGAATTTTTTTAAAAACACTTATAAAAATTCTGAAAATTCTCTGTTCAATTCTCATTATTTACATCCAAATGTAGCAGGTTCCCTTTTTGCCCATACAACAGAACTGGCAAGGAGACATGAAGGCTCCCATGCGAAGACAATGCCTGTGTGAACAATGCCTGTGTTACACTGAGCTCCAGCTTGAAAATGAGCTATTCACACAGCTTACACATGTGCTAGAAGCTACTGTAATTCAACTTATTGCCAAATGCTTTCAAAGTCTGAGGTTCTGAAAGAGATATATATATATATATATATATATATATATATATATATATATATATATATAGACACACACACACACATACGTGTATGGAAGAGATGTGCTATACATTCACTCAAAGGGGAAAAAAATAAAATGCACTATGATTTTTTTGATTTTTCCTTTTTTTCTGATTTTTCTGATTTTTCTGATTTTTTTGTACTTTTTGAGATAATAAAATCTGACTCAGGGTAAAGGGCAGTTGCTGTGTCTCTGGCCAGTGGTTTTCCTGCTGATTACCTGACCTTTTTGGAGAGGCAAGTGGATTCCCAAGAATTCAAGCCCATGGTGGTATCTGCAGGCTGGCACATGGAGCAGCTCTGCTGCCTTCTGCAAGCAGTGAGCTGCACTTTGCACTGGGATACCTCATCTGCCTGCAGGGAAGTACTATGGATTTATCCCAGGAGGGGATGAGGGAGAAAAGAAGATCACCTTCAGTGCATCATTCTGGGATCAACCCAGCAGCAGATACAACCCAAATGTTGTGTTTTAGTAGTGGCCTCAGCAAGGTTGTAGCGGCACACAGCCATGCAGCAACACCTCAAGCACTGGCAGAATATTCCAGTTCTTCTATGAGTTAGTTTTAATGGAATGAACACAACAAGCTGAGAGTACAAGCAATTCATGTAGATAAAATGTGATTTATCCATGCCTAGTGTAAGCGTCTGTGTTCTGACAATTATCTTAGCCAGAGGCTGTCAGTGATGCTAAATGCATCCATGTTAGATGGGCACTGCAGCATCTGTGTAGTAGTTAATGAAGATATAAAAACCTTATGGGTGATATCTGGTATTAGACAATACTCCACATAAGGAAATCTGCATGAGAGACATCACCCCAGAGGCACAGTGCTAGAAAGACACAGTGCCTTGGAGGGTTTGTGTACACAGGAATGCAGAGGAAAATTAATTCAAATTATACATGGTGTGTATTAAAAGCAGATTACTTAAAATACATTCAATCCCAATGTGGATGCTTTCATTAAAGATGTAAGTGGTGTTAATATGATATACTCTAATTTACTTTGGGAGTGAAATGGAATAAATCAAATTTTAAAGTTACTCCAGATTCATACTCCATGCAGACTAGCTGCAGGTCTGCTTCCCTGCTGTCCCTGGTCACCATTTGCTTTAGAACTGTGTCACCAGCAAATGATTCCAGTCACATGCTCTGTTCAGCTCTGCCCACCCCCTCCTGAGACAGAAGCAGGGACCCTCTCTTGCTTCTCTCTCCAGCATTGCCCAGGCAGGCACATCCTGCTGCTCACAGCCTGACCCTGGCCAACACCACACACAGAGAACCTTCTGCTCTGTGCCCAAAGCAGGGTTCTGTCACCAGCCCTGGGCTGGAAAATAAAAGCAAATGCCAAACCAGCTAAAGAATAAAGATGTGAGGAGTGAGAAGAGCAGAGATTTGGGCTCTTCCAAAGCCGGAGTGCTCTTCTTCAGACAGGCCAAAGCCCCTGGTCCTCCAGCAATCTGTGAAGGCAGTGCTGGCCACACAGCCTGCTCCACCCCAGAGCTGATGGTTATCTGCAAGACCAGAGGAGGGCTTTTAATGAATCCTAGGCCTTCCATTTACTGGATGTTTGAACTTGATAAGTGGGCATCACTCTGCTTCTCATGCTTCTTCTCCAGCCCAAGTGATCCCAGCCAGAACTGCAAAACCACATTCCCTTCCTTTCTTAGGGGAGCCAGAGCCTCCTGAGGGACAGAAAGGAAACAGCAGGATTGGAGAGGGAGCCAGAATCTAACAAATCTAACCACTTGCAATCTTGAAGTGCAAGATTGGCCCAGTATGGCAGAAGCCACTACACATAACAGGACATGTCTGGCCAGGCGCCTGCATGGCCACTACGCTGTTGTGATGTCTCTCTGCCAGGTTTCTGTAAAGTCTTTACACGGCACAAATAGGGGGAAGGATTTAAAGTACATATTTACTGTCAACTTGAAAAAGGAAGTTATACTGACCAAGTCTAATAGCATGTATTTGATATATAACTATTAACGTGCCATTCTGGACTCCAGCAAATTCCACCTGAGATAAATATTCAGCATTTTTGTTCATGCACTGGAAGAAGAATTCAAACATTTTGTCCATGACATATGCAAAGTAACTAATAGTTCTGATCTAGTATTAACAGTAAATATAGAACCTTAAACTTCACTGCAGTATATTAATATATATTATTTTAAGTACTGGACTGGAAAGACAACTCTTTTTTCTCTTTAGAAAAACCAAAAGCTTTGTTCAGAGTGCAATATTTACATAGTCCTTTGACCGACACTTACATTTTTACACAATATATTTTGGCTACGGATACACCGTAGCAAAGGTCTATGAGAGTCACTTTTACACACAGCTCACTCGTTCACTTACAACATTACAGCTGTTTATGGAGAGCTCTGAAGTCCCTGGTTGCATCTCAAGGCCCTCCTCAGCTTCATCTAGTTCCATGCTATTGAACTCATTGCCATTTCGATAACTGGTTAAAGTCAGGTCTTTCCCATATAAAGCTGTTGAAGCCACGTTCAGACACTGGTTCTGCCGCAGTGCTGATTTTTTCCCGGGCCTATACTGGCAGCGGATGTAATTGGAGAAAGCCCTGCGGTAGGTTTTGTTGAAGAGGGTGTACACCAGGGGATTGACCCCAGAGCACACGTACCCCACCCAAACAAACACATCCAGGAGCTCACTCAACAGGTCTTTATCACAGGCTTCCTTGCAAAGGACAGACATTACATTAGTGATGAAAAACGGGCACCACATGATGAGGAACAAAAAGAAGACGATGCCCAGGACCTTGGAGGCTCTTCGCTCGTTGTTGATGGACTGCATCGTTCCTTTCCGGAAAAGCACCGCCTCCTTATTTACAGGGGAGTTCAAGTGGGAGGCCCCCTCGTGATTGTGAAGCATTGAAATGTTCTCTGTGTTGTTTTCCTTCTTGAGGCAGTTCACGCTGCTCCTCCTCTGCTTGGACACCTCTCCACACATGAACACCGTGGCCTGTCTCTGCAGCACCTGGACAGTCAGGCAATACGTGATCACCATGATGATGAGGGGGATGAAGAAAGCCATGAAGGATCCAATGAGGACGAAGTTCTCATCGTTCAGGACGCAGGTCCCATTTACAAACACCCGGGAGTCATCCTGCAAACCAATGACTGGAATAGGCATGGATATCCCTAGGAAAATGAAACCAAAAAGGAGACTGTTACCTTTGGAGACAAGGCTCCAAAGAGGCAGCAGAGACAATGCAGGTCCTGCACGCATTCAGCCCACTGCCTAAAGCTTGGAAGAGAAGTCATTACTTCCAGGTAAAAGGGAAAACATCCAACTATACTCCTCGGAGCACAGCTCCAGGGTAGGACACCCTCCTCCAGGAACAGTGGCAGCTTTGCTGTGCTCCACAGCTGACTCAGTGAATGCAGCCTAGCTCCTACTTTTCTAGCGTTAATTGGAATTTGTGGGTGTAGGAAAGGCAGTCACCACTCTGCTGTGTTCCAGCTGACCACTCCATACCCACCAGTTTGAGGGGGATAGTTTGAAATCACTGTCGCAGGGTAGAAAGGAGTAAATTTTAAAGAGAAATTTTTTCAAAATTTGAAAGCACTACAGCTATGATGATTCAAAAGCAAGATTCTTACAGTAATTAAAATAACCCTGACAGAAAAATAGCCACTTTTGCATGGTATCACAGACACATGGAAGCAAAGTTCTGGATCTCAGGGCCGTTGCAGACAATCTCAGTGCAAACAGAAAGTGGTCTCTGCAAGACATCACGCAAATATTTTTCACATGTACTGAGATCCAAACTTCATCCCTTGATTTGTGAAGCCCAGTTCCACATCAGGACAGACCCAAAACCTTCCAGAAGCAACAACGTATTTTGGAATGCCACAACCTGCGTGGACAGGAAAACACATGGTGGGCCAGATCTAGTTAAAGCATCATGGGTTCATCTAGTCCTGTCTCGTGTCTTTGGCAAGTACCAGTTTAGGGCCATGGTACAAAATGGGTACAAAATGAGGCAGCTGTAAGCATTACACCTTAGAAAATTCCAAAGCAGGAATCTGCATCCAGATGTCATTTTTAAAATAATCTTTGAGAGATTTATCTTCATGATAAATCTTATGAATCCTTCATCTCATTTGTAACTCCACAATACTCAGTGGCATTCAGTTCCTCAATCTCTCTGTTTTTCATCTGAACCAAGTGTTTCTGGCTCATTTAAATTTGCTGCCTGGTAATTTCCTTTGACTCCCCTCAGTACATCTACTGTGAGAAACAGTGAATAATCACTATCTGGTCACCTTTTACACCTTCTTAATGATTTTATAGACCTGTCATCATCTCTCCTGTCTGACATCTCTTTTGGAGCTGAAGAATGCTATTCTATTCACTCTCTCTCCTCATGCCAAACTCATTCTATGCCTTTGATTATCTTTCTTCATTTCTCTTTAAGTTCTTTTTTTGCCCTTTTAAAGAAACAAAAAAAGTCCTGCACATCTGAGCACCTAGAGAGCAACAGAATGAATTCTGTGCTCCCCTCTGGGCACCTGGCTGCCGTGGAGCACCACTCCTCAGTGGGCTGTGTGTCTGTGGCTGGCCATGCCCTCCTTGAGCTCCTCCACCCAAGAAATAACCAATACTGTTGTGCCTGAATTGCTTTTTTGGAGTTGCTGTGAACATCACAGGTTCATAAAGCCAATCCTGTGGGACTCTGAATTTCTTAACAGGAAGAATTACATGCTAAAGAGATTAACCAGGGCATTTTTACCACTGCAGCTAAGTGTTTTTCAGGATTCTGGGGAATTCATCTGCAATTTGTCATTACTAGAAAATTACCATTTGGCAGTAATCAAGTGATGGAATTTCTTCTGAAAATTAAGGATTATAAATGCCTTCCTGTGACTGTAGCATGTGTTTTCTTAGCTCAAGTACTAGTTCCAGGATTTGCTCTTCCTTCCCTCTACATGCCAATGCTCATCAGTTCACCTTTGGCAAGGCAGCTGCCTCCTTTCTGATATGTTACCTGTTATCTTGCTTGTGCCAATTTCCTGCCACTGCAATAACCTTCACCTCATAAACCCATCATTAAAGACATCATCCTAATGCCATAGCTCCATCAAACCACAGACATTTGGGAAACAGTGGAAGTTAGACTGAGCACTCTTTACACAAAGAAAAAATCTGAATTAGGTCAATGGCATTACACTGGGATTATATTTGCATGTATAATTTTATGCTTTAGTGCCCTCTATAGCACCTACCCTTTGAAATGAAACTCCAAAATGAATGAAAGTTCATTCACGAAGTAGCCATCATTTAAGTTGGTGTTATTGCTTTAGCCAAGGGAAATGAGATAAGGTTCTGGGATATCTTCACGCATAAACTGACATTTATGTGACACACATAAGGTACATTTGGGAAGAATAACCTAGTTCTGGGATTTGATGGATAAACAAATCAAGAGCACTGATGGCAGCCTAAAACTCTGCATGAGCATGAGATAGCTCAGCGTTAATGACAGGGAATGAGGGGGCAGCTGCTGGAAAAGTGGAAAAATGGAAAAGTGTCTCTCACCTCTCACATAAGAAAGTGAGATTTCAAACTGAGAATGCACAGAAGAAAGAGAGCACTAAGTCTTTATTTGCACTTTCTTCCACTCTGGGAAAATCCCATCATTAACAGCAGTAGGAAGAAAGATGCCCTCATATAAGCTGGCAACATGCTTTTATTCAGCTGTCTGCTGCATTCAGCACTGCTCAGGGGCAGCACTACCCTCATCTCTAATGCCTTCCTTCACCTCACACCTCTCCTTTGAAACTCGTTCTTTAATAAATTATTTATCACCAATCCACTGCTCAATTGAGTCTGAAAGAGAACTGATTCTGTACACACCTTGGGCAACAGGGACTCACAGTGAGAAGTGTGAAAGGTCTCAGACACCTCAAAGGGGCTTCCTTCATGGGGGATTACTGCAAAATCACTGCTGCCACCATCCCAAAAGCACCAACACCTGCTTGCAGACACAGCTCACAGCCTGGCCCTCGTTTCAGCAGAGGTGCCTTGATCACCCCTGAGCATTCCCAGGGCTCCTGGACGTGGATGAACACGGATGCCTGCCTGACTTGAGTTCTGCTGTTTGAACAAGTACAGAGAAGGCATTCAGCTCCACTTGACTCAAGCAATCCACAGCACTAACAATGCAGATTTAACTGTCCATAATTTAAGAACTGAGGTGGTCAGAGAACACCAAACTCCCCACAGCAGTGCAAGGAGGGTGAGTGTCAAATCAGGCAAGAGGCTCTGAAAGTGACTGCTGCCCACAGCCTGTTGTCAGCGCAGCTCTCTGAGCCCCAGTGCAGAGCATTTCCTGAGCTTCTCCCTGACACACTCTTCATCAACAAACATCGGGCTGACGTAGTGAGCTGAAGTCTCCCGCCTCAGAGGCATTTTCCAGTTGTGTCAAATAACCCTTAACTGCGGTGGCAGCGAATTCCCCAGAAGAGGCAGCGCTGCTCCAAAAACTTGCGAGGTTAAAGTGCTGCACATCAAAGGGCTCCTCACAGCAAACTTGGAACTGTTTGAAGCCTGAGCAGTGCCTGGCACAGCTGGATTTGCCCCAGAAAGAAGAGGCAACCTGCCAGCCAGTAAGCCAAGAACCAGGTCCCTGCTCTGAGAACATTTCTGCCAGGCAACAGCTTGAGCAGGACATCCCTTTACACCACAGCAGAGAAGGTGAATGTAATTTTTTTTCCTCCTTTAGCTTCTGTTTGACAGAGCAGCAGGAAGCCACAGAGAGAGGGATCCTCTGGATTACAAATCCAATTGCAAATGTTGTCCTAACTGCTGCCTGTCAGCTTTAAAGACGTTGTTAAGCCAGTAGAAATGTTCACCAAATTGGGCTGACATGATACTGTGGGACAGAGTAACAGATGCTCTTCACAGATTCTAAATTAATAAAACAAAACCCAAATGACAACAAATACAGATTTATAAAATATTTGCTAGAGAAAAAGTTGACTAAAAAGTCCAAATTTATATTCACAGATAGTTTGACTTAAATGAAAAACAATATATTTTTTGTGTTTAATACCTTGTTTTCTTCAGTGAAAGCCCAGGAGCCTGACAGAGATTATAGAGATTACTGAATAGCTGTGTCTTTGATGGTTATTTCCACTAAAAAAGGGAGTAATTTCCACTCATCTACAAGAACACATTTTCTCCAAGGACAACTACCTAACTAAAGAAAACAGAGGCATATGGGTTTACTCTGTCTTTCCATGTGTGGAATTCTCAGCGCTGAATACAAGAGTGGTCACATTTTGCTGCAGCTACATGAGTTTAGGAAGGACAGGGACCACCTCTCCTGGGGTCACCACTGAATTCAAAGTCTGCTGTGTCCATGGGAAGAGCAGCTCTGCTGCTGCAGGTGGCTTTGGACCTCACTGCCACTCTCCTGACATTTACAGACAACTGAAAGGAGAAAGCAAAGAGAAAGCTGTGTGCCAAACAAGCCTGTGGCTGCCACAAATACACCGCTGTAAAAACAAGAACACTGCTGAACACTATATGTTCAAATCCATATCTTTAACCTCATATTTAAACAAACATAAGTGAAAATGTACCTCATATTTAAACAAAAACAAGTCTGTTTGGTTTCTTAACTGTCTCACAAAGTTCCTGCACATTTCTCTCATTCAGACAGCGAGGAGCAAACCCCACTGGCCAGCAGTCTCCTGCAGTGTACAAGAAAAGACACTGGGTTCAGAAACCAAAGCTCTTCAGAGGAAAATTGAAGAATGTTGGCTTCTGAAGTGTTCAAAATCACTAAAATTCCATGTTGTCCCCATATTTCAGCAGACAAACTGCAGTGCCTCTCATGTTGCAACAATGCGCCTTCAGGGCTGGATTAGGTCTAGTTTTATCTGACCATTCCAATAAAACAATTGTGCCAGCCTTGTATTGGTTGAAAGCCAAAGATAAAAGGGGGGTGAACTTTGAAGGATCTCCCTGCCTACAGCAAGTACAACTGCAAGCAGATGAAAGCCATTAGTGACTGTGCCTGGATGAGCTGCTGACCTTTACTCAAACCTTGGGAGAGCACTGAGCAACTTGAGCCAGATGGAAAACCAGCAAACAACAGTATAAGACAGAAGAAATAAATTACTTTCCCACCTGCCCTTCTATTGTGCCAAATTACTTCTGTTGATTTGCATAGTTTCTAACTGTGCATTTGAAGGAGGGTGATGGGGATCCTGCTCACACCAGAGCTGCTGCCAGGGCTGGGCTGCCCCAAGCAATCCAACTGGACTGATGGCTGGACTGATGCTCAGGAGCAGAACCTCAGACACAAACATCAGCACGCCCCTTGCTCATGGGAATAGATCTGGTGGGATGGTCAGTCTAATTTCTGTCAAAATTCTTCACACACTGTCACCATCTGCTGCTGTCCCAGGCAAAACCTTTCACTGACATCTAGTGACAAGATCAAACCAATCCAAGCACCCTGAAATCACCTGAAATCCCAAGGTACATTCCTTGCTATGAATTCAGCTTGTTATCAGCCAATATGTTCTTCCTCACCTTGATAACTATTGGTCCTGTGCTGGGGAGATCAATGACCCTCTTGGGAATCATGGAACAAGCACTCAATCAAAAAAATGTCTTTAGATAAAATAACTTTGTAGACAACTCAAACACATGGGAAACAAGCAGATGACACGTTAGTGTTTTGCTCTAGGTCATAAAGCAAATATTTCTGTCTCACCCATGACCAGAAGGCAGGTCTGAAAATGTTTTATGAGCAGAAGCCAGCTCTTCTGCTCCACAAGAGGCAACTTGCAGCCCAGCTTGCAATGCTAATGCCACCTCTGCACTCTGGTGAGGCAAACAAAAGTTATCAGACCACCACCACCCCAGCACCTCTGCCTACAGGCCAACCAACTACCATCCCCATGCTCTCAAGAGAAGAATTTTAGTCAAACATACCCTGTCAGACATTCAGTGTCAAATATAAAAAGGCAAAAAAAAATTAAAATACATTTACACAGTATATTTTAAATCTCCCAAATCTGGAGAGATATTAAGCTCCCTTAGGCTTTACTAGTATGCAACCATTTTTCTCAGCAATATATGTGGTTGCTGTCCTTCTGTTAAGGCAGTGCTCATAGTCAGGAAAGTGTATGTTTTTCCAGGAGATGGAGGGTGATTATCTAACCTTTGCTTTGCCAGTAACAGTGGTTTCAGCGCTGCTTCCTTTTGTCCAGGTGATGAGCCACACATCCTGCCTGCTTAGTGAGAAAAGTTTGAGCAAAATCCCAAATGAACACATTTTGACCTTCCATGTGCTGTCTTCTTCATTAGCAGTGGTTTTGCCCTTTTTTCTATTAAATCTATTAAGTCCAGAGGTTTGTGCTAACTTGAAGCCTGCAAAGAAATCCCTGGGGTTTTGGTCTTATCCCAAAGCTTGATCTCCCAGGAGCAGCTACAGAGCTAAGGGTGCCAGGAGCAAACACATCCCACCAGCACCGTGGAGCCATGGAAATGCCTTGCTGAGCAAGCCCCTGACCCCAGAGACACTGATGGGCAGAAATGCAAACCAGAACCCTACATGTGCTCTGAAACTGTGACCTCAGGGAGGCCCTGAGAGCTGTTCCAGGCCCCCTTTGTCTCCATGCACCACCTGCCCTCAGCACATCCCCTTGCCCCAGGAGACCACAATTCCTTTTGGATCAGTGGTGCCGCTCCAGGCATGTTCCTCAGGCTGAGGGCTGTCTCCAGTGAGAGAGGGGAAGGCTTAGCTGGTTCCTGGAGGCTCTTGAAGGACATCATTAGAGCAGCTTGCAAGCATGAAGCTGCTCAGCCCCTGAGAGAGACGAACAGGGCAGAAACAAAAAGCTCTTAGATGTAAGTTCACTTAGTCTGAGATGAGTGTATACTGATCCTCACAGCACACATTTATATTTTTCATACTCTTCCATATTTCTATCAATAGATCTCCTCAATAAAACAATGAAGCACTATGAAAGTTAAATGGGGACTTAAATTTCATTTTTAAACCTGAATGGTTTATCGTATACACAAACCTCAGGTACCTCCCTGAAATCAAAATGATAATATCATTAGTGAATCAGAGGAAGAATGAAAATGTTTTCAAACATACACACAAACACACACACAATTTGTGGCATCTGCCTATGGCACTGCGCAGAGAACAAAATTTAAAGGATAGCCCTGTCTTGGTCACTTACGAACTAAATTGAATTTACACTGCTTGTGAGGTTGTGAAACTGCAAGCTGGAAAATTGGTAGCATGTGCAATTTCAGCACTCTACAGCAAATAACCAAACCTTGAACACCCCAGGAAGCAGAGGGAAAGCCTTTCCAAGCATACGTTTGGGTCACTAGGAACTGCAGAATTAAAATGTTTCAGTTATTTTCATATCAGAAGCAATGTGTGTGTACCTCGCCACCAATGAAGTGCTTTCATTCAGATTTTCAAAAGGATATTTTGTTTATTTTAATGTTACCCAGTTAACGCTTTCTCCTGTATGACCCAGTGTGCTCCCTGGTTCCTTACCGCTGCTGAGCCCTGCATGGGGACCTCCACTCACCTTCCTCACAGCAGGGCAGAGGGAGGCTGGTGAGATGGCCAATTCTCCAAATTACTGGTGAAAACTTTGAAACTACACAAAGTCTGATATCTTGAAACAATACCAAGATTCTGCCAGCAGGCTCACACCTAAAATTGATTTTCATTTTCAATTGTGAGGATATTTCTATTGCCTATGTTTTAATTTCCAGCCTCAGCACAGTGCTATCTACCACAAAACTAATTTTTACAAGCCCAGCCCTCCACAGCAGCCACTTTTTCTCTAACTGAAGACAAAAATCTTGCTCAAGTTATGTTTTCTAAAGCACAGGACAACTGTCGGTGATGTACTTTATTCTGGAACAAAGACAACTTTGGAAAAGACCTATTCACAAAGAAATTGTCAAGAGATGGGAGGACTCTGTTATATTCCCCTACTTTAAAACCTAATCAGAAGTTTAGGCTTGTGCACCTTGACAAATTTGTAGCTCAATGAGCAAAGAACCTCTTTTATATTTTGCTGTCAGCATTAACATTTCAGAAAAATGGAATGCAAAAGCTACTGAATTAAGATAAATTATATGCTTTTCACTTCTCAGTTTGAATTCTGATTCAGAAACTGAATTCAAGATTTTTTGCATGGAATGCATTTAAAAGTTTCTTCATCTGAAGCAGGATTTAGGAATTGCAAACTGACCAGCCTGCCCTTAAGTGCTGCTTTGAATTTGATGCCTAATCACAAACAGAAATGCACAAATTCTTTTGTGACACATAACACCAAAGTGAGGATGAATTCATTTAACCTATTTCATCCTCCTGAAATTAGTACAGGATTTCACCAGGCCTTTCCAAGTGACAGATAAGGTAGTTAAGAACCAGAAAACAGCAACAATACATTTTGAGTGAGTTCTTTCATTCCATGCTTGCTTTATTCCCACATCTGCCATGTTTCTAAATTCATTTATGAAGTACAAATAGTTATGCTAAAATGAGCTAGATACATACCAAGAGTACTTTTATTTCACTATTTAATGCAACCTACTGCAGAAAGCCCAAGTAAAAGGGTAAGCCCTATCATATGTACTGGGGAGGAAATCTAACAGCATTTCGGTGCCCTGAACAGACTGTCTGGGGAGAATGGTTTCTGCCTGTATCTTCAAAAAAACAGATGCAAGCAAAGGCTCTCCTGGGCCAGCAGTAGCTGCATCAAAGAGAATGAACTGAACATAAAGCCCAGATGTGCTGCACATGCTCCCAGCTGTGATCCTAACACAGGAGGGCACACAGGCACAGCTGCACCTCGTGTCCCTTCAGTCTGGGGAGGGAAGTGCTGCCCAGAGCAGCCCCCCAAAGCCTCTGCGCACCACAGACATCCCACAGAGCAACTGCTCACAGCTTCCTTCTAAAGACTGTGGGGTGCTGGGGAAGAGCTGCACCACCCATTGCCTTATGGAGGGCTGCCAAACCATGTGCCCTGTGGAAAAGTGCCATTCCATCTCCTTTCCAAGCTGTGCCTTCATTCTTTCACCTTTTTGATATCCTATCCAATGCAGAGTGGTTAAACATCTCCTGAGGAAGCTGGGTAGGGATGAGGTGTTTGCACTGTTCAGCAGCACAGTCACCTCACCTGTTCTGGCTCAGGTACCCTTTTCCTTGGGGTGCAGCAGAGGTCACAGTGTGCCTATTTTCCATCATCATGAGCCCAATCCTCACCAAACAGCTCCATGAAGAGACTGGCCTGTGTCTTTACTGCTTGGTCAGACACCAGATTTCCTTACCAGTCTGCTGAATCAGTGAACCATGCATGAAGTACTTACTTTATCCCTCGGACTCAGAGTCCAAACCACAACTTGGTCCTCAGGCACTAGTGCAGGCAGCCACCTTCAGCACTAGCCAAAATTTCTAAGGATACGTCAGCAACATCTAAGGCAGCACAGGCAGAAATCTGCAAGTTAGCTCCAAAAATGGAAGCAGAACAGTTTTATTGCCCAGGTTTTGTGGTGTGATTTATATATCTCAGCTGGGGGGGGTGTCTATCAGCTCTCCCTCTGTGTTCCAGGGCAACATGGAGCACAAATTCTGTGCTGACTGGGAGCTGCCTGTGCAAATCAAGCCCACGTGAACTTGTCCTTGTGTGACTGCTTATATATTGAATTAAGCAGCTTTCTTTCCCATGTCAAATAGAGAGCACAGAGAGTTAAAAATAATAGTAATAATAATTTCAAAAAAATCTTAAATGAATTGATTAAACCAAATCCAATTTCACTGTGGCTTATATTACCTAGGGGAAATGTAGCAGGCCTGTGACACATGAAAATTTGTTTCTAATAGATATTCTTGTTATATTCATGAGGAGAGAAAGTATATTTTCCCTAATTTATCATATTTTGTTTTTTTCCCATAGCCTTTTCCCAAGGCAAGCTTCTTCAAAATCAGTCCCTGTAGCACTCAGACATCCAGAATCATATTCCACTTCTAAAGCAGGCAAAAACTGAAGAGAAATTCAAATACCTGGAACATGCTTTTCCTTGCAGTACAGCACTGAAAGCAAAAACCACTTTATAAAATAGAAATTAAATGTTAAATCTCTGTAAGACTGTATTTTACACAAGCACAAAAGGCAATACAGCAGATAGAAGTTGTCATACAATTCTGCCCCTGCCTCAAATGTCTCTTTTAAAGCACATTTAAAGAGTTCTAAAAAAATTTTTCTTCACATAATTCTCAGTATTACAGAGTCACCTTGCCATAATTTTGTGTTTTCTTCCCTATTTTACTGCTGCTTTATTTTTTGTGCTTTATCAAAGTAATACAAACGTGCCTTCTGTTATGCCTACTCCTCATTTACTAAGACTTCAAACTTGCTAGCTCAGTACCAGCAGCAATCCAGCTGAGGCAGAGAGCGGCCCAGGCTATAAAGGCTGAGCAGGAGCAGTAAACACCTCGCTGATAGCCTGCCTCCAACCCTGTGCAGCTCCACTTAAACCATTACTAGGCCTTGAGAGAGTTCCTCTGCAGCGACCGCAGCGCAGCCGTGCGCTCTGAGCTGGCCGGCCTCTCACAGCCGTGCTGGGCTCTGCTAATGCTGTTTTCTGCTCTGTTTACACAGCAGTTTTACAGCACCACTTGTCCTGTTACTGCTGTTATCGGCACATTGACAGGGACACAGCAGCAGTGGAGAGGGGTGGTGCTCTGAAAAATGACTGCTCCCACCAGCTGCAAGGAAAGGCTTCCATTTCCAGTTATTCCGCTCAGACATGCAGGCCAGGTAAATTAATTAGTGTATCCTCTTAAAAAAAAATCCTAAATGAAAATTGGAGTAACGCTATCATTCATTCAGACACAGTCAAGAGCCACGTTGCTTACCTATGGATATGGTCCAAACTGCAGCAATTTTCATAATGGCCTTGGTGCGGGAATTGAAGCGGCTGTGCTCAATGGGATTGCGAATTGCTACGTACCGATCAAGAGAGATGGCACAGAGATGCATAATAGATGCAGTTGAAAAGAGCACATCTAGGGAAATCCATATAGGGCACAACTGTTTAGGCAAAGGCCAAGCATAATCTGAAACATAGAGAGAAAAGAAATGAAAGGAAAAAAAAGGAAGGAAGTAATTTGGGAAGCTAGGCCAGCATTTCTGAGAAACCATTGGAATATTTTCGGTCTGTGACACCAGTAAGGGGCATGTGCATGAGGGGTAGACAGGAAACCTCTCATGGGACTTCTCTATGGGAAATTCCTGGCTCTGGACACTCCATAAACCCATAGCCAGTTCCCACACATCCGGTTTCTGTGACCAGTAACTAAAGGGCAGTGCCTGCAAGTGACCATTTCAGCACTCTTCCCCACTCTTAACCTTTCTTCCATATCTTTACAAAATCAAATGTTACATTCCTTTATAACTCGCTCCTCACATTGTTTTCATGGATTGCAAAGCGCTTTGTGGCATTAATTTCACTCAGATCCTTTCTAAAACTCCCTTGACATGTCAGTCTCAGTTTCTGTCTGCTGAGGAGAAAGGTAGCAAAGAGTTTTTGTGCAGAGTCTAACACATAGCTAAATGACACTACTTCACCTTTTCTCCCCAGGCAGTGTGCCTTGATATCAAAGGAATACTTGCCTCCTTACAGAGCTGCTGGGACTGAGTGCCTGAAGCTCAAAAACTGTTTTGAAGGTAGAGTGAGGTGTTATTCTTAACAGAAACTATGTTAGCAAACAGAACAGACTCAATAGCCACATCTGACAGCAGCTGGCACACAGCTCATTTGGGTGCCTGCACTCATTAAACAGTTTACTCAGTGCTGAAGTACAGCTTCAGAATAAAAGTGACCCAGAAAGATCCTCAAAGGCCACTGATACTTAAATCAAAGCTCAGAGAAAATTGATTTGTGAATGATACCCCCACGCCAGTGTCCAGAATGGATTGTGTGAGATCAATAACATGTCCTGCCAAGCTCTGGGCTTCTTATGAAAACAAATCAAGAGTACCTATAGCAGCTGAAACATGAGAGACTTCATAATAGTTGAATAATGAGATATTCTTGTTTCTTCATTCAGAACATGAATGTCTAAAGCAATCTTGAAGTCTACCCCAAGGATCAGAATCATCACTCTGTAGAATCAATGTTATATTAAGAATGGTGCAGCTCCATCCTACTGATCTCAAATGGAAAGGATGAAACATTAGTCTCTGAAATCACAGTTTGGAACAAATTACCCAGCCAAGAGAGACCCAGGATACCTTGATGCAGAAACCTTAGATTAACTGAACCAGAGTAAATTATTATGAAATGCCCCAGAGGAGCCAAGGAACCTTTCACAAGGAGCACAGCAGAACGAGATGGACACATTAGTTCATTTTACCAGTGGGAAACAAGCAGATGAAGTGCTAAGTACTCACCAAACCCACACAGCCAGACCTCAGCTCTGGGGAGATAAGCCACTCCTTTCAGGGAGTGTGCACCATGTCTATTAAACGGACTGTGAGTGGACTGAAATCCACAGCAGCAAGCATTTGAGAGGTCCCTGTCAAAGGGAACTAAGTAAAGCACTTTGTGGCTGGAGCATCTTTACTTTAAAAGGCACCTCTGCTGTACAAATGAATAGAGCTTGATTAAATATGACTCAGCCCCTTTATAACACTAGGATCAAATTCTCTGCCTCTTGCTCACTTCACACTTTGTTACAGCTGAGGACATCGTTGCCATCAGCATGCAATTGAGCTCAGAGCTGCAGGTAAGCACACCTTGGATTTGCTGGGCGATTCCTCAGTGAATGCTCTGGGGAAGAACAAGTCAGAAATCCAAGCGGTAGCTGTGCTCCCTGCGCAGCCCAGGCTCTCACTGCCAACCCACACTAAAGCTCATTCAGCACACTTTACCCCTCACTACCTGTCTGAGCTGCCAGAGCCAGCTTTGTGCTGCAGGCTGAGATGAACCACGAGCACAAAGCCCTGAGTGTGCCCTGATGGAGGGAGCGGTCCCCGGGAGCTTGTGCAGCGTGATCATGACTGTGCAGCAGCCTCTGCAGAGGGGAACGGTGCCATTGATGGCTACTGCCCACATCAGGCAGATGGCCAGGAAACCCCTAGTGTCTCCAGAAGAAGACTGCCACCCTCCAGGCTTCCTGTGTGTGAGAGCCTCTCCAGGCTGAGCTATGGAGTTGCAGTGGGCACAGTCTGATGCCTGACATTTGCTGGACCTGGAAGAGGTTTCTACAACAACCACCTTTCCAGCATTATTGAATGATGAACAGCCTCTTACCTCCTCCTTCAAGCTATCCAAACACTTCCAGTGACTGATTCCCCCCAGAACCACTTCTGCTGCTGAAGTGAACCAGCACACATCCCAACCCAACAGCTCCCAGCAGCAAAGGTGTGTGGGGAGCGCAGACATCACCTGCTGCCAGCCCTGGCACTGCAGGAACCACAGACACCAACAGAGCCAAGCCACGCTGCCCACAACTACTGCCCAGGCAAACTGGCGGGATGCTTTTGAGGATAAAGGCGAGATGAGAGTTCTCCTAATTCCAAATCCTGATAGTCCTTCCTGTCCCAGAGCACTCCATTACATTTCCAGCTGAACAGCCACGAGTAGACATTTTACTTTCTCAGGAAGTTTCCTAAAATGATCTGCAATAACAAAGTGTCACTCTGGAAATTTGTAGAATGGCAGCTTGTAACACATCACTGTAGCTCGATAGGAAGGGCATAATATATATTCTAGCTCAAAATGTAATTATTTTTAAGTAAGCATGGTATGTGCCTTTGTAAAACACCTACACAGCCTACAAAGCCAGTAATTTGTAAGAAAAAGAAAAACAGCTTTATTCTAATTCTGTTTTGAATAAATGTACAAAACATAGGAAATGTGCCCTGTGACTGTGCTAAGATGCAAACAAGGATTAAAAAAAAATCTGTTAACGATGTTGTACCTTTAAAACAATTTTGTCCTCAGAAACACTCTAATTACAGAGGGTAACATTTCTCTAATTTGTTCTTTTTTCTCTTATTTCATTTACAAAGAATAGCAATTACCCTATATTTAGAAGAGCAGATGACTGAGTGAAATGAATTCTTGGACCCCAGCACCTCTAAGATATAGTAATTGCATTTCCAATGGAAAACATTCATCTCAGTGCAAATTTGGCTCCAAGAATGAAACAGTTCTAAACACCTGCATAAGCAAAAAAACCAAATTCTTTGTAACAAACACTGATTTTTGTACCTTGAATTAATCTGAGCCCTTAAAATCATATATTTAATGCACTGGCAGGTAGACCAGTGTAGATAGGTAGATAGGAGAGTGCTGAGGGGAATTAGATGAATGCAGCAGATCAAAACAGAAGTTGGTATTTCTTTACACAGCATGTAATCAAACCACAGATTTTTTTTTTCCCTCCAAATATTTTGTGGGTGGTAGAAATTTACACTGTCCAAATTCACAGAGAAAAGTGTATAGAAAACTATTGCAGTGATATTACTTTGAGGTCAGCGTTAGCTTCTGGCTCTGATCAGAATAAAATCAGCATGTAAAAATCCTTGCAAGAAGGAAACTGCTGCAGAATATTACTTCAGCCTCTAGGACTGAACAGCATCTCATGGCATCCGTGCTTGATGTGGTTCCTCACAGGACACATGAGACAAACACTCATATTTAACCAACAGTCATGGTCCCCAGGTGGGATTTCATCTCCTGCCCCAGGATGAAAAAGCAAACCACAGTTTCTGTGTGTCACTGAATAGCTGAGATGAACACAAACTACTGGCAGAAAAACAAAGAACTTCAAAGGCATTTTGGCAAAGTTACAGACCATCTCTGTGTGGAGTTAATTTGCTGTCAGATAAGAGTTCCTTACATTTTTGTGTTTTTCATCAAGAAAGATGGCAGCTATGAAACTGAGTCACTTTTGTCAGAGGCTTTATGCATATGGGTAAAAAGTGTTGCTTAGCACTGTTATGGGCACCAAACTGTTCAGTGCATGAGAGTCTGAATTACCAGCTACTGTAGAAGGAGGTGACTGAATAATCCAAAACACAGTAAAATTAATTAAGTCAAATGGTAAAACAGAATTACTCCAGATTGTAGGAGAATGGTTGTACGGAAAAAGAAGAAAAAAAAAAAGTCTGTTTCTTGTATGTGTTCAGTACTTCTACAATGCAATCTGCTCTAGGACATCTCCTGGGAAAATTTGGTATAACACCTAGGACAAATCTGGAATAACAGCAACAAAATACCTGCTTACACAACAATAAAGTGAAGAATTAGGTAAAATTTATCTCTGTATCTTCAAGAGTTTTTCTTGAGAAACTCACAGCAATCTGCATCAATAATTTATTTTCCAGCCATGAGCAGGAATTTGGAAAAGGTTTCAGCACACATTTGCTGGGTTTAGCCAGTGCCTTGTATCTATTGGGATGGATAAAAGGATAAAAACCATCCTTCACAGGAAGAAAAAACTATATATTTTGTCTCATTATGACATTTGACATATATGCACACTATATATACTATTTATGTAAAAGAAACAGAGGCAACATGTGCAAAATAAGTACTAAAGATGCTTACGTCTTTGAAAGCCTTTTTTAATGTTGTTCATTGAGTTGGCTAAAAACTAAAATACGTGGAATACTTCTCATTTTAGGCTTCTGATATTTACTATATTTGCCATTCATTTTTAACTACTTTAATGAATTGAATGAAAAAGGCAGGAGTTTGAGTAAATAAATCCCAGTACAAAGCAGAACCTTCCAGCAGTTAAAATGGCAACCCCGTGTGTGCTTGAAGCACCTTTGATCATCCTGCAGCTGCCACAGGTCTGTTTCAGGCCATTCACTGACCCACTGCTCTGCAGAGTGCTCTTGGAAAGGTCAGCAGCAGAGATCCAGGAGATGCCTCACATAATTCCCTGGGAATTCCAAAACGAGCAGGGTGCCCCATGCTATGACAGCGCTCGCTTGGGTTTCCTTGCAGCAGCAGACAATGCAAACAGCAACCCAGGACAGACCCCAAACCTGTCACTTTCTGAGGAGTTTTGCTGCTTTTGAAGATTCTTTCACACATCCCAGGGAAACCCACTACTGTGGTTTGTAGAATAATGCCTACATTTTCCCACTGCTTTTTACCCTCACTGCACCACTGATGCAACTGAAGAAATTTGTACAAACCAGACCTTCCAGTGTTCACTTTAAAGTTTCATAGCTGCCACAGGCTTTACAAAAATAGAAAGCAATTACATACAGTTTTAACATTATTGCACTGCATTATTCCCAAGGGAATGAAAGAATTTAAATTATTCTCTTCTCTCTCTCTTAACTAGGAAGTAAAGCGTTTCAAATTCTGAATTATCACATCAGGAAGTGTAAAGCTACGTTGTCTCTTTTCTGGTAGTTTGTTTTCCTCAGATTTACATAGACAAATGACTCAGAGACATCCATATCAGTCTGAGAGTCACACACCCGAGGGTGCTGAAAATCTCCATCATGCCCAAGAAGCACAGAACATCTTGCTTGATCCCCCACAGCCAACAGTGTTTACCACTGTCCACAAAGGGGCTCCGGGACATGCAGCCTCCTGGCTAAAGCAACAGTTGATCTCAAGGGCAGCACTTGCAATCCTTTTATCATCAATAGAGTGGAATTTAAAGCTTTTCCAATATACTGAACTCCTTGGCATCAAGCTACATGAGAAATTATGTTTGCCTTTAAGTTTCCAGTCTGCATTTTTCTAGAGGAAAAAAAGGCTGTCCTAAGGCTATCTGGGTCCCTTAAACATCACATGTTCCAGCACAGCCAAGCACAGGGACATAATCTACACACAAAGAATGATGGTGACTTTTAGGAGAAGGACTCTGTTCTTCAGTGCTGCAAGTTCAAAAGGGCTTGAGTGTCCCAAGGGGTGCTGAGCAGAGGATGGGCTCTCAGGTGATGGGATGGCCAAGGAAATGGAGGAGACCACCAAGCAAGAGAAGCAGGTGGCCATGTGTCCAGGACCAGTGATGGAGAGACACTGCTGGGATCCCACACTTGGCTTGAACATCTGCGAGTAGAAGACGCCACTTTGCCATAGTGCAATACCACTCTAAGGATTTATTTGGATCTGTGCCACTGCTGACATCCAGCTGGGCTGTGACACACTTCCTGAGCTTTGATTTTCCTCTGAGCTGTTTGTTTTACAGCTCTTGGAGCTGTCGGCATGGCAGAGAGCGGCAGGAAATGGGCATGGAGCAGCGTGGTCTCCTTTGGAAACCCCTCACCACTGAGGGAAAATCCAGAGGAGCTGAATGTGCCTCCAAAGACATTTTGGTTCTTGTCTCACAAGTTCCAGTGATTAACTGATGGGACTGTATTTTATTGCAAATTAAACAATTGCACTCACATGCTGCTATAAGAATTTTAGCTGTTAGATTTTCCTTTCTATCCAGTATTGCAATGACTTGCAGTCTTAACAGGACATGTAAGAAAGAAAGAAAATTAAAGCTAGAACAGATATAATTATCTGAGCTAGGGAAAGGTTGCTTGAATACCATTTAAGTAGTATTTTAAATGCAAGGAGCCAGCTTTCCATACACTATACTTCAAACAACCCTGTTAATAAAATGGGATGTTTGCTAAGAAGCAAACCTAGTGAATGTTGCTTTCATCCCAACATCAGCATCCCTTCTCTTATGGAAATATAAAATTATTCTGTAGTGATTTGTCATTCCATAAATCCATGAGTTGTATTGATTTTTTCATTTATTGGCAGAGACTAAAATTATGTTTGAAGCCAGAGAATGAATTTCTAGCCTCAGTGCTGCTCCCTGCTCACAGCTGAAGCATCTGTAGTTGCATCTGGAATTTTTGCATTGAGTGATATGGACAGTTAACAGAGCAATGGCACAATTAATTGAATTGTTTCAGCAAGTTCATATAAAGGGTTCCTTCCAGCCTTTTAACTCCAAGAGAGCTATGATCTCTTCACACACTTCTGACCTACCTATGTTCTTGATAGCAATTGTTCTAAATGAAACCGCTGCCTAATAAAACATCCATAACAGTAAACATTTTCTATCCACTGATGTTCTGCATGTCAGCACAGCATCAGGAGAGCATCCTCTCCTTCAATTTCCTTCATACAGCTCATAGATCAACCTTCACCTGTTATTTAAACACATAATAAAGCAACAGCTGGATGAACACCACACTGGAAAGTAAGCCCACAAGCAAACACAGACCTCACACAAATACATTCTAAACATGAGAATATAAATGTTTTCAAATAATTTGTCTCATAACAAAGCGCACAAACATGTGTCAGTTACAGGTGGTTTTCCTCAGTTCTGATGAGATTGAGAAAGATCCACTATCACAAGAACTAGCTGCCAAAGCCTACAGATCATTTGAGGAAACTAAAATTCAGAACTGAAAGTGACGTGGCATTATTCAATTACAGCTGACTGCTGAGCAGAAGCCATATGCTTTAACTCAGAGTTCCTAATACCAAATCAAGTTTTTAAATTCTGCCTCAATCCTAGGACTAGCTCTAGGGCTAGGGAAAGGACAAAAGACCATAAAGAGGATTGGGTTTTTTAGGTATTTGGTTTTATTTCAGCAAAACGCATTGGCAATTCAGATGTCTGTGCTATGCTGACAGCTGCCTGGGAGCCTACATGGGATTAATCCTCTTTCTCAGCTCAGGTTCCCTCCTGACAATGCAGCTGGACAAATTGACCTCCAAATCATGGTAAAAATATCTGATATCAGTAAGAGATAAAATATTCTTTGTATCAATATAAAGGGTTCCTTATTCAGAGAACACAGATCTTTCATCTTTCACTCACCAACATTTTTACTTAATCTTCCAGGAAGATGACAAATTTGATAAGAATTTGCATACTCACTGTAAACTTTGTTCTGCAAACCAGCAGTGCTGGCTTTGAGCATAGGATGCAGATGTTTGGTCTGCTATACCTGGCATGTCCACTCAGTATTTTTTCCCTATGTCTTGGGATATATGATGTGAGATCTGCTGTTTGAAAAGTGTCAGTGATTTTGCCTCCCTGTTGCTGCAGGCTGCTTGATGTGCCCAGGATGTGATCCTTGTTTGGCCCCGATTCAGTGCAGCCCTGCACCTGCACCAGCCCTGTGCCAAAGCAGAGTGTAACCCACACTCAAGAGCTTTGGGGAATTTAGGGATCTTGAAGGAGTTCAGTGAAGCAGATTTCCCATTAAGGACAGTGGATTAATGTTCTGCTCTACTTCATGCCAGTGTGAGGCACGGTTTGTTTGATGAGGTCAAAACCTAGCACAGGCAGTTGGTGAGACTGATGCTGGCAAGAAACCACTTCAACCAAAGGAAAGAAGCCATATTTTGGTCATGCTAAGAGATAATCATTTTCATTCTTGATATTTCTCAGGATTTGCAAAACACATGCCACATTTAGCTTTCTCCAAAGAAGCTGATTCCCCCATCTCTGATTCTAAGTGATTATACAGGTAAGAATGCCAGTGTGAGAGTGTTCCACAGCAGCCACTGCCAAAAGCAATTATTTGGGGGTTGCTAAGAAGCTTGGAAATTCTGCTCCTCATCCTTAGTGCCATCTACTGTCCTGCTGTCACTGCATACCCTAGGTGCACACTTCTGATGCCTTTTGAAGGCTGCCCCAGAACAGAGACTAGACACAGTAAGAATAAAGTAGGGATTTATTAAGAGGCCTCAATGGATCCACCTGGAGCAGCACAAGAGCCCAGCCAGGGCTGCACCCAAGATGAACCAAAATGGTCACAAAATGCACGACAGCTCACAGGGTTAATTGTCTAATTACAGCTTTAGGTTATCAAGGCCCATCCTTCTTGTTTTTCTCTCTTCAGTCCATGTTATTTATGTTCTTGATCCAAATTATTTGGATCATTTGTCCTTGGTCCCCAGCTGGAGAAGGAATTGTTTTGTCTCCCTGCTCTGTGAAGAGAGCTCACCATCCCTAATATGAAGCTCAGAAGTACACACTAAAGCAGCACAGAATGTGAGAAACATAAAAGCTAAACCCTGAAGCATCACCTCCCACTTGCAAAGCATTTCTGCCCCTGTGCCCAGACCTCTCCTGACCGAGAACACACTTTTCATTACAGCAGAAACGTCAGGCTGGAGCTCAGCACACTGGGAACAGCACCTTCAGGGGCTCTCTCAAGGGAATAATTTGCTAATGAACATTGTTCCATGTGCAGTAATCCCAAGGAAGTGTGTGAGCATGTGAGCAAGTGTCACTTCTCTAGGAGTTTGTTGATCATCATGTACCAGCTCAGCACTGAAATCTGTGCAGGTGCAACCTGTCCCAATTAAAAGGCAGCACACTGAAGGATCTCGGTCATTCCCTGAAACAGGAATGGAGAACAATTCATCCTGTATGTAAACAAGAGAGAGACATTTAATTAAAGAACTCTAACAGCAATCTAGAAATGCCTGTATTGCTAATCAGTTCTGTACTCTATAGGAATAACCTGCTGAACCATGCATGTATGCAAAATATGCCCAGTTTGCACCCAGAAATGCACAATTATCCATGAGGATTCTTGATGTGTGGTGTGGCCCAGACAAAAATGCAGAGAATTTTAACTGAAAAATAAGATGTAGAAATGAGAGGAAGCAAACAAGTGCTGCTAAAATGGACCAAGTTATTTAACTACTTGATCTCTTCTCAAATCTTGAACAATATTTGAAAAATATTACTTCAGTAGCCTTTACTTTCCAGCACTATGTTTCAAAGTCTGAAGTTAATACCAGTTACCTAGCAGTCCTTCTCCACTTCTTCCCCATTTTCCTATCATTCGTAGACGTTTCCTCATTTTGCCACACCATGGAAACCCTGGAGGCTTCTTTCACAGGCCTGGAAAATAATTTTCCACAAGAAGACTGGGCCTGAAAGCTTTATTGGCTGGTAATCCTGCCAGGCAGCTTATTTCTCTCAGCAGCACAGGAGGCTTTCCTAGACAGCCTAGACACCCACAGGACATGGGTAGAGACAGCAGAGAGCTCCTGCTACAATTCTCCCACCTCTGTGGTAGCAAAACGTACCAACATTAAAGGCTCATGATGGGGAGTGTGGGCAGAATCATGGTCCGGGGATGTCTCTGCATCAAGCCTTGGAGGGAAGAAGTCCTGCAGCCCACACCTTGGCATGTTGCAGTGCTTCCCTTTGCACCTGCCAAGGCCTGCAGGATAATTCCAACTTCAGCCCAGGAGCAGCCAGAGCTGCAGAGAGGGGGCTCAATTGCTGGCCCTCTAGTAGGAGTCTCCATTCAGACTAGCTGGGAATCAGCCTCCCATATGATCTGATGCTCAGAGAAGGCTGGCTTGTCCCAGGCCCCTTGCTGTGAACAGGGCAGGTCACCCTGTCACAAGGATGCACCCAAGTATCCAAAGCACCCTGGGAAAGCAAGGGTCTGGGAAGGCTGTCTGGGAATGAAGAACAGGGCTCCTGCAACCCTGCTCACCCCATGCCCTCCCAGAAGAGCTGTTACACCCCAACCAGCCTAATGAAATGTGATTTAATATCATTCCTTTACTCCAAGCGACAAATTTGTCATTCATTGTCACAATCCAACTTGTAAAACCACATAATTTGACCTGAAGGATTTCCATTATTGTAAGCATTTTGTGCACACCTTGTTCCTAGTTAAAACTGCTCACTTCTCTGAGTCTGTCATAAAAGACTTGAAGTTGGAATGTGATTTAACCTGAAGTTATGGTGTTTTCCTACTGCAGTGCTTACAGCTCATAATATGCCCACTTGTTGTCAAACTGCTGGATGAGTACACATAACAGTCAACTCAGCACGGCTTTTCTTACAGATCCAAAGGTTTAGAAACATTTCAGACTAAGCTATCCCATGTACCTCCATCCTCACATCCTAAAATTCAGGTGGCATTCCTCAGTCGAAAAGAAAACATACAGGCAGCAACATCAGTCCTGCCTGACTTTCTGTCTCTCTCTCACAAATGATGCGAATACTCAGTTTTGGATCCTGAGAAAGATTCAAAAAATCTGCTGAAAACTGCAGTTCAGGACAAGTGATCCCATTTCCCATAACAATGTTTTGGCATGTGGACCCTATTCCTGGGGGGTAACATCAGAGAAAGTTAACATGTGACCACGCTCTGGGTGCAGTTGTACTCCTCTGAGTTTTGCAGAAATTGTAGGCCTATTGTAAGGTCCATTCACTTGAAGTAGAAGTTTAATTTAACATGGATAAATGAAGCGTGGGTGTACTGATATATTAGAAAGAATACTATTACCCAGAAAATTATAGTGGTCTCATGAGGTGGTAAAGGAAATTAAAGAAATTATATTTAGTTAAGTTATACCATTGGGGGTTTTGATAGGCTTGTTTTTGCTTTGTAATCAAGTGCAACATAATTTTATTATCATGGTTATACTATTATTACTGCGTAATCTTGCACTTGATTACAAATCAAACCCAGTGATAACTACAATAATAAAATAATGTGTTAACATAATAATCTGGCTAAACATAATAAAATAGGTGCTGTTTATGAGGCACAGCATTGCCAGCCAGTCAGGGGAGGGGACTGTCCCACTCCGTTCTCACTGGGGTGGCCTCACCTTGAGTGCTGGGGACAGTTTTGGGTGCCACAAGAAGAGGAGACTGAGGACAGATCTCACTGGGGTCTGCAGCTCCCTCATGAGGGGAGGAGGAGAGGCAGACACTGATCCCTTCTCTGGTGACCGGAGACAGGACCCAAGGAAATGGCTTGAAGCCATCAGGGCAGGGTTAGGATGGATATTAGGAAAAAATTATTCACCTGGAGAGCGGTTGGGCACTGGAAGGGGCTGCCCAGGGAAGTGAACACAGTCTCAAGCCTGAGAGAGCTCAAAGAATGTTTGGACAATGCTCTCAGGCACATGGTGGGATTTTTGGGGCTTCCCATGCAAGGCCAGGAAGGTGGACTCAATCATTGACAGGGTCCTTTCGAACTCATAGGATATTCTATGATTCTAAAATTATAATTGTTGTCTAAAATTTCACAAACACAAATGAATAATATTAGTGCTGTAGAACAATTAGCTACTCCCAAGGTACAACAGGCACCTATCCCAATATGGACTAGAAAATCTTGGAAAAATCATTATGGAAAGTAGATAAAGTAAGGTGTAAAATATATATTTTAAGGACTTCATCTTGAAAGTTGATTTTCCCTGTATTCATGCTTGTCAACATCATCTTGCTGTGTTCTATCAATCAATTAATCTTGTTCTGCTGCTGTGCCTCTTGGATGGACACAGCCAGTTAGATTTGAACAAGAAAGTGACTCACTGCTCTTGGCTTCTCCTGTGTTAAAATGTAAATCTCCCTTTCTGTTAATTTCAAATTGACTGATCAGAAGAAATCAACAAAAGTCCAACCGGCAAATTCAAAATTTTACCCAACATATCCAACATTTAGATAGTGGAGAGAGAAGTAATTCCCATTCAGAACAAATGCACAGGCAGAAGGGCAGAGCTGTGCCGCCTCCCAGCTCCAGCCATCAATATTCACGGGTGTCTGGTATTGTATTTGCTGGGAATGTCCCGACAAAGGCAGGAATGATGCATCTGACTCCATGTTCTCAGAAGGCTAATTTATTATTTTATGATACTATATTATATTAAAGAATACTATACTATACTAAAGAATACAGCAAGGATACTTACTGAATGCTAAAAGATAATAATGAAAACTCCTGACTCTCTCCAGAGCCCCGACACAGCTTGGCCCTGAGTGGCCCAAGAGTGAAAACAACTCACAGCAGAACCCAATGAAACAATCACCTGTGGGTAAACAATCCCCAAACACGTTCCAGAGGAGCACAACACAGGAGAAGCAAATGAGATGAGAATCACTGTCCTTTTCTCTGAGGCCTCTCAGCTTCCCAGGAGAAAAATCCTGGGCGAAGGGTTTTTTTTTCAGAGAATGTGAATGCCACAGTCAGACATGCATTTCCAGGCTCCTGCATCCCAAGCAGGCACGGTGCAAGCCTGTCATACAATTTCATATCTCAGCAACACCAATACCTTTCCATGCAGCTGCTGCCTCTGATTGAGGATGGAAATAGACATTTATAAAAACAACCAAAACACCCCAACTTACCAAAAATAAACACGTTGCAAAACAAATTATACATCATAAGATGGAGAGGTGTTGGTCTGAATAACAACTGGTCTGTCCCGATAACTCCAGCGCGGCTGGAGAACTGAGGCTCCCACCAATATGTCAACAGGAATGGAAATCAAACCACCCAAAAAAACAACCATGAGTCAACAGAGCCTTATCATCCACCTGCCTTGCCCATCAAATCCCACACCTAAGAGCTGATAGAGGAACACTTCATGTTTGTATATTCCTGATTGAACTTTCTAGTCCTGAACCTTTTTCATCTAGGAAGCAAGACAGTATCTTGGGTGAGAGATTCACTCACTGAACCCACTGCTGTCCCTGTGCTTATCAGACTGCCTGCAGGAAGAGTAAACTTTTCCAACAAGAAAACTGGTTACAAGCAGAAAACACAGAGTCGAAAAATGGAATATATCTTTGAAACGAATGCATGAAACCCAAGTTTTGATGTAGCACATTAAATCACAGCCATTTTTAATCATTTAAGCATTTGATGTAGCACATATTTTTAATCGCAGCCTAGGCTCCATGACGGGTTCATGCACAAATTCCCCTCATGCCATTAGCATCTTTAATGACAGTTTTGGCAGAAGAGACAGTAAGGATCCATTTGGTTCCTCTTGTAAATTGTCCATTCAGGAAAAGATTGTATTTTGTCAATGAGGCAGTGTGCAAAATAGTGCAAGGCAGAGCAATTGGCATGTGGCCCCTCTTCCATCTATGTAATTTTCATTTAATTTCCATGCAAGCAGATGAATTACATAAAGCCTGTTTTCCAGCAAGTGCTGATAAAACACAAATAGGAACTTACTGCTACTTTTACTGTTAGGTGTCAGGGAAGTGAAGTAACTTATGAGGGTATTTTAATGAATAATAGACAACTCTAGAACCAGAATTTCAAGGAATAAATTATGTGAATTGGATAGAGACAGTAAAATCATAATTTGCTGAGTAGAATTTAATGATATCAATTCAGCTGACGGATGGGAAAGGGAGTAGAATGAAAAAGTTGAGTTAATTATGAGTTAATTAACCCAATCCTGGAAACATGCATAATTTAAACTAACGTTTTACACTGGAATATTTATCTTACAAGATATTCAAGGGAGTGGTAGAGATTTCACCTCACTTCTCTGTATTTCTTTGCATGTTGTGTAAAGCAGCTGTCTATGGCTGTATTGGCCTGCCTAATGGCAGTGATTTTCCCCATTTTTGAGCACAAAGGCTGAGCTGGCCCATTACATCCATCTCTTCTAAAAATGCAGCAGACTATTGATCAGGTCTTGGCATTTCAGCAGCATTCAGGTTGAGCCCTTAAGGCAAGAAATTATGATATTATTGTATTGATCACATAAAGTTACCATGCACTAAAAATAAATCTTACTTTTCACACAGTGCTTCCCATAATATAATACAGCAAGAGCACCAAATATTTTAGGATGTACACAAATACACCAAACAGCAAAATGCAGATGAGGCATCCATCTACATCCAACAACAAATTTCCTGAGTGATGAACCTCAAGTTGTGCCATGGGAGGTTTAGATTGGATATTACAAAAAAATTCTTGACTGAAAGGGTGGTTGAGCTTTGCAAAAGACTGCCCAGGGAAGTGCTGGAGTCACTGTCCCTGTCAGAGTTCAGAAGATACAAGGATGTAGTGCTCAGGGACAGGGTTTGCTGGTGCCCCTGGTAATGTCAGGGTTATGGTTTGATTTGATGATCCTGAGGTCTTTCCCAGCCTGAATGATTCTGTGAACACAAAACAGAGATTGAACAAGGATGAAAGAGCTGTTCAACATGAGGTCCAGACAGAGAACACAAACACAGCTGACCAGCCTTGGAGTTCTGGGTTTTCCCTCAAGGTCTCTGCTATCTGCAGGTGCAGCCAGGGAAATGAAGCCATTTGTTAATCTTTGCAGCAGTCTGCAATAGGACCATTCCTGGAAAGTGTGGCTGCTCCTTGACAAGCGTGGGGAAACACATCCTACTGAGAGCAAGTTCTCAGCATGAGATAATATGTCCCAGATATTTGATGCATGGAATTGTTACTAGATTTAGCTGCAATCACCTTCTAGGAAGGAAAACAAGGAGCTTGTGGGTAAGAGAAAGCAGAAGTAAAAACAATAACTGGTATGGAGTGTTCAGAATGGGCAGAGTGGCTGAAGCCATTGAGATGCAGTCCTCTCACCTGTGATCACAGCTGTGCCTTAAAATCTGGGACACAAATATGATGCTTCTAAGTGGAGAATATTTTATTTCTCACTTAACTAGGGTAAAGATCAGGAGGAGATGCTGCTCTTTCAGTCAGGTGCAGGCAGCTCCCTTGCTCCCTGGGCTGCTGGGACACTGCTGGGACACCAGGAGTGGGGCTGGGGAGGCAGTGAACATTTAACTGAGTCTTTCTCCAGATGAGGAACAGACAGGTCAACCTGTGTGTGCAATGACACAGACTAAAATTAACTCAATCTTGGTAAAATGTTTGCAGTTCTAGTTAAATCCTTTCTCTTGATTTTAAAATTTTAAGAATGGGGATGAAACACGCCCAAGGAGGACTCTAGGTGTGTCTCACATGGCTCCTGTGCCTGGAGCTGGTGCTGTTCATCCTCTCAGATGAGGCTAAATCTGTCTGTGGGAAACACATTACCTGTCTTCATTTTATTTGGTATCTCCATTACCTGCCTGGTGCCTTTATGAAGCATCAAATTTACTGCTGGAACAATTTATCATCATAGAGTCTTTCTTTTTATACATAACAATTCCAGTTTTCTCATTATCTTGTATCAATTTCTGGTTTGCTACAAAGCATAGGAGTTTATATTTCTTTTCAACTAAACTCATAAAAGTTAATTACAATGAGGCAATGCACTTACAAAACTACTACTGGATCTAACAGGCTATTGTAATAAAAAGTAAATAAAGATTCATGCATTTTAAAGCACATTTAGCTTCACTGATCTAGAAGCAAATTGGGCATGAGAAGATTGCAATGACAGCATTAAAACTGCTGCTGTATTTAAATTGACACCAGTAAAACAGAGATGTATAAAACAGAAATGTAACTATACACACTGCAGATTTTGGGGACTTTACACTCCTGTGAGTTTTAAAACCTGTTGTATCTTCCAAAAATTTTGAGCAAAAGGAGGAAATAAAAACTATAATTGGATCTAAAACTTTATTTGCATTGAATAAAAACATTTAAATGAGTGCAATTCAAAATTATTCTAATGAGTCATTCTTGCACATAAAAGATTTATTTTGGTTGGGCAATTCTCAATTTCACCAAGCAAACCACAGACCCATCCAATTTGATGTCTAACATATGAAAAATAGCTCCCTGATTGGATGCACCATATGAGCTGTGGGTAAACTAGAAAAATATAAGGCCATGTGTTCAACAAGTATAATAGGATTTACTCCACTGAAATAATTGGAAGTATTTAAACATTTCCCTTCCCCTCTCAGGAACAGGCAGGGCAAAAATGGACTCTGCCAGTTTCTTCTCCACATTTGTAGAGGTAGCATGCAAGGAACCACCCTGAGATGCCTGGGTGATAGTTTATGTGGCTTGTGCTTACCTAGAACTGCTTCCAGGGTGTGTTTTGGGATGACACCACACCTCCAGGTGAGCTGTGGAGCTGGAAATGCTGGAAAAATCTTGTCCCTACTTAGCAAGAGCAGGTGGAGGCTTTAGCTAACCTGCTCTGCTGCTGTCATTGCCACTGAGCTTCTGGCTTTGCTTTACACCCCAGCCTCACACCATGCAGACATGACTGACCCCATGGTGAATTCTGAGCCCTGGTAGAGCTGTGAGAGAGGAAATTCTGGAACAGGTTTCACTGGATAAATCTGAAAAGGGAAAGCAGCCCAGTTTCTCAGCTTTTGAAGGAGAGTTTCAAAGCGCATTTCTCTCTTAGAAAGTACCAAGGTAAACGGAGGCTCTGTTTTTTCACACTGCAGTGTTAGGATTTTCTATTTAAAAACTGCCTCTTGCAAGAAAGTTAAGGGTTTTGATTTCATAATAGGTTGCTGAGATATTTGTCCTGGCTTTCTGTTGCTACATACCAAACCACACATTTTTGTCCTCAGCTTCCCAAAAGAAGGCAGCTGGAGGGTAATAGGCTCTGGAAAATGGAAGATATGACTGCAGCAGCTCAGTGTCTCAATGATGCTTGGTAGCAACCAAGGACACAAGAAGTCAGAAAGTTCTTTTCAATCCTGCATTCCTGTGGGATCAGGAAACTCCCCTTGTGATCTTTGTGATTGCTTTTTCTTATTTGAATTATGTAGCTCCGCACAATATTTTTCTAAGGTGAGTTTGCTTCCTTTATATTTTAAATATTTTTGGCTTCTAATCAAAACCAATGAAATTAACAAAAAAACCTTCAACAGTCTCAGCCAACCCAGAAGAGAGGAGTTCACTCCTTTCACAGCAGGAAAAGCAAAACACAAGTGTCTCAGGGAGAGCCAGTCTCACCAAGCCGACATAAAGAAGTGTTTCATGCCAAACCACATTAAGTAAATGGATACCCACAAAAACACATTTTAGAATCAGGCCCTGCACAGACCAGGAGCACATTTCAGCACTGAGCTGAATGTTGCACACTGTGCAACTCTGGGTCACCTCAGCTGGACAAATGCCAGCTCGTTTCTCTTACCTGTATGTTCCATAAAGCTCCAACAGGAGAGTGCCTCGTGCTTTGGATGGTGGTGCTGAAACCCAGTGAACAGCAATACCATGAAAGGAGCTGCACTGCAGTGGCAGAAGAGATTTCCTCAGACTTAGAGGAGAGCAGCAAAACATCTCAGACTCTTCTAGCTGAGGGATGATGCTGCAGTCATGCCAAGACCTGCAGTCATGACCAGGCAGGAAGAGAGTAAAGAGATTGAAGGAGACAGAAAATTGCTCTGGCAGAAGTCCTAGCCTCTCTGCATGTCCTGTCAATGTTCTCACTGGCTTTAGCACAGTCAGAATCTCCCCTCATGGATTTTTTAGGAAACCATGCCCCAGGTCCCGTATGCTTACAGTTATTTACCTGTAGCCTGCTGCCACTGAGCAAAACAGAGGAGCAATCCATCTAGAAAATAAAATCTAAGGTGCTCTGTAGCATTTCTGGTTTTCATTTTTCCATATTTAAGGGGAAAAAAAAGAAAGTAATGGGCGTGTCCTTTTAAATCTCAGAAATAAGGTCTCATGCTCCCATGCAGGTCAGAATAACTGGTTTTGTTCAGGCCTTTCTGCAAGAATCTCTGTCTGTGAGAAAACCTGTCAGACCCCTGGGGCAAACACTGAGTCCCTGCAGAATCTCTTGGCAAGCTGTGAAAATCTGGGCTACAAGCACATTTTCCTGAAAAAGGCCAGGATGAGCTCCAGTCTGGCAGTGCTGCCACCCGCCAGGGCTGCGGCTCACACACACCTGACCTGCCCAGTGCCAAGCTGGGATGCTGGCACAGCCCTTCATTTCCTGATGGGGAATGTGAGGGAGGGTGTGATGGAGGGCACACCCAGGGCCTTTGGGATCTCTGCCCCTCTCTGGAGAGTGTTATTTATCCCAATCTAACACAATCTGACTCAAAGGGTGTGCAATCTGTACCTTTTATTGCAGCCAACAGAGAGCAGCCATACAATCTTCTCTATGACAATCTTCTCCAAGCTTCTCTTATGATGGAAGCTACCAGAAACAGAGGCTGCTGGAAGTGTTTGTGCTCTGCTCATCTGTGCTGGACTGAGCAGCCTGAGCTCTGTGGGCAGCAGCCTCATCCCTGGCAGATCACAGGCTATAAGTCCCATTAGCCCACAGCAGGCAAAGGAGCTACTTGCTTAACAGCAAGGGGTTTGGAGGAGCAAAAAAAGCATGTTTACCAATGTGGAATGTTTATTGTTCTCTGATGTTTCCTTCTAATGCTGGCAGATTGACAAGATCCTCTTGTCAACAGGAACAAACACAGAGGGGACAGTAAAGAATCTTTCTGCCTGTTCCAAGAAGCCAGCCAAAGTCAGAGCTGGATGATATACAGGTGGCACAGGGTGAAGAAATAACAAGAAAGAGGCAGGTGGTAAAAAAATTAAATAGCAACTGCTCTGCCTTTTTATCTGACAGCAGAATTTGGTCTTTGGAGTCCTATAAACTAATGCTCCAAAATGGGGATAATGGCTGAGCTCAAATGAGTCACAAGGACCTGGCACAGAACTGCCAGGCCCTACCCACAGCAGTAAGCAAGGTGCCATTGAAACTCTCTCTAAAGCTGGCATTGATTTATTCCAAAAATTATCTTTGCACCACAAACCCTCTGCTGCACCATCCAGAGCTCAGCAGCAGAGGAAGCAAGATCAGAGACCTAAGGCAAGGAGTCTTCTGCTTTCCTCATGGAAATAAGAAAAGGCTTGCCACATGCAAATGGCTCTGAGCAATGGGCAAGAAGCCGTAGGGAACAGCTCCTGTGTGAGATGGGGCAATACTGTAAATTCAGGCAACCCCGATGAGGGGAGAGAATGATGAGGAGGACTCCATCTTATCAGAAGGCTAGTTTATTACTTTATTATACTATATTATATTAAAGAATACTATACTAAACTATACTAAAGAATACAGAAAGGATACTTACTGAATGCTAAAAAGATAATAATGAAAACTCCTGACTCCTTCCAGAGTCCAGACACAGCTTGCCCTGATTGGCCCAAGAGTCAAAACAACTCCCACTGGAGTTCAATCAAACAATCACCTTGAGTAAAACAATCTCCAAACACATTCCAAAGGAGCACAATACAGGAGAAGCAAATGAGATAAGAATTGTTTTCCTTTTCTCTGAGGCCTCTCGCTGCCTTTCATCTTCCCAGGAAAAGAACCCTGGGCGAAGTTCAGAGAATGTGAATGCCACAGGGCACCCTGGGAGCTCAGGCAGAGCTGCTGGCGCCACTGTCAGGTGGACACATTGAGCCCTTTCCTTGGAGGAAGGTGCTTGCTGACCACAGGAAGCAGCTCCTGTTCCCCACAGGCTCCAGAGAGCTGCCCAGCTCATGGCTCACACCAGCAAACTGCAGCTCTGTGGCCCTGGAGTGGCTCCTGCTGCTTGGACATGCTGGGTAGAATCTGAGCTTCCCAGGAGTGTTACAGGGTTGGAAATTCCTTTTCATTCAGCATTAAAATAAATGTGAAAGTCACCAGATTTTTGCAAGAAGGGAGTTATATTAAAAAAGTACATATTTTCATGACAGAAATTCTAGTTTATGGCTTAAAATATAGTCTGATACACCCCAATGATTATGATGCTACTGGCTAAGTTTTAATTTTTTTGCAACAAATCGCCATAAAGCTGGCAGAATGGGGACGTGGGCTCCATATGCTGCAAAGTACTTCACCAGCAACGAGAACAACCCCATCCCTCTTCCAGCCTCCCAGGAGAAGTGCTGCAGACAGGGATATACTTCCACAGCCTCAATCAAAAGTGCAATTAGACAAAAGCACTCTCAACAGCTTTATTTGCCATGACATGCTCCTCAGGATGCCTCCAGAGCAGTAGCCAGAGAGAGCCCCTAATTTCCCACTTTCCCACAAGACACAACATGGCAAAACAGAGCCCAGGCTCCCAGGAGCTGCAGCAGAGCAGCTGCAGGGGAAAGGGGCTGCCCTGGGGAGAGCTGTGGCCTCCAGAGCATCTAAGGGAGAATAGCAGCATCCATTTCCAGAAGGAAGGTGCAGAGCAGAGCACCTTGTGGAACATGACCTTCCTGCCCAGAGCTGGGCAGGATAGGACACAAAAAAGCTTTGCTGAGAGGCCGGAGGGACATGTGCACTTTATTATTATTATTATTATTATTATTATTATTATTATTATTATTATTACTATTACTATTATTAGCTATTGACCCCAGGTCACCCACGCTGCCTCAGCTAACACACAGCAGTGCAGGCAAGATTCCAAAATATCCCAGAGGCCAGGGAATAATTTCAGCTGGCTGCACCCATGAGTTCTAGCCCCAAACACTTGCTCTGACTTTGGCCCCTTCACCCTGCACACAGCAAAGAGCCTGGGCCAGGGTTTGGGGTGGCTGCACTCTCACATGGGGTGGGGGAAAGACTCAAACCATGCTGCCAGACCAACCTGGGGAATTGCTGACACCAGAGGCTGCCTGGCTGTCCCTCCTGGTGGGGCACAGGGCTCCAAGGATGCAGCTCAGGTGACACCTGGGGCACTGCCTGCTCCTCTTTGATGTTATTCTGGTGGTCACAACCTGCTTACCACAACACTGCAAATTTACCAGCAGCACAGAGGCCTGCTAAGGGAAGGACAGACTTGTCCTGAGGGAGAGAAAAGAGCATCCATACCATCCATATAGAAGACTTACACCAAGTCTCCATGGAATTTTTTTAGAGGAATTTGCAATTCAAGCCAAGGTTTTACTAAAATCTGAATTTTTATGGGGCTGGTTCTCATTACATTAAAAGTGACAAGCTTTCTACATCTGTCTGTACAGGTGCAGCATAAGGAGAAAAAACAGCTCAGTTACCAATAAGTACATGACCATCTGCCCAAAGAAGTGATGGCAGGTCAAGTGCTGAACACTGCTATAATTTAATCTACCAGAAGACAGACAGATCTGACACCTGCAGGTGTTAGGTGAAGAAAAACCGCTTTCCAGAAGATCCAAGCACACTCTGTAGCTGTTCTTGCTCTACCCAAATGTAGAGACACTGTTCAAAAGACAAATAGAAATCCATTTAATACTTTAAGTAAATTTCACTTTAATACTTTAAGTATTAAGTAAAATAAACCTCCAAATTGACAACAGTCTGTTTGCAGACAGCAGAGACTTCCCTGACTTGCTTTCCTGAATTTATATGATTTATTTATGGACTGCTCCATTGCTTGCAAGTCTTGTAACAAAAATCCATTCCCAAAAGGAGGAACTCAGCAGAAAGCAAGTCAAGATGTGAGCCTGACCAAGAAAAATTTTCCCTGTGCCCTTCCCAGAACAGAACCTCACCATCAGTGCTGTGTTTTGTTTCACACAGCACAGCTCAGCTCCTCATGGAGCTTCTCCAGTTTTATGGGCTGCTCACTTTTGCATCTTTCTCTTTCTCAACCTGGTGAGAACCAAAACCTCAACGGGGATTAGAAAGGTGTGTATGAGGAAGGCACTTCAGTTAAATAAATATTCCCAGACAAGAGGAACAATCAGTACAATGTTACTGGTGACATTTTACTTCATTGAAAATAAAAGCTGCTTTAAGCACCACGTCTGTCTCGTGGGGTACCTGTGTCCACATAAACAGCTTAACTGCATCCATGGTTTTACACCATTTCTGCCATCTCTTCATTCCTGGTCAGCCCCCAACACACCATCAGAACTAACAAGCTGGGTTTTGGGTTTTAGCGTAACTACTATAAAATTGCAACATGCCTCTAGAAGAATGTCTAGCAGATTTTTCTATGAAACTAATTGAGACAGAAGGAAAGAAATGGAAAGCAGTAGAAAACATTCATGTTCATTTGCTAATTTCATATGAAGTATTTCTCTCAATGGAGAATGTTGCACTAGAGCCATACACAGCCTGGCTGTCAAAAAAGTCCTGGGGGCGGGGTTGCTGCATGGATGAATAAGTGAAATTTCATCAGTTAGGACAAAAAAAATATATATATCAAGTCCAAATAACTGCATCTATCTCATATCTCACATTGGTGTCATTCTGCAAATATCAAATTTTACTTCTCATCTTTCATAACAGAAGCATATAAAAATCTTGAGGAGATTTTCAGACAAGACATCACTAAAACACACACATCAAAATAACGAGAAAGAATAACAAAAGGCTACCATAAGTTAAATTGCTCTGACATTTTTTGAAAGCAATTCTGCTTTAATAAGACTAGAGAGAAGATGTCTTTAAAGTACCATGAAGCACTGTGGTCTTTCCTTCAAAGTGCTTTCCACTCCTCAGATAATGACACTTTCCCCACTCATCTGGCTTCCAGTTTTTATTGTACAACATGAAAAGTATAGCAAAACAAAAAAAAATTAAATAAACTAGATAAAAACCCAGACATAAAGTATAGATAATCTCAGACAAAATCAAAAATTACATTAAGAGGAAATTTATGTGTGTGGAGCAAATCCAGCTTTCAATACAACAATTAAAAGCTCTGAGTCAAATGTTTTTGAAGAGGGTGATGCAAATATAGGTTTAATAGATTTAATCACTGCTGAGAAAGGGTGTGGAGCATCACTCCCTCCTCTTGACAGGTATCATCACCCTCTCCAGTGCTGAGCTCTTGTGCTGATTTCAGCACTTCAGCCTTTGACTCTCACTTGACCAGAACCCATCAGTTCTCCACCAGTGCAAGCCAAAGCTGTGTAGGTTCCTAATGCTGTTCCCAGCAGGGAATCATCATAGGGTGCCACATTTTCAGAGGCTCTGAAAAATCCTGCAAGTTTACATTTAGCTGCCTCAAGATCTTTTACAACCAGGGACCCATATTCAATGAGGGACAGAGAGTATCCATTTAGTATTCCCCCCCTCCTCTGACTCTAAGCACAATTTAAACCTTGGGTAGCAGAAAATAAGGTGTTCCGTGGATTCAGGGCACATCATACAGAGCTTTCTTTTTCAACAGCAACAGAGAAACACCACAACTTTATCCCATTTGTCACATCAGGTAAACAGGCCGTTGTTCATGTGGAGAAAATTCAGTAACAGGACACTCAATATTTCAACTAAAGTTTCCTATGTATCTAATAATCTGGAAAGAGGGTAAATAATGATGTAGTAGGATTTCAGATTTCACAGAATTATTTAAGTTAGCTGAGAGACAAGAAAGCTTAGGGACTTGAAAAGAGAATAAATGCTGCTGGGTGAGCACAGAGTGTAGCAGCCTAAGGATCCTACTGATAAGCATAAGATAAACTCACACTTCCTGTTGGATATAAATTTCAATGCATACACCCCAGGTACAAGGTGTCATCGGAGAGAAAAAAAAAATAATCCTGAATTTATGACACAGATAGTACAAGCAGTGTAGGAGTTTCCATTCACTCACACCCTAGCAGAAGAATAAAATGTAGTGGTTACTTAGCACAGAAACATTACAGAAACAGAAACATTACACATTTAAAACTAAGAGGAACAAATAATAATTTCTGAAAGTAATGCAACTGTCACCTGGAACTCAGTGTAGTTAAGATGCATTTAAGCCCACGACTTGATATGGTCTTTAAAGTGCCTGATCATTTCCAGATACCTGAAAGTCATATCAAAGAGCTGAGCTGCACTGCTCCCCCTCTGCAGGGAAACCAGCATCAAAGTGTACCCAAGTGCTCAGCACATCTCTGTCACCACACCATAATGATGGTAATTATCAATAATAACAATACTGTGGGTGTAAATCTGCTCTGGCAGCTGGGGCTGATGAATGCTGCATCCAACACCAGCCCCCCTGGAAGCTGCCTCAGCCCCTGGCACCACAAAGGGAAGGGAGAGCCTGCACTGGAAGTACAGAGGGGTCTGCTGGCCACTCCTTGGCCACACTCTGGCAACTTGTTGGCAGCTGTGAACCTTCTGCAAGAACCCAGAAAGCTCAATATCCTCTGCAACTCAGATCAGCTGAGGAGATTCTCTTGCATTCCTCCACCAGCCCTCTCTTTCCTGCTCATAAACACATGACATGATGTAAACCCACTGCTGCTTGTCCCTAAGTGCTCAGAGGTGAGGAGACAACCTCCACCTGCTCTCTGAAGCTCCATCATGTGTAAGATACCTGATGCCCTATCAATATTTTTATATAAATACCAGTATTTTTAATTAATCAGGCATTTCTTCATTGAGATGAAACACTTGTACATTTCTCATTTACTCTCCCCAGTATATGCTTATTAATTAGCAGACTAATTTGCTTACTTCTTTAGGAACTGCATGTCAGGGAAAGTGTTCTCAGTTGTCAAATGCAACTCATCGATTACTGTAAGACACTTAAGACTAATTGATAAATATATCCAAGCCCTGATTAATTGTTGAAAAATCCATCATGCTGACTCCTGCTGTCCTTTCCTTTATAATAAGACTCTTGAATTAATTTACAACTTGATTTCCCCTTCTTTTAATTAAGAAAACCACCAAAAACCAGAAGTATTTGTGGAGGGTGTCTATTCAATTTTCTGGTTATGCTTGAAGTGAAATCTACTTCATTTACCTTATTAGCCAAAAGTAAGGAAATGAGCCTACTCTGAAATTAGTTACTCTGTCGACTAGAATTTATCTTTGAGGCTGAGAGAGCTGATGTGGAAACTTGAAAGTAATTTCTTCACTCTTCTATTTGTTATATGTATTTTTTAAGGTTCCTTTCTGATTACATAAATTAAAAGTGACTTCTACAAATCTGGAAGAGATGTTCTGCATACACTTCTCAGTACAGCACATGGCAGCCTTTGAAACAGCCCAGAGTACAATTATGTAGACTGTCTAGAAGGAAAAAGGTAAAATACACAGAGTAAAAGTGACTGAACATTCTCAGTGATGTTTCCAAGCAGTAACCCTCTCCCTGCTCAGTCCATGGCCATGCACCCCTGTTTTTCTCACAAGAATTCTGCTGATGTAAGAACATTTTCCCCCTCGTTACTTCCACAATTTGTAGCTTAAATAGTATTAAAAAAATTATTTCACTGGGGTCCTACTGAGATCAATCCACAAGTTCCTATGAGGCTCATTTTTCCCCAAACTCAACTTTTCCTCACGAAGCCTGGAGGCAACATACTTTGGTCCAGCACCCAGCATTGCCCCAGCAGCCTCCTCATTCCTCTAAGTATTTCCACAAATCTTCCATGAAATTACGATTTTTCCAAAAAATCTACATAGTACTGTTTGTCTGTGGAGAAATTTTTGGGCTATCAACAGCCAGTGCTGGTTCTCAGGCAAAAAAGGAGGATAATTACAATGCCTTTGAAATCAGTGATATTTCCTTGCTGCTAAAAGGGTGGCATGCTTTACACCTTTAAACTACCTTAAGTAATCATTTTCTAGGCAGAACAGAAAATCCATTTCTATTAGTTTTCAAAGACCTTGAAAGTATGGATGTAGGAAGACCATTTCCATAAATTCACCTTTTTAGAGTCACTGGCTAACACAGAATTTATGCAAGTGCAGGTCTGTCACATAATTCAGTATTTATATGCTCCCTTTCAAGCTCCAGGGAGCTGGAGTAAAATGCTAAAAATAAAATACACATGTTGTAATACACACAAGATTTAGAGATGGAACTATTCTGACAGTTCAAAATAAAAGATCTTTGTGCATAAGATCTCCATAGCTAGGCCTGTACCTAAATCACATATTGATTTAGCTCTCTGTAGACAAGTTATATCAGCTTTGGAATGATGTATGCTTGATCAATGTGTTTTAGAAATTAATCTCTGCCAGACTTACTCATTTAGGCAAGTGAAGAAGTCAGATAAATATCCCTACATTTTACTTTATAGGACAGTAAACCAATTTCTAATCAAATTTGTAAGTAAAAAACATTGTTTGTTTCCAAGAAATATCAATATTAAAATACCTTTCTAAGAAAATCTGGAAACAGACTTCAAAAATTTAAAGTTTTATCTACAAAATACACAGATTATAAAATTGATACAAGAGTATACAAACATGATGATCAGAGATAAGGGGAGAACAAATTACTCCCTTGAAATACCCAGGGATGGAGACTCCTAGCACCACACTGAACAAAGGGATCTGGAGTCTCAGCCAGATGAAAGTTAGATGTATTTGGTATTTTACTTCTTTGAAGTGCTAACAGTGATTCCACACCTGAGTGCAGGAGCAGCGCCCCACTCCATTGCAAGCACACTGACCCTGATATGGGGAGAAATACATGTTTACACCTGTACAGCCAGGTCTCTGGGTGCTTTAAAGCAGAGCATACTCTCAGGTTAGAGACAGGGAAACTGAGGCACCAAGAGGCACAATGACCCCCTGAAGGGCACAAGGCAAGCTGAGGTACAAATGCCAGGAATGCTTTTATCTGAATGCCAAATCTACTCATGCAAACCTCCTTTCTGATCCATGATTTTGCTCAAATCCCGCTGATCCTAGCAGCGGGAGCTCAAGGACAGATCCTGACCCGGCTTAGAGCTGGGTAGCTCATGAACATGAATACTCTCCTCAGCTTTTCTGTGAGCTTTTGTGTCCTAGCTCAGCTTTGGGGCAACCCAACCCAAGGTAAAAAGCTGGCTCGCTGGCTCAGACTCTCCTGGTGGCCCCAGCAGTAAGAACCGCCCAGTGTGACATTATTCACAGGTCACTCCTGGCGCTGTGAACACCAGCTCTGCTCCCAGCAGAGAATGAACCTCAGCACAGACCCACGACCAAGGACACACTGACACTCCCCAAGCCACCAGCACAGGGAAAATCAGGCACAGCAAACTGCGGCAGCCTCGGGGGACTCCCTGCAAAAGCAAATATTCAAACTAGGAGGGAAGGCACTTACCATACAGAACTGCAATGAGCGACACGGGCATGACCAGGATACCCACCAGCATGTCTGCTACTGCCAGCGACATCAGGAAGAAGTTTGTGGCATTCTGCAACTTCTTCTCCAAGGACACAGCCATAATTACCAATATGTTCCCCCCAATGGTCAGCAGGATGACAACCAAGATCAGGAGGGCTGGCCAATTCTTCTCCCTCACGGACATCCGAGAGACTTCACCCTTCTCAGAGGTGTTAAGAGGATCAGATGTAGGCAAACTCTGGTTCAGAGTCAAATTGCTGCTTAAGGACCAAGCCATCAGACCACCATGCAAACTAAAATCCAGTGTAACAGACACTGTTGTTAAGCTGAGCAATATTCCAGTGCTGCTTAAAGTGCTCATTGTCTGGGGCTGGTTTCTGTCTCTTAACCGTGCCTCAGAGACGATTCCTTTTCCAAAGTCCAGGTCCAAGGCAGATTACAAAACCTGAGCCAGAAAATCATTTGATCTTCCATAGTGAAGCAGACCTTACAGAAGTTAGCGTGGAGCTCTTCTGCTTTCCTTGGGTGTGGTAGAGGATGACCATTGACCACCAACCTCAAGGGAAAGGAGACTTTGCAATCTCCAGCTGGTTTCCAAGTTCACCATTCTGAAAAGTAAAGGAAAAGGATATTCTTCACTGAAACCACAGTATACGCAACACCTTCTTTATTCCCCATGCAACTGACATCCTTATTCTTCCCCTTCCTGCTGGCTAGGACATTCTCCAGACTGCAAGCAATTTATCTGAAGGGTACAGACTATGCCTACAATCCTGGGGGAGAGAGGCAGGGAATCACATCAGTGTGCTCTGGTTAAAAGCTGATTATCACTAATTAAATGTTTTGTGAAACCTGCAAAAGCAAGTCTGAAGAGCAAAATATGTTTCAATTGATATCCACTTCACAGATACTCTGCTGCTGTGTAAAATAGTAATTGCACAAAATTCCAACCAATCCGGATAGCACAGCCAAGCACAGGGTAATCCATCACCTTAAATGGAAGGGCTTGGATATATCTTACATATTTTGAGGTAAAATGAAGGTGTTGTAAAAACCCTCAGATCTTAATTATTAACTCTCCTACAATAACAAATACTGTAGTTCAGTTTCTGTTGGGAAATGAATGGTGGATAAGATGCAATATTATTAGACAACATTGTATGATCCTTCTGGAACAAACAGACAACAAAGAGTTAAGAGAAAGGAAAGGACAAACTTTCATAAAAGCTGAGCACTTATTTCTGCTTTTCATCTATTTTTGTGCCACTGATTCCTGCTGATCATGAGCACACAGCCAGGCCAGCAAGCCTAATCCCAGCAGTCTGCTGCTCAGGACTACTGCCCCAAGAGCCTCATCCTACACTCAGTGGGGTCAGATTTCCTCCCAGCATCTCACGTGATTTGTGCTGCTCCACAAAGGAGCTGACAGTGAGGGCAAGGCTGATTACCACCCCTGAGTGCCCATGTAACACAGGCCAGAGAACATTATGCTGCTGCTTCTGAGGTCCTTGAGCCTCATGCATTGGGCTGTTTGGTAAATTAAAGTACTCTTGACTTCAGGCACATGCCTGCAGCCACTGAAGCTAAGGGCATGTATTCCCAGTCTTGGTTAAATGAACTCAGTAATTCTGACTGTCAGTCCTGCACAACTGATGAGAAACAGCAGCTTTGCTTTGCACTTCCACTGCACTGGGGTGAAGCTCCTGACAGCCGTGTGCAGCACGGGGCTGGGAGCACAGAAGGAAAGCACTTAGTCGAGCAGGGGTATGGAAGTAGACCAGGAAGCAGAATAAAATCAATAGCAGGCAGCTTCATTTGAGCACATCCTCAACTATTTGTGCAGCCCACAAGAAAAGAGCTGATCTGTCACTGTTAAATAAATAACAAAATAAAAGCCAGATTTTAGCTGTTGAATGCACTGTGGCACATATCTGACACAGCAATCCAGGTATCAAAAGCTAGATGTATTCATGAGATTACATTAGATTTTATTTAAATAGGAAGTGCTCAGAATCCTATAATAAAATGTTTAACATTCATTAAGGTTTTGGAACCTTGTTAATGGGCTTTGTGCACAAAAATATTTCTTAAATGAGCAGTTCATACAATGAACCCAGATTTGCTTCTGCATTGCAGTTAATTACTCCCAGAGGGTCTCTAAACCTCATATTTAGGAAGAAGTTTTGCACGGCACAGAAAATAATTTTGCAGCTGCACATGCAGATGAATGAACAAGTGGTCACTGGACCATTTATTTTTTCCAACTTAGCTGGTCTCAAAAACAAAAAAAAAGGTCTCTAGAAAGTTTCTAATTAACTGGGCAGCCAAAGGATCATAGACAGGATATGACTTAACTCTAGATCACGAAACAAACCAACAAACCCCAAACAAAACCACACCACATAAACAACTCCAAGATAAGGCTTCTGAATTAAAAGTGTCTGTATTTATAACTGCTCAAGTCTGTATACTGAAATGGTGAGTAGAGTCATTCTCTCTTGCATTTTACATATTCAGTTTGAAAAATCATGTGAGAATTTGATTACAGGAATGCTCAAGCCTGGGCTTCACCTTCAGAATTAACTGTTCTACTGCTTTGCTAATACTCTTATTATTTTACACAGACCCTGGCTTGAAGTCATCAGTTTTTCTTTTCACTGCATCCCTCAGTCTCCTCAAGGTAAAACTTTGTGACTAATTCCTTCAGCTACAGTCTTCTAAGCACACCACTGTACCAGAAAAATAATTCACAATTTATTCATGGATTTTGCATTTATTTAAGAACCATCTCCATATTTTAAATTGAAACATGGGCCCATCACAGATTTTTTTTTCCAATATCTAACATCAAAGTACACATACTGAATTTTGTGGTCAATCATCAATTCCAGTTCAATCTACTACTGACAGTCCTTAAAGTTATAATTTAAACATTCAGCAAAGCCAAATTCTTTTCTATGCCACTCTTGCTTTTTGATAAAGTAAAATAATGATTTATTTTGGCACATTCTTTCCTTTCACTCTTTAAGTCCAGTTTAAAATAAACTGAAGGTAGAAAAACACTTTTGTCTATCAAGAAACATATGAATTATCTAAAGCAGAGGTTGGTATGCTGGAGATTTTGGATATTCCAGAAGGTTAAATTGGAGGGAAGCAGAAGCTACAATGGTTAATTAGCCTGTACTGGTGGGGCACTGGGGGGCTCACATGCCTTTGGGACTATTTACCACCATTACACTTGCTAAAAGGAAAAAAACCCCAAACCTTTCTTGGAATAAACACAATTATTTTTTCCTTTGAATTAAATTAATTCATTTTTAGTTGTTTTACCCTTCAAAGCTCAGAGCACTTTTTCCTGGAGAGAGGCAGCTGCCTGCTGAGACTGGAGATGTTCCCTGGCCCCAGGCAGGATCCTGCCTCTCCTGGACACTCTGCAGAGCTCCTGAGCCCTCGGGAATCACTGAGGGAACCTCTGGATGTTACCAACGTGCATCTGAAATTGGGTGAGAAATCAAGGATTGTCAGCTCAGCCCAAAAAAACAACCTCAGTTTCAGGCAGACTGAGGTAATACATTAATTCATGGTGAGTCTTGCTGTGAAAAAATCCCCAGAAGTATTTAATGATCAAACGATCGCCAATTCCCATCCCGCAAAAACACCAAAAACATCCAATGGCATCACTAGTACAAAGGCCATATGCAAGAGAGATTTTCTCCCAAAATACTGGCAGTGTCCAGTTCTCCAAGTCACATTCACATCTCCCCAATAACCAGATGAAAGCCAACAAGCTCATAAAGAACAAACATTTTTAAATAAAAAGTTTTTCCTTCAGCCTTGACTTCGATGGTAGACCTACATCAGAGAAAAAATAAATCTGAAGTCAACTAAACTGAACTGTAAGCACTGCAATTTTTGACAGGAAAACAGTTGCAGATAGTTCACAACTATCTGAGCCAGATAGTCAGATGACATAAATTTTATAGCTCCATGAAGCCCTTTTCAAAATGGCAAATAATTTAAAATTATATAACAGAATATGAAATTTATGTTCAGTAAGGCAGATTTAAGGCTTCATTCTTCACTCTAAACCCTGCATTTCTTGCTATTTGCATCTTTATTTTTTTAGTCCCTTGCCAATTTAATTTTCACTTTTTTTGGAACAGAAGGTTGCTTTAAAATACAGATTTTCATGGCAAACTTGTAAAGGGCTACTTTCCTTTTAATGATTCAAAAAATCATATTTTTATATTAATAGAATTCTATATTTTGGGCAGTTGGAACTCATCTTTCTCATTTTTGTAGCAGCACTAGGAAACATCCCTATTTCTGTACAGCTCTATTTTTAAACTGTGTGTGAGAATGCTGCAGTCCAATGGAGATGACCTGGGTGATGTGGGAGGAAGCACATTAAATACTGGGTTTGGTTCAGCTCAGAGAAAAAGCTTTGAACAGGGATGTCTTTGCTGCCTACATCTACCTGCTGGTACTTCCAGAGGAAACAGGGAGAATTCCAAAAGCTGGGCAGCAAAACAAGAAGTAATTGTGACAGTGACAGATGGAAGGAAATCGTGTATGAAGTAGGAAAAAATGAGATAAATCTCAGTGCAGGTGGTCAGACAAGTGGGACACAGAGACTGTGGGATCTCCATCCTTGCAGAAGCCCAGAACACAGCTGGGATCTACCCCCAAACACCCATCTAACCTGGAAGTTAGCTCTTCCTTGAGGTTGGAGTAGAGACCTTAAAAAAGCCCCTTTCAGGTTAAATTATCCTATAATTGGATGAGAATTGTGCTTCTGAGCAAAGCTGTCCAGCATGGGGATGCTTTAGAGCTCCGACCCTTGGGTACACCCCCTGTGCTTGTCCCTGCTGCTCAAGCTCAGGATCAGCCCAGCATATCCTCTCCTCTTCAGTTTCCCCAGGGCCAGAAATAAAAGTGTGTGGCCACGTGGGAAAAAAGAGCTGTGAAACAAAGGGAAAACAAATCCAGTGTGCCTGGTTTGGGATCTAGGGCCCCACAGCTGCCCCAGCTCACACCAGAGAGAGGCACACACCAGAGCCAGCTCCTCACCTTCCCCACCTGCCAAGGCCACGTGTGTCTGAGGATCCTACAGCTCAAGCAATCTCTGAAAAGTGGCAGTTTTGGAAAGCCCCAACTCATTCTAGTCACTTGGCAGCATCAGGAAATCTCCTTGTCTTTAGAAAGCAATGCCTCCAGTGCCAACACAAAGGCAATGTTTTCACAGTCACTGCAGCAGAGAAGGAAAAGTCAAACCCCAATGATTATTCTGTAGACACTCACTGCAAAGTCAACTGAAGTTGCAATCCAGAGAAGTGGTTAAGCCTAATTTGACTATTTTCTTGAGCTACTCTTGAACTTGGGGATATATTATTAGCACTTTGTTTAGAGATTTCCTTTCCAAGGAAGAATTTGATACATCCTCTTCTGTTTTGCAAGAAATTCTGGAATTTTTCCCAATAGGTATTAGAGATAAAGCAGTGTGAAAAACACTTAATAAAACCTTAGGGAAACCTCCCCAAACACAGCTTTTTTACCAGTCTTTTTAATTCTGACACAGAAAATAACTATTTAATTACTGGCAAACTAAAAAAGAGTATTTAATTTTTTCACAGCAAAAGGAAAATGGATTTGCTCAGATACGAGCTCAAGCAGTGATATTTTGTAGGGTCGTAATAATGAATCACTACCATTCTGTCCAAAAGCAAATAGCATCAATTCCCCTCTCTGTATCTTCCCTCATACTGAGTCAGAAAGGCATTAATTTCTTTTCCAGACATTTCAAGGCAATACAAACACACAGAGAGATCTTAATCTACCTTCTGGCTGTAAGACCAGCATCCTTTTTTATTTTCCCTGTGTGGAAGAACACCTGGGAACCTCACAAGAAGATGTAGATACTCTGCCACTCCCTGCAATGATGAACTTGCTCTCTTGGCTCAGACATGCAGAAACACCACAACAGAATAAATCTGAATCTCATCACACACTGTTCTAACTTCTTGGAATGATTATACCCTAGCTGTTCATATTTTCTATGGGTAGATATAATTCCAATCTGCCTCTCTGGTTTTTTGTTTCTTTTTTTTTTTTTTTTTAAGCACACATGTCCCCAGTGGCTGAAATTCGAAGCACATATTAGCTCTGTGCAGTTAGTGCATTTATCATGGCAGTCCTGACCCTGCTTTCCTGTTGCTTCAATAAATCACATTATTCATGAATCTGGATCATGCAAAGTCCTATTGAATGCAATCAAACCCACATTCCTGGACTGGTAACTGCACTATTTGTACAGCTGTGCTCCTGAAAGTTCCTGAGCTTGATCAGTCCCATAGTCTGAATTGGCTATAACCTGAATTTGAGCCCTGCCTCGAATTTCTGAGGACAGCTGCAACACAAGGGACATTTATCTTCTGCCAAACTTTTATACCTTTAATGCAACAGTATTGTGGGTATTTGCTCCTTGGCCCATGGAGCTTTGAGAGTCCACAGGATTCCCAAGGCAGCTCTTGTGGTTGTAAGGACCTGGCTTCTGCCTCCACTGCAGTGACTTTACCTCTGTCCCTTTTAATTCAGCTGCACAATGTGGCAAACATCAAGTGTGACATTGGTGAAAAAATCCTGTGCGCTAGCTTTTTTACACTCAGCTTTTCAGGGTTCTTGTAGTAAACTACTGTTAAACTTTTTCTTATTCTTTCTAAACTTTTTCTTATTCTTTCTAAACTTTCCTTCTCTCTAGAAAACCAGTTTTTCTTCTTCTCTCAAATGTTTTGCATGGCAGCTCTTTGTTTACATCATTAAACTCTGGAAGTGAGCACTTACCCAAAATGAAACATAAACAAAGCAACAAAAACACTTGCTTAGCTTTCTTTAGCTAACTTTTTTTGCAAGTTTTAAAACCAGGCCTATTTAAAAACCAGAAGACTGCAAAATTTTCAGCAGTTTCTGATGCACAGTACCCATGTGTGGTTGAATAACTTCATAGCTCTAAGTGCAACCACAGCAAAACACACCTAAATACATACATGCCTCTAAGCAAAAAATAATCATCAAGGGATTTACATTCAATTCATGTTTTAGGGGAAATATCACACCCAGTATCACTGGGCCTGGCATTCTTTAATGACTGAGCATGGTTTGCAGCAGTGACAGAGAGCAGCAGCAGTGTGGCCAGGAGCCGGTGAGCAGCTGTGAGTCACAGCCTGGCACACACTGAGCACACCCACCCCTGCTTGGGGAGCGCTGCTGACTCACTCTTTACTTAGTAAGTCACATTTCTTAATCAAGCAAGAAATCCCCTGATGTTTCTCTTCATTCCAGCTCTCCGTGCCCTCTGAAATCACACCACAGGACCCCTCATTTTCCAGTGAAGACAGAAATTTCTGATGCTGTGACATGGCGCTCACCCTGCACCTCATCCCACACGAGATCCAGGGGAAAATCTCCCCTTTTCCTTTGCATGTGGCCCTGAGCTCGGGCACTCTGAGCCCTGGTGCCCCTGCACAGCCTGGTACATCACCAGCACAGGGCTGCTCACGGGGGGTTCACACAGCTGAAACGCACAGCTTCTCCCCCAAATCTGTTTTCCCAGTGAGCACCTCAGCCTGCAGAACTTCTAATTCAAGGCTCAGGGAGTGATTTTTTAATAGAGGTCTCCTCCCTGCTGTGGTGGTGCACTCTTAATATAGGTTACAGAGTGCCTCTCCTGTTGTCATTGCTGTCCAAATGCCTTTAAAAAGAATAAATTACAGCATCAAATAAGCCAAGGAAAAGGAAAACAAAGCTTGAAGCGTAATAAGAAGTGTGCCTAATGAACTGACAAATGGCTCAGGGCTTTTACTGTAATAGCTTAATTAAATATGTGTTTTCACATACCTGTGCAGTGTCAGAGAAAGGATTATTGAAACATTCATAAGTGAATTGACTTATCTTTATCTCATGCATAGCAACAGTTGATACAATAATTACATAGAAAATGTAGTTACTCATGGGGGGGTTTTCTTTTTAATTACCTTTTCTTTTTTTTTTTTTTTTTTTCTCTTAGAAAATTGAGCCATACAGACCCCAAAGGGAATGGCTGACAGTATAAATTCAAAAAGCCAACACTTTTCTGATGTAAGTATATTATATATATAACTGGATATCCTGATAAATCTGTAGTAAGGGAAACTCTAATGATGAAAGTAGGTAGAAAATATAACTCTTTAAAACTGTTATAAAAAAAAAAAAAGAAGAAAAGGACAAAGATAAGGCTGAAACAGTTACAGCAACTTGTCTTCATTTAAAGATAGAAAATTATCCACACAATTATAAACTTCTTAGTTTGACCTTAACCAGGCAAAAATTCAGAATGGATTTAAAAGGAAAATTTGAGACACAAAAATGTGTGGAAAGTGCTGTGAAAGGCAACATGAGTTTCCCAGATGTACATTGTAAGTCTTGGCTTGGTGTCTTGGGATTTTGTTCATCTGTTCTGTAACACTCCATTCTTTAGGAAAATAAAATTAAAAAAAAATAATAAAAAAGGCAATGTCTCTACCTCACACTTCATTAAACCATTTGATATGGTGTCACCAGGGAAGTTATTATGTAAACTCCAGAGAACAAGATGAACAGAGCAATTGTGAAGCTGCCACAGTATTGGCTGCAAAGGAGATGAAAATGGATTAGACTGGAAAAACAAACCCTGGTCTGGAAGTAAGGTGTCTGTTGAGGTTGGTACACTTTGATCTTGATAGTAAATTGGGTTTTTGTTTTTTTTTAATGTTGCCTAACCAAAACATTTACTTTGAGAACTAAATACATTGATAATTCAAAACCAAGATTCAGCACCCACATCAGTAAAGGTTGGTATGTAACACAGGAAAATCAGAATGACTGAGGGCTGAACAAATCAAATAATAATGAAATATGGTAACACATGAATAACTAAAATAATTTGGCTGTAAACTATGAGTTTATCAGTCAGAAACAAAGATAATTGCTTCAGCATCTGAGCCTTATGCAGGCACAAGTGAGGACATGAAAGAGACAAATATAATCCAAGGTATAGATATAGCAAGCCAGGGATTTCTGTATGCTCCATCACTCCAAAAGCAAACAAATACCAGCCTCCACCCCTGTCACACACTGACTGATGCCATAAGAGGCCACTTTTATCTGGATGCCTTATTCCAGATAAGTTCTGCATTGTGATGCTGCTCACAGACCAAGCTAGGGGACATCTCTGAGCTCTTACACTATAGTAAATCACAAGTATTTTCAATTAAATGACAATGCCCACGGGGCCAGACAGAGCTCAGCATAGTCACTCTTGATTTGCACTAGAAAACAGGCCAATTGTGTTGAAACATCCTCAATGTGATTAGAAGCAGACTCTTTATTTAGGGAAATAATTAAATTTTCAAAGCATTTGACAATTTTAATAGACATCATCTATGAATAAGTCAGGGTGTGTAATATGCCTGGAGCAGGAAGAATAAGGCTCATTAGCTTTGAGAGAATAGACAGATGGGCAATGTTGGGGTAGGGCTCTGACAGCTCCCAAATTATGTAAGCAGAGGAGTGAGGAGTCGGGCGCATGTGTGCAGGAGGCATTTCCATGGGAGCAAATTGCACTGACACAAACTGGCATCTCTGACATCAATATATGAGTCAGGGAAAATGAAGTGAAGGAGACAAAACATAATTGAAAATACTTCATTTTCCAGCACGACATGAAAGGCAAAGGAGGTCTGTAAAAACTGACGTAATTTGGATTAACCTGTTTCTCCGTATGAGCGTACACATGGAAGAAGGATTTTGTACATTTTGGATTCTCTCCCAGCTGAGGTGTGCTGAAGCTGCAGCAGAGGGAGCAGACCTGAGGTGCTGAAAAGAGCAGGCAGGTGCTTGGCTGCATTTAACAAAATGGTTAGGACCACTGAGAAGAACGTGGAAATAGGAGAGAAGCTGTAGACAAACTCAGCAACAGAACAACAGAGAAAATATGAAGGTTAAAGGCTAACAAAGAAATGCAAAAGACAACCTGTAGCCTCAGTGACAGTCTAAGAAGGAAAACTTGCATTTAGAAATTCAAACAGGATCCAAAGCAGCCAATTCACTTTTTAAAAGGAATATTCTTCCTACATTTACCTAAAATGTGGGTGAAATCTCTCAGGTGCAGCAGCAGTGCTTTCCAGACAGGCTGTGGGTGCTGGTGTGTGGGGTCAGAGACCCAAGGGGAGCTGTCCCCATGTGAGCAATGGTGCCAGGGGACAAGGTTCTCCTTCCAGGGGTCACACCAGCACAGCTGTATCAGAAGGAGGGCACCAAATACACTTTTATTCAACCCCACAGAGGAAAGATAATGAAAGTATCATAGCAATTTATATATGAATCAGGTAGTGTCTGCATTTTAATGGCTGAAACAAAGCTGAACTCTAATGGTGTCGATTTTGTAAGTGATTACTAAATTGCTTCCACTTTGTCAGCAACGTAATATCTCTGTGAACAGCTCAGAGTTAAGGAAGTGACAAACCACCAACTGTCAAGTGGAGAAAAACAACACACATCCACATACACTGAAAGTAGGTTTGAAAGAGAAACACTTCTGTTCCTCTGGAAACAGCAAGCCTTTCACATGAGGGAAATACTCCATCAGAAACAATGGGGCAGGTCCATCATTCCTGGCTTCTGACCTCCAACAAATTCAGTATCACCACGAACCAAAATAATTTGGGTGCTGGCACTATTGATTATAGGTGAATAAGAGTTTTGCTGTGTCCAGTGAGTGTAGCAAAAGTGTGTTTGGAGGCAATATCTGAAGCCTTTGAGCTCCAAGGAGTGTGTCCCTTTCTTGCCAAAGTTCAAACACTGGAACAGTTTGAGACAGAAATTGCTTTAGTTCAGAGGTGCAACTACAGCACACAGCAAGCACTGCACAGAGATACAACAAATGAGGTTGGGGAGCCAGGGAATCAGCAGCAGAGAAATCTCTCTGGGCACTGAGCCCATTAATTACCTGTCTGGTCAGTGTGGGGGTGAGGATCACACCACCCCAGTAGGTTGTGCCTGGGACTCAGCTCTGCCAGTGCTGAGCTGCATCGCAGGGAGTTTGGGATTCCCAATGCACACACGCCTTGTGACAAATAGATACAACTTCTCTGCAGGCCGAGTTAATTAATTACACTGACTTCTTGATCTAGTAGCAAACAGGAAAGCCAAGAAGCAAAAGCCCAAAGCCCTGATTCATGTATTGCTACCATTTTTTTTTTCCCATGTCCTGCACTTTACAGATGAAGGAAGGTCTTGTCCCCTGTATCAACCAGCTTGGAACAGTTGCAGAAATAGGGCCTGGATATATCTATGCAATAATACAAACACCTCTTGAGTTCCGTGTCAGTAAATTGTAGCCTAGATTTTCATTTTCCAAAACCACTACCAATACAAACAAATGGTCATGGGAATATCTAAAGTAACAATATTTTAAGCAGCTTTACACCAGGCAGTGTAACCTTTACAAACACACTTTGACAAATAGTAGTAGTCTAAAATTGAAAAAATTATGTCACTTCCATTAACTAGGAAGCAATAAAATACTTCCTTGTGCTGGTGACCTAGCAAATACCATCATGTAATTTTAAAATTACACTGGCAATGTTTTTTTCTCACACACATCTGACCCTTAAAGAAGATTTGACTATAAAGGGAAAAAAAGTAGCCAACACATTTTTCAAATCTCAGTTTTATCAAGCTAAAGCAGCCCAAAATAGAAGTAGTAACTACTCAGTGAGGCTGAAATCAGCTTCATCCGCACAGGGTCAACAGGAATATGTCCCAGTCTGTTGATGCTGGAAATCAGTTTGTGGGGCTGAAATCGTGCCCTTCAGTCCAGGGGACATGGCACAACACCCTGGTGCCACCACTCCTCGCTGTCTCTTGAGCAACTGAGAGGAAGAATCTCTGGACCATCATGTGGCTATGTGTGAGGTGGATAGTTTTGAACTCATGCCTGTAGCTTGCAGGGCCTTTAGTGAACTGTCTCAAGAAATCCCAGAAGCAAAACAAATTCACTCCTTTGATATGTGCCTCCTCCTTAAGGCTGAAGGAGGTGGGATGCAGAAACCCACACAGGGCTACAGGAACATCTGAACCTTACTGCAGGAAAATTGTGCGCCGCAAGCCAGGATTCCAGTTACAGAGTTAAAGTTTCCATGAGATTGCCCTGGGCAGAATGCTCTGCTCCAAATTACAACAGACCTCTCAATGTCCTTAAAAATAGTATCTTACTCAAGCACTTTATTCTGCAAGTCTGAGCTGTTAGAAAGCCAAGGAGCTCAGTACAGATACTGACACAAAACAGAATGATGTTCTGTGATGGAGAATCCCTTTGGGCAAGAACATCATCAAGTGGTGCATGGCAAAAACTGCTGGTGGTGATGTGCTACTGTGCAACACTTCACAAGAGCTTCAAAGAAAGCAAGAAGATCTGGCAAAACAGACACCAGAAACATTATTCCAGAGCACTTCCAAAACTCGGGAACATCCATCATTGCACCAGAAAGGAGGACTGGGTGAAGGCACACATGTTCACCAAAGTGGGGAGCACCATATCAGCTGTTAAAAACCTCAGGGATGGATCAGGCAACCAGCAGTTGATGCCTCAGGGTTTAGCTTTTCTATTTCTCAGATTCTGTATTGCCTTAGTGTGAACTTCTGAGCTTCATATTAAGGGATGGTGAGCTTTCTTCACAGAGCAGGGAGACAAAACAATTCCTTCTCCAGCTGGGGACCAAGGACAGATGATCCAAATCTCGGGCCCAAGAGCACAAACAACAGTGGAATGAAGAGAGAAAAACAAGAAGGATGGGCCTCGATAACCTAAAGCTGTAATTGGACAATTAACCCCAATATGCAATTGAAGCAGAACTGATAAAAATGAGAGACCCTGTGACCGGTCGTGCATTTTGTGACCATTTTGGTTCATCTTGGGTGCAGCCCTGGCTGGGCTCTTGTGCTGCCCCAGGTGGATCCATTGAGGCCTTTTGATAAATCCCTACTTTATTCTTTAACTTCATCTAGCCTCTGTTCTAGGTCAGCCTTCACAAGGCATCACAGTCATTAAACATAGTGGGTAGAAGTATCAGTTTACAGCTGGTGAGCAAAACTGAGAGTTTCAAACCTAGCTGCAGCCTCAGTGTTTATCTGTGGCTGTGAGAGCAGTTGAGACGGAAGATGTTAGAAACCAAACATCTCTGAAACACTGGACAAAGTCATCTATGCACAGCTGGAGCAAACCAAGAAATCCTCTTGCAGCAATCAAAAATAAGCATGGGACATGAGAGGATCCTGTTTGAGCTGATGGCAAGCACAAATGAAGACATGTTACCTTCAATCTCTTTCATTACTGCCAAGTTGTGAGACTTTACATTTACTGACAAACCAAGAGATGGTGCAAGTATTATTACCAGTGCATACACTGACCTAAGGCACAGAAACTTCACCAAATGCAGGGACCTGAGCCCCACAAAACCTGCAGACAACTCTGTCCTGGGCAGAGAAGAGCTCTGAAAGTAAAGAAACATTAACTTAATCCTGCTTTCCCTTCCCCAGCAAAGCTGTGTGGGAGGACAGACATTGTTCAAGCACAGAACCAAGGATGAAAGCCAAAAAAAAACCCGCTACCAAAACCTAGAGATTGTAACTTCATTGAGGATTCATGAGGCATAACAATACCAAACAAAAGTTCTTCTCTTTGATGCTTCTATAGCATTAAACTCATTTAGAAAACTGAAGTAGATTACACTTTGTGCTTTCCAGCTAAAAGCACTATTGTAGTAATTTGGATGCAGAAGGGCTTTACTCTGCCAACAATAACATCCTCATGTTGCAGAGCAGAAGCCCTGAAACACGAGCCCCAGCCCAGGGCTCATTCAGAACCCAGGGGCTGCAGCCCCACCCAGAGCCAGCAGAGATCGGGGTCTGTGCAGGGTGAGACACAACCACCCACCCTGACAGCTCAGGGACAGGCTCACTTCTCACCCTGCTCCAGAAGGGCTGAGAGGCTGCACAGCAACAGCTACAGGTGCTGCTGGGAGGGCAGGCTGGAAAAAGCGGGGAATACAAGGTTTATTCCTTGAGAAGTAGACCTATTTTGGTGGCCTGCTTGTTGCAATAATGCACTTCTTTGAGAACATAAGAATAAAGACCAAAGAAAAGCTAGAGCTTACATCAAAGCCAAATGCTCCATTCTGCCTTCCCCCAGAAGGGAAACAGAGATAGCCCCTCACAGATCTGAGTCTTAACACATAAGAGGAAAAACACAGAATAAGCTGTTTTTACAGAAATGACTGAAATTCAGGACAAGGCTGAATTTTAATAATATTTTTTTAAAGATTATAAGGAATTCTTGTAAATAACTTAAAATACTTCTTGCTCCTACTTGCTACTATTTAATACCAAATGATTTTTTTTTACTTCCTTTCTTTTAAGCTGCAAAAGCACAGACCAACTATGAAGTAATGGCAGTGTGAGTTGTTCCATCCCTGCTTTCATATTACTTTGAGAAAAATGAAACTCGTCCAGTACTGCAAACTGCCATAGGTTTTCCTTGCAAGTCTTTTAGTGTCTTGTGTCTTGGGTTTTTAAATTCCAGTCCTTTGAGACAGAAGGTCTCAGGGCTGCAGACAAAACAAGAAAAATATACCTCCTAAAGGCTTCAGAAACAGAAAGCAAATATATATATATAAAAGCAGAGTGCATTATCTCCTGAATTTTATGATCTTGGGCACTTGACTCATGTTTCTAAAAGTTGTCTGAAGGCCAGTGACTTTGCACTCAACAATTTCAATGAGAGATTTTTTTAAAGCTCCACATCTAGAACAGTTTTTTCTTTTTTTAATATTTGAAAAGCATAACAGGAACCTTATATGAGCCAAAGTCCACAGAGCCTGAGTAAAACCACAGCTTATACCTCCTAGAAGAGGAATGTGTTTGATCTTTCACCAGCCTTTTGCCTACAGATGTTGTGTCAGCAGTCAGCTGAACATTTCCTTACTAGTGAGATCACCTCAGATTAGAACCATTTTGGAGAACAAATTAATCTCTGCTGTCAGTATCACAACAGAAATTAAAGAAGCCAAAATAAAAATTAGAGACACACAGAAAAAAGGCAAGCCCCCAATCCTAACCAGTACTTTAGGACCACCAGTGCTGCACTGACAAATAACAGCACTGCACTATTTCACCCCAACAGGCACCTCCCTGATCACACTTCTCCTGATTGCATGATTATTTTTCTGACATTCTTTGTGAAGTCAGAAAATAGGAGGCCCTCAATGACACAAACTGTACCCAAAGAATACATGAGCAAAGCTATCATCCTAAACAATTCTGGACAAGACAAGAACTTGAAAGAATTCAACAAATATTTTCTTAGATAAATATTATTTAGAAAATTTCTTTATCAATACAGGTAAAAAAAAAGCACATTTGCTGTGGTATACTTTACACAGAGCCATCAAAAGCAAAGCTATACATACCCCTGTGTGACTGGTGTGCTGATTTTTATGAGCTTTAGTCTGATTTTTGAGTAACAATAGCTGTGCACTTAACCACCTTCCTCTCTTCCTGCCATGTTTCAACGTGCCTCACTTGCAGAGCTGATCCAGTGATAGCAACAAACCACCAGGGAATTCCTGAATTCTTCCGCTCCTCCTGCCAGGATATCCATTATTTTATGAGTTGGTTTGTTGCTTGGGTTTTTTTCCCCTTTGGTGCTTTTGAGGTTTTTCACAGAATACCAAGCTCTGCACTGTGTTTTGTGATCTAAGAACAGAGCCTGCCTGCCCTACCAGAACACTTTGCCCGTCAAACTAAGGTCTCTTCCCAGTTTATCACCATCCAGCTCAGGCTGGAAGGTAATAAGTTTTCTGTAGATGTATGTAAATATATTTGCACCAATATATATATAATCCGTGCATGATTTTGATCTAAATGCCCTTGTCATTAATAAATAACTCAGTCATAATTTCTTATTCTAAAAAATTCTAATGGGCTAAAGAAAAAAAAAAGGAAAGACAATAACAGTAGACCTCTGGGTTTGGGTCATTTTTCTTATAACAATCTCTGCCTGATATCCCAGTTATTTGTGTAAGGACCTTCCCACCTGCAGGAGGGTTTGGGAAGAATTCAATGCTGAGCACCATTTTCCTACGTGACTTTTTAAAAGTTATTTCCACCCTTCCTTTTCCCAGTGACAGCTGTGTCCTGGGGTAACACTAGGTTCTTTCCAAAACAAATGTGGCACAGCTGCTATAATTTATCTTCACAGCTCATAGCTTAGAGTTACAGACAGAAAATACACTTAACAAGGGAATATTTCCACTGTGTGTTCCCACATGCTGCAAAAGTTTCCTCAGTTGCAGGGAGGATGCTGCAAATTGCCTGAAAGGGTTGGAGCAGCACTACCAAGTGACTAAACCCACATTATATGTTTCTCTACAAAATTTGGAGGGCTATACCTAGTTTTGGTGAGTTCTCCAGCCTCTGCAGCAGGAAGAGTTTCTTTTTGCCCTAGGCAGAGGAAAAAGCTTCTGCAAGTGTGAATAAACCAACAGAGAGCTGCAGCAAGGTTTGGCTGGGCTTTCTAAGAAATTACCTCATAAAATCCCTGCAGTAAATGTCCCAGGTTCAGAAGATTTCATAAAACAAGAGTCAGAAAAGGAGCAGCTCTTGCATGTCACTTTCCTCTGGGCCCTGGCACAGGCTGTGTTTTAGGGGTGCCAGCACCCCTCCAGCATCTCACTCTGATTTGTTCACCACATTTGCTTGCAAATGCTAAGATGTAAGGAAGGAAATAGTTATTACTGTAGCTGCTTGGGAATAGTTCCACAAACTTGTTTCTAGCTGAGATTTTTAGTTTACATAAGCCTTCAAACATTTTTACACATTCTGAGATTTCACTCCCAAAAAAAAAGATGGACTCCTGAAAAAACAGCTGTGGGCTAGAAGAGCTGTTTCCATCTAGCACTGGTTGAGTTATTAGGCTAGCAGTGAAAGAGAGAGACACCATGTTACTCTCAGGATCCAACAGCTTCTTCTATCACACTAAGATAAAAATGTGTGAACATCAACCACATGGAACACAAGTTCTTTGTTTTTCTTTCCCTAATGAACTCTGCAAAGAATGCAACATAATTATGCCTCCAAAAGAAACTACTATGCTATCAGAGATTCTAAAAAAGCTCTGTTCTTTGGCTGGAACTCATCTCTGCAAATGCTGTCACAACAGACTCCAAACTGTCACTTCAGCAACTGCCCCTCACGGGAAAAACATATTTCTTCTAATTAGGCAAAATTCTAACTCCGCATCTGAAGAGTATAATTTGATCTTTTCTCTAGAAACTCATTAACCACTTGAGTTCAATTATTAACATTTGCATTAATAACTCACTGAATTAACTACCCATGGTGTGACTGCAGCTCCTGCTTTGGCAGGATAATGCTCTGAGGACATTCCACTGGGGAGGTGGTGTGGGCCGTGTCCACCTAAGAAACTCTTCTGAGTGTTGCAGAGATGTAGTTCCTGCCTCTGGGGCTGCCATCAGCTCACCAGATGGCTTTGGGCAGCTTTTCCTCTTTTCCTTTCCTTTCTACATCTGTTTAAGACAGTCAAGCCATGAGCAAGGACTTCTCGTTCCTCTCCTTCCCTGCCTCCACGATTAATAAAGTGCCCAATACAAGGACACCAAGGTAAAAATTGCAATAACACCTTCTGGTATGATTCCACCAAGGGTGGAAGGTATTAGTACCCAGGTCTTGATGCTGGATCTGGTAACATGAAGCTCTGAATATGAGAAAAAATAAATAAAAATCTTCATGCCTAGGTTGTGTTTAATGCCACAATTATTCATGCTGGGGCTCCCGCAGGGCCCAGAGCAGCAAGAAACCTGCTGAAAGCCCTAGGGGTTCTGAGATAAACCCAAACTACACTGATTCCTTGATGGAAACCTTTCATAGCAATAGGAACCCATGATTTATTCAGTAAGAAACAGGTTTTCAAGCAGTGTTGTAAACACTGAACACGCAGGCATGCTTGCACCTGGCCTCAGTTACAAAATGAGATGAGTTCCAAATCCAGGGCACAGTGGGGTGATGCACAGTAGAGTCTTTCAAATGTATCTTCAGAAAGGTATTTCCTCCCAAAAGCTCCACAATTTGAGTTTAAAAGGGGAAGGGAATGGAAGGGAATGGAAGGGAAGGGAAGGGAAGGGAAGGGAAGGGAAGGGAAGGGAAGGGAAGGGAAGGGAAGGGAAGGGAAGGGAAGGGAAGGGAAGCACAATATGCACACACACACACACACACAAACAACTAACTTCTACTTTTGGTTTAAATCAGGTGGGTTATGTACATCCCACACTTTTCTCAAAAGTAAAGGTTCTACAGGTCTTTGTCAGGTAATTTCCCACAACATTTATGGGTGGGTACCTCCATGTTAAGGATTTCCTGAATCCTTTTAAATTCCTCAGCTGGTATTTGCTACAGTATTTTGGATATGCAGTAGTGTGTGAACCTCAAGAAGCTGAAAGGCTCCAGCACTAGCTCTCTGCTATTTGGATACTAACTCAGACATTTTTGCTTCACAGCAAAGGAATGTAACAAAAGTCAATTTTTGTTACAAGCTTTGACACACTTAAGCAACCTTAAAAATATTTTAAAAATCAGTGCTATAAAGGAGCTAGCAGAAAAAATAAACCTTTCCAAATTCCAAGTGCCATAAGATATTTTCAGATGAATAAAGGCATAAACTTACGCAAGAGCTTCTACACAAATTGAAATATCGGCTTGCGTGAGACTCGGGTGCTTTTGTTATTCCTGCAGTTGGTAAATTCAGGCGTAGCAATTTCTGAAGTCCTTTGGCTTTTACAAACAGGTATGATTGACAGCCTCTAAATGCTCTGCTTTTCATAACAACTATGATTGACAGCCCTTTGGTGCATAGCCCAATCAGCCTAACAATGTTATTGTTCTCTAATAATTACCTGATAATTCTTTTTTCAATGTGTTGCCATGAGTTATGGTTCAACTAAGAATCCTCTGAAGTTCCCAAAAGTTTATTTAACTTGCACAGATTTGGGTCTGCCTTTCTGGGAGCGTCATTCTGTGGTGGCACTGGGATTACACACGCTGGTTCCCAAGGCGCACAGGCTGTCACTCCGCCTGTAAGCGATGCCTTCCCTGGTAAACAGAACATATCAGAGCCCCAGAAATGTGACAATCCATGTGTCATTCTGGCATATATCACTCACAAAGTTTTTGTACAAAGAGAAATATTTCTTAAGTGAATAATCCCTGGAGCATGGAGAACACGGCTCTCCGTCTGCATGCACCCAGGGCCAGAGCTTCGCGTGGGATGCGTGCTGGAGCTCAGCTCCACTCACAACAGTTTACTACCCCCAACTGCTCGACATGGCAACTTGTTTAACCTCTGCTGAAAGCAATAATTGAGGTTTTTCTGCTACAGAGAGATCATCCTCAAGAACACTCAGCCAGGGAAACTGACTTGTGTGAATCATATTAAGAAAATAATGACCTGGCAGGGTCCCTTTTCTGGTAGCTACAAAATAAATGTCTGAAATTGGAATGTGTGGGTTTTTTCATCTCTTGATTTTCAGATAGGATGGGAGCAGGAAGGAAGCAGCAAAATAAAAACCCACATTGCTTCAGCTTTTTGAAACTTTGTGAATATTTTTTCTTGAGTTGTTGAAAAACATGATAAAGGCCACCTACATTGCATGAACGGCAAAAGAAAGATATCTGTCAGAGGGCTATTGAAAGTATTTAGTTACTCTTAAAAGGGACAATAAAAAAAAGAGATGCTTCCTCCTTAAAGAAGGAAGCATGCCCAGTCTGAGTTTTTCCAAACATTTCCAATTTTTCAACAAGGGTACTGAAAAAAAGTAGATATCAGAAGGAGAGAGCTGGGACTTTGCTTTTCAAAACCACAACTGCAGAACTTGAGCACAGCTTTGCAGTTCACAAATGTTGGGTCACCTTTTCAAGAACTAGTCTGAAGTTTGGCTTCTGAACCAAGCTACACTGTGCATCACCAAACAGCCTGCAGACCCAGGGCATGGATTTATTTGTGTGTATAGTGCTGTAATACAGAGGGTTTGTGCATATTTACTGCAAATGGAAGCAAGTCCACAATGTATAGACTGTAAAGCCAAATGGCTACTTCTGCTCATAAACATTTGCTCACAGAGATTCAGGGGCTACACTGGGGCAAACTGAATGGTTAGACCATTACTATTTGTTAATTTACCTTTCAGTACTTCTGAATTTTACCCATATATTTACAGAACTGGCCATTTCCATAATGTATTACCCATGAGCACAAACTCTAATTATCGACAGAGCTCATTTCTTTATTGAGTATTTTTCCCATCCTGTAAACATACTGGGCATTTTCTTAAAGTTGGGTTTGGGTTGACAAATCATGTAGAGAACAATAGTGAAATGATGAATCATTGCAATGACAGCACTGTCTCACTACAGGCTGAGCAAAGTATTCATTGCATACTAGATACAAAGCAGAGGACAAAAAACTCAGCCATCTGTAGCTTATGCCAACATCATGAGCAAGAGCTAAAAACAGCTTCCCACAGATCTTAAGTCAATGGTGTCTCTGACAGTTTTTTTCAAGGACTTTCAGGATGCATTACTGAGTTCTCACCTCCAGCTCGGGCTCAGAGACTCAGTGCACTCATTTCAGCTTGCCCAAAGTCTGTTCTGGCACCTAAAGCTCAGTTCTTCCACATGCACACAATCTCTGCTTGCTCACCAAAAGGCAGCTCAGAGAACAGAATAATCACTGTGGGGATAAAACCTTTCAGGGGTGCAGAGAGGGTGGGGAGGACCCATGTGAAATACCTGGGGACCCACCCCACTGCCAGGAATGAGAATAAAGTTTCCAAACAGATGAGAGCAAAATCCTTCTCTGCTCTCTAAGGCACAGCAATGTGTGGGAGAGAAGCACTGTGAAAAAGCAGAGGTGCTGGTTTGCAGGGAGTCTCTTGCAGATCCAACACTTTTAAAAAATATTATAGCAAAGGGCTTTCTTCTGGTGTTTCATATCAGATTCCCAGACATTTTTGTAGCACAAAATGACCCCTGCCAGCCACACAATGCCATGGATCCTGTCATTCCTGCCCTTCACAGTTCAAGCTGCAGCAGGTTTGCCCTGGCTAGATGCCAGATTGTGTCATTCACATTCTCTGGAAAAATCCCTTTGCCCAGGATTTTTCTCCTGGGAAGCTGAGAGGCCTCAGAGAAAAGGAAAACAGTTCTTATCTCATTTGCTTCTCCTGTGTTTTGCTCCTCTGGAACGTGTTTGGGGATTGTTTACCCACAGGTGATTGTTTCATTGGGTTCTGCTGTGAGCTGTTTTCACTCTTTGGCCACTCAGGGCCAAGCTGTGTCAGACTCTGGAGAGAGTCAGGAGTTTTCATTATTATCTTTTAGCATTCAGTAAGTGTCCTTTCTGTATTCTTTAGTATAGTATAGTATTCTTTAATATAATATGGTGTAATAAAGTAATAAATTAGCCTTCTGAGAACATGGAGTCAGATGCATCATTCCTGCCTTTGTCGGGACTTTCCCTGCAAATACAATACCAGACATCCTCCAGAGCTTCTCTATCTCTCCCTCTGCAGCTGGACAGGGGAGAGAAAACACAGCAAAGGGTTCAAGAGCCAAGGACAGAGAGAGCTCTTAGCTTTGAGGTAACTCTGCCATGCAGAAGAGGGAGATGAAGGAAGCACTTCATGCACTTTCAGGATTAAAAGTGAGGATCAGAAGCCACATCACCAGCTGCCCACAAACACCATTAAGAAAGCCCTGCATGTGGAAGAAGTGTGGCAGCATCTAACAGCTCACACCAAGCAGCTGCACACAACCACAGTGTGTGCTGTATCTGAGATACCAAACTAAGATAAATTAATGCTGGTATGAAGTTTCTTCCTTGCAGTGTGTGGGACAAGTTTTCCTTCAGTTTTAGCTGTGTTTCAATTCATTTACCTCATCTTGCTCTCACCTGTTCTACGATGCAATCCCCAAAACCCCAGATGAAAATCCAGAGAATAATCAATAAATTTATTTTTTCTTGTTCAACACAAGTTACTGATTTATCTAAGTTTATTCAATAAATTCATGGTCTTCAAAGAAGTTTTGATGATCCCCACTTTCATTTTATAACAACGGAAATCTTTCCTTAGCACTGTTTCACTCTGGGAAAAAATTGAATACTGTCAGCTAAGGCCATCTTAGATCTTGAATAAATTACTTCTACCCTCTCTAATTATTACTTACCAACAGATACACTTCCAGCATCCTCTTCCCATTCATATTTTCTTACATTCACAATCTAAAACTAGATGCTAATAAATCAGCATCTATCTGATTTACAATTTCACTAATTATTTATGAGATCAGCTAAATCAGTTTCATTTAGAATTATAGCCTTAGTTACTCAAGGCAGAATTTTCTCACAATTAACATTTTTGAGCTGCCTTAAAGTAATAATACAGTAACATTTAATCTCTGTTCAAGGTCCAAATATATTAAGTGATTTTCAACTGACAAGAACACAATTCTAGAGGTATATTTTAAATCCAAAATGAATTAAACAAGAATGAAAAAACAAAAATGTGCTATTGAGTATAAAAGACCCTGAAAAATGAATTTTTACATTCCAGTGATAACACTGAAATAAGCCTAGTTCTGTATCTTCAAAAATGCCATGAAATATGAACATATTAATCCTGTCAATAAATTGGACAAAAATTTAAGGTGCTGAAAGATTCACAGACCTTCAGCTGCCAGAGGTTAACTCCAGAGGGGAATGTCACAGATTTGGCATCAGAGCCCAGCAGGTGACACTGCACCATGTGTCACACCAGCTCCAGGAAGGGCTCTGCCCCACTGCTGACTGCACAAACTTCTTCAATTAGATTCTGAGAACTTGTTAAAACTTTTTAAAAGTGTGTTTATGTCATTAAAATAAATTATCTTCTGCTCTGTCAAATAATAACCTCTGCTGCCCACAGGTGCAGTCCCAACCCTCAACCACTGGGGAGAGTTTCCCCAAACTCCTGCTTCATTCCTCACCTGCCCTGACCCTTTCCTTGCTTTCACACACTAAATTTTCACAGACCAAATAACCTGAAACCACATCTTTGAAGCAACACCTTCCCTGAAGCCCAGGTTTCCCAGGTCAGGAGGTTCTGGGGGAGTGATGGGCAGTGAAGCTCCTGGGTGTGAGCAGGTGTGAGCTTCACTCACTGGGTGTGAGCAGGTTCCAGAGTTCCCAGCCCTGCTCCCCTGCTCTGCACCGCTCCCAGCTCACCACCACTTCCTCCCGAGGCAAAAATCACACCACTTGCTCTTCACAGATTAGCACTTGACTGTTCAATCCATATTCCTCTGCTTCAGTTCTCCAAGGAAAGCCAAGTACTTATGGTTTTTCAGTCACCCTGAATCCTGTCAATTTTGACAACAAAACCACATTGCTGAGTGGTTTTTTTTGGGTTTTTTTTGGGTTTTTCTGTGTCTTGGTTTTTGGGGGGTTTTTTTGGTGCTTTGTTTTTTGGGGTTTTTTTGTTTTGTTTTGGTTTGGGGGTTTTTTGGGGTTTTTTTGTTTTGGTTTTTTGGGGGTTTTTTTGTTTGGTTTGGGGTTTTTTTTGTTTGTTTGTTTGTTTTGTTTTGGTTGTGGTTTTTTGGGGGGTTTTTTGTTTTTTGTTTTGGTTTTTTTTTTGGTTTTTTTTTTTTTTTTTGTGGACTGTTTTTTTAGCCTGAGGATTTTGGCCAGAAAAATTTTCAGCAAAGTGAAAGAGAATGGAGCAATGATATTACTTTTGTCCCATTTCCAGGCAGAGTGGCAGAGAGCCAGTTCTCAGAATTTTTCTCAGAAGCCAATTGATTCATGTTTGTCTCAAGTCCCAGTATCCTTGTGAGAAGCTGTCAGAGGGCAGCCAAAATTGCTTCACCTACAGATAAAAGGCCACTCTCTTTCAATCATGTGCAAAACCAAGGAAGTGCCACAGAGCAAACAGCATTGCCCAAATTTCAGATTGCACCCAGAAGTTCACCAACCATTAGTCATTGCTGTAAATCAGCATGACTACTCAGCTCAGCTCCACATCCTAATGACATTGATGGATTTTTACCAGCCCAGGACCTATCCAACAGGGCCAGGGCAGCTCTGGTGAACTGCACAGCGGGTGCAGGGTCATGGTGGAGAAGCCTCCCCACAAAATCCTCAGCAAGTCTTGCTTTAAGCCAGACTTGAAGGTGTCCTGTGACTAACACAGCCAACTTTCTACTTTCATACCTGGCCAGTGGCAGGAGCCATGCAAGCTGTCAAATTGGATGGGAAAGAAAGAGCAAAATGGAAAACACCACAACCTGGGTTTCTTTTGGCTTTGCATCTTAGAAATCAGTTTGTGTTAGATACAGAGAGAAATGGGATTACATTTTAGACATATTCCTTCTTCAGGTGAACTAACTCACCAGAATATATCTCAAAGTATCTTTATAACATATGGATATAGTCACAGGAAAACTTTTACAGAAAGCTTAACAGGTAATTTAGTAGGATTCCTTCATTACAAGTTCTTACACAGCTTCTCTATTATCTCAGGCTCTCAAACAGCTTTTCAGACACACAATATCTGTACAACATGTAAACATACTTATGTTCAGTTAACAAGCAGATAAATCAAGATCTGATAGCTTGGAAATAAAATCTGGGAGAGGCAATAGAGCAGACACAATACCCAAGCTGGGTTCAGTCCTGGATTCTCACTCCAGAAAGCCTGGACTGCATACACTCAAGGTTTTCACTCTTTTAGCTCAGCCACCAGAGCAAAGCACACCCTTCTATCAAACTGCAACTCTTTGATAACCACTCTACTTGTCAGACTAGAAGCAGTAACAGAAAGACAGAGGGAGATGGTAAAATTAAGACAATCATGACTATTTCACAGAACTTTCATGCTTCAGTGCTGTTCCATCACACACCTGAGGGAAAACATGATTTTGGGCACGTTTTGGACTGGAAATTCATCATGCCTGAAATTCGGCACTTTGGAATGAGCTGTATCAGCTCACTAGCCCAGGGGTTTTTTTCCCTTTTTTTGTCTTTATTTTATTGTTTTTTCTCAGCTGGGAATTATCCCAGCTAATTAATGAGTTGAAATAGTCACTAATGGATTCAGTGAAGGCAAAAACTAATGTAAGAGAAGCGCTGGGAGCATAGAGCCATGAGTGAAGGCAGGGTGGGGAAACCTGAAGAGGACCCTTCCTTTTAAGAGCAGGTAAATGCTCAGCAGTTAAATGAGAAGAGGAGTTCAACCCAGCTTATTCAACTACAATGCAACCTGAATATCACTGCTGTCTGTGCAATTCTCTACAGCTGCCTGGCACAGTCTGAGCTAGATGCCTGAATTTCAGCATTCAGTGTGAATGTCTGGAAACAGTCTGATGGCTCATGGACCATTTCTGTTGTGAATTTAAAGCAATTGTAATGTCTGAAACAGTTTCTTCAATGTCCATAACTGAATTCAAATTAAAAGCAACAACCAAGAGACATGAGCCTAACTATCTCTGCCTGAGGCAGAAGAATTGATATATTAACTGAAGGATAAGGTGGAACACATTGTACCTCAGGAAATGCATTTGCTCCAAAACACATTAAGACTGTCAACAATTTGGCTTGGATGTTCACAGCATGGTACACCAAAAAAAAAAATCATTACTGTGCCACAGTATGCAATAAAATCAGGCTTCAACACAGACAGTAAAGCTCCAGAGAGAAAAAATACATGGCCAGCAAATCAAAGAAGAAGGTTGGAACCATAAGGGATCAAATTTTGTCGTTTCTTTGGTGTGACAAGTTCCAGTTAGATGCCAAGGTTTCTTCTGGCATGTGAAAGTACTGTTTAATCCTGCTGCCCATAATCCCCACATCTGCATCACCTCTGCACTCACACAGCACGTGTGGGTCAAGGCTGGCCTCCTGCACACCCTGCCCATCACAGGCAGTCCTTCCACCAGCCCAGGCAGAGCCTGCAGACCCCACATCAAGTGGGTGAGGATCACAACTTGGGTGTGGACAAGAGTTCTGCTGGAAAGGCAGTCCTGGGCTTTGGCAATCAAAATAAACCCTGTACTACAAACTGGGACTTTGCTGCATCTTTTCACTAACCAAAACACCTACAGTAAATAACTATTTAGTGTTCCAGGACTTGCTTGTTTTACTTACACCAACATTAAAGAAAGAAAAATCAAGGCCTACACAAAAATCCAGTGCATTTTCTATGCAGGTTAATAAAATTTGCTGCTTGGTCACTAAATTACAAACTGGCTGGTGTTGGAAGGGACCTCTGGAGATCACCTGGTCCAACCCCCCTGCTCAGGCTGGTTCACGTAGAGCAGGTTGCACAGGAGTGCATCCTGGCAGGTTTGGATCTCTCAGAAGGAGATTCCACCATCTCTCTGGGCAGCCTGCTCCAGTGCTCTGTCACTCTCACAGAACTTTTCCTGCTGTTCTGATGGATCTTCCTGTGTTTCAGTTCATGCCCATTGCCCTTGTCCTGTCACTGGGCACCACTGGAAGGAGCCTGATTGGGTTCTTGTAGACAGAGCCTAAAGAAGTCAAGGGAAAATGGATGGCTGCTACTGAGGGATGGAGTTCACCACAGATGAGAACAGAAACAACTCTGGATATTTTAATGACACTTTTTTGCTACTGCACCCAACCTATTATGTTTAAAAAAATACCAAGAATGGCTGATAGGTTTTCTTTTTACCTGTAGCAGATGATAGTTTTTTGGGGTAAGTGGAGTGTTTTCTGTAGAGGTTTTAAAGAAACTAAAAAAACTCATTGGAACCAGAATCTGAAGTTCATGCTGCACTGGAAATTTGCTGCGCTCTGTGAAACCACCGGGTCTGTTCTCTACAAGGTTTGACTGCCTCACTGTGAGCGGGAAGCAGAACAGCCTGGTGGGTGTAATGTTTTTCAGTCTCTACAGTTCCACTCCTTGGAAGCTTATCTTCCCTTCTACTTACTCCTTTAGTGACCTTGGGAAATAGAGATAGAGATCACAGTAGCAGAATCCTGAAAGGATTATTGCTTTTATTATCTTACCATTGGGAAGCTGATTAAAAGCACATATCCTTTCACAGACTACCCTGCCATTAGCACTTTCAGCTCTCTTAAAAAGGTCACTGAGCAGGATATTAAACACAGCCTTAAGTACTGAGCACTCTATTTCAGAACAGGTGTTGCCATGGCAAACATAGGAAGTTGTCTGTCCTAGTTCAGGAGTCCTGTCTTAATTCCTATACAACACAACAGTGGCAACAAGGATTTTGATAAGAAAACCTCACTGGCCTGATAGCGAGGCAAAGAATTGTGGTGGGTGATGGATAGTTACATAAATACTGCTATTTTATCTGCACAATTTCAGCCAAATCTCTGCTCTGTGATGGCCCCTGAGCCACTGCCCAGGCCACAGTGACAATATGCTTGACCTGGTTTGGGGCCAGCAGCACTTCCCTGCTGAGTGGCAATCCAAAGCCAAAATCACTGTGTGAAATCCCTGCAGATATCACCTCACACCTTCACAATGCCAACCCAAGGACATTTTACAAGGGCTGAAGATAGGGCCTTTACTACTTTCCCATTATAGTAGCAAGCTGATTTCTAATGTCATTTCTCTTGAAGCTATCAGCTGCTTTGGCATCAAGTAGGATCTCCTGATGTCTCCTACTTCCATGCAGAATGGCAAGGCATGACCCCTGAAGACATTCAGAGAGTCTCTTAAACCCAGCAAGAGGTTAGACAGGGAGAATATGCTCCCAGCCTCTCCAGGCTGTTCAAAGTACCAGTTATAAAATCAATGTACATAAGAATAGATCGCAGCAGTCATCTCCATAAGCACCGAAGTCCTTTTGTGTGGTCACACATCTTCTTTAATCCCGTAGCTTTTATTCCATACCTGGTTTGAGCAGCAACGGATCTGCTGGAACACCAGGGCTCTGTGGTGTTCAATTGAGGAAGAGAGCACATTGCCAAATGGACAGAAATAACTCTCAGGAGCAAAAGCTTTTTCTTTTTTGGCTGACAATAATACATCGCTGCTCTCAGGGAAGAATCCCCCACAAGTTTTCAGAGCACTGAGTCAGCCTCATGCCGGGATGGATCCGGCGAGGGTCGGCTGCTCTGCTGCTGGGTGGGCACAAGAGGGGAGGGAGTCCTGCTTGCTGACAGCTCTTATGCAACGCAGATAACCCATCTTCCTGCAGTCATTTGTGGGTGTCAGGAGAAGCTAAGAATAAACCAGGAAAAGCCTCTGGAAAGGGCTGCTAAGGAGTGAGCTGAAAGAAACTTCTCTCAAGGTACAGCAAGCATACCCTGGCTTCAGCTCAAAACACAGCCTTAGGTGACCTCTGCTATGTGATCACAGGTGAAAATCACACATTGCACTTAAAATAACTGATTGACCTGCCCAGGAAGTGTTAAAATCAGCACAGAAAATTAGACATTAGAAAAAAATACTTACATTCCTGACAATATGGGATAGATTCGAGTAGCTAAGCTAAAGAAAATAGGTAGGTGCCCCCTCCTGCTCATTAAAGGGAGTTGTGGAGCAAATTGCAGCATTTAAGATCCTGCTTACACACAAGCCAGATAAATTAGAATTTTTTTTAATTTATTTTTAAATTGTTTTATTTTTAACAGCTTGTCTCAAACAAGCTACAAGAGTATGCATCTCCAGCAGAGAAAGCAGGTCAGCACTGACTGCCATTCTGTAAGAGAGATGGTCAATTAAAAGAAAGAAGCCAATTAAGAGGCAATTGGGCACTCCTAGTTAGGAAGATACTAGGGAGAAAAGAAAGGAGATAAGGAACGTGATTGCCTGAGAATACCCAGTATCCCCAGCAGAGGCTGGAGCAAACCTGGGGTTGTGGATGAAATTCATTCATGTCCTTGCCTGCAAACTGAGGAAACATGCTATGATCAGACCCTAGAAATTCAAAATAAAATCAAAATCCAAGCAACAGCACTGTGTTTTTGTCAGCTTTAAGCTTCCTGTTTTCCTTGTAAACTAGATCAAGAAATTTCTTTGCCAGAGAAAGCTTTATAATTCTATAAACTTACAAAAGATTGTTAAAGACAGGATTACTGATTAACTCCTGATTAATGCTGCAGCTTTAGGGCAGTCTAGCAGCTAAATTAATACTTAAACTGTACATGCAGGATGCAAAACCAGCAATTAACACTCTTGAGTCTCCTGCAAAGCAAGCTTGCTCTCAAGGTCTTCAGAATAAGCATAATAGTCCTGGGTTTGGTCCCATGCACTCCAAGCACAATGAAATTGTGGCCATATAAGACCACTGAGAACAAGGTTAGAAGGAATCCCAAGCAATAAAAGGTCAGGTCACATGAAAAGCTGACCTTCACTTTGTTGCAACTGAAGTTTTGCAAAAAGAAAAAATTGCAATCCCTTTCGAAAGAAAATGTAAGATGTAACCTAACCCACATACACTGCCAAATCAAAGGTCAATAATGTTAAATATACCTTTTTATATTGCTCAAAAAACCTGAATATACTGGATCTGTTGAAGTGTCTGATACCAGCTAGAATCAAGAACAGCAGAAGGTAAATTTGGATGAAAAGTCTCTTCTGGAATGTACCAGATAAGGCTTCTTGCAATATCATAAAAATATATGGAGAAGAAGCTTTTAATTCAATAGGCATTAAAGAGTTTCAAAAAAAAAACAAGCACATCTCTGCTCAGCATAAAAAGCAACAACAGTCTTTGTAATAGAGCTGAAGGACTCACACTTTTCTCACTTTTTCAGAAATAAAGCTGTGTAAACATTGGGCCTACTGTCAGTCTGTACCTTCTTGATGCTCTGAATGATTTGGTCCAATAATAGCAAAGCCACTGCCCTGCATTGCTCAGACAAAGCCCACAACCTGCTTAGACTTGGCTTCAGAGCAAATCAGGAACGGGACATGGGCTGTCTCACCATGGGCACATTTGGAATTTGAGGAAATCACTTTTTTTTTTTATTACAAAAACTATCATCCTAAATCTGTTTTCGAACCCAAAAATGGTTCCTAATAGAAGAACATGTCGATTAAGTCATCAAACAAAACACTCTGGTGCTGGTAGCAGCAAGGCACCAGCTGTTTCTGAAAGCAACTGTGTGTCAAGGGCAAAAAATGACAAGTTTTCAGTAAACATCCAGCTACCTGACCCTGCTGTCCTTTTCAGCAGCAAGAGGACCGAGGCACAGCTCACTTGGTCAGAGCCTGGTGCTAGTAACACCGAGGGCAGGGTTTGATCCCTGTGTGCCTGTTCACTGAAGGGCTGCACTCAGTGATCCTTGTGGGTCCCTTCCAACTCGGAATATTCTGTGATTCAAATGTGGAATCAGCAGGAATGGTCCTACCCAAGTGCACAGAAGGAACCTCTGCCTTTCAATTAATTATTTAAATTACTTGATGCAACCCTTATGTTCACAATCTGCAGCTACACTGAGAAACATAAGCAGTCCAAAACCTCTAAGGACCTTAATCATTACAGAATATGCAGGGGGAACTTGTTGACAACTGCAGCAGTCATTTAAATCTGCTGGCACTTTTGGAAACAAAAAGCTCTGTATAAAATCCAGCTGGAGCTGGTTTCTCCTCCTCTTGGTCTCTGTACACTGACAGCAGGACATCCCCACCTCCACCCACCAGGGGCTCAGTAGGGCAGGGGTGAATCCTGAACATGATCACGTGGAGCACACGGGTGTTTTCTCTCCTGAGAAAAGCACAAAGCAATTCTTCTGCAGCTGTCACTGAGAAATGCTTCCCCCAGAAGCAGCTTGTGTTGTTCTTCACAGTGTTTTTACTGCTGGACAGCAACCATGGGTTTTTCGTGGAAATTGTTACTCTCCAAAAGTACAATTCTTCACTGTTAAAATCCACAAGTTTGGTGATGTTAAAGCTTTCTGTCTCCCCACCAGAAAGTTATTTTATTGTTCCTTTTTGCTCAAAGGCCAATAAATCATTCCTACCCATCAGAGGAGGATGTGCTGCAGCAGTCTGAGACTTCACAAGCCTCCAATCACCAGTGAGACATCCCTGGAGTCTTGACCTTGTGTGCAGACCTTGTCTTTCTGCTCAAGTGCTGCTCAAAACATCCTTCGAGTAACTACTGATTTTATAGTATGTAAACTTCAAAACACTTCTCTGAATTTTAAGGGAAAAGGATAGTACAGCAAAAATCAAGAGGGTGAAAGACCATGCAAAGGAGATAACCTAAAAAAATATAGCAAAATGGTTTAAGTGTACAGAGCCTTTATGGAGATAGTGAAAATCTTCTAGATGAGCCTTTAGGGCACATCAGTTTAGAATTATTTTCTTTCTTCTCTCCCCTCACTAACATTGCTCAAAAACAGTGCTGAAGATAGTTGCCAGCAATGTAATTGAGCCTGTGAGAGGCACCATAAAGGCTTCTCTGCCTCAAGGCACATCACTTCTGCTCCTCCTTTTATTTTTCCATGTACTTAATTGAACTTGGCAGTAACCTTTACCACATAAAACCAAGATGGCAAAACAGTAGATTTGATCTGTGTGCTGAGTCTGGACTGCCTTGCTGTGAGCTGCTGGGGGAAGTGGTGCCTGGAGATTCCCTGGGTTTGAAATGGAGACATGTCACCCGTTCCCCTGCTCCCACTTGGTGGGAAGTTTTGCCCCACATCTTGTCCATGTAGCAGCCAACAGCAAAAAAGCCAGGATTGCAAACCTCTGCAGGAATTTTCCCAAAATGACAGGCAACTGTTGATAGGGAGCACTGAGTATCTCACTAGCACAGATAGAGGAACCTGATCCTTTACCCTAATCCTTAAGCTTTCAAAATATTACAAACCATGGGCAATCAAAATAAAAGCAAAACTGTAAACTATACAGCCAAAACCTCGCATTAACCTTATATCTACAGACCAGTCTCCCCTTCACTTCATTTTATGCTGTGTTTCACCCCAAACTTTCTGTTTGCCAGAAGGATTTTTCAAAATGTGTTTGGCTGAAATCCAGCACTGCAGGACACCTTTCCTGGCTGGAAGGTACAGAAACCACACAGCTGAATGTGCTCAGGACCACAAGCATCTTCCCATTTGCACAGAGAATAAGGAAAACCTCTAAGATAAGGGCCTGAAGTCTGAGATTAGGTAAGTTCTAAGACTCACCACACATATCTAATTAGCAGAACATAGTGTACAAGAGAGTGCTCACCTTCTGTGTTTGGGCGAGAACGCTCTCAGCTGGCACAGCTGGAGGGCAGGGTAGGACACCAGTGCCACCCCATCCCATCCCAGAGACACCTGAAACCTGGAGCGTGCATAGTGTGGGCTGGCAGGCAGGGGCTGCAGGCAAACACCCTCTAAAGTGGCCCCTTCTTTCCCTTTGTACAGAAGAGCAGAGACCAGGGTCCTCCCCTGCTCCTGAGGGAGGATGGACAGGGCTGGAGGGCAGCAGTGTCTTCCTCAATTCCCAGTGGCTTCACCTGTTTTGGTCAGCAGCTCAATGTCCAGCTCTGCAGCACCAATCTCAAATTACAAAGCATTTCTAATGCACAGGATCATAGAAGTTGGTGCAAAACCAACTCAGTCCTGAAGCTGCAGAGAAGAAGAAACTCTGACAATAATGGAAGGACATAATCAGTATTATTGTCATAAAATGTCTGTAGTTACTGCACTGGCAATTTTTCCAAATGGGTTAGCTTAGAGACTGGCCTCTTGCACTGATTACTAAATTATTTTCTTTACAAAGGTCTAAGTGACTCTGTTTTCCAGATGAATAGCCTGCAGCCACTTGGTTCAGAGCTTCAGTCCCCTGAGATTCATCTTGGACAGTAAAGAAATGAGACAGATGAACACTAAACTACTCTGTGTACAAATCCAGCAGTGGCTTGGCTGATGAGAACACTTTGTGTAAAGTACTACTGAATTTAAAATAAAGACAGAGGTGAACTGAGCAAAGTTAAAAGTTAGAAGTCAGAAGCAGTATTTGATAACAAAACATTTTAAACCAAATAAAGCTTCCTGAAGAGAATTTTGGCTTCACCACATCTCACTTCATCTGAGAAAGCTGCCTTGCCAGGCAAATTAGGAGCAGTGTGCTGGAACTGGCACTTTCCCAGCCCAGCCCCTGCCAGAATTCTGGAGTGCCCTGCTCCCCTTGCCTGCCCCCAAGGAGCAGCAGTTTCTTTATCTGAGCATGCAGTTACACATTAGCCCAGCTCCTGCTGAGCAGCACTTACTTTTTTCTGGAAAGAGAGCACCTGTGCTCAGGCAGGGGAGCTCTTTGCAGCCACTTCCACATCTGGTGGGTGGTGGAGCAGCACTGGTGGCAGGGACAGAGCAGAAGAGGCCGTGGGTGTGCAGGGTGAGGATCTCACACAGAGCCAGGAGGACACAGCTCTCCTCCAGCCTGTGGAGGAGGATCTGGCAGCACAGCAGGAAACAGGGAATTCAGCCTCTCTGGCAGCTGCTCCAAAGGAGGTTTGGTGATGAGCTGGGCAGGTTTGCTGTGCCTGTGACTCAGGGCCCTCCTAGCAGGAATTCAGTGGGCTCTTCTCAAAGCACTTGGAGCCTGGGGATGGCACTGGCTGAGCTGCTCACCAGCGAGGAGAGCCACACATGTCAGGGAGACCTCTGGGGAAGAGAGATGGAGAGAGAGAGAGATATGAATGAAAAACAGTGTTTATCCTTGAAATTTAAATGTCTGTGGCTTTTCTAGAGTATGTTTGAAACGTCCCAATTAAATCAGTCCATTAGACAAAATCCCATTAATTGGACAGCTTGGTCAGCTGTGGCTCACTAAGAATTTGTTCTGGTTTTAGTATTTTATTATTAAACATAGTTCTGAGTAATTCAAACCTCACAACACCAAGGAAAAATTGCCCATAATTAACATCTTCAAGTGTAAGCAGCTTTCATCTAACAAACACCAAGAAGAGCCCACACCACTCTCCCCCACTTGTTTATTTAATCTGGTTTATCACTGAATTTCTTCTCTGGGTTCTACTGATGCAAACTTGCACTGGTTTGAAGGGTTCCTCTGCAAACACAACAAACCAGCTCCATACAGGAAGGTTTAATCTGTCACCAGAGCTTTTCAGCAATCAGATCCCTAAGCATTAGCTTTGTTAATTAAAGTAACACATCTGAAAAATTAGCAGAAGGGAATACACTGGCATATTTCTGTGCAATAGGGAGAAGTTATACCTTCAGCAGTCACCAGTGGACTGAAAAAAGGCAGTAAAGCATGCCACATAATGTTGCAGCACCCCTGAGCTAGAAAGACAAGTAATATGAGTCATTTAAAAATCAGAAACATTCAAAAGATCATTTAAAAGCTACTAAACCTCACAAAATCAAATAAATACATTAATCAATTAAAACCTTTATGAAGCACCCTAATTTAATTTTGCTGTAGTAGTGTCACATGGCTTTGGAAACTGCCCTTCAGTAATCCAATCAAAAATTGGCATGTTCCCATCCCCACTTATTCTCCCTGATTAGTGAAATATCTGAAGGAAATAAAAAACAAGATCCAAGAAATTCAGGAAAAATAAATACTAGAATTTAAATTTCATTGTGTTCTTCTTATTTATGAATCTTAAACTCATTCATCCAAATCAGTGGATGGCATCCTTCTGCAAGAGTGAATTGTGGCCATGAGCCACTACAGGTATCATGGAACACAGCATCACAGGCCAGGGGAATCATCCAGCAGGGGAGCCCAGGCCAGGGAAAAGCCTGACACTCTGGGGAACTGAACAGCTCTTGCTCCAAATCATCTCTACTGCACAGCCCAAGAAACCAAAATGGCAAAACTCCCCCGTGCACCCCACACCCTCACACAGACCCCAGAGCCAGGGGCAGGGAAGCCTCCATGCAGAGGCTGTGCAGGAATCCAAGAAAGTCAAAATCTCTTCCCATGAGTCTCCTGTGATATCTAGCACACCACAGAAGGGCTAAATGAGAGGGGGAAGGAGCAGGAAAAGCAGCAGCAGCACAAGGAAGGCCAGGAGCAGATGTGTGCTGGCAGCAGTGTCTGTCCCAAACCAGCCCCAAAGCAGGGTTAGCAAGGGAGCAAGAGCTTAGGGGAGGCACTGACATCTGCAAGCACAGAAAATGGGAAAGCTACTGATATAACTGACCTCAGCTAACCCACAGACCTACTGTCTTATCAATATACCAAATATCAGCCCATCAGTGCTCTCCAAAGGGAGAGGAAGCCAAGCAGGAGGCACAGAAGATGTGCACAGTGTTTGTGTTTAAGGGGATCCTGTGATGGACCATCCAATGCAGGTTCTTGGCTCTGCATCACTGTCTTGATGCAGTACCACAAAATTTCTGTCTTTAAAAAGTACTTTTTGCAACAAAAAGTAATTCTGAACCGGTAACTCTGCTTTACCAGGCCACCCAATATGATGTAATTTATACTGCACACAGATGACAAACCCCAGTGAAGACTTTGCTGTGCTGCAGTCTGCGGCCCAAGGCACTCATATTGGTGACCCTCCAGCATGTGACAGCTGCTGAGATGAGCCCATGAGCAGAGGACAGACTGCAGCAGCTGCTCTGAGCCTTGAAGGAGCGAGAAACCCCCAGCCTTACACACTGCACAGTGCCTCCTCCTTTATCTTTTGTAAAATAACCTCTCAGGAAAGCAATTTCCAAAGTGACTAGTGTTGCTGGTGACACACAGCTAGGTGAAAGAGAAAATTTACAGTGATTAGAACAGATCAGATTTATGGTCTAACAGGACAGGCGATGCGTGAAGCAGAGAATGAAATGTAATGAGGCCAAGAAAAAATTAAACACATGCTCTATTGCAACCTAAACAGCAGCGTACAATTAGACAGGAAACACAACCTAAAACAATTCACATAATGCTTCATAGCAGTATAAAGAGAAAGCAGAGAAGGTCTTGCAGCTCTTACAGACTTCACAACACAGAGAACAAACCAAGGGAAGACTGCTGAAATGTCTGAATGAAATGCACAAAGAGCCTGTCAATCTCAGGAACACTTTTTGCCACACTGAAAAAATGTGAGACACTGCCAAACAGGCTTCCAGAAGGTTCCAACTCAGTCCTGAAAGACTTCATAGATACTGTGTTATTTAGGCAACACGAGCACTTTTGCAAAATGAAACCTACAAGTTGCATTAAATTATCCTAAAGCTTGCAGGACCTGGAGGCCGTTAGGCATGTGACAGATAAATGCAATAGAGAAGCTGTTTCTCAAAAGGAGAGGGTATAGCAGGGAATAAAACTGGCCTAGAGGAGAACAGGAATGAGAAGCCAAGAGTTTGAACTGATCCTTGAAAAAGCTTTGGTGGTCTGGTAGTGGGGGTTAGCCATATTGCAGAAAACACTGTGCCAAAGGATGTTCTGGGTTACCAAATACTGCTGGGGGAACATCTGAATACAAAAACTCATTTACAGATAGGGATACCCTCAAAACTGTGAAAATGTTCTTTGTGCAAGGTTTATATTTCTACTCTGAAAACATTTACACACATGCTTAACTTTATATGTGTTGACTAGTGAAATCAACTGGGATAATCATGGGCTTCAATTTTCATCATAAAATGCAAGGGGATTAGCAGGTTGGTATGTTTTTACCTGTCTTTGGTTCACTGTGTATTTTTTTGCAGTTGTACTTGGTGCAACAGGAAGAACTGCAATTCCTAGAAAGCTAAGAGAAAATGCAAGACTTTAAAATGCTATCAGATGCAACAAAACTTTTCTTTACTGGAGAGCACTCATTTTCAAAGGCCCTCTGTACATACTTTATTAAAGTATTTCCTTAATCACAGCAACTTCTTAGCTGTATTCCTGACTAGCTTCTTTATTTGGCTCAGAAGTAAAATTTTCAGATATTAGCAGTTTTGCTGTTCAAAGTCCAATCTATTTTGAACACTTAAACAAAGTCAATAAATATTTAAATTAAATATAATCTGCACTTGCTTAGTGATTTAAATTAAGAATTAAGTTGCTGCTCCCTTGAAAACTGTGTTTAAAGCCAGTGTAATAGGACAATAATGTTCGAGCATTTAAGACTCTGTACCATTATTAATATATTTTTCAGTATATTGCAGGCTGAGTTTAACTCTGTAGTCCATGTTGCTACATAACTACTCAGATTCATCTTTCAAAAAAATACCAAAAAAATTGAATACTTAACTAAATTTCGAACTTCTGCGACTGAGGCACAGAAGAGCATTTTACTCAATTTCCACCCCACCCCACCCCCCCCTTTTTATTTCTATTTTGAGTTCAGTTCCTTCAGGATTCCCTCCCTGAGCCCTCTGGGTGTGAAAAAGGAGTCTCATGGAGATTTATATGGCTTTAGGAAGAAAAGTCACCTGTGCTGGCTTCACACACTCCTTTGCAAACAAATGTGTTACAATCCTATTTAAGACAAAACTTACTCCTTGCATGAGGGTTAGTCAGCTGCAAGTTTTTTTCTCTTGTAGTCCAAAAACAAGTAAAAATATTTCTTCTATTTGTTCCAGTCTCTGGAAGTATGCCTGCATAGACTGTAACTGCATTTTTATCACAACATGGACGCTGTATTGGATGAATTTCTCTTTGGTTTAAGGGACAGAGTCTGATGTGGGGGCACAGGCTGTGTCTGCCCTTTAGCCCAGAACTGGGAACCAACAAATAGAACCCAAAAAACAAAACAAAACAAAAAAACCCACAAAAAACCAACCAAACAAAAAAACTCACCAAAAAAAGCAACCAAACAAAACACAACAAAAAAGAAATAAGAAAATAAATATTTTAACCCAGTTTTGGTAATTCTGAATGTTACTAACTAAAGCAGCAAAAGAAAATTGGTATTTTGCAGAGAATGGCTTTTAGTTTTCCTTTGAGCAACTCTGTGGCATGCAAAAAGATAACAAGAAGATAGCTCTATACCTCTGGAGGCCTGATTTAAAAAATCTCTAATTCACAACCAACCAACCAACCAACAGCCACTTTCTGATCTAGAAATAAACAGCCCACCACCACAAAACCCCAACTCAGCACCCCACAGAAGAGCACCACACACACACACTATCACAAGAGGGCAGAAGATTAACTCCCTTTTGGATCTTTTGATGAGAAAGAGCACAGTTTTGACACAAAACTGCATTTTCTCCAGTGGACACCAAACAACTCAGGGTAGCACAGTCCAAGAGAGGATTTTCAAAACTGCCATCCATCTAACTTTAATCTGTTCTACCAATTCAGCTGGTGACATCCAAAGCCCCAAGGCATGAGCACATTGCTCTTTCCCTGCTAAAGAGTCAGCATAGACAATATAGGCTATATAAGTATTTTAGAACACTCTTAGGAAAGAAAATTAAACAGACCCAGAAAAAGCCAGCAATATTTTCCACCACTGCAGAATTTTCATTGTTTGGAAGTTTGGCACTGGGTGCATAGGAGCAGGGCCTCTGCCAGCAAGGTAGGTTACAGCAAACACATTAAACCCACAGCAATTCCTCATGGCTTCAGCTTTGCCCTCTGCCATTCTCCTTTTTCCTGCAGTCCTTTCCACAGAGAATGAGACATATGCCAGCATCACCTTTCACTCTGTCCCTCAGACACCTCTCTTGTGGCTTATTTTCCAATTAGCATTCCTGTTTTATACCCATTATATCACTCATAATAATTTTAGTGCAGTCAAACAGTTCCTCCCCAAATGAGAGGAAGGTTAATGACACTTCCTGTGACTGCCCCTATATGCTTTGCATAAGAAAGGGAGTGGATTTTAAATGACAGGAGACAGCCTCTCCTGGAATGCCTCAGAGCAGATGATGCCCCTTCTTCATCACTGACCTTCAGCTGCACTGCCCACGTTTTCCAAACCAGGAGGTGCTTTCTGCCCTGGCACTCTTGAAGCCTGAGCAAACAGAGAAGGAGCCCTTGTCTGTAACAGAGCAAAAACTGTGCCTTGAAAATGGAGCCAAAGCACCAGTGTTTGCATTGGTGCACTGCTGGGAGTGTCTCCTCCCTGCTGGAGCAGACACAGCTCAGAACCACACACAGCCCTGGGGCTGGACTGGGCACAGGGAAGGGGTCCTGCTGTTCTGGAGCCAGGAAAGCTGACAGCAGTGTTAGGTCCCTGCTTCACCTCCCAAACAATGCATGGGGAGCCCAGCTTATGTATTCAGAGAGAACACAATGCAAACAAGAGGGATGATCTGAATAGGAGTTTGACCTAGGAGCCACTGACTACAGCCAAAATATTTCCATTTAAGTAACTTTTGTTAATCCTATTGTATAATTCCTGTTACTTGATACTCTTTCTCCAAAGAAAAAAGCTAATTCTGATTGCCTGGTAAACGTTGCCAGTGGTTGTGGCATTACAGTAACTTCAAATATTTTTATGCTAATAGCACACCATGTTAGCAACTATATTTTTTTTCCTATTTTTTAGATTTCTTGTTGTTTAGATAATTAATTTTTTACCTCCAACTTATGTCAAACTGCTTTTAATTCAAAGTTGGAATTCAATTCACAATGTAGAAAAAAGGTGCAGTGGCTACAAAAGAAACCATTGAGTTTACATTTAAAAAAGAGTCAGCACATGAAGAAAATTATCTACTTAATTAGTGACTTGAGGCAATTGTGGCTAATCATATTATGATCAAAAGTTTAGAAAAGGCCTCACCTCATCTTTATCTAAGAAAGGATTGATGATAGCTGCTGCTTTTAGGAACTACAAGTGGTTTGCAATTAAGCACATAATTTGTGCATTTAGCCAGAGAATTCCCTGGGTTGTAGCTTTCTTTATATGTTAATAGGAAACATCTTTGGCTTAAATATTTGGTTTATGTGAACTTGAGATATTATGATGGGTTTAAATGTTAATATAGAAATTATGCAATGCCACTTTAATTCTGAAGGGGTATATTTCAAACATTTTTATATAAGGTTTAAGCTAAAAAGACAAAACCAACCCAAACAAAACCACCAACAAGCTTCCCTCCCTCCCCCAAGACTTCACATTCCCAGAGATGGAACCAATTTGAACAACGCCATCAACAAGAAAGGTCAGCTTCAAAACTTAATTCTCATCAGAAGCAAAGCAGATGGGACAGGAAATGTAGTCCAGCACCCCCATATAAGCAGCTTACAGGAGCAAAGGGGTATTTTCCAAAATAGGAGACAGCGCCTGGGCTGAGCAGGATGTCAGGTACATCATCTCAGCTCATCACAAGGCTCAAACACCCACCCCTTCAGTCTCTGTTTCTCACTGGATCCCACCGACCCCCTTGCCAAAGCGGGAAATCTCTCTGTGCGCTGTTTGCGATGGAGAATTTATCATGTCACTTTTACATCACAAACAGAAGCCCTGCTGGTCCCAAGAGAGCTCAGATGCTCAGGAGGATCCATCCCCACACCAGGTTGTCTTTCCCCCCAGGACAGCACAGCCCCTGCTCAGGGCTGAGCTGCCCAAATACCCCGCACCCCTTCTGGCACAGGGCTCCCCTTCTGCTCAGCCCAGCCCAGCCCCTGCCACAGATCTGGGCTGAGACCTCATTCCCCAGTGCCACAGCCATGGGGCAGGCAGCTGCAGTTCTGCAAAATCTGGCTTAAGCTCTGGCTTTAGTTCAAACAGGAATCAATGCAGGGAAGCCCTCAAAGATCCCTTTTGCCTCTAGGAACACTTTCAGCACAAATCACTGTGTTTTGTCTTGGTGCCAGGCTTTGTACTCACTTTGTGTTACCATGAAGGGCTGCCAAAAGGGAAGGCAGAGGAACTGGGGTCCATTAGCCCAACTTTACTTTTTCATGATCTTCCCAGAAGTCACTGCCTGTGCTGCTCTGATGCATCTGTGCAGTTCTCATCCAAGGCACTGAAAGCTCAGCTGCAGCCCTGGGATATCTGCAGCTTTTCATCCTGGGTGACAGCAGCACAGGCAGCAAAAAGAGATCTGGTCCTCCAGAAGGTACCACTGAGAAGGATGAGTTCTGTGTCAGCTCGCTGTCCCCACGGAATGACCCGCACTGGCCAAGCTGCAGACAGCACATGAGCTGCTGATTCTGAATATATGGCAAATGAAGGAAGGGGCATTTCGATCAGTAGGAAACCTTTGGGTCCAAGTTAAGACAACTGTTCAGGAATGACCAAGTGTGCTAACCCAAGGGGTCATACCAAGTGAATTTCATCACCTAAAATTTAATAGGCCATTTCTACCAAAAGGATGTGTGGCATTCACATTCTCTGGAAAAATCCCTTCGCCCAGGGTTTTTCTCCTGGGAAGCTGAGAAGCCTCAGAGAAAAGGAAAACAATTCTGATCTCATTTGCTTCTCCTGTGTTGTGCTGCTTTGGAATGTGTTTGGGGATTGTTTACCCACAGGTGATTGTTTCATTGGGTTCTGCTGTGAGTTGTTTTCACTCTTGGGCCACTCAGGGCCGAGCTGTGTCGGGGCTCTGGAGAGAGTCAGGAGTTTTCATTATTATCTTTTAGCATTCAGTAAGTGTCCTTTCTGTACTCTTTAGTATAGTATAGTATTCTTTAATATAATATAGTATCATAAAATAATAAATTAGCCTTCTGAGAACATGGAGTCAGATGCATCATTCTCTCCCTTCGCCAGGGAACCCTGCAAATACAATAGGGGTGTGCTTTTTTCTGCCCCTTCCGGGGAGACTCACCAAAATAATCTGCTTAGTGCTCACAAGGAGGTGAAGAAACACACACCAGGGCCTTTGTTTTAGCCACAGTCTTCACAAAATGCCTATTTAATGTTTAATGGCGGTGAGGTTACACTTTGCACTGTCAGCTTTAAGACCTAGCCTACCTAGGCTGGGAAAAGCACAGCTTATTTAAATTAGTTATTTGTCTTTCAAAAAAGACTCAGGGAAGGTTCTTTAAGAACACTGAGCAATACCAGTTAATAATATCTGAGTCACTCGGCTGGCTTGATTTTAGACATTTTAGACATTTAAACTCTGTGGGTTTTCCCATTTATTAGTATTTTAAATTTTTTTAGATTAGAACATTATAACTGCAGTTGGGAAATAAATATCTTAAGAGGGCTTTTTCCTTTTAATGCAGGATTACAAAGTGATTTACAGTGAAAATTATGAAGACTTAATATTTGAGTTTCCTCTGGAACATACTGTTCCTGCAAGGTCAGTACCATTGAATGGTATTTAAAACTCATGGAAATACGTGTCTTGTGGGGGAGCCAAAATGCTGCAGTCCCTAGTGACCTGTGCCACAGGAATAAGAATCAAGCAGCTGCAACTGCCAGCAAAGTTTTGGTCACCCATTTGGGAACTAGAAACCCTCCTAAACTGATTATAGCCAAGATTTGCTGGGACAGCACAAAGGGCACCTCTTTCGCTGACACGAGTCATTAACTTCTATATGATCTGCTTTCTATGTTTTAAGATCACCCAAACACTTTTGCATTAATTGCATTAAAGCAAGTAAGGGATAAATGCAATTTAAAAAAAATCACAGGACTCATTTACATTTCCCAATCACCTTCAGTTGAATAATTTTACATACAGACAGTGTCCACTCTGTAGAACAGGCCCCTCAAAGGCAGGGTTTGAACAGCCACAACCCAGCACCTTGGAAAGTGATCACACCAGTCCCCATTCAGCCAAAAATACCACATTTATTTAAAGGTTTGCATCATTTCAGAAGGCTGCACAATGTCTCACAGATAAGCAGTACTGCAGAGGAAACAAAGGCAGGGAAAGGGCAGGCACTGGGGACAAGGACTGACTCCACAAGACATCCATCATGGCATAACAAGCACTGCATTCTTGGCAGGTTTATCACTGCACAAAAGGAATTAAGAGCAGCCTGAAGAGCCCCAGCACACGGGAGCTGCCTAATGCTCCAACTTCACACCTGGATTTACTGATGTTGTAAATGTCCACGTCACGAGTCTCACAAAACTCATACTCTGTAATCAAACAGCCAAGTGAAAATTTAAATTTTTGTAATATTGGGGACAGGAGGAGGGGATTATTCCTCATGGCTGAGAACCAATAACTGAAAATAGTATGATGCTAAATGAATAAAACTTACAGAAGTAGATAAAAGAATCATGAAATCACTCAATGTAAAAGTGCTGAGTCAAATTTTTTTTGAGTGTGTGCCAAGACTGCATTGCTCAGAAAACAGATGAACTCTTTAGAAAAGATCTATCATGACTCTTCTGAAAAAAAGTTTTATTTCAATTCACTTGACAAACTTTCCAGTAGGGACAGTTGGGAATCACACATCCAATGCCACGCTGTGGAGCTGTATACCTAATGCCTGATCCAAATCCCTAATGGACATCAATTATTATATAAGATGAATTAAACATGGAGATTATTTATTTCCATAGCACATTTTAAGTATGTACTTGTATGTGATGAAAATTTTATTGTTTGTGCTTGGGAAATAAAAGGGGCAGGGTGCCTAGTGTTAAAATGAATTTTCTAACTGAACTTTAATGAGCCTTATCAAATTTCTTGATGCAGCTTTCTCATTTTTAAGGATCACTTGTTCCTTATCTAAAGAGTGAGCCTACATTAGCATTTAAAGGCAACAGGGCTGTGCATGTCGAGCCTTAGCTTTAACCTGAGGCAAAATATTTTTCTTTTAAAATTAGCCAAATGCAATTAGCTGATGGAATTATTTTACATTATTTTAGATAATGTATGTAATTTATTTACATTATTTCATTTATGAGGGAAAGCACTAAGGAAAAAGAAGAAATAAAAAAACAACCAGCCAAAACTCTGCTAGTTGTTGACAGATTAAAAGCAGCAACAAATTCCACATTTCAGAAGTGTTCTCCAAAGTTTCCCCTTGAAAACAAGAAAATTGTTTTGTCTTTTCAAAAAGAGATCCCATTTTGACCACTTTGCTATGACCAAGGTCACAGCAGATGCCTTAGAACCAACAGTACATTTATGCTGCTCACACTGCCAGGAAACTGTTACCCAAGTTTGTAAATTTTTTTTTTTTTTAATGCAAACATTACTATACCAAAGAAACATTTTGTGTGGTTCAAGTAGAAAACAGTTCCAGAGAAAGTGAAGTCCCGAGGACAGTGCGGCTGTGCTCCTCTGGATCTCTCCGGGCTGCAGCAGGTCCCAAAGCACCACAGAGGGGGCCAAAAATAGACCAAATTTTTAACAATAAAACAGACATGACTTCCTAGTTTCACAGAACTCTTGGAAACATTTTCTTTCTCTTCATGTCAACCTTTTCTTCTTATACACAGCTCTTCAAGGAGGTTTTTATAGCCACTGCATCTGGTATTGGAGATCAGAAATGCCAGATCTAGCTACAAGAAGGCAATGAATTATTCCTGTCAGTCCATATCACAGACTCAGGAGCTCAGATTGCTGTCACTGTCAGTAGTGCTAAAATTCATGAACATAGTTTATGAATAACCCTTAGTTCAATTTAATTACCTTACACCAAACCAACTAGCAAAAACCATGGCTTCAATCCAGACAACAAAGTATTATCCATCAAAGTGTAAGAGCACTCCTAATCTGAGGTTGGGCAACCACTTACTCTCATTCCTTTGTGGTATCAAAGGCTTCTGTCATTCAAAAGACATTTTCAATTATGATGTATTCTTATTTTTTTTAAAAAGGCCCCCCAAAGAAATATAAAATCCTCATTTAATTGCATCCCTACCCTTACCAGCCCACTGCTGCTTTGTAAGACTAATAATTTCCTAGATGTTAAATAGGAATATCATTCCAAAGGAAAAATAATGTCAAGGATAAAACTTTGTTCCTGAAGAAAACTAGAACTTCACTTGGTATTTTAAAGACTTCATTAACAAAACTCTCTGTGGGTATCTACAAATGTTAAATTAAGATCAAGACCTCAAACAGTTTGTCAAACAGATGAGCACATCAAAGCTTTTCAAAAAGGAAGAACCTGAGTCTTGAAAAGCTGTCAAGAGAGCAGAAGTGAGAAGAAATAAAGGCTAATGAAGTTACTGCAATGCCTAAAGAAATGTCTGGAATAGGTTTTCCTCTGCATTATCATTTTAGAGCACTAAAAATGAGGCTGAATTCATTTTATGAGCCTGAATTCACTTCATCACATTCAATATTTTTTTGACATAGAGATGCATATTTCTATGAAGACCCATTCCCCCCTTTCTTAATCTCTTCGTAACTGAACGATCTCTTTGCTGTTATTTCGAAGTTGTCACGTTGGGAAATAGAGGAGAAGATATTGCATCCATTCCTGCACAGCTGCTGGAAGGTGCCATAGTCCTGGTGCAATCCCTGGGCCAGAGATGGGAGGAAAATAGTCCATTTACTATTAATTAAATTAAATTTAATTTATGTAAATAAATCTCTACAAAGTTCCAGAACAAATAAATCAAATTTTTCTTTGTCTATAACCTAGGAAATCCCCAACACCCTCATGGTGCAACATCTTCAGGCTTTAATTTGGGGAAAAAAAGCATCTACTCTGGCATTCAGCATGGTACAGCTCTGTATGTGTACCTCTCATCCCCAGCAAAGACAGATGTATGAAAAAGTCCATTCATTGACTGTCTCCTGTTGATAGTAAAGCATTTTTTGTTAGAAGGTAGCCAAGTTAACAACTGATGCCAACTCTAAAACTGCAGAGCTCTGTAGTCATCTTTGTATCTCCTCTATGAGCTCATAAATAAATGGGTATAAGCTGTTAAACTACTTCCCTTAAGTTTTCAAATAATATTTTTTGTACACATCATGATTTTTAAAGAAAGTCCATTTTTGTCTTGTGTAACACACACTAGATCTTTAGTCTGCTTGCTAATTATTCCAGAGCCACAAGGTTTGCATCCCACATGGAAAGTGCTAAATCCTCTGTGAGAGTTGGAATTAATCCTTCTGACTTGGAAAAATCTATTCTCAATCCTGCCTCCTTGTATTCATTGCTGTGTTGTCCCCCAACACAACCTGAATTGTAAGTGTGCTTGCTGTGAGACTCCTGAAAGACGATGTTTCATGTTTATTTTATTGAGTGTAACACTTCCCAAAATATGATGGGGTTTGATGGATGATTATTTGAAAACCCTACTTGTAGGATAAAAGCTAAGCCAACAAAGCAATGCATTTCACTGAGCCCACTCCATTTGGGAACGCTGCTGGAGATGCACCTGGAAGTGCTCATTGGTGGAGACACAAGTCTGACTGCAGCAGGGAGTGGCCATGGGCAGACCACGAAAGGACCATGGGCTCCTGTCAGCAAAGGAGGCTGCAAACCCCCAGAGCCAGGCAGGAAACCTCTTGGAGCCCAGGGAGCCTTGGCCACGTTTCCTGCTGGGCAGGCTCAGGGTCACCAGCCTAATTTCCCTGCTGGATTCATCAGCATGTGGCCCCAGGAAGGAAAGTCCCTGCACGCCAGAAGACAAATTTTCACGGGCCAAATCCACTTCTTCAGGTTCTGGAGCCTCACTCTTGTGAGGATCAGAGAATGTGGTGCTCACTTTTTAAGCTCATTTGATACAGGAAAATAAATATTGTGCAGGATGAAGACAATTCCTTTGCCACAGATGGGAATTCATCATCACAGAGTCCTGCACAGCAGATGCACAGTCACCTCCCCACTGCCATCTCCCTACAAGCTTTCACAAAGACACACACACCTGTTTTCAGGGGCATATTGATAGATAAGACACCCCTGACATCATCTTTCCTCTAGAGGAGCACGGGCAGGACTCCCAATTACCTTAGAGTGTGTTTTTTATCTTAATGCTTAGCAAAGCAGAAAGCAAACACACACTATCAGAAGTAAAATACATCCACAGACCAGTGTTGATGCCTCTTGGAAATTATGTGATAAGCTGCCTACAAGCTCATTATAACCCAGCTTCCAAAATATACTAGAAATTTTCAAAGGCAAAAAAGATGAATAATCAAGGAAATTTTAAAATGTCATTTACTGAGGTAATAGCATTATGAAACAATCATTGCTGCTGCTACAAACTGACTGTAGACACAGAATTTACTAACCACTGATAAATGTCAATCACAGTTTTCATCCCCAAACAAAGAAAATATTTTTGTGTTCATCCTATGCCCCTTAGCTGGCTCTGCTTAAAGCTAGGAATAAAAAGAATAATGGGATTCAAAATACAGTATTGTTTCTAAAGCTTAATAAAAAGAAAGTAATTGAGTGCAAACCTGAGTAATTACTTGTACTCAGAAGAAAATTACTCAGGCAGTTCCCCAGTTTAAAGCAGTCAGAAAAAAAAAAAAAAGTTGTGCTAGGGCTTGTTTATATAATTGAGCTGGTTTTGAGTGCATGACTAAATAAATAAGTTCTTCAAACAAGAAAACAGGACCCATGCTGTATGCATGCAGCTACCACTCATTGCTTCCCCCTGTATTTTACTGTATTTTTACAGTAATATTTACTGTAAAATATTTCAATTTTTATTTTAAAATTATATCTTTCTCTAGATGTACCAGAAAGCTTTTCAGTTACTAGTTTGCAGAGTTTCCTTGAGGTTAACAATATCAAAGAAATCTCTCTCACAGTACGCTGAGGAAAAAAAAATTCTTAGTAAGAAACCTCAGATAACAGTAAGAAAATTATTTGTTTAAAATTACACCATATTGCCATTGGTGAGAAATAACAGGTGAGTAAAACGTCTTAAGACACAGGAATGTCACCTTGTCTTTCAGTGAAGTGGGAATTCTGTCAATAGACATATTGAATATTGCCTTTGGGGACAAGGCTCTGTGACTGGGTAATAGCTGTGATCACTTCCCACAGGAGCTCAGTGTGTTCCTGGTCTGATTGTCCCCACCCTAGGGAGGGACAAAACCAACACAGCACAGATTTGAGATGAATCCTGGTTGGTGATGGATCCAAATCATCCAGATTTGGAAGCTATCCTGGCTTTGGGTCACAGTCTGTGACATTTAACCAGCTTCCAGGTATTCCTCCATGACTGACTTTCCTAGAGGATCAGACAGGTTTATCTGCAAATAGCCAGCTGCACATGGGGGCATTCTGGAGCCAGCATCACCTGCAGGGGCTCGGCCTTTCTTTACACACACACAACTTCTGATAATGACACTTCTCCCTGCTGCCAGGCACTGCCAGAGCCACAGCTGGGAGTATTTGGTATTTCTTCACTAGTAAGGGTCATCTTCAGCTGCACAGTTCTGGTGTCTGGTCTCGTGGGAGAAAATTCTCTCATTTTTCCCTTACTCCTTTGGTCAATTTTCTCTCTTCCCAGCCTCACCCAGCAAGATGAATCAGATACCCTACTAAATGCATCTTACAATGCCACAAAGGCACCCCAAAATGTTTGAGCTGAGTGTTTGCCTGTGTCAGGAAAACCTCAGCTATCCCAGAGCCATAAAACAGCTCAGACCATAAAAACCTCTTGGACGCTACCACAGGGCTCATGGTTAATGCCCCCTGACCTCTGAGGGAATCCCATCCAGCCTCCTTGGTTTGAGGGTTGGTTCAAACTGCAGAAAAACCTCTTGGATGCTACCACAGGGCTCATGGTTAATGCCCCCTGACCTCTGAGGGAATCCCATCCAGCCTCCTTGGTTTGAGGGTTGGTTCAAACTGCAGACATGCCAGAATCACCAAGCAAATCAATCGATCAAAGAGCCCCAAAAACTGTTTATAGCATAAACAGCCACTGCAGAGAAGCTGAGTGATAGCACCCACATATTTATAGTTGAAGGAAGAAATAGAGCTTCCCTGGAAACCAGAGCCAGGAGGACTCTGCAGAACATGTCAAGCTCCACTGATGGCAATGGGTCAGGCACAGATGAAGTAACTGATAAAGCTAATAGATGCAAAATGGATGTGAAGGTCCCATACACCCACACATGAAATACCACCCTGCAAATGAAGCAGTTTATTATCTCCCAGAATGTTAAAGGAATTCAAAACGCAGAGAAATGTGATTTATTTTAAACCACAACAGCCGAAAGAGCTCTCACAGAAGGGAAAATATCCATGGTTTTAAGCATATCTACTCCAGTATTTGTGCTATTTTCAGGACCCCCTGTGTGCATAGCAAAAAATTAAATAATTTCCAAAGTCACTTTGCACGGCACTACATGTAAACCAGGACAGTTCAGATGCCTTAGCAAACCTTGCTCTTTAGTGCTCTGCATTACCTTTTGTCTCTGCTATGAATTTGGTAGGCTGGCACATGAATACCCCCCTTGATGTCAGATTTTGTTGTATTCTGACCTCCTTATCACTATTTGTCCCACTACTACAGTTTCTTTCACCAGCACGCTGCCAACTGCACACCTGCACTCAACAACTCCCAAAACAAAGGAATTGTGAGTTACAGGCGAGGAGGGAAAATGTCCTTTTGCAATCAGAGTCTCTCTGAAGTCTCTGCAAGTTCTGTTGATTTCTATGGCACCAAAGCAAACAGCCACATCAGATGCTGAGACCTTGCTGTTCTTGGAGAGATGACAGCAGTCATTTCTGTTATCTATTTATTCATACTCTTCAAAATTAAGGGCTATGTTTTAGCACAGGTACATTACCACTAGTGATTTTATGTTATGAATGAATTTATATTTACATTTTCTCAGGCCTGGTATGTAGAAATCAGTCATTAGCTATTCAGCCTTAGTGCATTTATTACATTCTGAATTCACAGTGGTTGATAGCACCCTAAATTCTACACAAACAGGCAGGTTTCTAATTTCTAGTGGTGTAACATAAGGCATGCCAAAATTTTTTGCTCCATCTATTTCAGGGCCGGGTTCCAGTGCACTGGTGTGGCAAGACCAAGGGAATTCATGTGAGCAGTGCTGTGCTCCCAGAGCATCCTGCTGGCACTTCTGCAATGCCCTGGAGAGCACAGGCTCTTACAGCTCATGCACTGAGGTCTGACACTATTTTAAGTCAGTAGTGCTGCTTTAGGAGCATCAAACAAACACATAGCAGAAAATCCTAGACCCAAATCCAGTGATTTTTCAGCTGACCACCCAACCTATTAAATCAATGTTCAATTCATCTAAGGCTCAGGAAGGAGGGCATTAGCTGTAGATTCACATGAGAAAAGGCCAAGAGTGTTTCATCCCCTCATCAGCAGTGCCCAGGGAGAAGATCAGCTTCCATTTTCTACTGTACAGGCTCTTCCTTCTCATTCACATCACGGCCTGTGCCAAAAGACCTTCTGGACCCAAAACAGACCTACGAGCTTCAGTCTTGTAAAACTTCTGCATAATCCTTCCAAGGGTTCTCCTGCAAAGGGATCTGAAGCAGCTCACATTAACATATCTGCATTCTCAAAATCCTCTGCAAGCAATGGAAATTTACTTCAGAGTCACAGAGAAGGAAACATACAGAAAACAAATTGAACATGCAGCTCAGTATTGCACTATGCCAGCCTCAGAGACAGGCAGACAAACCAGACCACAGGGACAAACTGCAAAGGAGATGCAGCTTTGTTTGAACCATGGTGCCATACAATGTAACAAACACAAGGTATGTAGATAATGAAACTGCCACAGTGATCCACCTAATTGAAAATCTTCCATGAGTCCAACTGTTAGAGGCTCACCAACCCCCATCAAGCTGTGTGCCTCATTACCAGGTGACTCTTGATATCAGGTCTGCAAGAATTTATGTTGTAGGGTATTACAAGAAAGATTATAGGTTGGATCTGCAATGCTTCCATAAAGCAAAAAACTCACAGAAATGTTTATTAAATAATACTTGCTAGGATGCACAGTTCCAGAAAGTTATAACTCTTTGGAAAAAATGCAGTGCAAGTTACAAAGTGAACATTCTCCAAGCCCTTCAAAACCTTTACAAACTATTTAATGATGCAATCTTATTAGGGTAACAGTAATAATGCTTTTCTGTTAGGAAAATGTCCCAAATTCTTGTTTAAAAATGTATGTTTATAAAAATACATGTCTACTCTAAGGAAAGTATTAAAAATAAATTTAGCTTTGATGATTAGAAAAAGAAGACAAAAGAAGGCCCAGGCTTTCTTTATACTTGAGCTTATGAATGGCTTTTTTAGTGTCCAAGTGTGTCATCTAACACCGGTTGTTCTCCTTCACATCTACCCTGAGCACCAATTTCACTCTTCAGGTGAAAAATCTCGATTAAAGAATTATCTGGAAGGAAAAAAAAAAAAAGGCCAGTGCCAGGACTAGAAAGGGGGAAATACAAGTCCTTCTCTCAGGGCTATAACCTTACTAGTCTTGGTTTTGTCCCCATGGCAGGGGGAGTCCTCAGTGTATCATCTTCCAGTCGTGCAATCCAATGGACACTTTGTGCCCTACACAGCCTTGGCCAGGTCAGCAGCCCAGTTCACCAGGTGCCCAACCCTGAGGCAGTAAAATGACTCTGACTGGACAGCTTTCCATATTAATATGCTACTTGATAATCAAATCCCACCCACATTATTTTGATGTTTGTGTAAAATCACATTCTGTGACTTCCACAATTGGGGAAGGGCAGATTCTTTAATTAGACAATATAAAAATGAAAACGTGAAGGATGAGATCCTCTAGCCTTGGTCATAATCCAAAATCCCACTGATTAGGCCTTGAGAGAGCTCAGCTAGTCATGCCCTGCTTGCAGCAGGCTGTACCAGAGATCTCCATAGGTCCTCTCTGGTCTAAGTCACTTCATGAGTGTTTATGGCTCCAAGAGCTTGGACTCTACTGATTCTGGGTTTAAATCCAATTACACTCTAAACTTGCTTGGGCTGGAGTTTCCCACTCCAGGTAGCAGAGCAGAGCTTTCCTTTAATCCATGCAGAGAGCCTTCCTCCCCTCACTGCAAAGCCAGCTCCTGTGCCAGTCCATCCAGTCTGACTGCACTGCCTGCTTCCTCAGAAGCTGGAAAGTTAAGATGACCACCTATCCCAAGTTTACGGATCATCAGAGCCTTGAGCAAGAAATGCCTGGCAGCTGCAATTTCCCACCAACTCCATCAGCAGACAAAAAAAAAAATCCCTTCAATTTTTATTTTTTTCAAAGTTGTAAAGGAAGGAAACGACAAAAACATCATTGACACAAAGTAACAACAAAAAATTCCCCCTCCAGAGCTAAAGCAACTAGCTCATAGCCCCCTCTCTCTGTGGGTAAGTGAAAACTGCTGCTACTGAGGTAAAACAGGATTTCTTTGTGCAGGTGCCAATGCTTTCAGCTCAAAGGTGGAGCAGACTGGCTTAGCAGGGCTTCCTCCTCCCCTGTGCCTGGCACTGCAGTGCCTGCCCTGGTCCAGCACACAAGCCTGCTTGCCCTCCTGCACATATATTTACATACTACTGGCTGATCACCACAATCTGTCCTTCAAATCACCTGTTCCTGCTGCAGCCTCCCAAAGACAACAGGTGAAATTTATGTATCATGTAGAAAATATTAAATGCATAGTCATCTCATTAGAGACTTCATTAACAATTTGCCAGGAGTGTTGTTATCATCTTACTGCAAAAGTTCCATACCTTCTTGGGGATTTATCACGGGCAGCTCCTCACAGCACTGACTCCTTCCTCTTCACAACACAGCCAACAAACCCCAGCTCCCTTCTCGACCAGCTAACCCACTCTTCCATAGCACTCGCCCTCACTGGACACAGCTGTGGCCTGTTAAGGGCAGACTTGTTCCTAATCTTTGGTGATTGGTACAGCTGCAACTCTTCAGGGGTGAGATTGCCTTCTGCACCATCTTTGTTTTCCTACATTCTATCCCCCTACAGAGTGTGACAGAAAACTAGATGATGATCAGGTGAAGCTGACAAGTGAAGACTCTGTGTGGCAGCACCTCCCTTTCTCAGCCTTGGCTCTACAGATTCTCCCTGGGAACCCTTGCCAAATGCACTGAAGGCACAGCAGTCCAACATCCTGCAGCCCCCCAGGGCTGAGCATTGGCAGCTGTGCAAATGCCTGAGTTTGGCCTGCAGGGAAGTGAAAAATAGTTAAAGTTACATTTAAAAACCAGCAACATTACCAGAGGCTAAGGGCTGATATACCATTACCACAACTCAGGTGGTCTGCAAAACTAATCATGAACCTGAAACCTTATCTATTTACATTGCAGTGATGATACCCATCTGTCCAAAATCCCCTGGAATCAATGCACACTCTCTCTGCATTCAGTGCCTCATGTTTCCTGCTACAGCCACATTATTTACTTTGATTAATGATCACTTTGTGTACTATTAGCTGAGCAAGCAAAGAGTGATGCTGAGCATCTGAAATAAGAGCAGGGAGATTTTAAAGCCCTATAGCACAATCAAATGGCCTTACAGCTCCCTGCCCTCTCCTTTCCAGATCCTTTTTAACCGGCTATGAACTACAGGATTTATTTCATAAGAACTATCCAAAAGGTCCCATCTTACTACTGAAATAAAAATATTTAGAGCTGTACTGCGTTGTTGTGAATAGCCTTCTCCAGCTTTTCAATATCTTTCAGGCTAGAAAGCTAGGAGCACTGGAGCAGTTAGCCAGAATGAACAGAGTACCGTAGATAAATTGTCATCCATTGTTTGGAGAGTCTCAAAAGAAAATGGGGGATTAAATGTTCCCATGGTACCAAGAAGAAATAGCCAAAACAAAAAAAAGGTAGGAAATTCTAGCACTACCTACCTATATTTAGTTTCATTCACAGGTATAATGGTTTGGTCTGATGATTCATGAAACCTTCATAGTCAGTGCCCTGTGGTCCTTGCAATAACATGGTGAGAGTCTTAAACTCCCAGTGAAAACTTTCAATGATCTTGTTGTCCCCTTTCAGTTTATTTAAATAGCCTATACAGTGGTTATTCCCTTCTTCTTCCCCAATGCAAAAACTACCAGGAAGCATGTTTCTGTAAAAGAGTTTTTGTCATAAAGTTTGCTAGCAAAAAATAAAGTGTTTAAGAGTATGTGTCCTCAAAATCAGCAGATCAGATAAATGCAATGGATATCTATGAAATATGCCGGAGAGATCAGCAATCAGGCTTTTCCTTCTGGAGGAAAAAATAATCATGAAATGAAAGCTTTGTCTTTAGTCAGAACCAGGAGTGGATTTGCAGCTGTCCTTGGTCACAGTCTGGGCTTTTTCCATCCCTGCACACACTGGATGACTTTGCCCAATGAAGCTTTCTAATGGCTTGGAGCTTTAGGCAATTTCCCCAATGACTTCTTACCAAAGCATTTACAGATTAAAGAGGTTAGCTGCCCTTTTGCTACCAAGGGAAGGAGATGCCTAGTAGGGTTCAAGCTTTTTCAACCTCTGTCAAGAAAAGCTGCCAAAATCATGCTGCAGATCACAGCAGCTTCCTGGCTCCTGCTACTGGCAGCATATGAAGTGCTGAGAAAAAAACAAAACAAACAAACCAAAACAAAACAAACAACCCAAACACGTGAAAAAAACTATTTTCAGAAGTTTCAGCAGTTCTCTGAAACCCAGGGACTTGTCTGAGTGTGCTTCAAGATCTGATCTGGTCTCTCTCATTCAGCACAGGGAGGGTTTCACAGAGCAGATCTCCAGCAGCTCTCCCTGCCACTCTCTGCTCCCCTTTCCCTGAGCATTCAGAGCTCTGCAGACACAGGGACAGAACAGAGAGAGCCAGGAATTGTCCAGCAACCAATGCAGAACCCATCTGCATGGTGGCACATGCATCCCTGGCCTGGTGCCACAACACAGACACAAGATGTTCACAGCCATTTTCCACTCTCAATAGTTTGCTGCAGTTTCAGGAGCCTGAAAGGTCGGGATCACAAGCAAGTGGTTTCCAAAGCCACCTTTGAGAGGAAAACACACAGGCTGCAGCTTTGATTTACATCTACTTTGAATCAATTCTAAAAGTCCCTACAAAAAACCCCAACAATTTTGTATTTCAGCATGGATCTCAGATTTTAAGACATCAAGATGATTTGAAGGACTACCAAAATGCAGAGCCTACTGACACGTACTTTGTTCAGAACTGCTAAACCTGGCTTATAGTTTGGACAAAAATAACCCTATTTTTAAAACTGCCAGAATATATGGATCAGTAATCTTTCAGTTTTTAGAAACCTAGCATTTTGTTAAGGTGAAGAACTCTCAAGGTTCTATTTTAAGTTTCAAGAAAAGCAACCTCTGGAATTCTTCATAAATATCATCCTTTGATTCACAAGGAAAGTATTCTTCTTTTATCTCCTTGTAATTCAGAAAGAGGAAGGCATTTAGAATATTTTCCTCCAAAATAGCATTCCCCTGGTTATCTAGATCAGAGGTCTGCCTAAAAAAGTGATAATGAAACTGCAGAACTATTTCAGTAGAAGCTCAGCTCCAATAAATTATGTGACTACTTTAAATAGATGTTATGCATCAAACTAAAGTTCTCAATCTTATTTTAGCTTAACACCATATTCCTAGAATATTTTATCTCCTAGTTATATATTAGACTTGCAGTTTAAATCAATATTTAAAAGAAAATTATTGCAGGACTTAGTTATTCTTGTACAAAACAAAATGCAGAAGATGAAGTTCCTAGAAAGCAAAATACTGAGAAGAAAGCTAAGAACAGGGGACATTTTGCTAATTTATTTTGAATCCGTTTTCACTTTTACGTCCCTTGAGTCCCCTAACACGTAGAGTGTTCTAGATGCTCTTCCCGTTCTGAGGCAAAAGTTTGGCCCTTAGGAAGAGGATGGCTGCTGGTTTCTCCAGTTCTTCACCTGGCAAACATGAGCAGATTTCAAGGTGAGGTATTGCTGGTTCTCCTTCTTTTCCAAGAACATATTACAAGAAGTTCTAGATACAAGGAATAAATCCTCATGCACGAGATCAAACCTGAACAATTGCCTTTAAACCCCACTTTGAAAACTGTCTGCAAGGTTAGAGTGGCAGGGCAGTTCAAGCCATGAAAGTCTGCGAGCAAACCATGAGTCAGGCGTGAACAGGGCAGAGATGAACAATTTCCAAATGCAAAAACGGAAAACACAAAGTCAAAAAACACTCAATGAAAGGAGAAAGAGAGTGTTTCTCAATGAGCTTCACAAATCAGCATGCACCAGGGAGGTGATATTCACATCCAGAGCATGTGGGGGTGGCAGGGGGGTGGCTTTGTTTTGAGAATTGTCATATTTCTTCTGGCAGCGGTCACACCACACAGGGCTCAGAGCTTTGATGCTTTTATTTGCCATAAAGGCATCAGCACTGCCTGCTGCCTCCCTTCCTCACAGAACAGCCCTATGAAACCTGCTAGCACCTTTCCTCCACCTCTTTTACACCACTTAATTCATCGTCTATGCACGCTTCTCAAAACTTCATGGAAATATGCTAAAAACAGCAACTTAAGGCATGCATTGAGGGCTTTAAAAATAATTTATTTAAAGCCAAACACCAGAGAAAATCTAAGGTCATAAAGGTTTAAGTAGCAATTAGCAATGAATATTTTGTTACTGTATTTAGTTTTTTTTTTTTCCTGCTTGCAAAATATGTAGGAGCAGAGTAAAAAGGTGTAATAATCAGCACTACTTACTAATTTCTACTCAAAATATTTGATACAATGGTATTTCAAACCTCAGGTGAAAATATGCAGCATACAAACTTTTAGGCATGCATTCCTGTCATGATGTCATGATGTCATGATTCCTGTCATTCCTGTTACCAATGAAATGCAATACCAATCAGCACAATACACGACTCCTTCCCGAGTACAATCAAACATATATGTTGAATTCCCATTCACAAAATATGAATATTGGAAATTAAGTTGATTTTACATAAATGTGCCTACTACAAAAAATACATATCTCTAGGCACTGAATTTTAAAATAGTTTTTCCTTTAATATTCCAAAAGAAGTTGCAGTACTTTAGACATATATTGTCAATATACATATCAAAAGCCTGTGCTTGGTGAGTGCTTGAGAGTAATAGTTTTCAAAACAGACAGATTATAATTACCAGACTGCTGATTTGCTTCATCTAGCAAAAGTCAGTGGGAAAATACATTGCTCTGCTTCCAGGGTTTTCCCCTGGAAAACATGGACATTCAGTTTTGTTCAGCTTCTGGAGGCTCTGGCAGGGCTCCCCCACTGCCTTCAGAGGGGGAAACACAGGTACCTCTTTCCCATGGCTCCTGGACAGGCACAGCCAAGGAAATCCTACTGCGTGTGAACTGGAAAACCCAGAATTTACCCAGGCCAGGGTGTCTGTGGTGGGATTCAGACTATAACTGCCCTTAAAACTGACCAGGGAAGAGGGGTGGGCAAGAGCTCCTCATGGCCTCAGACAACTTGTGCTCAACAAATCCCATCTTCCCTCTGCTGACACCCTCTAAACTGACAAAGTCAATGGATAAAACTTATTCAAGGTCTGTGAACTGGGGTTCCTTAAACAAGTTTTCTAAGTAATTCCAAGTCAAGGAAGTTTTTTTAAAAAATAGGGTTAAATCTGATTCAGACCAAAACCCAAGAAAAAAAGAAATCAGACAGGGAAACAAGTGAAATCCCTCAAAACCAAAACCCAAACCAAAAAAACACAACCCACAATCCTGCTATTTGGCCTACTTCATGCTTATGCTTAAATTTAGTGTCTTAAGAAATTCATACTCGACCCACATTTAAACAAGGCCAGTATTTTGAAGAGACCTTCATTGCATAAGCAGCAATGCTCAGTTGTTTGAAAGGCAGCTCAAAATGCATTTGCTGGGTTCTGTTCATAGTAAGTTCATTTAGCATGGTGCACAGCACTGAGCCTCTCCCCAAATGTCAGAGCATGTGAACAGGCAGAACACTATTCCTGTTCTCTGTCAGCACTCTGTGAGCTTCCACTGCAGGAGCACACGTCCCCTTGACAAGATTTGTCATTCTGAGCTGACCTGGAAATGGCCCTCATGATGCTTTATGGCTACATGCAAACAAACATTCTGAACACATAACCCCACAATCGTCCTTTTCTCCAAGAGAACACTCAAAGCAGAAGAACTGCATGGATTCTGGCTCAGAGCTCTGCTCCAGGATGCTGACCTCCACTTACAATGACAAAACTAAAACCATGACATCACTTTGTATGTTATGTACAGGTGTAAATGTTCACTTATTTTCAAGATTCTAAATAGCCCTATAACTTACTATATCTTACTTTTCATAAGGTTTCAGAAAAAGTCATCAGAGCCTTTTTGTCCTCTGACACCACAGAAGGCAATTTCTCCTCCTAAAACATCAATTTGCTTTTGCTTTATCTCTTCTCATAGTGCTGGTCATAAAGAAACCCCTGAGCATTAGCTCAGAGAAACTCTGTAGAATACATTTATTTTGTCACCAAAGGAGGTAAAAAAAAAAAACAAAACCAAAACCAAAAAAAAAACAAATAAATCTCTTCACCCTTTTCCCAAGCATTAACTGAATCAGAACTTCTGACCTTCAAAGTATTCCAATTTTCCCAGGGCATTTCCGACTCCCCATGCCCCGGTGCTGTGACATGGATGGCACGTGTGGAACTGATCATGGAAGGCATCCTGCTGCAGACTGCCCATCCTGAGGAATAAAGCACTTCAACCTTCTCCATCCAGACCTCTAGAAACTTCTTCACAATCCTAGCTAGCTTCACCATCACACCCTGGCTGTTGTAAATACTTTAATTTGATGTGATCTGACATTACTTTGTGCTTTGTTCTGCTCTGACTTGCTCCAAAGGATTTAGAAGGGTGTCTGTTAAAGCATTAATACATTTATCTGTTTTTATGCAAAGAGAAACAGCAAACTTCCTTTTTCATGCACTGGAATTAAAGTCAACGTGATCATAAGAATATGTTAACATAGTAAAATCTCTGATGAATAATTCAGGTTTTAGGAGTGAAACACTGAAGGAGACAGTTTCAGATGACTGTGTTGACAGGCTCTGATGTCCAATATGTTCAGTGCAATAGAGAATGAGTTGGAAAGCCCATGAATGTAATTTTTCTAGTTCATTTACTTCTCAGTAATAATAAAGGGCATCATGTTTTCATTTAAATTCCATACTGGAGAGACTGGAACACTCATGCTAGAAATGAAAAGTGCATCACAATGACGTCAATACCCAGATGCAGGAATGAGTCAGTCGTGTGCTTCTAACTGAGACAGCACTGAAAGGAGTCAAGAAAAAATATCACAATATGACCACAATATTTACAATAAGAAGTCACATATGAGTTAATACCACATGTGAGTTTTCTCCTCTGCTGCTAAGTTCAGGTTGGTATGAGATGCTTCCTCTAATGCCTTTAAGGTACATGCTGGGCTCTGGCCAGGCTGCCCATCTATCAGTAAACTCTAGTAAAAAACTCCTGAATTTGTTTACCCACAGCCTTTTATCCCTCCCAGGCAAAGATTTCAGAAAGTCAAAACAGCTTGCCTGGATCTCAAAGATTTGAAGTGTTGGCCCACTGATTGATTTTGCAAAAAGAGACCAAAGCAAAGGCATTACAAACATGAACAGCAAAGCATTCAAGTTAAGATTTTGTGCCAAACAAACCATTAGAAGTTTTCCTCCCTCCCACAAGATGCTCAGTAGTCAAGCTCATAGAATCACAAGCATCATTTTAAATAATTTATAATTTATATAATCATGCACAGGTCTATTGAGCACAATTAACCTCCACTGCTAAATCTCTCAGAGAAAAAAAAAACAAAACAAAACAAAAAAAAAACAAAAACAAAAAAACAAACAAAACAAAACAAAAAAAAAAAAAAAAAAAAAAAAACAAAAAAAAAACCACAAAAACCCCCAAAAAACCACCAAACCATTCACTATTGCTCTTCTAATTGGTAAATAGCAAATTTCTCTAATTGCTAGAGAACAAAGCTCACCTGTCACAGCAACAACCCTGCAGGTCAGCAGCACAAGGGAAAACAGGCAGCACAACAGCACTGCACAGACCTGAAAGAACTGCTTTCACAAAGTGGACACATCCCTTTATCACCTGCCCCAAAGCTGCTCCTCAGGTGGGGACATCTCACAAGCTGCTGAGAGCTCAGACCTCTCAGCTCCCTAGTTTTCCTTCCTGGCCTTTCCCTGCAATAGCAAAGCAGAGCTATAAAACAAGGAGTGTTGCCCAGCTGCCTCCAGTGCCCATCAGTGGCTGCTCAGGCAGAATATAAACCTGTTTCCTCTGCAGATCCACTCAGAGATTGCCACTGGGCTGCCCAGGACTTGAGGACCATCAGGCACTTTATTGGGATGCTGTTACCCATAAGAGCAAATAACCCTTTTTAAGGAGAAAACCAAGATCCTTGCCCCCTTCTTAACACTATGAACTTCTCCCAGGCAACCCAGACTCATTCTGGTAACTTCTGGCACTCAGGAGCCTCTTTCTGTGTACAAACTCCCAGGCTGAGCTGGCTGGTAACATGAAAGCTGGTTTGCAATGGAAACAGAGAATGTGTCAAAAATCCCAAAGCCGAAGCACAGACCAGTGGTTTATGGATTGGTGCAAGATGGAAGTCCCTACACAGTGGATTTTTAAAGGCATTTGCCAATCAATGCAATATTAAGAGGTAGATATTTGCAGCTGAAAGCCCTGGAAGGATCTGAAAGTCTGGCTTGGCAACTGTCCACATCAGTGCCCCATGAGAAATATTTTTAACTTAGCCTCTCATGCATAGAGCTGTCTTTCCAACACTGCAAAATTAAACTGCATCACAGCTGTAGGATAAAACTAATTAATGTTTTGACCATAAAGCCATAACTCTGACAAAGATATAAGATTTAAAATTACCTTTTGTATGATTTCAACAGGAGCTTATTATCAAAATGTCAGGTGCAATCAATAAGATTACTTTTTGGTATAACCGAGTGTACATGATTTATTTGCACTGATGTTCCATAATTACAACTAATACAAAATGACTCATCAAATTCACATTCTGACACTAGTTCATCACTGATAACAAATCTATACACAACTTCCACCCTGTTGGCTATTTAACATATTTTTAAAAGCAGTTCCATAATCCTTAAAATAGCCAGTGAATCCTGGTCCTTCATATAGATCCCTATTTGTTTTGTGTGTGTGTATAGGTATATATATACACACACACACACACATAGACATGGTGAGCTGACCAATGCTTTCTGTCTGCCCAATAAAATGTTCTACAAACTTGAAAACATCACATCAGGTGAAATGCTCGACTATTTGACAAGTGACAGAAAATAAGCCACTTCTACTTCCTTTCAGCTGGTGTGGTTTATTTTATTGGGTTACAGTTATTAGGGGCTGGGGAGGGAAGTGGGCAGCAGCAGGGGATTGGGTTTCGTTGTTCAGCTGACAATGTAACTCACTCATTTTGGCACGTACTGCAAAGCCTATTTTTACTCAGCCCATGGCTCCGCTCTCCCCAAGATGTGCCTGCACCCACTCACCACTTGTGCACTGTACAAGTCACACTCCTTATGTAATGGTTTTGGATTGGGTGCCCAGGCTGGTGCCAGAGCATGTGGAAAGGGGAGAAGGCTGGCAGAAAGGAGCCAGCTGGAGGCTGGGACACCTCCTGGGGCAGGTTTGGAGGCTCCCAGCTGGGGGGCTGCTCATGGCTTTGGAGATCCCCAACAGAAGCAAGGATGAAAAGAATGAGCATGGCCAACACAACCCTGAGAGCACAGATCAAAACCAGCCAGTGTGGTAGGCAAGGATTTACAGCATGAAAGTCTCTTTCACTTCATTTGAAATGGCCAGTGGAATTTTTCAATTTTTTTTTTCTCAGTTTTTTAAATACCATACCATGGTATTAGTAATATATTGCTATACATCTGTGCTTCGGAACCACTGACTTTTGCTCCCTACACATAAAAATTAAGTTTAAAATTAAAGGGAATTTCTCCTTTTTCCTATAATTTAAAAGCTATAATTATAAAGTAGATATTTCCAACTTCAGTCAGTCACATGTCTTGCTCCCTCACATTATCTAAAAAAAGGACCAGTTTAGAAGAGAAATGGAAACTGAAGTCAAACCAGTCAAATGAGGGGTTTTGGCAAAACTATATGCTGCTATTTGCTCATGTGAAAATCCTAATAGGAAGTTAAAACTAGCTTAACAAACCATTTTACATTATGAAAATATGTTCTTAAGTATATGTATATATTTCATATAACCACTTAAAGTTTCTTTTTCCTTTTTTGTACAGCGATTAACAAACACAATTACATCTCTTTTTAGAAATTGTCAATCAATTGCATTCTAGAGATCTTGAACAGTTCATGCACAAACTACAAAATATTAAAATCACCTATATTTGTCCTGATGCATTCCTGATATAAGAAACGTGGAGGGGGACGTGTATATCAGTATAGGAAAATACAGAAATATCTTAACCACCAAACTTAGATATCTTATAAAAGGACAGAGAGCAGTGGAACTGGAAGAACTCAGGACCTCAAGGGCTGTAGGATGACTCTTATCCCTGTTCCCTTGCCCTGCTGGCTGCTCAGCAGCTCAACACCAACTTCTCCGCACAAGTCCAATACATGACTTCTAAAGGATGTATGCAGAAGAGATGAGATGCATGGTCATGTTGTCCACAACTACTTTTCAAATTACTGCCAACCATATTCAGCTCTGAATACATCTCAGAGGAAGGTCAGTTAACCATGCTAAAATATTACTATTAAATGATCTAATAATTGAGATGACAAGCACAACAGACAAGCTTTCAAGACTCCCTACAAGGAAACCAGCAGGCTTTGCTGTGCTATCTAGGGAGACAAATATATAAAAATAGCTAATAATAGTAAAGCAGAGTCATTGACTAATTCAAAAGATATAGTGGTTTTCCTTCCTACAGAGAATAAAATTATACAACAAAAATAAGATACTAACAGGCTAATTCCATCATCATCATTATTACTAGCCTGTACAGTTTATGCAAATGTTAACAAGGGTTGTCAAGACAGTTCAATGATAAAGCATATGCAGCAGACAGATTGGTTCAGTTTAGCATCTGAATTTACACTTTAGCTAAACAGAACAGTTTAAATATGAACTTAATTTGAATTAAAATATACAAAAGGATTTTCATAAACTGACCTTGTTCCCTATAGATCTACACAGCCATTTTAACAGATTTCTTTCTAAAAAGACATGAGGTGGGTGATAGGAAGGTGAATGAGCCTGGCAAAGTAAATCTTCCTCCTCATGATCTGCTTTTCCCAGGGCCTTGGACAGACTGTGGACATGGCAGGACTGTAGAAACAACCCACAGCCCAGTAGGGGCCTGTAGACTACAAAAATATATGATTTTTGTAGTTATTTACTTAACAACTATAAATTGAAACAATGGCTGGGTTTTTGAAGCCCTGAGGGGAAGTGCCAATATCCTCCAGGTCTTTTTTCTATTTCTGAAGAAATCACAATGTCTTCTATAAAGTCTAGACACAATTTTCTCAATGTAAGCTCTACTTAGACACCAATATTGTTGTTTCCAGAACAGACATCTGTTGTCAACAAAACAACACTGTGCATCTGGAACAATTTAATATATTATTTAAATAGGATTTTCGTTCTAAATAAATACAAACTTAAGTTCAATTCTACAGATACAAACTTAAGTCCACTGCTCTGGATATAGAAAATCTGTCTGCCTCGGGCACACAGAAATGCTGAAATGTTTTGTCGTTTCATTATTCCCTTGGAATAATATTGGTTTTCCCTCCATACATAAAGCATACTGCAGAATAAGATTGGAAGGTAGGCTGTGAAAACAACAAAATATTACCTCAAAATGAAATCAATGACTTCAGCACTGTTGATCACGATGATGTGGAAATACATAATTCAGTCGCCCAGAAGAAAAGATTGATTGGAAGGGAAATAACCAACTAACTGTGGCAATACTCAAAATGGAAACACACCAAAAAAAGCAGCATATTTTCATAGCACCTTAGGAAATCAACAGATTTCCTGCTCAAGTTGTGCCTCAGGACCTGTGACATCCCCAAGGGCTCCTCTGCAGCAGCACAATGCACAGTCAAGTGCAATTGCTGCTGCATTGAAGTTTCCTTTTTCCATTAAGGTGACTACAGCTGTTTTCCTACCATTCATTGCAAGGCTTCACAGTGTGAATGACATCACAGTACTAAATCTTTTTTCTTACTCTAACTGCATAAAGGAATAAAATTGGGATTATGCATGCTGGCACACACACACTCTGCATCTACAGGTCATAAAAGCAACAAATTCAGTAAATTGCCATCACCATTTTGCCAAGCAAAAATGAAACACATCATCACCTCCATAAAAAACAAACCTACTAAGTCTTGAAAGTCAGTGCTGTATTTATATAAAAAGTGATCTAAGTATTAATCTTCACAGACAGCATGAACTTGAGAAAAAGGATTATGAATTTCAATGCTTATGCTACTGATACTTAGCAGTAGTTTAAAGTATTCTGTATGTTTGCTGAATGTTTTTACACCATTGCAAAAGTGTTGTATTACAGCTCATTCCTGTACCCTGAGCTCAAACTGTACCTTTCTCACAGTTGTCCCTCTCCAAATATTATTTTGTTTGGCTGGCTTTTGAGCAACAACCTGAGCGAAGAAAAAAGTGCAAACAAACAAGAAATATCCTGTTATTAACAAGTCCATAAGTTAATACAATTAGAGCTGTTAATGTTAATCTGAAATTGTAACAAGTTAATTATGTTAATTAAATAGCTGTTAAATGTTAACCCTTTAAGTTACCCCCACTGTCAATCCCCTTACCTTACCGACACTCTTCTTTCACCCATCGGGTACTGCCTCCGCTGCCCCCCAAAATGGCGCCAGGTGACATCCCCGGGAAATATGCAATTTAAGAGACATCCAAGGAAACCCAACCAAAGACCCTAAAGACTACGAACTAGCCGAAGATTTAAAGAACCAATTAACGGGTCCTACTAGTGAGAAGTTCTCCTACTCTACCAGCAAGATTTTAATGTCACCGTGACCTGACTAGAACCGGGTCAGAATGAGGACCCTGGACAACGAGCCAGAGTTGTCTTCCTAGGCACGCCCGCGAGGATGGAAGCCCCAGCTCTGCTGCAAAGCAAAACTGTCTCTCCTCCTCTGTGTCACCGAAGGGAGCAGCGGCGGTGTGCGCGACCCCTCGGGCCCCTGCCCACAGCTGATCACTTAACAAAGGCATCCAAAAGGAGCAGGTCTCCTTGCCTGTTTTACTTATTTCATGTCCTACTGTGTATTTCAGAGGGAAGAACAGAAAAGTGATCGTAAACAAGAATTGTGACTTGTTGGAAAGCAAAGATTATTCATGCATGGATGGCCAGTGGGGAGCTGGGACCATATTGTGGGCATGGAGATCCAGGCAAGCAGTGAGAATTGAATTGAACTGAAAATAGCAGGAGAGAAATCAAAATCAATGGGTAGAGAAGGGGGGGGGGGCAAACAAGAAAACAATCCACAGAGAGCACACAGAAAAAGAGGAAAGACTGGGAAAAGGGAATTTAGGAGAGCACCAGAAGCACAGAGAAACCTTCTTAGAGTAAGGAAGGCCATGCATAAGATTCCCCTGGCACTGAATTTTGGTTATAGTTTCGTGGAGACACCTACAGTGATTTTATAATGTATAATTCAGATGGGAAAGAACACAATTGAAAAAAAACCAAAACAAATCACCTAACTCAAGGTGTTGATCTGGAAAAAGCATATCCTAAATGTTCTGCTCTCACCACTGAGCCAGGACAGTTCAGTTTGGTGACTTCAAATGCACAGACATCGTAAGAAAGAAAAGAGATTCTGAATTTGAGCTTTGCTTTCCTCCAGAATGCAAAGTTTTCCTAGGACAACAGATGCTTGCTAAGATTATTGTTTTTGTAGCTGCACTAATTTTCTCTCAGATTTGCATTCACATTATTATTTGTGGAAGAAAGAAGAATGACATCTTTAAGAAGAGAAAAACAAAATAAATTCAGGGAATTTATTATCATGGTCTATTAACATATCTCAAGAGCAAAGCACCAAGAAGGCCTAAGGGAGGCACTTCACCATTTGAATTTTCAGGCTCAGTTTCCATTTGCAGGAGCTTGTTTGGAAAAGCTTTCAGAAAAAAAAATAGAAAGAGACAGAAAGGAAGATTTGCTCATTAGCAATTCCTGCTGAAGCTGCATAAACCATAGATTTATAATGGCAATGTTTTCTGCTTCCACAGATATGACAAATGTATAGCTTGTAATTACAAAAATGAGATATAACTAATGACACAGTTGAGTTTTAGATAATGAGATGGTATCTTGGAAAGCATAATTACAGGATCAAGGGTGAATTTGAGGCCATTTCAGTGACACTGCTTTTCTAATGGCTCCCAGATTTCCATTCATTGATCTAATAAAAACATTTGAGTTAAGACCCAGTAAAAATTCAAGTTGAGTTTTCTTCACATTTCTGAAAATCCTTCTCCATAGACCTCACAAAAGAACAAGGGTGCAGTGCCAGTAAAAGAAGTGGGATGTGGCAGAAAGTGCAGTGCTTGCCAAGGTGGAGAAATGACAGAGCAAAAGCAAGGGAAAACAGGGGGGTGAGATCAGCAACACAGAACTACCAAAATCTACCAAATCATTTACCAAAATAATTTTCCAGCCCACCGAGGCACACTGGCACAGGAGCCCAAAGACGTTCAGCCAAGAGCAGGGCTGAAATCATTCAACAGTTAAAATAACCTTAGTGGGGTAAATCCAAAATGCCCCTCAATCAGTTATTGAAAAAAGGGCAGTGAAGGCCAACCCTTTTTGAAAACTTATGGCAAGTCTGAATTCAGACTGCGTTGTACATTAAAGAGAAACAACTGCAAAAGAGAAACTGAGGTTACACAGCATCTTCCTGGCTGCCTTTATAAACTCACAACTCTCAGGGATGTTTGGGTTTGGGGGAAGTCCATCAGGACCACTTTGCACTGCACCATTCCTACAAAGGCAGGTCTACTATTTTTCATAAGTAAAATTTATTTTTCCTCTTGGCTGGTGGGATGACTGCATACGGCAATTTATCTTCATGTGTAGAAACACCTCCTGACACTGCTTCATGACGTGTCCTTTAAATGATGGTACTTTCCACTCCTCCATTATCTCTTTCGGTGCACATCAGTGCTGCTCCACAGGGCTCTCATCCTGCTGTTGTTACTCAGGCAGGACTCCAGCAATGCCTCTAGGATTCCCATATGAGCACGCTCACTTCCACAGGAGACATTTTATTCCTTTATTATTGAAAAACTGAGAGGAAAACTGTCTTCCCTTTCCCACTTTCATGCACTGCATTCAAAAGCCGTAAATATAATTAAATATTGGCTTCAAAGGCCTTTCTCTTAGTTCCAGTCTCTTTCCCACTGTTCTCTGGTATGGTGAAGGATTATTCTATTAATTTTTTATATCAGGGATGTTTTTTTACTACAAGGAACTGCACCTAAGTGCACCAGAGAGCCTGCTCACAAACCTGAACTGTCCAGGGCAAGGGCTCTCTGTGCCTGATGGCAAAGTAATAAGCAAGGGCGTCCTGTTGGATGGGAAGTGGGTCTGAAAGCAAATCTGGGCTTCAAACAAGGAACCACCTCCCCAGGACATGAGGCAGAACAAGCCAGCACTGCTGTAAAGGGCAGCCAGTGGTTTCCAGGTGTGTGAATACCAGTAAATGAAGCTACTCATGATACCCAATTAGCTATTCCCTCTTGGAGCACCCAGCCTGCTTCACTGCCAGTTTATTCCTTTTTATCATTTTGCATTCTGCTTTCTCCTTCTTACACAGATCCACTTGAAGCCATAAGCTGGCTAAAGACTAGTGGGACAAGTTTCAGGAACTACAGCTTTAATGCTTGAGCCCAACTCTCCTTCCCAAGTTCCTCTTTACAGTTTGAACAAATAGTTTCCAAATAGTCAAATGGTTTTGGTTTTGTAAACATTTAATGAAAGTTTAATTAACTGATGAAAAGGGACAGGAGTGGGAGAATTATGAAATAGAAATATTTTCTGTGAAGCACAGCTTCTTTTTGAAGAGCCTTATAAAAATAGTCACTTCCTAGGATCAAGATTTCTGCAGAACAGCTCCTTCGTGACCCATTGAGAAAGCACAAATCTAGAAAATTCATTATAGTCATCTTGCATGTGGTTCATTTCCCCGAATTTTCAAGCATAAATGAATCCATAAGGGGCAAAAAGTAACCAACCTCACTAAAAAAAAAATCTAGAACTACTTTGGACTGATTATTTTCTATTTTACTGACAATTGTATAAATTGTTGGAAGAGCACTGAATGTATGCTAGAGGGAAATGAAGGAATAAGCTGCCTGCATTTTCCTTGCAGTTTGTCAGTTTTATCACTTTGACCACACCATATTCTAAACCAGTATCAGCATCATCAGCAACTTCTGCAGTACATCTGATTTTTTGCAGGTCTTTTGAACTCATAGAAAAGTATCCACTGGTAACTGTATAGACCCAGCTATGACTCACTACCACTTCTAGAGATGTACTTTTAGACATCAACAACAGTGATGTTGTACCTATAAAATAGATTAATGGCTGGATATGCTGATTAACATCCCAGTGTGAGTCCTTACACAAAAATAAGTAGTCCAGAGGAACTGGAACATCTACAAAACCAGAGCCAACACTGTTTTGCTTATTCATATTCACACATTCAACCCATTCTAGGTGTCCCCTTACATCATGTATTCATTTATTAGTTTAACAATCCATCTTGCACTGCATAATATTTTGCCTATATTTAGCCAATATAGCTGTTATTATCACTTTGTCTTCTTGCCCTCCCTGATACTGAACATGGTCTTTAACTCTTGTTTTCCATTGTGTCTGTTGAGAGAGCCATCTCACAGACCAGAGTCACTTAATTCCAGTGTTCAGGCTTTCCTCTGGCCTCACCATCCACTCAGATGAGGTGTGATTTAATTTCTTGCCTCAGTCTTTATTTCCTAACAATCTCAAGCACCTTCCAACCAGTTCCCTAGTCTCGAAAGGTTATTATTTTCACTATTCTAGGAGCAGATCCCATATGCTAACCTTGAATATTCATGATATACATATGTATATAATAAACATATTTATATAGAAAAATATATCTACATATTTACTAATATACACATATAACACATATGTATATAATAACCTGCTTATTTCCACAAATGTGCCTACAGTTCTCCAACAATTGTCCCCAGAAATTTTGAAGTACCAACCTTGGAACAGGTCTCTGAGACATCAGTCTCAGAAACATGCGACAGCACACAACTTAGGGAGCAAATGATTCATTTTGTCTGAAATTATGGACTTTGCCTCTTCATCAAGGAAAAAAAAAAACACTGCAGAACAATGAGTAGTCACATAAATCAGGAAAGTCAGTTTCCCTGCAAAGACCTGCATCTTTAAATAACAGAAACTTTTCAATATCAGACATGCACAAACAGGTGAAAGGTGTTGAAGAATTCTCCACAGTTGAATGACACCAGCCACAAGTGCTACAGGAGAGATGGATGAATAAGAAGGGGCGCTTCTGTATTTTAAAATGAAGTCAGCTGGCACACAGCACATCACAAGATCAGTGTGTTTGCAAATCTGGAAGGCCAACCCTGGAAATTGCAAAGAGCACTGCAGAGCAGACATGCTGGGAGTCAGGGGAAAGGTGAACAGCTGCCTGTGTACATTTGGGGAACTCCATAGTGAAGGATACCTGTTCTAGGAGGCCAGGAAAGAAGGTGTCTCCCTAAGAGATGCCACAGCACAGTAAGAGCACAAGGGACAGGCAGATACCATTACACAGGGAGTCCTCTGAGACTTGCAACCTACAGCAGCTGAGTTCCCAAGGTCCCTTTCTGAAGGAGTTACCAAAGGTCTGCATCAAGTCCTACCTTTATTTGGATTGGAGGAAAAACAGTTCTCATGTTTGGGAAGTGCACAGGATGGGAGCACAGATCCAGACACAGCTGCTTGATGTGGTCACACAGGGAAGGGGAACAACTGGGCTTCTGTCATGAGTAATCCCCCAATCCTGCACAAAGGAAAAGGACAATGGAGATTCTTAAGATATCTTAAAGGGAGATATTGAGATATATTTTGCCAGTTAGAGATGGGGAGCACATCACACACAACCTGGTGGCAGCCGTGTTCCACACTCTGATAAGCAGCTCTTGCACTGACTTCTAAGGATAAAGCCCATAGTAGCAAGGAAGAACATATTTAAAAATAGGAGTGGAAGCCTCCAGCACAACAAACAGGGAATAATTTCTTTAAATGCATTGCATTTGTTACAGCCTAAACATGCCAGAGGCACAACAAACCTCTCCCCAGCTGGAGTCAGATGAGCCCCAGGGACGTCTCTGCCAGGAGCAGAAATCCAGGAGCAGAGAGGTGCTGGGCAAATTCCAGCAGTGTGCAGGTATCAGAGTGGCAGAGGATAGAGAAAAGGCAAGAGCAGATAAATAAGGTAGATAAGTTAATCAAGTGTTTAGATCCAAGAATCAAGCCCGAAATTCCTTCAGTTTGATGAAAGATTATTAAAAAAGGACTCTTGAATTTCCCTTCCAGTCAATACACTTTATTAATAACAGTATTCTGAGAGCTACCCTCAACACAAAGCTGAGCTGTGGGGAATGGAGACCTGGAGGAGGCTTCATTGCCTGTAATTCCCTGTCCCAGCCCTTGGTTTTCTCCTTGTTAAATAAAACTAGGGCAAAACTCAGTTCTGTTACTGTCAACAGGAACTAAGGGCAACTAAAAACATGAAGGATAAGGACCAAAAAAAAAAGTGCATTTGCAAGAAAAATATAATCCTAGTGTCTGCTACAATAAACTGAGAAAAAATACATCAGCACATGCTGCTCCCTATCTCTGTATCTTTCTTCATGCACTCACATTGTAAATTTTTCTTCCCAGTTAGGTATGTGACAATTTGGAAGAGAGTTCACCCAAAAGAGGACCCAGCCCATTCATAAACACTCAGAACAACAGCTGGGGCCCCAGTGCATGGATTATGTAGAAGGGTGAGAACCATTAATGGGAGCAAAACCACAGGCAAAAACCAACCTTTCCAGTGTTGTATCAGCCACTAAACTACTGCCCCAGCACAGGCACCAGCTGCAGCAGGTGGTTGCCCTCACTTGGGTTTGATTTGAAAAGTCACACCCTGCCAGAAATCCTCCTGAGAGCTGACTTCAATGGCTGGAATTAAAACAACAAAATAGCCCAACCACCTACACCAAAACCCAAACACAGACCATTCCTACTGGCCCAGAGGACTCCTCACCCATTCCTTTCTTCTCAGCACAGTTTATCCCTGACCAGAAAACTGGGAATAAACATACCTGCATACCACTGTGCAGGAAAGAGAGGAGTTGAGGAAAAATCTGTGTGCTCCAAGCTGCAGGCACTGCAGGCTGCCCTGCAGAGCAGAGGTGAAACTCTCCCCCTTTCTCCCGTGCACTGAGTCCTGTTCCAGCCCTTGGCTCAACCCAGCTGTGCCAACACAGTTCTCACAAGAGCTGCAAATCAGGTATGGTCCACTCTGCAAATAGCTTCCATTTCCTGACACCAGCTAAACTTAAACCTTAACCCCTCAGCAGCACTAACAGGATAAACACACCCCCCGTTTGAGGAATCAACACACCATGGCTCTTGGGGGAACTTATCCAAGGATTTAAATGAGGTCTGAACTGACTGGAAGATCATTTGTTATTTTTATTCAAACACTTTCAATTTTAATTCAAATTTTATATTTTTTTTAATACAAATATTTTTTTTATTTTTAAAATATAGGTTTGGAAACCCAATGAGCCCATGCTGCAAAATCCATTTTCAGCTGCACTGCTAGAATTGCTGAGGTCCCTTCTTCTGTCACATACTGAGACTATTCATTCCCCACACAATCATTCCATTTCCACTTTGATTTTATTATACTCAGATATGATGCAACCAGTATTTAACAATGCATTACCATTTTCAAGGGCAAATATTTTTCTGTAATCCCAGATATGTCATTATTCTCTTTCTATTACACATACTTTAAATGTCAAAATCCATCTCCTAGAACTAATCAAATATAAAACAAACCTAGCAGGAAAAAGTGAGATTGAAAGGGGTATTCCAGATGAAATAAAACCTTACATGTCCTTTTTTAAAAAGAGACCTTGCCTATTATTTAATTCATTTTTTCAGGTTTTGAAAAAATGTCCCAGGGACAACATTTGGAAGACCAGGTTTATGCCTGTCAGAGCTCTGTTGAAGTTACCCCCAATTGGAGGCAGTACATGCTACATGCCTCAACATGGAAGAAGAATTAACCTGTGTGTTATAAAAGAGAAACACATTGTCACCATCTCTGATATTAGCTTTTCTCTCCAAACAGGCACCAGGAAAAGTAAAGTACAAAGAAAATAAGCAAATAAGAAAATAAGCACTGATGCAATGAATAACTATTTTATGAAAATGGAAGTGTCAATATCAGAGCTATAAGCTGCAGAGTTACATTTCCATAAATTCCTATCCCTATGCGGTTCGCCACGAGTACTTTACTCTCCTATCAGTGTTTTACTGCTGGGACAGTTGGAGGCCTGTCACTAGGCTTGTATTAATCTTACATAATGCACAAATAACTGAGTATCTTTAGATATGGCTGTTAAGTTTTATCTGGTGCTGCAATACACAACTAATTTTACATTTGTAGAACAAAAATCTTTTTGGGGGTTGGTTTTGGTTTATTTTCCTAACAAGAAGTCCTAAAGTAAAGCCTCTCTTCAGATTGATATAATTATCTTTAAAGTGCTAAGTGATTAAATTGCTTTTCCTGTTTGCAAGTTTTTAAGTTGTAAACAAGTTCAACACATAGCTTTTATTTTTCAGGGCTTTTAATCAGTTCAGAAAACATCTCCCATTGGGCCCAGTTTCTGAAAATGTGGACCAACACCGCAGTTCCTTTCCTGGCTTAGCACAGACAGTATCTGGACTGGCTAAAATGAGCAAATTCCTCTAGGATTCCAAAATTTCCATGCAATTCAACACAGTAAAGTGTTCATCTCTTCTTAGGAGCTAGCTCCTTCAGCAAGTATAGAAACACATCCAGTCTTAAGATATCTGGAGTCTACTTCTAGGCTACAGCTGGAATCTTTCTTCCACTTCCAACTTGATCTGCTCATTTCTATTTCCAATGGGACCCTGTGCACTGGTCTCCAAATGCTGAATAGCACCAGATAGTATGTTTCTGCCCAATTTACCTCTTCCTTGATGCAGATAAGAAATTTTATATATACTTTTCAGGTTCTTCTTACTTGAAACCTATTTTCAACATTCATTGACAAAAAGTAGATTTTTTTTTTTGTAGGACATCACTGATAAGACTAGAGCTGTCCTGTTGGCAGAATGGCATTTAGTCCTGTGTTCACTAGCAAGTTTAACACTGACTTGCTTTTCTGGAGCAGCAGTGGTGTCATATTTGGGTGCTCTCACACAGATGGGCAAGAAAATTATACCCTCTGTAGTGTTAATTAAGTCTACAGCAGCTCTGTAAATATCTGTTCCTCATCTTAAAAATGCAGATGGAGATGAGTTAAAAGAGCTGACAGTGACTTCAAGTGGCTGTTTCCCTTTCCCCTGTTCTGAGACAGGATAAAAAGCATGTATTACCTGCCTTTACTATAAATCATCCAACAGGGCTTTAACCCACAGTGAATTAATCAGTGAAGCACATTTCATGACTTCCACAAGCAACCAGCTCTAATGTTTCACAGTCTCTGTAGCTTAAGAGTATTTCCTAAGTCAAAATTCATTATTCACTTCTCTTATTTTCTGCAACAGCCAGATAATAATTCATGAAAATTGTCTTCACAACAAACCTTTATATATTGCAAAGTCACAGGAGCCCTTTTTAGTCTAAAAAACCCACAGCTCACTCAGCCTGTTCTCAGCAGTTACACATTCTGTCCCTCTTTCTTTCCACCCTTTGAACATTTCCATTTGTCTGCAGATTCCCAAAAGATGAAGCATGTAATGTATCTCTTTAGTCTAACACCCAAACCTTTGCCATCACCACTCCAAGCTTTTTAGCTGCACATGAGGCAGTTTATTTATATCTGCATACCATTTACAATGTCAAAGGACCTAAAAACGAAGGTTTTTTCACTCTAATCAGTAAAGCCTCTGCTTAGGGCAGCCCCATGCTGGGCAGTCGATGCTTTTGCCTTTGGCAGATTCCCCACTGTGAGTTCCTGCTGCATTTACAGCTCCTTTTAATGCACACAAAATTTTCATGGCACTCCAAGCCTTGCTACAATAGAGATCTTTATAGATGTCCCCCCAAGGTGCAGTGAATCCAATTACATCGCTGCACCTTTTTCCTCAATAAATTTTAAGATACAGACTTGTAAGACCGTCTACAGTACCACAAAATAATTTTTTATATTTATACATACATATATATATATATATATATATATATATATATATATATATATAAATCAGATCTCTGTTAAAAATAGTCTTCCTCTTTAACCGGCACACACTAGCCCCAAGTGCCCATTTGCCACAGCTGCTTCCAAAGACAGACACACGTTCCTCAACTGAATGAAATAAAGGAATTTTAGGCAAAAATAAAAAGGTGTTCCAAATTTTACATTTCTTAAATATAGCTTCAGTAGATGAAGAAGACAAACAGATTTATTTGCTTCCCAGGAAAAGGTTTTCATGGTATACAATCCTAGCACCAAATACACAGAGATCCAGGTGAAAAAACTGTTCCTTTTTCACATAATATAAAGTTTCATAATATTTTGCATAATATTAAGCTTCATTTGCTGGTTTAAGCACAAAATTTATGCACACAGTTGCCATAGTATCCAAAGGAATGGGAAGCACTGGTAAAAAGCAAACATTCCTAGGATGGAGAAAGATGATCCTGTGTCACTTTAAAACCAGTTGAAGTTATTATTCAGCTACAAAACCAGGCAACTTCAGGGGGAAAAAAATTTAAAATTGACATGCTAAACAAATTAATGGCAGCAGTTTGCACACTTGGGAAGATTCTTTTTATCTGAGGTTTCGACAAGTGAATTTTGAGAATCTCTTATTTATGGAAAGATAATTTTTTTAAAAATTAAAATTAGGCAGGGTCACCTGGCTTTCATACCAGGAATTCCACAATCTGGAATTGAACAACACACTTGAGCATTTCTCAGATTATATTTGACAGTTAAAAAATATACACAGATTGCACCACCCATACATGTACAGAAAAATTGCCCCTGAAAACATGCCAGGGACAAAGCAGGAGCAAAAGACAAGGCAAAGGAAGAAGGCAGCCAACAAGGACTAGAAAAATAAGCAAGCTGATGATACTGCTGTTCAGGGCTACCTGTCCTTAGTTGACACTAAGGTAATTTCTATTTCTAATCCTCTTCTCCCTCTTAAACCTATACTTAAAACACAGTACATGTTTTGACACCTTCAGAAAAAACACTGAAATTTCAGTGGAAATTGGACTGTTCTCCAAATCAGCTCAGTTTTCAGCCAGCTCTCCTCCAAGCACACACCCTAGGTTTAGAAAGGTCAAATTTCTGCAGAGCAGTTTTGGAGGTTCTCAGGGACCCAGCACCACTCATGCTGCAGAGATTTAGGTCCCCTCATTGCTCACCAAGGGTGCAATGCATGCTCAAAGTTATCAGTGCAAGAGAGAAAATTATAGAGAAACTGATGAGAGACTTGTTGATGAACATAAATTAAAGAAAAGGCCCTTAATCTGCCAACTCTGTCTCTTAGAACACAGCAAAGTAAAAGGTGGCACATTGAAAAATATAATTACTTACCTTCCAGCTGAAATAAATTATAAGCTCTTAATCTTAGCTGACAGTTCTGAGGCCTGTGGAGCAGGAAGTAAATGAAAGGTAGCTGTTCTGCTAGCTAGATAGTTCTTAAATCTCACCTCGTTCTTTTCTACCCTTTTTAAAGTTACAAAAGGGACTAGAGGGTCTTCTTGAAAATCATAACAACATAAAGTACAGGGAGCCCAGCAAGAAGAGTGTTCTGACACAAGTTGTGCATCTCTTTCGGACCTATTTTTCCTTCAACTGAAGTATGTTATTAATAATTTTGGGAGATAACTGGATGAAAATGCACTTCCTTCAGTGCAGCCCTGAGTCAGCAGTCAGACATCAGAGTAAACTCAGTTACACACTGACCAAGGGCAGCTCATCACCCTCAGCCTCATTGTCTTAGGTTGGAAATGGGGGTGTGTATTCTATTTGCCATCAGTCAGAGCTGGGGCAGTTATCTTCTGTTCATTGGGCAGTTTTCTTTATCTCTCCCACAACCCATCCTCCCTCCAAGAGATCTCTGCTGTCCATGGCCACTGAGTGTCCCTGCATGGCTGATCAAATTCCATCATCCCATGGGAGATGCTCTGCCCAGGGGAGGAGCCCAGCATTCCTACCTGGATACAATCTGAGCTTTGGGAACAGCACAGCAGCCTTTGCCCACTGCATTCCCAGAGGAGCAGCTTTCTGCTCCCTGCATTCCCAGAGGAAGAGCAGGCCCATCTCCAGCAGCCCTGGAGCTTCAGAGTAAAACTCCACCTTTGTCCAGGATCCCTGCTCCAGCAGAACCACAGCTGGCACTGCAGGAGGGCTGAGCCACCACGGAATGGCACTGCTGCCACCACACTAAACAACAGGATGTCAGGGCATGTTCTGACTCTGGCAGTGTAGGTTTTGTTTGTACTATTGCATTTGTATTTTTTAATTTTCCTACTAAAGAACTGTTATTGCTGTTCCCATATCTTTGCCTGAGAACCCCTTAATTTAAAATTTATAGTAATTTGGAGGAAGGGGGTTTACATTTTCCATTTCAGGGGAGGCTCCGGCCTTCCTTAGAAGATACCTGTCTTTTCAAACCAAAACACTCATCCACAGGTTGTGGGCAGGGAGGGATAAGTCACCTGTCTTCCACAGATGTAAAGAAAACTGTCTCAGGGAGCCTAAAAGGAGCTCTACCTTCCAAATTGAGCAAATAAGCAAAGGATAATTACTGTACCTGGGCCTCAGCAGCATGCAAGTAAAAAACAGCCTACTGGGGCCCATGGATTTATGGTGGCTGAGGAACCATGGTCATTGTGTATTTCCTGGCAATGAAAAATACCAATTTCTTGTTTCACTGTTGTGCTTTGAATTACCATTTGCACCTTAATTTCTGCAAATTCCTTGATGTGTCAGCTATTTCCCAATGGGACTGAAAAGCAGAAAAGAGAAAATCAAATGGTGCTGAGATGCAGAAATGAAATGGCTGAAGAACTGACATAAAGCTGGTGAAATTAATTACAAAAGTGTCATCAAAAATGTCATGGAGAATAGAGTCACACATTCTTTTGTTAAAGAAGGGCTAATTCTGAATCAAGAGACGAAGGAGAAAGACTTCCAACATTTCACACAAGGTGGGAGCTAATCAAAATGCAGCCATGAAGATGGCATTTCTTTCAAATTAGTTTCCCTTCAGCTTGTCAAAATGGTGATAATTTTAAGCAGATTGTACTTTGCAGTTTGTGTACTACTGGGTTTTGTTTTGTTCTTTGGTGCTCTTTATTTACGAGTAGGTATTAGATTAGGCATCATAACCATCCTTCTCCTCTTAAGACTTATTTTTGCAAGACATTAGAAATATTAACAAAAACTTTTGAAAAGCCTAAAATTAGTGTGCATTGCAAAACTTCTAAATAGAGTATGAGTGAATATTTCAACATTTATTACATACAAACATAAATTAGATTCCAGTAAATCATTCCAATAAATGCCTGGGCTTGGAACCACAAGGTTACAGACCTCTTTCTCTTCCACATGCTCTGAGTTAAAGGCATTAGTGTTCATTAACTGCTGAGTAGAACTTCAAGGAGGTGTTTAGAAAAAAAAGCAAACCAGGCTTGCCTTTCCAAAGGAAAAACTGGGGGTCTGAGCTCCATCTCACACCAGACCACCACAGACAGAAGCCTAGCATCTATCTGAACTCATGAAGAAGAGCCCCAGGAGACTGAGAAGAAAACAGAAAATAAGGAAAAAGTCAGGGGATATGCACTGTTTGTGTAACCTGTGAAGAGTAGGAGTATAAAAGTCATATTCTGAGAAACAAAGCCTTGTCTTACAGTAAATTCAGGTTGTTTTTTTTTATTTTATTCTCTTCATTGGAACAAAGTTAGTGTACTATATCAGCTTATAACTTCTCCAGGAACCAGGTAAGTGAAATAAAGGACAGGTGAAGTTTTGCACCTGCCCTGTGCTCAGCCAGCTCAGACTGAAGCTCCAGGTTATGCTCATAAGCACCCACGTCCTGCTGCTAAAAGAAGACCCGAGGGAATGGCCTGAAGTTGTGTCAGGGGAGGTTTAGGTTGCATATTAGGGACAAGTTCTTCTCCCAGAGGGTGGTCAGGTACTGGAACAGGCTCCCCAGGGCAGTGGACACAGAAGCAGCCTGACAGAACTGAAGAATCTGGACAATGCTCTGGGACACATGGTAGCATTCCTGGGGCTGTCCCATGCAGGGCCAGCAGCTGGACTTTGATGATCCCTGTGGATTCCATCTGACTCAGGATATGATATTCTATTCTACTCTGCTCTATTCTCTTCTAACAGCAGAGTTCTCAAAGTATGCACCTTGGAAAGGAGGATAATAATACAGGATCACCACTCATTAGCAGCTGTCTCTGAGGACATAAAAGGGATAAAAAGCAATGACCTATGGAGAGGGGGGAGAGATACTGTCAGAGGTGCCACCAAATGGTCTGACTGACAGGAAGGTGACTGCCAGTGCAAGTTCAGGTCCATCTTTAGGACCAAAAGAGATTACAGCTGAGTCTGAACACCCATAAAAATGGCTCGTTGCTATGGCTATGAAAAGGGAAGAACTCGCTTTCCTCAAAAGCATTCTCAAACAAGAGGACAAGCTACCATGATTACACACAATACAGAAATACAAAGGTTTAGATTTTAAAAATGGTTTTCAGTGTCTAAATCAGACACCTTTCTCCAGCTCACCCTGCGTCAGGAAAATCAGAAATTTTGGGTCCTCTGAAGAGGAGTAAGAGGAGAGCTACCACATGCATTTTTGACAGAACTCATCATCTCTTGTCTACCATTCTTCATTAGCTAATTTCAAAGCTATTTACAAAAAAAGTTCCACATCAACAACATACTGATGGCTCAGAGAAAGGAGGGACTTGTGCGTCACGAGGATGTGAAACATGGGGAATTTCAAGAATATGGTGCTACCTATTTTAGTAATTTTTTACTTGTGTGTGCCTGGCAAATCTGATTTTTAGTTTTAGTACACAAATGCCCTCTGTCTCTTCTGGGATTTTGCTTTCAGCTGCAATCCTTAATTTCATGAGATGATTGTAGAGGTATACATGGATAAGAAGTTATCATAGTAATTTCCAAATATTCCAAGCTGTTTGCATGAGGAGAAAATCAAGCTACAGCAGCTTTTCACACAGAGCAAAGCCACAGTAGTTTAGTGCTTATGTACAGTCCCAGGTATCTATGGTAACATCAAATTCTATCCCATTGCCACAGCTCTCATCACACTTGTTCCTTCTTTGCCTTTTATGTGATACACTGGCTGGGACTAAAGAGTCCCATGAGAGCATCCAGTCAATACTTCTCCCAAATGACAATCAAAATGGAGTATCCTATCATGCAGCATGTTTTCCAGAGCTCAGTATTGAGTCAGGGAACACCTGCCCTTACACCTTTCTGAAAGGATTTCCAAATGTTAGAATGCCTTCTGATAAGTAACTCATTTTTTATTGACTCTTTTTTCGACATATAGTTTTTACCTCCTCTGACCTCAGTTCTCCTCTCTGTAGAAGGCATTTTCTTTGGCTCTGCCTTTATCTGTGCACACACCCACACCTACCAACACCAGAAATGTCTCTGTCCCAGAGTAATCACAGCTGCTTTTAACCCCCATATCTCCCCTAGTGCTTTTCTAATGTTGAATGAAATTGCTATTCCAGATCGTTGCTGTCACAGACAGCAGTGGTTTCTGCTTCATTCTTCCAGGACTCAGCACTGACACATTATTATAGTTGTCATTTCTGCTGCTTCATCATGTCACACAGTCATGCCTATTTGTCAGTCCTTTATTACCCTTACATCTCCCAGAGCTTTACTAGCCTTCCCCCTCTCAGCTCTGATTTATTTATCTTGGATTACAAGCCCTAAATTCATTAGCTTGTCCTTTCATGGATTGAATCTCAAAGGAGTTTTTTTGGCTTCACTTGGAAGGTCTCTAGATAGCTTTGATTTTTTTTTCCTTGGCATTTAGAGAGTCATCTAATTTACTATAATCTGTCACTTTTGATACAGCACTGTTTGTTCACTCTTTTAGATCAAGGGACATATCAGCATCGGGGAAAAAAAAAAAAAAGAGATGATGTTATTGGAACTCCCTTCAAATCACCTTACAAGTGAACAGAACATCCTCTTTTCCACACAGATCAAGCTGCTGAAGCATTTTATGGATATTAATCCAGAGGAGGCCACAGCCAGTGCTAGCTACAGGTATGCTCACAGACTCCACAGCAGTTGTCCAGAAATCCTCCCAGAGAATTCAGACATATGGTTTTGCATTTAATTGCCCTGATACAGAAGATAAGTAACAGAAAAACAAATTTTTAAAAGTGTAAGCTTGGGATTGAAAACAAGAACTCTCTACTGAATACATTTCAATTTCATTTGTCAAAGCAAGGTCCTGTAAGTCACAAGACAGTATTTTCTTGAATATTCAGAAGCAGAAATAAGTCATTAACTCTGTACATATCAATGATGTTTAGAACTCTTTAGGAATAATTGAGGAATTCTCCAGGGCTTGCCATTTAACCAGTTATGAGTGACTGCAGTGGGAAACACACCCTACAAAACTGTGTTCAATGTGCAGGAGTTCTTACGTGCTCTGCATTTTGAAATGACTCTTCAGGAGATGGGAAAAACCACGTGTTTTCTGAGATAGCTGAAAAAATTCCAAGATGAAAATATCATGCATCTCTAAACAATATATAAATTAAAACCAGAGCCAAGAAACCATCCAAGATAACTGACAGAACAGAGCACTTCTTTCTGAATATTAGAATGACAAGACAATAAATTATTTTCAGTGATAGACCGAGACAGGAGCAAACACACACAAAAATCTTAAAATAACCTAGGATAATTGACAGTCACTCAAAAATACTTTAAAAATGTTCATTGTTCACCTGGTCAGAATGGTGATTAACAGATTACAAAACTACATCCAAATGTTGCCAAGCTGCAAGTTCAGATCCCCCAAACTACTCCAGAAACCACCAGATTTGTGCAAACTAAATGGGAAAGAATTTTTATGTTCTCTCCTCGAAAGTGAAGATGAGACAAAAAACAAAATCTCACAACTGGCAACAAGTCAGGCAAGAGCTAAACACCTTTGTCAGCAGACGAGGTATCAGGAATAGTAGAGTGCATGGTTCACCTTCCAGCTTTTACAAGAATTGCCAAAAAGTCATTTTCTCCAGATTTTCTACAAAACATTTTGGATTTCAGTTCTATTGAATAGTAAACTGCTCTTTTAATCATAATCCCAAATGACAGGCACTACATAGTGCTGATGTTTACTTCATTTCTCCTCATTACTGGCCATCTTAAAATCATTACCCTTTCCTCAGTATTATTTATGCAGCCCGTTATCTTCCCACCTATCAGAGCAGAGTCACAATTCTTCAAAAGCTTGTTTAACTAATAGGTGAGATTGTTATTTACTGACTCCTTGTACCAAGCTTGGCAGTCTGTGAACCCGAGCAGACACAGTTCTCAGCCCACTTTGCCTAAGCGTGCTTGACACTGACAATAAGGAGCAAAATAGCATTTCAGTAAAAATAGATATGAAAATGCAACTGCCACGGTTTTCATGAGTTTGAGAGTCCGAGCTGTCAAGTGCCAGTAGGGTGTGAGGCAATAAACATCTAGAAAAATCAAGCTTCTGCCTACCCAGTTCATTTGCTGCTCAAGTACTTCCCGTGCAGCACACTGCATAAGTGAGACATTAAGTCAGGGGAAAAAAAGAAGAGACATGACAAAGAGCAGGCAGAAGAACAGCAGAGAGAACAAGTTGTTATTTCACTACAGATTTTTTTTTTTAATTCAGCTTTTCTTCCAAGGAAATCTAAAAGTAACATTTATCTCTGTAAAGTCACATTGCTGTTCTGTGAAGATATTCCTAAAACCCAGCAGCAGTGTCCCAGAATTTGGCAAAAACAACACACAAAAAAAACCCATCCTCACCAAAAGTTTGGAAATACGGCCTTGCTCTCATTGTGCATTCAACAATGTTCTCTCACCCACACATTCAACCTATCCCATATGATCTATGTCTTCAAAAATTGCATAAAATTTATAATTAGATGGTTTGATAATAAATCATGGGTACCAGCCATTTCCAGAGATCACAGCCTGATCCATCTCTTCTGGAATGGCATATACCACCTCCATGAACAGCTCTTTTACATATACAGATAAATGATATAATAAATATATATATATGAATATATATAGCACCTAGAATAAGACTTCCTTACATCCTGAAGGAAAAACAATGACAGTGTTTCTTCCTTCAGTTATAGAAAAAAAAATGGCTTTTTTTTAAACCCTTGGCTGGGAAAAAGGTGGGTTTTTTTGAAACCCTTGGCTAGGACTTTAACTAAATGTACCCTTTCTGAAGTGGAGTGCAGAGAGGCAGGGGTACAGGAACACCCAGGCACAGCCTTTGGCTGCTGAGGTACTGAGCACCTGCCCAATGCTGGCAAATTGGTGGAAACAGTTTGGAGAGCTGTAAGGGTTTCAGTCCTGCAGTTGAAAATCAGACAAAGTGTATGTAAAGCCACAAGACTGGATATTCTGCATCTCAGGTCAGCCAGAAAAGCAAATAGAAGCTTCTTCTGAGCTCTCAACTCCTCATTTATTCAACATGAACTCTGCACTCAACCCCAAACATTGCATACAGTGCACAGGCATTAAACACTAAAGGGAACACACAGCAGGCTCTGGAAAATCTGTGGTCTTCTAAATTAACATAGGGCAGGGAAAGCCATTTATTGAATCTTTTGAAAACTTAGTTCAAAGCATACAGACATGGTGGAAAATTCCTACACAGCTTGCCATCCCAAAGCATGCTCCCATCTGTGATTTCTGATAATCTAATGTGCCTGGCAACAGGTCATTCCCAGGCAGAACACTCACACACCATATTTATTGTGCCCAGAAACACAAGAAGTCATTCTCAATCATGGGGAGCATTGAATTCCAGGGTCATTCCAGGTCAAGAAGAAATTTCTGGAGAATGACCAACCTAGCTAAGGAGACAGCATTGAAAAATAACAACATTTTCTCTCTATCTAAGGAAGACACAAATGAGAACAGAAATTTTCCAATGTTGCGAAATTATCTAGTTCTTAGATGTCAAAACTAATTAGTCAAATTAAATGCCTTTTAGTCCTGCTGAGGGCTAACCTGTGAATGGAAGCATTTGGTTGAAGGTAAGAGTACCTCAAATAAAGTGAGTGGAGTCCTGAATATCCAGGAGATCAGGTCTGTCCTTGAGGAATTCTCCAGGGATAGATATAAAGGGAACACTGCATTCATACTGGCACAATAAATACATATTTATGTATGGGTGGTGAAATATATCTCATGTATTTAAACAAAAATATATACACATATTGATGGATGGATGTGTATTTTAAGAATCCACAAAAGTTTTTGGTTGGATATTTTAGTTCAATATAAATTTCAATATCATCCTTTACCTACAGTGGAACCAAAACACAAAACATTTAAACCAAGTGGTGTTTAACTATTCAGCTCTTTTATTCCCCCAGTGGCAGCAGCATATAACAGATTTTTACGATTACAGACTTAATAAATCATATTTTATATCAGTGCTACATTGCAAACCCTCATTGGATTTATTGATTTGTTCTTTTTTCCTTGGGTCAAGTTAAAACTTTCTTGGGCAGACAAATATAGATTCAGAGCTAAAAAACGACCTGAAGCACATTCAATTTGAGGTTTCTTTCTCCATACTGTGTTGTAGGTTATGCTACCTCATGGCCAAAATTGAGAAGCCAAAATCCATCTTCAGAGATAATTAAAAAAATTCAACTGTGAAATGAAACTATCAGCATGCCACCTTTTAACTAACAAGATTAGAGCTACAAAAGCTGTGAGCTTATACAGGTCTCACCAGTCTAAGTCCCTGTGGAACTGAAAGCTTCATAAAGGATTTCAGTACAAACCCACAATATTTGAACATGCCTGAAATACACAGAAGCAAGTTACTTTATTTTATTGAGGCATCATAGCAGGAGACACCACCAGACAGGAAAAACATGAGGAAAAACAAAGACTTGTGAGAACAAGAACTATAAAGGCTGTTATTGCATCTGCAGCATGCTCCTGAAACCTCATTTTGTGCCCTTACTCTTGCTCTTGGTGGGTTCAGTGATACAGTGAAATTAAATGAACAAAACAGGGTTTTTCCATACCCCTCTTGGGCCAAACAGAACCTACTCAGCTCTTGTACACAAAAAGCATTATGGAAATAAATGCGAAAGCAGTGCTGATTCACTTTATCAATTACCACTGGTGCCTTAGCCAGGCTTCTCATCTTACTCAGGAGAATCCAAACACTTTACTGCTGCACAACGGCTCGCTGCATCCTTCTCAAAATTCTGAAAATTGAATTTTCATCTTTGATTTATAAAAGTAAAATCTAATCCTTCAACCGTGTGGATACATTAGAAGGAAAATTTCTATTTCTAACAATCTTTAGCTTGCAAAGCAACTTTTTAATGATGCAGATTACAGAGCTCCTGGAGAATCTGAACTAAGCAGTGAAGGGTGCTACTCTGACTGTAACAAGAGGCTGTGGGCCCTTGGTTTGCTCGGTCCAGAAGGAAGAATGAATCCTAAAGGGATATGTACTTACTGCACTTGCAACACCGCCAGCTAGAGGGGATCCTCTGCCAAAAAGTTGTAATTTGGGTGTAGTTCAACACATGCAGCCCTCAGCACTCACTCCTCTACTGGGCTTGGATAAACAGTCCCAGTGTAATCCTGAAGGGCCAGAATTTCCTCTCTGGGATCCCACTGCACTGCTGCAGTTCTGGAAATCACCTGTGGTGCTCTGAGGTTTAGTGCACAGATGTGAGAAGCCCACTCATACAAACCCTTGAGGCAGAGTAGTGGAGCTAAACAACAAAGATCAGCAGCTAGAAATGACTATTGAAGGAAAAAAAAAAACTGGGATCTCACAGAAAATCCCTCTTATAAAGGGCTTGTAGCTCTCCAGATGCTCCTTCCAGCCCTTCCTGTAGGTGGGCATCAGAGCTGCTTACTTCCAGTCAAGGGGCACCTCCCCAGCTGGCCAGCACTGCTGGGGAGGGATGGCCAGTGGCTCAGAGAGCTCTTCCAGTGGTGGATCCCACCCAGCCCCAGACACTTGTGCATGTCTGAGTGATGCAGGAGGTCACTGACCCCTCAGACTATGGGAGCTCATTCTGCTCCCTCCTCTCTCTTCCCACTCGAGGGCTGGGCACCCACAGAACAACTATTAAAGACTGAGGCAAAGGGCATGAAGCACCTCAGCCTTTTCCTCATCTTTTGTCATTTTTCCTCTTGCCTTGAGTAAAAATGGAGACTGTCCATAGCCCTCCTTTCATCACTGAAGTAATTACAGAAACATTTTTATTGTTTTTTACAGCAATAGCACCACATTCTGTTCTAGCTGGGTTTTGGCCCTTTTAATTTTCTCCCTGCACGAACTCATGACATCCTTGCAGTCCCCTGATTTGCACACCTCTTCCTCCAGAAGTCAAAAACTCTTTTTTTATCCTGAGTTCCAGTTTTGCTGCTCCACAGTGGCTCTCTCACCCTCCTGTTTATTGCCCATGCTGTGTGCACTGGTGCAGGAGCACTCCAGTTGGGCTCCAGATCCTGCCACCCTATTTGGGGGAGAAGACATAATTCCTTTGTGACCATTTTCAGGTGTATCTGTGGGTTTTAAGGCAACAATAACCTTTGCACCTTTGCTGCCACATGGGTCTGCAGCCCCTACCTGCAGAGAGAGCAGACCCAATGACCTTGCTAGCACGTTACTCCTCGGTGGTGCTGCGCCCAGCACCATCTCCACCCACCCTCTGGCAAGCCTATAACGTTATGGCAGGAAGCAAAAAACCTCACTGAATCAAGGGGAAAGCAGGGCCTGCCCCATGCAGTCACACTCATTACAAATCCCCATTAAAAAATATGATTCTCCAAGCAAGCAACATCTCTTCTCTGGAAGAATTTGAAACGCAGTGTCTCTTACAACTCAGGGAAACAATTACCATGGTTAATTAAACAATCCATAATAAAAAAATTACGTGTTCTGACACGCACAAGCAAAGTGTGAGTGCTCAATACCACATCTGGTCATAAAGAATAAACAGTTTGCACATTCTGTAATTTTAATATTGGAATTCAGAGCTGTGAATGAACACACTTTGGGGCAAAGGTAAGTGGTTACCTCACAGGGAAAGCAGGAAAGCAAACTGCTAAAAAGGCTGCTAGCCCAGGCAAGCACCAGCCAGCAAAAATAACACACAAGTGGGAGCAACAAGTTGCCCTGAAAATTAGAAGTTTTGTTTTGCTGAAGAAAAAAAAAAGTATCCTCAATAATTTAGATGCCATCTGATACCCATGAACTTTAATTCTAGGTTGCTAAGGCAGAGCTATTAAAAAAACAGGGTTTCTCGAAGCTATTTAGTGACTTACATGGTTCTAATTTCAGCCCAAGTTGGCAAGGTGAACTGGGGGTAAAAAAGCAAAGAAAATATCTATGCATCCATGTGATCTTATTTTTGCTAAATAAAAATTAGTTCCCACACATCAAGTCAGATTCTGAAGTGCCACACTCATTTTTTGCTCCTAGCAACTGTTACATAGATCTGGTCCAGACACCAAGAAGTATTTTTGAAAGCATTTCTACAAAAATACTCTTTTGTCTGTTCCAGTTCAGAATTGCATTAATATGAAGAAAAATAAGATTTCTCTGAGACATCCACCTATGAAAATGTGAAATTTCATTGAAAACATGCCTGTGATGGCAAATTTTGTACAGCTTCACTCAGCTCCAAAAATTAGGCACTAAAAAGAATATTTGCTTTGCTTTCTTAAGGTACACCAAGAAGATTTCATGTCTTCAAAAGTGGCTGAAGACCCAAGATCTTGAGCACAACCATTTACAGGCTCTCTCCTGTACCAGCAGCTCAGTAGGATATACTTTTGCACCCTCTACATTTGTATCTCCCAGCCTTTACTTTTATCATGTATAATATTCTGAAATCACACTTCTAATCAGACATTTCCCAATTCCCCTCGTGCTCCAGCCCACCCCCTCAAACAATCCAAAATAGAAAGATTGGGAGAGGAAGAAATGAAGCCAAAAGCAAACCTTCTCAGGCACAAATTCTGGCTCTAGTTCTTACCATCCTCAAAGGCCACAGCCACACGAGGGTGACACAACAGCTCTGGGGCTTCTACTCTGTGCACATACATCAACCCTCGGCAGCATCAGGAACTTTTGGCCACCAGGTCAAAGAAAAGGCCAGGAAAAAAATCTAAATCATGTGGCTAAGCAGAAGCATAAGCTCATTCTCAGACATGAGATGATGATATGAAGCACCCAGCTTCACCTTAATGGTATGAATCACACGTTTGGCCCTCAGACAAAGTTCTTGTCTTTCTGTGCTGTTCAATGTGAAAGCACTTCCACTGAGAAGTCTGCCCACAGCAAGGTCGTGCTTCTCTGAAACCTTTCACACATTCCAAGTAAACACTCAGGCACTCTACTGAGCTAACACACATAGCCTTTGTGAGGGAAATAATGCAGCACAGATGAGATACTTTGAAATACCTGATGTTTCTCCCCAGATGAAGCAGTAAGAAGATTTCTTGGACTAACTCAGTATCACAACAGACTCACACGAGCAGGGCAATACCAGCTCTGGAGATTTACATTAACACTAAACTGCCCTAAAAGCAGATGGTATTCAAAGAAAGCTAGAAATGTCATGATCTGTGAACTTACATAATAAGTAGGTTAAAAGAGCTCATGGCCATGTCTTTCCACGATCAGTGATGGTGGCAGAATAAATTAGCAATGACATTTCAAAGGTCACGCTTAAACAACTCGAGAGTCTTCATTCCATTTACAAAAATGACAATTAGCAAAGAGACACAGGAATCAGAACCACCTGCACTAAGAGAATTATGAGTATGACACCTTTTGGCAGCCCCAGATGAGCTTTAAGAGGGCAAATGTCAGGTAAGAGCAGCATGGTAGTGACAGAGTGCCACGGGAACTGCTTGATCCCCTGGGTTGGTGCTATTGCCTGAGCACGTGGTTTGGTTATCTTCACATGGTGAAATGTGACTCTCTTACCCTGTTCAGGACATGAACAAGTCTAATGTAGGCTTTATTTGCCATAGACATACTTCTGTCTCTATCCTGTGAAAATGTTCTCTCATGCTGTCAGTGCTAGGACCCAGCAACACCATCGCTTGCCATGAACAAGTCAGGCTGTGATGAGCTAAATAAATTCCACCCAAAATGCAGGACACATGCTTCTGTGAAAGCCTTTTCTCAAAAGTTTCCAAGAATGGGTATCTGGAATGGAAAGCAAGTCAGGAACACAGGAAGGGAGAGAAAAGAGAGAAATAGGGAACGATAGCATTTCACTGCAGGAAATGCAGTAGAGATGGGACTGAATGACCCTACACCCCATGCTGAACGTGCTACAGCTCTACAGAAAATACCAAAATATGTGACAGACATGAAGGATACAGCACACTTCCCTCAACTGCATGGCATTTTGGTGGCAATCAAAAAAAAAAAAAAAAGAATAAAAATTAAAAACTCGCTTTTCCCATAGGCTAGACTTGTAATAAAAGCCAGGTCCTTAGGTTTGTCAGAGTTAAAAGTATTGGCACTTCCTGAGCCACAGCAGTGCTCTCCAGAGAAGCAGGGAGCACATTTCCAGCCTGCCATCACCATGCTGCTCTCCCATGGCAGCACACAGCACTGGGCACAGCTGCACACTGAGCTGGCAGTGCTTGGTGTGAATGTGAGGAGGGATGCCTGGTCAGGAGCTGCTTGCAGCCACAGGACAGACCTCATGCACAGCCAACAAAGCAGCCCTGCACAGAGCCTTCAGGGCAGCAACAGCCTCTGAGAAGATCCTCAAATTCCCACAAAAACAGCTCTTTCCTCTAAAAAATGTTTAGAGGTGACAAACTCACCACCTCCGCAAGGGCTGGCATTCCCTTAGATTAGGGTTTATTGGTGGTTTCCAATTCCTGGCCACCCTGAAGGTTTCATTTGGAGAGCCAGGCTGATTTCCAGATTAGCAAAAGGAGACAGAAGTGGGGCTGGAACTTCTGCTGTCCCCATCCCCAAGAAGGTCTTCAGGGGCTTTTCCTACACTATCCCTGGGGAAATCTACATGGACAGGGATGCTGGGTGGACTCAACCTGAACTGCTATTACTTTGCTCCTCTTTCCCAAAATATCTGGTGGAGTCTAAGCATAATTCTCTTGGCTCTTCGTAATCTGAGTTTGTATCTACAGATGTCAATATATTCCCTCCTACCCTCTTCTCCACAGAATGATGCATATGCACAAGCCCTTACTTTTTTTTCCTCCCTCAAATTTCCACCTCTTTCCTTCTATCAAAGTACTTCTGGTCCTCTCACCACCTCCAGCACAGAACAGCACTACATTTTTAGCAGGCAGTATTTGACGTCACTATTTATGCCTTCCTTTTTGTTTGGTCTATTACATCTATGGAGAAAACATTTCCATTAATGGACATGGTGTCAATTCAGAGACAGAAAATGTTAGATTTTGCAGCTGCCTCAGTTGGAGCCTTCTGACCAGAATCCCACAGCCAGCTTTACTCAAGATCAGTCTGAGCCCTGCTTTGGCTCAGGACAGGCTGCGACTGTGGCAGGCCAGGCCAGGCCTGGTACAGGGCAGAAATTCCAGGCACTCCCAGAGCTCTGCCAGGGGAGGAACAAGCAGTAACAGAAGAGAGGCAAAGCTGACCATGGCTGCCAGGATTTCATCCTCCCTGAGCTGCAGGAGGCTGCTAGCACAGACAGATAAAATCCTTCTCCTTTAACACCTCCTCACTCCCAGCTCCGAAGCTTTATGATGGGCGTAGGGCACTACCCCTGGTTGTGAGCAGCCCCACTAAGACAGTATTCCTATACCCTGTGGCCATCCTTCCCTGGCAGGGGCTGGCAGTCCCTGTCAGCAGGAGACAGGACAGCATTCCCAGGAGCACAGGAGGGAGGGAAAGCTGAGGAGTGCTGAGCTCAACCTGTCGCCTCCTCACTCTGCCCATGCACACACCCACGACAGGCAGGGGGGCAAACAGAGAAGTGGCCTGGGAGGGATAATGACAGAGCACATCCACACTCCAGTCACTGTTGGGGGGCTCAAGAGCAAAGAAAACAAGAATAATCTATATTCAAGACACATGTTTCCTCCTATCTATAAATTCTGTAGCAAATCTGACATAGAAGAACCAAACCAACTGAGCAGTTCTGCAAATACTGTGCAGATGTCTCAACCCCCCCCCCCCCCCCCAGCAATTTATACTACAGGAAATTACAGTAAATACTGCTTTACTCTTGTGGGTTTTGCACATTTTTTCACACAGACCTTGAGTGCTATGTTTCCAGCAATATACTTTGATTTCAGTATTTTCTGCATAAGGAAAGTACCAAGATAAAGGGCACTTTTGAAATATGTCAAAGGAATGAGGCAAGATTCTGACTGGTTAGTGTAATCCTTGGAAATTCAAGTAGTCCTTTAAAGCCATAGATGAAATTACTAGACAAAACAATTATTGCATTAAGATAAAAACTTTAAAGGCTATATTTATTTAGGACAGAAGCTTCAAGAAGACACCAGAATCATTGGACAAAGCATCAATTACAGGTGGTTACAGTCAATTTCAGCCCTTGCAGGGCATTTTCTCTCCTCCCTTTTTCTGCTGGGGCCTATAATCTGTTTAAGCTTTCCTTCACAACGTATTTTCTGAGCATTCCCGCACACAGAAACAGTGGTCCCATCACCCTGGCAGTGCCCAGAGAAGCAGGTGGGCTGCTGGGGGATGCACAGGCCAGGTCCAGTGCCTGCTCTTGCTGCTCATTTCTTGTGTTAACAGCAATGTTCTCACTCTCCTGATGAAGACAGGACTGAAAAATTACTGTGTCATCGTCAAAATTTGAAAAGTACCTGACTAAAATTCAATTATGATAAACTCTGTTCTAATCCTGTTAAAGTTTTGATATGAACTTTAAAGGAGAAGGAGTAAAATTCTCACTCACTGCACCACTGACTATCTGGTTAAAGGCAGCTCCTCATTCAGTTATTTTAATTTTTATTTTGCAAATAAAAATCATTCTCCATGAAAATTCTATCACACTACCTCTGAATTCCCTGGACAGGGTGTGGACAGCAACAGCAAGGGAAATTTAAACAAGAAAATAATTTTCACAGGGGCTGTGAGAAGTCGGAATAGCTGTACTGTAATGAAAACGTGTTGGAATGAATTCATTGCCATCTGTCTTTATTTTGCTAACCAGCTCAATCAGACACCACAAATTTACTCAAACATGAGAAAAATATTTAAATTATTTGTGTTCTGTCCTTTTTCAACACGTAAATCTCAGTGTCAGTGTTTTTATCAGTTTGAATGCTCATCAATAGCAGTGAATTCATTTGTGCACAGCCTTTGGGGCTATACCTATGCAACTTCAAATCCACGTTATCAGCATAATGCAAGGAAGCCCACAGTGAAAGTTAGAATATTACAATTTTAAAGTTGTTCAAAGAAGCACGACAAAAAAATACAAAAGAAACTTTGTTCCTCACTGACAGAGTAATTAAAAAGCCCCACAGCTTTTCTAATTGATGGATAGGAAAAAGCTCAAAACAAAAATATCTTGTAGTTCTACCACAGCATTTCTCATGCAAAGCATAATCCAGTAAGAGTGAGAAGGAAATGATGGAGCAAGGGGAAAAGAGAGGAAATAAAATGGACTTTAAGAAAAATACAGAAAATAATGACAAAATATCTGAAAACAATTAATCTCAAAAATGAAACAAATGCAGAGCTGCAGGAATGTGCCCTGGAAGCCACCTTCTTCCTGGACCCTGTCCCTCAGCCTTCACAAGCAGCCCCAGTCTCTCCTAATCCTAAATCTCCTTTTCCTAAAGGAAAGGGGCCAGCAAGGACTGCTTTGAGGAGAGACCACATTGCCCAGAGACACTCCTGGGGAGATGAGAATTTCTAGACAAGGTCAGCCTCAGCAGCTGCCCAGAGACAGCTCATTTCTTTCCACCCTTCAGGCTGCAAGGCAGCTTCAACCCTCCCAGCCTGCAGTGCAAGGAGGTAGAACAAAAGCCAGGGCCATTCCCCTGGGCACAGCCTGGACCTGCAGATGTTTCTTTTGCTGCAGACAGGACTCAGCAGCAGAGCGTGGCTTTGCAGTACCTGAGGTAGGAGTTATTGCTCAGGAAGTGGTGCAGAATGAAGGTTTAGGGGACTCAATGATCTTAAGGCAGTTTTCCACCCTAAATGCTTCTATGATTCTATATCTGCTCCAGAGCTTGGCTTTATCGAAAAAGAGGTCCGGCATTATAAATGTGAAACGCATCCCCTCCTCCCAGCACACCACCACAGCACTCCACTGCTGTTTTCTCAAACACCAACAGGGCAGGAACCAGCACCACACACACATCAAACTCCCCCTACACACACCCACCTTCCTCTGCTCAGCACTCCCGATGCAGCTGGTCTCCAGCAAGAGAAAACAATTAGAGGAGTGCAAATGAAGGACTCCCCACAGCAGGGCACGCTCCCAAACCAATGGGCATGGCAAACCTGGGCAAGTTTAGGCAGACCCCTCTCTGCAGAGGCAGCAGCAGTGCAGCCAGGGCTCAGGCAGAAAGTGAGACCCTACTGCTGCACCTGAGCTATGCCTGCCTCAGCAGCCGCCAGGGAGCCAGGGCACAGGGCAGCCCCTCTCACTCCCTGGCATAAGGGATTTATGCAGATAAAAGTGCTTGGTTGTTCAGATTCCTGCTCCACACTCAGCTTTTGGGAAGGGGACCAGAACATGTGGAAGATAGAGGTTTGCAGGGCTGTTCTTTACTGGTTATTTAGGGCAGCAGGCAAAGTTTCAAGTTCTCTCTGTATTACAGGCTTCAGTCCCCATCACTCATTCCCCTCCATGTGCGAAAGGCTCCTGCTCCCAAAAGCAAGAGTCGAGCAAGGCTGTTGACAGCAAGAAACAAATCTCATACTGCACCCAGCAGAGCTGCAAGCGTGTTAGCAGCAGAAAAATCAGCACTTCACTGAGGTTCAAGACTTCTACAGTGGAAACATATGAAGGAACACTCTGCTGAATCTTTGCATTTCTCTTTTTTTAGCCTTTTTTTTCCCCGAGTTTGTATTTTTCCACCACATGCAGACAATACTAAATTTGGAATTCCTCAGCTGTGCACAGCAGTAAAAACATGTAGTCCTTTAATGCTGCCTCTTATGAAATCTCTTTTTCTGGCACAGCAGCTTTCTTGCTAGAACAGACTAGAGATACAGAGAATTCCTCAGCGCAACCTAGAGACTAAATTTATTTTATGTAAATAAACATTTTGAAATAACTTGGACTAGCAGCTGGTGCTGCCATCAGGCACCCCAGAATATAACTATCACTGCCAGGCTGAACGTGAGCAGCCGAACCCCAACACGGAGCAAGAGAAACAGGAGCCAAGGGAAACACAAATCAGCACCTCAGCACCTGCCTGGGACACCAGCAGCACTGGATAGAGAGCAGAAAGCTGCCTGAAATCAGACAGATAAGGAAGTCAGCATTGCTTCTAACACCCCAGAAAAGTGAAGCACAAGCTACATGGGGCCACTTGGAGGAGAACAAAGATCACAAATATGCCATTACTGTAAGGAAATATCAAAATATCGCCATGAAAAGGAACTGGGAAAGCAAATCAAGGAAGGAGAAAAAAGAAAAACCATCAAAAACCACACCTAAACCAGAAATGAACATCAGAAAGAGCTTTCTTCATTGAAAACTCGCTGTAGTAAATGGACATTTGGGAGGTAATTTGTTTCCATCCTTTTGCAGTTTAGCACTGATGCTCTAAATTATTTCATTCACTGCTTCAGATGCAAAGCTCATTTACCATCAGAAGACCAAATGCCACAGACTGTCAGGTGAAGGATGTTTGAGTCTGCAAAGTTGAGCACAGTCTAGGTGGAAGAGATTCTGAATAATGCAGTTTGAGAGTCACGCAGGTCCATAATTTTTCATCTAAATCCTCCATCAGGGAATAAGTATTTCAGCATCCTTTCCTTCACAGAAAACTCATTTCATTCAAAATACCAGAGACAAAATGAAACACCTCCCATTTGAAGAAATCAAAGGTCAAATAAAGTTTCAATCTTTGGATTGAAAACAATAATAGGTAACTCTAGCCCCTCAATTGATTTAATTATAAAGAGGTAATTAAAAAGTGCTCTACTCAAAGCGTGACAAAGCAGGCTTGCAAACTGAATACACAGACAATTGCATGCCTCTAAGCTGGGCACATGGCATGAATAATGGGATGGCTGAGAGCTGTTCCAGCTTGCCATTTTTCTTTATCCAGATAGGGGTTTGATGGAAACTACAAACGCAGAGAGGATATTTCATAAGGGAGTATTCATTATGAAAAGATGGCTTAAGATGCAGATGTTGAAGACTGGAATATGCTTCAATCCTCTTACAGAGGTGATTCCCACAGCCCTTGTACCCTGAACAGTCTGTCACAAACTCTTCTTGCTTTTACTGTATTGCTAGATTAGCTCTTAAAAAAAAAAAAAAAGAGAGTTTTCCTGAAATGTGAAAAAACCAGGATACCCACAAAGCATGTGAGAGGCAGGCTGCTGTGGATAGCTACTGGTGTGCACATAGATGAGAGTCAAACACAAGCAGAAGTTATCTGCAATAAAATATTCAGTAACTGGGCCATTATCAGGCACTTTCATCATGATAACAGCTTCCCAGCTGAGATTGGGGTATTAATATTGGTAGGTTGATACCTTCCTCTAATAACTTTGGCCTAAAAAACATAAGCGGCTTTTACATTTTTAATTACGATCGGATTTTATTCTGAGGCTATAATCCTTTTCCAGCAATTGGATTAATGAAAATAGTGATTTATAGGGAGGAATAAAAACTAATCCAGTGAGAGCAAAACTACCCTGGCAGAGGAGAGTCCCAGCCCTCAAAAAGTCCTTCAGTACAGTGGGACGCAGAGCGAGGTCAGAGGAGCTCCATCAGCTCCCACTGGCCACAACCAACACCTGCAGGGTGTGAGGAGTCACATCCCAGCTCCTCTTGGAAAAGCACCTGGAAGCAAAGCGCTGATTTCATGGTACTCTCTGCACTGGATACTCTTTTTTCTTTAAACATCAGAAACTATCTTTCATCATGTCATGTCAGGTCTTTATTTGTATTCATGTAGGCTCAGGACAGGCAATGAGATGAGGATGCTGAGATGATACTCCCACAGTGCAGCTCCCCCAAAAGAGTTGTTTGTTGGCACATCCTCACTGACTCTGAAAATATGTCCCATGCCACCACACATCCCTCCTTTTTAAATTTTAGCACAGAGTAAAGAGCACAATTCCTGTTCTTGAGCAGGGTTTCAGCTCCTGAAAGCAGATTTTGGCCCACTACAGATTCAGGCTTTATCCACCTGAGAATGGACTTTCATTTTTGCAGCTTCCACAAGTCACTTGAGGTGCAATACTTTGCCCCTGCAATCATTTTCACTTTTAAATATCTAATTCCTTGTATTTTAGCACTTACCGGGGTAACTGCTATCCACACAAATGTTCAGTTTGTCAAAATCACCTAGTGAAAAAACCCCATCATTTAAAAGTGTTAATTCATGGCAGAGAGAACATGGAACATGGTTCTGTGTTTTGCTACTGTAGATGAGTGAGTAGAACTGCCTGAAAAAAACAACTCTTAAAAACATCTCTTGCCATAACATTGTAAAAAGCTGGGATACAAATGATAGGCTTTGGGGCTTTTTTATTTAAAACAAACCAGAAGATTTAGTTTTGCTTTGCTCTTTTGGTTTTGAAAATAAACTGACCAAACAAAAATAAAAACAAAACAAGAAACAACAACAACAACAAACCCCAAACTTAAATGTTGATACAAGATTTGCACAACATTTTCTTGTTACATGAGAAACACAGGTTTTCCCCCCAAACTCTCAGTGATAGTACAAAGCACAGAATGTGCAAAAAAATTACCCACAAAATAACACTAATAGAATACATGTACCCAAAGTGGATCACCTTGCTGTTAGGAGCCAAAATTAGATTCCTGCTATTGTTTAAGTCCTGCAAAAAAATTATTTTGTGAAGATCTGGAAAACTACAATGACCCTGTGAGGTCTAATGCCTTCTTTTCCTGTATCTGCAGCACAATTTTTGGACAAGAATAGCATATATGCACACCAAGGAAGCTTTAAAATACTATGACAACAGCAAAAAAAAAATTAAAAATCCAAAACATAAGCAAGCCCGTAACATCATTTGCAGGTATTTTTTCTGTTCTCAGGTGGCCATTGAGCTCCATTATGTCCACATTGCATGCGCTGTGTATGTGACAGATACACACAGCATGTACAATGAGGACACCATAGAGCCACCGCGGAGACGTCACAAAGCTGCTCCAGAGAGGAAAGTCAGCCTCTGGTGGCCCTAGCCCTGCAGCAGCACTGGGAAAAATTCTCTGCTGGAAAAAGGCAATGCAGCCAACTGGAATGCCCAAGAGTCAATTGGAGAAAGGAAGAAACCGCTTCAGAGCTAGTGAGTTAAAGAAAAGGGAGTACATCAAAAGGCGCTGTAAGGAGAAAGCGTACGGGAAATAATCTAAGTTTAATTGCAATTACCAATACTTCAGGCTAATGGCACTGCAGTGTTACTGGAAGCCAACAGATTTATCAGTGCTTTAGCAGAACGTTCAGAAACAGCTGCACTTGCACTTTTTTTTTCAGCACTTGTACTATTACCTGAATTTTTAAAAAAACATTATTGACAAGCACTAGGAGCACTGCAAAATAGGAAAAAAAATTCTTCATCCTCTCAACCATAAGTATTTTGAAAGCTTTTGAAAAGCAGGATTAAAAGTGTACTTTCAGAACTCTGCGCTTCAGGCAAATAAGTTCATAACAAATAAAACTTTATTAAAGCCCACAGATGTTTTCTATGGATATTGCAACAAGGTATTTATAAAATCACATTAGAAAAGATGGTCTAGAGACATATTAGCAATCTCTGACAAAAGATCAAACTACAGCAGATACATTAATAAAGTTTAAAATAAGAAAGATCAGCAAAAATAAGAATAAAAATAAAGCAATATCACAACACATTTCCTTCTTCCACATGGAATTATTCTTCCACAATAATTCCAATTTACATAAATACACAGATTCTGTGCTTTGGCCTTAATTTAAACCAGATTTTTTCACTGTCAAAACTAGAATAATTTATTTTACTATGAGAGTCTAGTTAGCCAGTGCTCATTGTTTAAAGATTCTGTATGATCAGGAAAGGCATCAAAAAGCACTGTGAGGAGAGCCATCAACAAATAACAAAAAGTGAAGTTTTTCTATGCCCCCTGAGAGCTCACAGAATTATTCTTCCTGTCATTCGGGTAATGGAAGGGTGTTTTCCAAATGAAATTGTCCCAATAAATATTTTCCAGAAATTTCTTCCCATTTACATGCCATAGGAATTGTTCTTGTTTTTTATCCTAGTGAAGAGTTATTTCATACAGAAAGCAATATAGAATTCTTGATCTCACAATATTTTCAAAACCAGCCTCAGTACTCTCCTCAAACATTAGGTGGAAACCAAATAATTCATTCAAGTCTTCGCTAATATTATATTTTTGCTATTTTCTCACCTTTCAGAATACTCCTTTTTCAAAGAATTTTTTGTTTCACCTTCCATTAGGCCAAAATAAATGAACATAAGCATCTTTGTTTCACAAAAAGGAAACATAAAGTAGAGAATTTAGTTTCTCTTGCCATTCTTCACAACCATTTAAAATATTCTTCAAGAGAGCTTTGAGCACAGTCAGCAGCCTAAATATATGTTCACAAATCTGACTTGCCATACAGCACCACAGCACAGCTATTCTTATACTCTTCAGCATAAAATAAACTGTTTTTCTCAGGCAAGTCTGATTCTCGAGACTCAAGGATTTGATTCTCTTTTTTTGATTCTCTTTACCTGAAACAAGGTCAAAACCTTGTGAGAGAAGGCAGAACCTTGGGTGTTATGCAAACACCATTTGTTCAATATTTGGCTTAATTCAGGTTTTCTAATAACTGGGAGATTTCTAACTCATTGCACTCCTATGTTGCTATGGCAGCATAAGATATATTATAGCAGTTCCTATGAATGCAGTCAGTTTCCAAAATGCAATTCTTCTTTCCAGGTATTAATTCATAGAATGATAAATAAAGTCTGATTAAAATTCTTCCCTTTACACCAAACACAGTTTCCTATTCTTGATCTAAAGGAACTGCTTGGCCTTCGTCAAAATAAAGCGTTTCAGCCAATCTCAGAGATCCTGTGAGCTCAGCAAAACTGCTCCATTCTGGTATCCTTCACCAGCTCAGTGAACCGTGCTCCTCCCTGGCTCAGAGCCTGGGGGTGCAGAAAACGGAAAACCCAAACTGAGGGGTTTTTTCAGCAGCTCCTGATCCCTACAGTCACCTGCCTGGTCAGCACTGTGAGAGAAGCAGCTTTCTGCTGAGACACACTCAGCACTGCACAGCTTTTACACCAGCGAGCACCTGTCCCTCAGAGTGCACAAGTCCCACACAGACATGCCAGCGTGTAGAAAATAGTATCCAATTTTTATATTGGATTAGTTAAGCAGGTGAAATATATATACTCTTTAAATTTAAAAAACAGTAGAGAACACGTTACTATCAGTATCATCCGTTTCTGTGTCCATTTCAGAAAAACACTCAGGTGCTTCTGATGCACAGATTGCAATCTCTGCGGGCCAGTAAAACACAGAGGATGATTCAAAGAGCACAGAAAGGACTGCTAGAAGTAGAGAACTGACACCCTGCTTTGTTCACCAGGGAGGTGGATCCTTCTTTCGCCCACAAATCTCTCTTTCATTAATTCAAAAATTCTGAACTGAATCTTCATAAAATGTGTTGTTTATTACCAGACCTCTTGGCAGAAAAAGATTTAAATTTATATCAAGTGTAGGCATATGTAATTACCCAAGTATATTTTCTGTATCAAGCTGATAATAGGTGCTATTGAATATCCATTACATTTGAATGAACAAATACAACCACTGAATGCCAGAAGTACATTCAGAATATTTAAAATTTCATATATTGAAGTCACTGACAATTTTTGAAATACTGAATTATGAATCCTTAAACACTGCTGGCTCAAGGAACAGGAAATGATGATCAACTACACAATTTCAAAGGTTGTTTGAAAACTTTTCATATGTTTCCATAAACTACCAGAAGGACAGAAAGGAGAACAATCAAAGCCTTCAATATATATTAAACCACCATGTTCCCATATACAGTATTCACTTCTCAGTTATACAATGCCTGTGCACATTCATGCTCTAATTTTATAAAAGAGGCAGGTCTTATTGTATCTAAAAGCATATCTATCTACAGGGCAGATTAACCATTTGGTTACTCTCAGACCTGTTCATCAATGACACAGGATCAGACTGACAACAGCACTTGGCACTGACAGAATTTCTTTCTCTGGACAGCTTCAGCAATGGTACAGGGGCACTGACTAGTTTTCCAATAGAATAAGGGAAATCCTGGAAACTTTCCAGTCCTCTGCCTGTCAACACATGCCCACACATACCTGTTATGTGCCCAGAGACTTCCCAGCCCAAAACTGGAGGTGTGGCACATTGCCAGGGTCCTGTGTTCAGACTCCAAATGGCAGGGAGTGATTGTACCCAGGACAGCTGGAGAGGCGTCTTCGGGCTGCAGACAGGTCCAAAATGCTACCTCAGATTCACACCTCAACATTGAACTGAGACTCAAAGCCCCAGCAGCTCTAAAAAGGTGCTAGTGTGAGGGTTCAGAAAGCCAGGAAAAGACTGACCTTCCACTGTGGTGAAAAAGGAGATGTGGGGAGAAAGATGATGAAGGGTGCTGCCATCACAGCTGGTGATGGCCACTGTGAAGCAGATGCTGGAGCAGAGTGTTTAGAAATCCATCAAGGGCTGGTCACTTTGATCCTCTGCCTAGTGCAGCCACAACAGTGACAGGAGCTCCCCAGGGTTCTCCAAACCTGCTGGCCATGCCAGACCCAGCGCTTCCACCAGAGCTGGCCATGTGTCCCCAAAAGACTCCTGGTCCATAGCACCAGCCTCCAGAGTGCTCCATCTGCCCAAAGCTGTTCATAGCTCCTGAGCTGAGGCATTATTTTAGGAGAAGGAGAATTACTAATTAAAACTGGAAAACTAACACAGAACTGTTTTTTCTTCAAGGGCATGAATCCAACTCTGATAGTTAATGTTTCCAGGCACACTTGAAGTCAGCTCAAATTTTACTAATTAATGAGCAGCAATGCTCCTTACCCTTTAAAGCCTACTGGCAACAGAAATATCCAAATCCAAAGCTTTGAGGAGGAGGTCATGCCCAGCCTGTCACTCACTCCAATGAACATGCTTCATCTCCAAAGCTTGGGGGAGCATCTTTTTCCTCTTTGAAACAGTACAAGACTCACTTGGAAGGCATCTTTGGATGGCATCTGCTTTGGGACAGTGCAAGCCAGCTGTGCTTCTAAAAGAGGGATTTTAGCATGTCCTGAAGCTGTCCTGTGCCCTTCCACCCCACAGTGCTGCATCCCTCACCTGGGAGTGGGGATGAGGGCACACCTGCACTGTCTTCTCCTTCCACCTTCTGCAGCTCTCTTACCTGCCCATACTCCTACCAGGTTTCCCTGTTCTCCAGGAGATGGGACGGCTCAGAGTAGTCCAACATTTACTTTTATGAAAGCATGTCATTTCACACAGAAAATAATGTCATATTAAAAAGAAAGAAAACTGATTATTTTGAGATCAATCTGATTTTATTTCTGCAAACAAACATTAAAAAAACAAGGACTGGGAATGCTAAAACAATTCTCATTTCTGCAATGGAAATTTGAACAGACTACTATGAGTAAACAGGATTTCAGATAACTTTTTTTCCCCCTAAACTCCTGTGTTATCAAGCCTTGTTAGAAATTCTACAGAAGCCAAGTCCCTAATAGTTTTTGTCTTCTTACTGGGATTTCATCAGACCAAATTAATTTATTTGGATAAATAATTTATCATACTACAAAGCATTTGTTTGAGTCCACTTTTTAAAATAAATAAGTATTGAAAACACTCAAATACCAGGCCTATCCAGCCCCCAACATTTCTATTACCTTTATAAAGCCTCACAAAATCACCAAGCAAATACAAGCTGCCACTCCTTCCAATAACAGCATGTTCTTCACACCTTGATTTCATTTTCTTCAACTGCATTTCTGATTCTAAAATAAAACCAAGAACTTAATGCAAAAAGTGCCTACAAACAGGCCCACAATAAAACGTTCCTCCCATCTTCACAACCATGCACAAGGACAAAACCAGAGCATGCTCAGCCCCTCTCTGAATTTATCTTGTGACTCTGTCAGATGTTACTCCTCCCAAAAAATAGACATGTGACAGTTTCAGCTCAGCTTGTGGACCACAGGTGTTCATGAGGCAAACAAAAAGGTCCAGCATATACAACACTCTCCATTTTTAGCACGAGAGACAAAGCTTTAACAGATCAGAAGCAGAAAAAGCAAAGTCTCTCCTCTTCAAGCAGAACACCTATGTGCCATCAGGTCCAGAACAGTCAAATATTAATTGGGCAAAGCAAAACAGCAGAAAACCTAAAAGAAAGCTTCATATGCACAGTTACCATTCTTTCAGAAAACACTTTAGAGAACATAACTGTTCTGACAACCAGCTACTACCAAGGTGTGCTGTATTTTAAAAGTTACTATCTGAGCATCTGGGGGTAAGATGTCTGCTGGGTGAGAGACCACGGCTGTGAGATTTAGCTGAAGAGATACAAAAGCATTGGAGAAGTGCACAATCTTTAAAAGAATTTATTCCTGCACAGCAGGAGAGCTCGAGGATGTGTTTTCATTGAACAATACAAAATGACAGTGAGCAATGCACAGAATCCCATCAAAAATGAACTTTGCACAAGCACAAAGCATCACCCAGAGACAAAGGCGCGAATGCTCAGAGCCTTTCCCCAGACATCACAAGGGTTGGGGCGAGAGTCAAAAAACCCCCTGCAACACTGGCCAAGTTTGGGCTTCTCCTTCTGTCTCCTCAGTGCCAGTGTGTATCTGCCTCCACACTACAGCCAGAGCAATGTGGACCTGGGACAATCAGCTGGAGGAGGAAGAGGTGGAAGGGAAGAAGGGATGGGCAGGGGACTGTCAGGGCCTTTGGCTGAAGTGAATGGAGATTCATGTGACACAGTCACACCTTTGCCTGCAGCGCAGGGCACCTTGAGAGCCTGACATTTGATGGGCATCAGCTCCAGTGCAACACGGCAATCTTTGTATTCCTGAAACACAGCTCAGCATCTCACATTTGTGCTGGCACGGAATCAAAGCTCCGAAAGGAAGATTGTCATTTTGATGGCTAGAGCAGATATTGATTAAACACTGAAACCATCTTAGAGGTGGTCATAAATACAACAGCTTCACAAACACACCTTTGGCAAAATGCTGGCCAGGCTCAGACCTAGCAGTTGAGTATTTATAGCCACCCCACACTATACACTCTCTAGCAACAATAAAGCACCTGAAATGCTCAATGCTTGATTTAATGCTTCCTGAAGGAGAAACCTGCTTTGCATAATCTTCTGTAAACTACATTTTATCAAATCTCCTTATAAGCCCATATTTTCTCAGATTACACCATGTTTGGTATGCTGTATCTTTCAATGCTTTTTAATTCCACTAAATTGCAAGCAACAGTGAGATAATGGGAAAGCCAAGGAAACTCAGCGGTGATGTACTACTCCAATTAATTAGAAATATCACCAAGTCATCATTGTGGAATAAACCACTTTAAATATGCAAGGTTTGCAGGTTTCAGCCATTTGTGTAAAACTATCAAAGACTTTCTTGCTATAAAGCTTTAATTCCCATCTCAGAAAACTTGGAAGCTAACCTCCTTTTTTCATTATTAGGTCAGGAAACACACCATACAAATTATCCTGAATGTGCCAGTATTTCCATATTAATAGGCTGCATCCACAATGTATAACATCATCTCTTGGATAATAAGAAGCTTTGTTATTATTTTTCAATGCACTGGGTGAATACATATACCTAGTAGCCCTATTGAAATGGTAATTAATTATACTTTAATAGAATAAACCAAGATGTTGCCTCTGAGCTACAATGCATATTTGAGTTAGGTTACATGGTATTACAGTACTTGGAAGAGATCCTTTCCTCACAATTTAACTTCTCATAACCATCTGGATATCACATGGTGCTCCTAGAGATCAGGGTGAGGACTGGGGAGTAGGGAAGGAAAGGATGAGCACATTTTATTTTGAACATTTTCTGTTCTGCCTCAGTTGCACAGCAGAATCTGAATCAGTCTCCTCACACTGGCAAGTTAAAGCAGCCTGGAGTCCAGCTCAGCAGTGGCAGCATCCAGGAGGGATTTCACACATGGTGGCACTGACACTGCAATGCAGCAGCACTGAGGAACCCTTGGTGACTGCACACAAGAGGGAAGATGTGTCCCCCAAGATGAGAAATGAAGAGGGGCCTGTGGTTACAAGGCTAGGTCCACCAGGTTCCCTGCTCCATGAGCAGATGCCCCAGTAAGCCCAGCAGCTCTTGGCTGAACACCGAGAGCCTCCCTATGCCAGCAGGAGAGACTGCCTGGTGACTGCAGGGTCCCCCTGCTCCTGCTGAGCTCTCCCTGCACAGGGAGGCTCCAGCCCAAAAGCCCTGTCTCCCACAGAGCCAGCAGCTTTGGCCACCTTTTGTCACACTTGGAGGGACTCGGCAGGACCAGTCAATCCCAGACTCTCACCAGAGCTCCCAGTGCAGGCTCTCCTTGCTCTGAGGTGCCAGGACAGCACACAACTGTCCCCTGTCACCATTCACAGCTGCCACGTCTGTGGGGGCACTGAGAGGCAGCTGTCACCACTAATGTCACCAGAACCCTCCAACATCACCCACTGGATCTCTCCAGGGGCCCATCCACATTAGGGAGGAATTACTTGGCTCACTGGCTTAGACAGTCATGGGAAAAAGAAACACAGAGTTTTTCAAAACAACAAGACAACTAATTGCATTCTTCATGGGTGCTGGTAAAACCATCTTTACTGAGCCAACAGCCCTAAGTATCAGAGTGATACTTCTATAATTCCAGAGAAGAGGTGAAATGCTGTATCACATTCAATGCTGATCAAACTAGTTGTCTTCAAAATCAGTCAAATCTAAGAACATAGAATTTCTCTCCATTATAGTATTTATATAACTCTTTGCCTTTCACTCTACTACAGCATTATAATTTTCTCCAAAATTATTTCTAAATCACAGCTTCCAATTCAAACATTGTCCAAATTTATTTTACCGTGTAAGTTAACTGGAAAAATGCACTTTTAGAAATAACTTCATTCCTGTATGGTTCTGTGGTTTCCCCAGTGGTTGCACAATATGCAAACATGTATTTTAGGACAAAACAAAATGCACTCAAGCAGAGTAAGCCCAAAAGAGCCACGAAGTGCAATTACATCTCATACAGTACGCAGGAAATTCAGAGTACTTTGCAGATGGGATATCCCTACTAAACAGGGATGGTCATTCCATCCACAGACATGGAGCACATTATCTCATAAAGGCTCTTTTTGGAAATACAAGCATTTACTCAGCAGATTGGGAAGGGCAGAAAGGAAAGGGACATTTCCAGATTACCGAGGAATTACTGCTGGGCTTGTTATGTATCAGAACTCACAGAGTAGATTTCAAATCAAAGAAGTTATCTGGGGCATAAGAGGCTTTCAGATATTCACTGGAGAGCAATTTATCCCAACATCTTTGAAGTAAATCACCATTCCGTTTGGAAAATTAGAAGTACATCAACATGATAAGAGAGCTGGAAGCAGCAGATGAACTCATAATAGGTTAATAGAGAATGAATGCAAATCAATAACTTAGAGTCACACTGGAAATGGTTATCTGGGAATAGGGGCTCTTCCAGCTATTGTAATGTCCCTTTTGATATAAATAGTGTCAACTGGTACACAGATGGTGCCACACTGGGTACATTTTCACATAACAAATGATACAGTTTTTACATCATTGTTTGGAATGTTAACTAACAAGGTAGAACAAAGGGCTATAATTTAAATGATGTTTTAATTTCACAAATTTTTTCTTTTCTAATTTTACCCACCAGAGAACTATCAAGCAATCTGCAGACTGTTACATGTCTACACTACTGGAAACATGAAACAGTTTCACTCAACTCAGTCTGTGGAGAAATACATTCCCATTGTAAGCAAAAGAAATTTATCAAAGACTTGCTTACTGATCACAAATAAAATGCAGAACTACATGGAGATGATCTTGAAAGTCACCACACTAAAAAAGCTGTACAAAATAAAGGGTCTTTTTTGAAACTTCAGTGGCAAGCATTTTTTACAGAAGAAGAGTCAGGTGAAAGCACCAGGGGCTAATAATGCATCCCTGATATTGGAGTATGCCTTATTTACCTTACAAAGTACCCCCAATATGAGTACAGTGCTCGAAATACCACACAAAAGCTAATCCTGCACTTTACAAGGAGATGGCTGATAAATCAGATTAGCAAGCCAAAGAGGAGAGGAGATGGAGGCACAGAGTGAGGCAGAGATGAAGCTGAGCAAAGAGCATTTCTGAACCTGTTCCCAGAGCTCATCAGCCGGGAGGTGCACGGAAAGCGGCCGTTCACAGGAGCAGCACACACCCCACACACAGCCAGGTTTTCATCCACCTCACACCCCACACACAGCCAGGTTTTCATCCACCTCACACCCCACACACAGCCAGGTTTTCATCCACCTCACACCCCACACACAGCCAGGTTTTCATCCCCTCTGATACTCACAGCCCCTCCGGAGCCCACCCACCCTCAGTGCTGCCCGTGCCCATGGCGAGGCAGGTGGGGACAGGGGCCAGTGTCACTTGCCCAGCACCCACCAGCCTGGAGGCACTGAAATTTCAAGGTGAGGATCTCACTTGGAAACCAGCAGCATGTGATTGTGTTAAACTGCAGCCCTGTGTGTACCTGCAGTACCAAAAATACAATCCTTTACCGTGCCAATCAAAGCAGTATTTATAGTGGCTGTGAGAAAGCAGCACAGCTAAGGTGGATTGAGGTGATAACCCTGCCCCCCACTTCCCAGAGATGGGGTGCTTTAGTACAGGGCCTGGTGCTGTGGGCATGCTCCATGCCAGCCTGACAGATTGCCCTTTCCACTCAGAAAACAGGCCAGGAGAATTAAAAATAGACAGATAAATAAATATCACACGCCAGCCCAACAATCCTAGAATTAAAATATGGTGCAGAGGGGAAAAAGTAAGATAAATCAGTGTACACCTACTCCTCATGTTGTTCTGATGACAAGTGGCCAGCTCTGCCCCAAGGAAAAAAAAAAAAACTGTAAATAACAAATCTTGCTATCTTTTCCAGCCTGCCAAAGGGAAGTATGATATGTCATAATCTGAAAGCTAGATGACTCTGCAGCCTTTCTGGTCCATCTAATGAGGGTATATGGGATGGCAACACCAGCTTTATAGTCATAGAGGGAGCACTTTGGATCTGCTAAAAGCATGAAGCTCAACTTCATTTATATTTATTAAGTTTGTTTCTGAGCAATAAACCGAGAACGAATACCTGAAAATACCTGGTGTGTTTTAAAACTGCAGAAATACCCCCCTTTAGTTTTAAAGAGCTCTTTCTGTAACAGGGAAGACTGCACAAAGACCTGAACTATCACTGTTTTAACTCTCTCAGCCTCACACTCTGTGTCAGGGGTATGAAAGCACTGACCAGCTACACTGCATTAATACTTATACAATAAAGCTGGGAAAGCTATTATTTATTACTAATAAGAAAATTCAATTAACAAAACATCATAAATAACAGGAAATAACCAGATTGCAAGTGCAGGCAGACCAAGTTAGACCATTCATTAACAGCATGTCATCAAAAGGGATTATTCACACCCTGTGGTACCTGGGATAACTCTCCACAGCAGAGTCTCCCCCTGCCACTCAGATTCCTCTATTGCCTCTGTGAAGAGTGCAGAAAAGATTCAGTAGCAGATCACTGTGTGCTGTTTTGATATTCAATAGTATTTATAATTTTATATGTATAATATATATCAGTATATTCTTCTCTTGCCATTTGTTTTTTTTTAATATTCTCAACATTATCTAAACAGACCCCAGAGGTTGCTGCCACTCAAGAACTCCCAGGACCATTGCAGCCTCAGACCATCAGCCGAGTTTGTAGCTGCATTGAAACAAATGCTGGTGCAACAAGACCAATGGGAAAGGATGAGGAAAATTGTGACATAGAAAACCATGCATTGCAGCAAGTGCTTCTGATCACAAGCAGCCCCTTATGAGAACAGACACGCTTAAAACCAGAGGGATGTGGGATGTGGCTCTCCGCTGGTCACCATGATCACTGGGCATGTCCAGAAAAGCCCTGAAGCACTCTGACACTCAGCAATCTATTGCTGACTTTACAAAATATTTGCCGAGCAAAAGGTGTGTTTATTCATTTTCATTTTAGGTGTAGAAATGAAAGTCATGAAGGAAAGCAATGTGGAGAGGCTTCATTACAATCAGTATATAAAAGTGCCGCTGCATACTGATAATAACATCCTTCACTCTGAAGTTTTCTCTCACAGTGGAACTTAAAAGCTGGTGCATAATAAGGAAAGCAATGATAAAAAAACCAAAGTTTAAATCTGTGAAGATTCTTTGAAATATTTATGAAACAGGGCATTTTAAATCCAGCTATTCAGGCTCATTGTTCTATTATAAAATATTGCCCACAATGTTTTTGTTTTGCTTCCCTTTTGAATAGTGTGAAAGACTGATATACCTAAAGAGAAGTGCAAGGAACGATTTTAACACCAACCTCTAGTGCTTGCTTTTTCTGCTACTTGCAGAAAAAAAGAGTGATCACAAGGTAGTTCTCTCCCAGTTACTGAAAGTAGTTGCATTTGACTTTTGTAAATAAATAAATAAATAAAAAATACAGATCTAGAAATATGAGAAAGCACCATCCACATAAGATGAGATCTTCTTTCCCCAGAGCACAAACTATCCAGGGTAGAATTTCCCTGGCATTTTACATTGGCCAAAGTAATTTTTTGTAGTCAAAGAGTAATGTTTTGAACATTTCAAATCTGAAGCTGAATATATTACAGCTTTGAGAAATTTCATTTAATCCCTTCATTACTTAAGAATAATGCTTCCTTTTCACTCTCTAGAGAAGTTTGGCTGTCAAAAAGAATAATGATTTCCAGTCTTTTCAGTAGAAAAGACCAATATTGCTGCAAAATCTGTCTGTATGGATTTTGAGTGGTTACACTTGTACTACATTACGCAAACAGAAGATGGGTAAAAAAGTACAACAGAAGTCAAAGAAAACCAAAACTGGCTCGGGATGTGCAAGAACAGCCCTGTGTCCCTGACACAGCATGGACAGGAGCACTTGGGGCACAGCCCTGACCTCCCCACGAGTCTGCAAAGCCAACAGGGCATCACCTGGGTTTGGGCTCTCCAGAGGTTTGGGAATGAAGCCAAGGCATCTCCTGCTTGCTCCTTCAGCTGAACCACCCAGGCAGCTCACACCCCCCTCTCCCCCTTGCTGTTCTCTGTCTCTCTTGTTCCTCCCCAGGCAGCAGCTCTGTTCAGCTGGGTTTGAAAAAGTGTTTAGTAACATTTTCCCAAAGACACAAACCAATGGAACACACTGATCTCCTGCCTCCTGCAACAGCTTTCATCCTTCTACAATCTGTCCTGGTTTGGTGGCCAGAGCTTTTATCATCCCCCTTTTGCAGATGGGAAATGAGCTACCATGAGGTGACTCATCTTCTTGTCCAAGGTCATGCACATAGGTTTTCACAAAATAAGGCAGGCTGCCCAGGCATCCAAACCTCTCTGCATCAGGTCCCTTCAGGGAAGGGCTAATTCCCAGAGGAATGGACATCCTCTGACACACTGGGACTGGAGGCTTTGTAGATGTGTCCTGTGCTGTTTGTGAATTCAGCAAGTTAAGTGGGACCAAATGTAAAAAAGCCAGTGTTAAAAACATTGCAATTCTGCTGGCTTTTTTTTTTTTTAATGTGTAATCTTTTAGAATATCTGAGTTTAATTGAAATTTAAGTGATCGAATATTTTTTTCTGTTAAAGCCTCAATGGGATTTCATGCCATATTCAAAGATTTGCAGTTACTCTGGAATTCATTGTGAATTGAAGAAAGTACAGAAGTAATTGTACTAAAGGCAAAAGCAGCAGATCCTTTCTGTTTTAATCTGTGTATCAGTGTATTTTAAAAAAAATCATAACTGTGATTCACATTTAAGAAGGATTTTTTAGGGCAGTGAACACTTCCTTTCTGCTTGCAGGCACTCAAAAAAGAAAAAAAAAGAAAAAAAAAAAAAAAAAAAGAAGAAAGGAAATGTTGAAACCAGAAAATCCTAGCTGTTCACCTTCATAGCCTGGAAATTTAACCTGAAAAATTAAGATTCCATGGCTATCCCTTTCCCACTGCTTTCTCACATATACTTAGTTCAACTAAAGCCCAGGACAAGAGGTAAAAAGATAAATATTATCACAAGTGTCTGTGGTTTGTGCATCACACTGGCATCTACAGCAGTGGGAGGACAATTTCTGAGACCAGGAAAGCATTGTGCCAGTGCTGTCCTCCACCCATCTGCTGGGACACTGGGAAGCAACAAATCCCCTTTCACTGTTTTGTCTGATTTTTTTTTTTTTTTAAGAAGCCCTAATATAGAAGCATTGTCTATAAGAATGTGTTCAATATCTGGACAACTGGGGAAAGCGTCTTCCTAAAGAAGGACAGTGGGTCTGCCAAGGGACCTGGTGCTTCACTGGCAGCTGAGAAAGCCCAGAGACACTCCCTGGCCCATCTCTGGGAGCAGGATAAAGGCAGGCTTTAGAGAGAGCCTCTCCAGGGGGGACAGGGCTGCATCCCTCATTTGCTTACAAATTATTCTGGAAAGTTTCCCAGACCACAGTTCTGCTCCTCTAGCTTGCAGGCCCGTGTGTATGAATGGAAAGGAAATCTGAATTGCTGTCACTGAGGTTTGCAGGAGCCCTCTTTGTTATTGTGTTGTTTCAGGTCCCAGTTGGATATTTTTCCTTCCAGCTGTCTCGTACTGTGTAATGTACAACAGAATCTACAAAACTCCCAAGTCCTGCTGCAAGATTATGAGATTCAAAGCAGTGGAGTTTCTTCCTGAAAAGCTAATTTGTTTACCACCAGTTAGTTTAGCACCATCGTTTTCCTCTTGCTAAAAATAAATGAATAATGATGGAACAAGCAAATGAAAAAAAAAAATTAAACCCATTAACCAAAAAGAAACAAAGAAACATTTAAGAGGTTACATTTATCTTTCCAGCTGGCAATAAAGACAAGCACTTTGGACAGTCACTTTTTTAAAGCTCTGAGTGGATAATTGCACCATAAAGCTCACCACAACTACTGTGTTTTAACATTTCCTGAAGCACTTGTATTGCTTCAGGGTTCAGTGAAAGGAGCTGCCCCACATCCTAGACATTTAAAAATTGCAAGGGAAGGCAAATACATCCCTTCACACTTCTCAGAAAAGCTACATTAACTGTTTATTTATGTGGCTTAAATCCTGGGGACAAAAAAAATAGTTTTTGTTAATCTGTTTTGCTCTGAGAGAGATTGTGGTCAACCAAAACTGATCCTTGAAAACAGCCAGGACAGTACTTGGCATCGCACACTGCAACTTCCTCCAGGAGGCATCTTTCCTCCTGCTGAATCCCAGATCAATTGGAAAATTAAAACATTTTGGCAGCAGATAAAACCACTACCAGCTAGAGCAGGGAAAGTGCAGGTAGTGAACAGGAAGTCCCAGGGGTGTGTGCTGTCTCCTCAGGTCAGCTCCTCGCAGTGAGCACGGAGCAGCCTCCAGGCTCCAGCCCTGCCAGGGCCTGAGCCATGCCAGGGGAAGGCAGGGAGGGAGGGCAGGGATGGCAGCAGCTCAGCTCAACCCAGAACTGCCACTAATGCTCTAATGGGTCCAGGCAGGGAGGGCAGCAACCATCAGGAAGGAAAAAGGCAAGGGTAAGACTTGGAAAGGTACTTTAAAAATTAAATAAATTAAAAAAATAAACATTTTATAAAAAATGTAAAGCAAGAAAAAAGAACAAAAACAACCCAGTAGCAATTCAAAGCTCTTTGTAATTAAATAAAAGGGAGTTGTTGTTTTTTCCTTTTTTTTCTTTCAACATTTGTGCAGCACATGCAAGCTCATGACTGGTGTTTGATTTTCTTTTTGTCTCTACTTACTTCAAGCACTAGACCTCCAGTCTAGAAACCATCAGCTTCAGGCTGGTGGCTCTTTGAAAATCCAGCTGGCCAATAGCAAGGCACTGAAATTTTTCAGCTGGCACATGGTTACAGGTTGGTTTGAGAAGCTCTCTCAGCACATGAGCCCTCCTCTGACAGCAGTGCTCCCTTTGAAAGGTCACACCAAATGTCAGGCACGTCCACTCCTGACCCCTTCATCATCTGCAACGATGAAGAAGCACCAGAAGCACCTGGAGATGCTTCTGTGAGGGTGAGCAAAGTGTCTGCCCCTGCTCCAGGTCTAAATGCAGCTCCGCCAGGTTGGAAAAGAGAAATGCAGCCATAGTTTGGCAAAAAATTAGAGGTGCTACAATGAAAAATGGTTTACAGTGCTCTTGTTACTTTCAACAGAACAAACTGTAATACATATAAAACCCCCAAACACATTTCATTTAAACACTATGCAATAGCTCAACAAAATGCTGAAGTTCCACAGAGGAGGGCAAATTTATACAAGTATCTAAATCACCAGGACTTCCCCAGACATTCACATTAAGCTAAAATCTAATGTTAATCACAATTTAAAAATAAAGAAAAAATACATCAAATACAAAAACCGCAATCAGAAATCTGGTAAGTGGGTGAGGGGATAATTCATAAAGACAACTACTAATTTCTCCTATGATTCATTCAGTGAGTAACCCCCACAGCTGCTGTTCTCCAAGCATTAAGGAAAAGTTGATCAGGGTACAAAATAGCTGCATGAATAAAGTTTTTTAACACTGTGGGATCTACAAGCACAGAAGTCTGGGGCAAGGAAGATGCATCCCTAAACCCTCCTGGCAGGTCAGGGGATGCCCCATTTCTGCTCCCTGTGTGCCTACAGGAGCAGCACCTCACACAACCAAAACCTTTTACCTAGGCCTTGCTGCAAAGATGCCAAATTTACTTTTGTGTATTTTGCTATTCCCCTGCTTGCTGCCACATTAATACTCATGTAAGTTCCTCACCTGAGAAGGGACTGAAACTTTTAACTACTATTCCTGTCAAGCCTCTCCAATAAAATGCTTTTCTAATCTTAGCACTATTCCAACTCATCAAGCCCTGAACTTTCTGAATTCACTGTGGGAGACAGTTAGCTCATTTAGGGTGCATGGTCTCAAAAATCAATGGTCACACAGACAAAAAAAAAAAACAAAACAAAACAAAAAACCAAACAAACAAACAAAAGAAAAACAAAACCTAGGGTAGTTCTGCAGCAGAGAACCATTTACACAGGAGGCAAGTGCAGAGCTGCACTCTATTTCTATTCTGAAATAGAGATATTCCAGAGCTCTTCATAAGGTGTGTCCCCAATGCTAGAGCAGCAGCAGAAACTACTGCAGTTAACATTACTAACCCACCTTAGGCACCCAAAACCTCTCCCTCGCCCCCCCCCCAACACTAAACTCTAGGAGATATTTAAGATGCACGCACACAATAAAATAAAATGCACAACTCAAAATGCCTTTTTAGTGCTGCATTATCTTGGCTGCTGGGTATGTCACTGCAAGTCTCTCCTCCCTAAACTACCTGTTGTTAACAATTCCTTATGCCCAAAGCACTCTGGACCAGAGGGTGTCCTTGTTAGTTGTCCAGCCTTAGGCTTCTACCCCTCTCTCACACAGTGGGGCCATTTCCAGCATGACTGCAGCTGGTTTGAGTGGACCAAAACTCGCAGCCAGTACAAGTTACCTGCCCAAAATCACCTCCCAAGGCATTTACACCTGAGCACCCTTGGTAACAAGCTGCAAACTGACCTGCTACCAGCACAGGCTGCTGCTGGGATGGGAGAGCAGCCAGACACCAGCTGCATTCTAGGCAGCAGCTTAAGCATCCCACAGAAGATGCAGTCTGATGAAAGCAGGAAGGAAATAATTGTTGGGTTGTTTTTTTTTTAAGCTGAAACAATAGTCTTTTAGCATTCTTCCTGAAGAGAGCCTCCTATGTGCTTGCATGATGAGGAAGGCAGACAAGTGAGAGGCACAAAGCTGTTCAGACATATACAGAGCAAAGCTGCTGTACAGAAGTCAGCCCTTACCATGATTTGAAATCAGGACATGGAAGAGGGGATCAGAGATCCTGCTCTGCCTTGGCCTGCAGGCAAGGGGAGGGTGGTGGAAGCAGTAGTGTCAAAAGGAATGGTGAAAAAGCTGAGCCTATGACACAGCACAGATCAAAAAATGGTGCCTGAGATTCTGTTAAATATATACAAGCACAGCCTGTGCCACAGGTATGGCCCCTGCACAACTTTGAGTGGCACACAGGGAGAGCAGCTCCTGGGAGAAAACAGCAGCAGCTCTCCTGTGGCAGAGATCAGAGTGTCACAACAACACTTCATCCCATCCGCCCTCTGGAGAGCTGCAACTGTCACATCCAGGCTCATTAGAATCTAAAAATGACTCAAAGTTTTCCTGTGTCTTTTTGAAAGGAAGTGGTAAGGTCATTCCATCTTTTAAGCTGCAGTTCAAAGCAGATGGAAGGACTCCATCCCAACCTAGTGGGCTGCTGGGGAGACATCTCCAACAGCTGAGCAGGGATAGGAGAGAGAGGGACATAGCTACCAAAATTCAAGGGGAGAAAGAGCTACCTGGGTGAGGAAGGATCTTCCCAGGAGGCTGGGAGAGCCATGCAAGAGGTGACTGCGAGTCATCCCAACCAGAAGAGGAGAAAACAGAAACTACCAAGAGCTGTAAACCACCTACCCTGTGCTGAGTGGGCACAGTGGGAATGCTGTGGTGGTTCCCCTTCTTGCTTCTCCTCAGCTCCCTGTATGCCTGTGTTATGAATGGATGTCAAAATTCATATTTATTAAAATAGAGAAATAGATTCAAGATAGTATAAAATATATTAAGGTAGATAGATATTAAATAAGTGAGTGACACAGGGGTTACATCTGGACATGTTCTTAAGGAAAAGCCAGGGAAGCAGTCAGCAGCAGTGAGAAACCAACACACATACCACACCAATAGACCACATTTACATGTGAAACACAGCGGGAACTCTTGGTTCTATTTAGAATTTTAAAACTACTTCTGGGAAATCTCTTGGTTTGTAAAAGAGATTTCCAGTAAGGACTGAGTATCAGGTATTCAGGGTGATAACAAAGATATCTCTCTCGGGATGGGACAGTGTGTATTGTTAAGCTTAGTCCTGTCTAGCACAAGACCAGAAGCCGATGAATTATTCCCGAAGAAATCGAGGACCGGACCACCTTCCATCAGATACCATTCTACTGGACCGAGAAACCTTTGGAACTTGTTTGGTTATGAAAAGAACAATGGACTTCCTAGCCCGCGGCAAGAAAAATGGGATAAAAACCTGAGTGGAAGGAGACCTCGGTGTGCCGCCGCACTCCGAAGCTGCCAGTGCTTGGGGTTGCTCAGCGTGTCACCCAGGGTCTGTTCCCGGGCTAGACTCTGTCCGATCCGTGGCTGACCGAAATTCTGTCAAATTTGCGCAAAATAAATTTTGTACTTTGTTTTTATATCATAATTTGGCTCTTGCAAATTATTGATAAAATTAGATTGGCAATTTCATTCATAACACCTGCAAGACAGTAACTAGTTAGCCCACAGCTGCAGAAATAAGCAGGGAGAGGTAGAAACATCCTTTTTGTCACCTTCTGTCTATGCTGTGACAGAACATTAGTGCTTTTACTGAACACTTTACCACTATCAGTAGTGGAAGGGAAGAAGCAAGTCTGAGTGAAAGGAAGAACTGGAAATAGAGCCAGCTGGAATAAAGATTTCCATAAATCTAATTTTTAGCCAAAGCTCTCTTCTCCTCCTCCATGTACATCTCTGTAGGAGATTTCTAATCATAATTACTCTAGTGAATTAGTCCATGGGAGAAAAGGCAAACATACACTTCAATACTTGGCCAGTTCTAGCTGATACACTCTCCAGAAGAACAATATTTAGCATTTTATACACATGGCTTGCATCCAGTGACTAATTAATCCTCTTTACACAAAGGCATGTGATTCTTTTTTCCTTAATGTTAAAAAACCCCAAAAAAGTGCACCATCTCATGCTGATCCGCAATTACAGAACGTTCACTTCTTTACCAGAGAACAGGAGAGCTACTTTAGAACCTAATGCTGCAGCTCTGCTCCAGCTCCACACTTCCCATGAAAACAGTATTCCCTGAAAACCAGGGCACCATGGCTAACCACTGCCAGCCACCCAAAGGGACAGACATTCCACAAGGAATTAGCTCCCTTAAAGCCATTCAGAGAAACCGGTTTCGTAGCCTAGTGTCTCATTAGGGGTGATGATGCCTATTTCCCCACAAGGCCTAGATTAAATTCAAGAACATTTGAATATACAGCAGCATCTATCAGGGTGATTTTCCAGCCAAGCACTGATAGGTTTTATAGTCACACTGCCATAAAATATTGGTGCTTGCCTATCAGGAGGATCCAGCTCCCTCCCTGAGACAGAAGATTCTCTGAGGGCTAATACAGCTGTGTCCCCAAAAAAGCTCTGTCCACACACTGCTCCAAACAGCCAGGAGAGCTCTGGGAGGCTCTTACCCATGGCCTGGGCATGCTAAAATTGACCTTTGCCTGACAGCAGAGCAGAGCTGTGTGCAGCAAGCAGAAGGGATAGATTTAGGTGCTGTTCCCAGGGCAATAACCAGCTCCAGCACCACAGAGTGGGTCATCCCAAGACTTGGCCCATTGTTAAATATCACACACACCCCACTTTTGGCTCCCACACCTACCAAGCTGACCCACTCTGTTCCATACACCCCGACTGGTGTTCAAGGAGGGTCATCAGAGGTGGGTTACAAAACCATGAAAGGACAACAGACAGGGCTCTGTGCTGATGTGCTCCTGAACAGAGGTGTCAGGAAGCCTGCAGGGATCACACACAACTCTAATATGGCCACCATGGCAGGTAAACGACTTTCCTTCCAATGGTCTGAGAACATGTTTTGGGGCTTTACATTTCTGATGCAGGAATTGTTCAAATATAAAAGCACAGACCATATGGGACTTCCTAGAACACAATTCACTTTCTGTGCAAAGCTGCTATGAATTTAGGCAAATTTTCATGAATATGTAAAAAGGTAATTTTCAAAGATTCACAGACTCATTTCATGGAAAATATTCTTCTTAGCCACACCAGGCATTGACCATCGGGCAATGACTCACATCCTGCACACTCAGGTCGACATGAATTGCTTTCAGCTCTCCCATATGCAAAGTGAATCAGCATAAAACTTGTCAAATTGCACAAAACTCTAATGCAAGTCACACTCAGAGTTACAACCTCAGACAGCGATTATTAGATCTGTTCCTTCCTTGGTAAAATATTGTTATCATCATAAGTTTATTATGCAAACGGCTAACATCTTCAAAAAATTTCCCTGAGGTCGAAAACTAAACAGGTACAACACATTTCAAGTGTTAATGTGTTTAATATCTCAAAATCTTCACTACAAAACCATAAGGGTGCACATAATGCACTGTAAACCATCATCCAACAGGGAGACAGCACCTCTCCAGGGAAGATGTGAGTGCAAAGGCACAAGCAGAGAGATATCACAGGACAGCACCTCAGCTCTCTGTCTGAGCAATTCCAGTTTTGGGGGAGGGAATAAATGCAACAGATATGCTGGGATCCAGGCAAGGAGGCTGAGAGAGGACTGGGATACCTCTGACACACCTCTGAGCCTGGGCCAGGTGTGGACAGAGGAGCAGAAATGCTGAAGGTGAAAAATAAAAGAGGATGAGGAGTGAAAATTTGGCCGAAAAGAAATGAAAATCACAGCACTCATATTTGAGGAGCCCAACTCACTGCTGTCCTTGAGCAAGATCATAAGAGATGAAGGAACTCAGCATGAGACATGAGCACAGAGGCAGAAAGGGCATCAAGGAACAATGACAGAGACAGGAGAGATGAAGAGCAGGGCAGCTGTCAGTAAATCAGGTTACAGGAACACAAATCCTGCCACAGGATGAGCAGAAGCCTAGGTTTGTCTGAAGAAGCAGGAGGATCCAAGGAATTCCTCTTTTCTGAGGACTGCCTCAAGACCTGCTGGAGGCAGAGGTGTGGGCAGGAAGCAGGACAGGGGATAGCTGCTGGGGTCAGAGGTTACTTGGAGAGGAGACACAGAACAGAAACACCTACAGAAGCTGCAGATGGGAATAAAGCTTTCTAGGAATAAAAGTGGAAGGTGGACCACCAAAATGGACAGCTTCTCAAAAAACAAACAAACAAACAAGGAAAAAAAATAAGACAAAGGAACAAAATGAAGCAAAAAACCAAACAAATAAAACCCAACCAAATTAAAAGGCTGAAAATTAATCTACAAAATTGTAGAGCCACTGCCAAAACTCACTGGGGATCATTGTACTCAAAATTGAGACTGTTGGAGCTACATAATTTAAAGTTGGTTTGCAAATATATTACAAAAAGTTGCACACAGTACTGACTGAGGACAACTTATATTTTCAAATGACTGTTTAAGCACACAATTACTTCAATGACTTCACTTTGCAGTTTTCCAAAAAACTACAAACCTTTTAGTCCCAAACTGTGAAATTAAGCCAATGGGCACTGATACCCTCAGAAGTAAAGCCCCGTGTACACAGAGAAGAGGGACAGCTTAGGAAGTAGAGTCAGAAAAATATCTGCAAGGATGGTGACGATTATTCTGGGACCTCCGGAAAGTGAGAGAAATTAGAACCATGGCTCCAGATGGAAGAGGAAGGTACAGCTCTGATATTAGAGGGAGGAAAGCACACCATAGCCAAATCTGTACCACTGAGAAGTCAACATGAGCTGGAGTGATCCAACAGTCTGACCAAGAGGTCCACCCTTTCTTTGCTCATGAACTGGAAGATTTTCTCTCATGCACAAAACAGTTTTGTCTTTTTTTAGGAGAAGTAGAGAGTCCTGTTCCAATTGACCTGCCTTGCTGCCTGTTCTACTAAAGAAATGCAACATCTATTGCCAGCAGATAAAGAGGTCACCATCTGAACTTGACCTGCATTTTTGGGCTGCTTTAATTCAAACAAGACCAATGAATTTTGTATTTTTTGGGCATCTTACTGAAGCCAGTATCAAAGAAGAAACTACAGACAGGCACATATTTGGCTTTGCTCACAGCTTTCCATCAGCAGATTTCAGTGCTGATCAAGATGATTTCATTCAAAGCAGTCCCTCAGCTGGCCCAGACTGATAAACTGCCCCCATGTACTGGATTCCTAAATCACAGGAACATTTGACAGGGCTTCAAAGGCACTTCTTATGCTGTTCTAGAAAGTTTGAATTAATTTCTTCCTCCACTGCATAAGGAGAAGTACTAATTCTTATAACAGATCCAAAGAACTATCACAGGATGAATCACCTAATGAATTACTCAAGTATGTGATTCTCTCACTTTCTGCTGCAGTTCCCTACATGCTGTTCTATTTCTTTCCCCTTGTGCCATATGCAGCACTATAAGGCAAAGCATGAGTTTTTCTATTCCAGAACAACATCACAGAGACCTCAGACAAACACTGCACTTCACCCTGGAGATGGCTCCCACAGCAGACTGTGCTCTGTAGTAACCCCTAGGACACTGCTGAAATGCTCCTACATAAAGTTAAGCCAATCCTAACCATGTGAAGTTCAGCCAACCATTCAGAGCTGTATGGTGAAGTTTTGTGGTCATTGCCCACACAGTTCAAACATGACACACTTGCAGGCAGCCACGCAAATCCAGCTGAAATCCAAGAAGGAAACCTGTTTCAGTGGCAGCTCTGGAAAGAGCGGCTGCACCCATTGCCTGCCCCAGGTTAACCTGCAGGTTTAACTAAAATTGTTTTACTCATATGTGCACATTCAGCAGAGTCTTATCATTCAGCACAGAAATAAAAGGGGGTTCCCTTGTAGAAAAGGAAGAACCATCAACCAGCAGCACCAGCTCCTTCCACAAGCCAGAATAAAATCAGTGAAATAATTTCAATGGGCTGCAAGAAATATTTACTCTGAGTCCCCATGGAGTTGTATTCCCCCAGAGGTACTACAGCTTGATTTTTCCTGCAACCACAGAGACTGATGTAGATATTTATACTCCAACTACAACATATCATGCAAAATTAAAGTGACTAGTCTCAAGGAGCATTAACCAGAGCAATGAAATTAATGTCACGAGGGTATATGGCTTACAAAGGGCTTCTGCTTAGAAGTGCAATACAAAAAAAAAAAAAAAAAAAAAAAAAAAAAAAAAAAAAAGACTCAAATCCCTGTTGGAGCTCCAGAATTGCATCCAGGGCTGACTGCCCCCGCTGTGATGAACAGTAATCTCAACAGCACAGGACTGCTGCTAGCAGGGTGGACACAGGAAGGGCAGCCAATGAATCAGTTTCTCTGGTGGTACAGGGCTCTTCTCTCCCACCTGAAGCTGTGGCCCAGCCCTGCCTCGACGGCTTGTCCCCACCAGAGATTATACTCCTCCCATGCATTTGAGCTGTTTATATGAATAGACCTTAAACTGTCCCAGCAAAAATGAGCCTGCTCAGCTCTGATAACTTCATTTTTTTAAACTGAGCTCGCTCAGTGCTTCTTTACCCATTCCAACACAAGCTGCTCAGACAGGAGATCAGTGCAGGCAGTCTTGTCACCTGTCAAAGCTGTCAATGCAGAGGCTGCACCCCGATGTAGCATTGGCACATCTCATAACACATAACTTTACAATTAAAAAATTCAGGCATTTTTTATTAAAGCAAGGCTTATTATCATGAAAATTAATTAATTTATTTTCATATCTCCACTATGCCAAGCGTGTTGCATATTCCAGACCTCTGTAAACATTTGCAGGCCTCTGCAAACCATGGGAAGCAGAACTGCTGTCCGTGGTCCTTGTCTAGATATTGTGCTGTTAATCAACCCCTTCCTGTCACAAAAGGGTTTGTTAACAACAGCACACACTTACTTTGTTTTTTCTGTAGGGCTGCATCCAGACACCTTGGACAGTTTTCTACTTTTGCTTCAGCTTTTCTTCTGACAGATACTTTACCTCAAAACTGACAGCCTTTCCCCAAGGTGCAGTACACAGCCATGCCTTTACATTTCTAAGTGGATTTCTCTCCACCCTGATTTTACAGCTGCAGCCCCACAGCTCTTTGCCACAGCACCTCCTGCCTTTAGCCCACACCTCAGTGACAAACAGGGAGCAGGGTACATGCAGGTGCCACCCATGCAAGGTATCAGTCCATGAGAAACTTTTTATGCATCTTTCCACTCTTCCCCACCTCTTCCACCTCCACATTTACTCCCCTTGATAGATCCTCAGGAAACTTTTCACCCTGCATGACTTAATCCTGTTTGGGCTTTGCCCTAAAGCCCAGTAACTCCCACTGTCTCCAGAACTAAACAGGAACTTAATCTCTCCCTATCAAATGAAAACCAGCAAAAATTGGTATAGCTATCAATAATAAGTGGGCAAAGTGCTAATAGGTTTGCCTATAAGTGTATTTTACATTCAGAATTATAAAAGAGGTATTGTTATTATTTCAAAGAACTGTAATTATATTCTCCTGTTTCACCAGGCAACAGTACCAGTGCCTGGCAAAAGGCCACTGGCATACATATTATAGAAGGAATAATGTTGAGTGTACAGCAAGGAGAGGACAGGACAGGCTGTGAGAATGATCAGCATTTCAGCACAGGGAAATGTCAGAAGGTACAGAGTCAAATTAATAACTTCAAGGGTATCAGCTGAGCACAAGAACCATAAGAAATGCACCTGAATGAAATGATACAGAACAACTGATAGGAGTTTACGAAGTGAAAATACACTTCAGTAAACAATGACTGACCTTAAAGAGATCAAAAAGCTCAACCCACAGTAAGAAAATAGATCTTTTGAAGGAGAGGTGTTAGCCCTCAAATAGTTACATTAAGGGCACAGTCTTTCACAGAGAATTTGTTTCACAGGCTTATTCCAATTTAGAAGGAAGCAGAACTGATGCTGCTGCTACACACTCTGTCTGCAATGTGCCACCCCATGAGCCCAGTGACACTCAGGGTCCTCACAGCACTATAAGGCTGTAAAACCACAGTAATGGTGTAATTCCTACACGTCTCTTCAACCTAGATAATCCCTGCGCTGGGTCACACAGCAAAATGGAACACCCCAAAGACCAGAGCAACAGACACAAAAGCAGTTGCAGAGAAGAAATTACGAGCAGAGATGTGTCAGTCTAGTCTTCTTTTCTTCATTCCTAATCCAAACCTTGTACCACAAAAATCCCAGATGAGTCAGGAGGCCAAAAAGCAATTATTCCCCAGGCACAAACAGAGAGCTAACCCAGTCTGATTTACATCCTGAGCAGGTGATTGCTACACTCTGCACTACACTAACCTGGGCTTTGCCTCCTCTTCCACTGAACTCCCACCTCAAAACATCTTTCCAACCACTTTGGGCGGAGGGAAAACCTCATCCCTTGCCTGGTGACATGCTGAGAGCAGGAGCAGGGACAGACATGGCGGAGCTTTCTGAGCACGAGTGCCAGCCCACTCATTCCTTGTGCTCACAAATTCTCTTCTTATCTGGCCTCACTCACAGATAAAACTAAGCCACTACATAGAGACAAATGCTAACTACTGACAGCTCGTAAAAGCTCAGTACTGAGGACTGCTATGAAGTATTATTTCATGGAATAATTTGCTTTCCAGAGCAAGCTGTGTTTCACTACCAGAGGAGAAGCTATCAGAGATTCAGAGAAAGCTCCTGAATCACAGCTGGGGAGGCAGGCACAGCACAGGGCTCTTGGTACAAACACTGCTGGCAAGTGCCAAACACCTAAGAGCAGTGATGTGCACCTGTACAGGAAAGTGTAAAGCCAACAGCATCCTCAAAACACTCAACATTGTGCACCACGTGTGTGAGGTTCATTCTGAGCCTTAGGAGTAAAAACCAACCAAGTCCCCCATGGGGAAAAAAGTTACTTTTGGTTTCAAACAGCTTGTCAATTCAGTTTGCTGCTTGTGGGAGCACACAGGATGGAGTAGAGCACTGATGCAAGTGAAAACTTAAGAATATCAAGAATTTATTTCAGCATCAGAGCAGACTTAAAGCCTGCAGCTGACTTTACAGACACTCCTTGCTTTACTTTCACAATATTCACAGTAGTGTTTTATAATTTAGCCTTTTTTTACCAAATGCTAACACCCAATTTCCAGAAACAGATCCTTTGCAAAATGAATTTTACTAAGTTGATTATTTAATATGTCAACTTTGTTCTTTTAATGATACTAAATATTTGCACCCTTCACATTTCATGGAAAGCTCAGACCATTCATGCCTGCCTCACTGATTGACATTCCCTTCCCAGCAGCTCATCTCATCCTCAAGCACATCTGAATAGCCTCTGTGTCCAGAGGGAGGGGATATTCAGCAGCAACAGATACTTTTGGAACCATATGTTTCAGAAACTTCCCACCAATTTGACAAATAAATTATAAAGTACCTCCCTAGTTTCAGCAAAGTACTTTTGATTTGCATTTCTGCAGATAAAAATAGGATTCAGGGGAAAAGTCCGAGACAGGCCCAGCTTGATTCAATTCCCTGTTTATTCCCAGTGTGAAATGAGTCACTAAGAAAAGGCTTATGGGACAGCCAGCATCACTGGCCTTTTCTTAAAAATTCTCCTGGAAACAGAGGTGATACCACAAGCATTTGAATCCTGATCTTCCCTGCTGACTTCAATTCTAGACAGAAAAAATTGCAAACACCAGAGGCTGGGCCAGGCTCACACCAATGCAGTGGTCTGGGGAGGTTTCCTGGGGCAGCTCTGGTGTTGGGTTTCCATTCTGCTGCTCAGCCCAGCTTCATGCTCAGCTTGTTCCCATCTGCACAGGCTGTTCATCTCACTTTTGACACTTTTATGTCACAAATTATAGCAATAAAAACACAAAGACTGCAAGGAACTTATATACACTAAGCTATAAATATCTAGGCTTGTCCTTCTTGTTGTGCTGTGAAATGAGAGAACAGACTCAGGGATGAAGAGCCAGCAATTTAAAACATAAAATGTCAGCTAATCCACTGGAACTTTGTGCCAAACACAGGAGGTTAAGGCTGAAGCAGGAGTTAAAAGAGGATGGAGCACTGATATCACCTGACAAGAACATTTAGGATTTTAGGATTCAGTGCCATGAATAAGACTCTCCAGTGCCTGCAAGCCCCTGATTTCCTTGCAGGGAACCATTATCCTCCCCTGCAGGAAGGTTCTTGCTGCTCCCCTTGAAGCAAAGGTCCCTGAGACCAAGCAGGACCAGGCTCAGCCCAAGCAGAGATCTGAGCCAGCTTAGCAGCTCACAAACCCCAGGAGTGGCAGCCCTCTGTCCCAGAGCACTCATGTCAACCCTTGGTCCCAAACCAGGATTACACATGGTCCTCTGACTCAGAAAACCCCTTCACTGCTGCTGTTCCTGGGTTCTGTGAGTGCCTCCCTGCTGAGTACTTGCAGGCTTTCCTTGGCTTCCTCTGGGGGTCTGTGGGATGTTCCCAGGGTGCAGGGGCTGTCCCCAGGGCACCTGCATTGGCCCTGCTCACAGATCCACTGCTCTGCACCCATCCATCATCCTCTGCATGCTCCAGCTGGAAACAGGAGGGAAACAAGGGCAGCAAGTGGGGAAAAAAAGACTAAAATAATCACCTGAGACAAGAGACCCTCTATTTCTCTGATTCCCATCTTTGTGAAGTAACTGCATGCAGTGGCAAGACCTGGCTTCCCAAACCAAACCAAACCAAACCAAACCAAACCATAGCAGCAGCAGCAAAAGCTGCACGTGTTCAGGAACTTTTTACTTGGTCATTTTGTCCAGTGGGACCCCAGGGAATTTTGACTTCTCCCAGCTCCTGCAGAAGCTATCCTGCATCTCATCTCCCAGTCTGTGCCCAATCTACCTGCCAGTCCCTTGGCCACAGTGTGTCAGTCCCTCCTTCTGCCCCTGCTCACCTTTACTTGGGTTGTTCCCAAAAGACTCCCAGCTGACATTTCCTGGCCCACTGCAGTGGCACAACCTCCAGGCGTCACTACCCATCGTCCCTGTACAAGGCACAAACAGCTATTTAAAAATATCTGCTCCATTCAAGCCAATGCTTTTCCACATGCAGATCCCTTCTGAAGCTCAAATTTATCACCACCTCTCCTCCTGATCCATGGCATAGCCTTGCTGCAGCTATTCTTTCACTGCCTTTTAAAATTGAAACCAGTAAAGTTAATTTCATTAGATTTGCAAGGTATGTAAGGGACACTTTATTTTCTTTAATTATCTTAATCTGCAATTTTCTGATTGTTCCCTCATCAAAAGAACATCATTAGTACAGTGCATGTCAGTTTAGAATGCATTTGTCTTTATGAAAAAAAAAGAAAGCCTAAAATCAGCTGAGACTGCAACAAAATTGGACCTAGTGGATTCTGGCTCACCCTTTGAAAGGATTGAAGTATTTTTGTCAGCTGCCTGAGTTCATGGAAAAAAGCTCAAAGGTGGCTGCAGAGGGTTGTAAACAGAAAGCTCTTCCTCTCCCTAGGGCTCACTGAATAGTTTAAATACTCAGCTTAAAACAGTAGAGGAATGCTTTTCTATACTTTAAAAAAGTATTATCCTCCTCACTACCCCCTTTTTCACATGAAAAAAGAGTCAAGAAACAGCTCTGAAGTGCTTGTTATCTGTTCTGTAACTAGACAGGACTGATGGCCCATGCAGGGCAGTTGGACAGGATGGTCTTTAAAGGTCCCTTTCAACCTAAACTATTCTATGATTCCAAATTCTGCATTGCTGTTAAAGCAACGTGCCCCTCTTTCTGGAGATAAAAATGTACTTCAGAAAAAGAATGCAGAGAAAATGAAGTCAAGTCACCTGTATTTTTGGTTTCATTGTCCAAAACCAAACTGTTCCACTTACATCCAAATCAGACAAGAAAGAAAATCTGAAACTAACCCAGAATTAGGTCTTTGGCATTCAGACTGTGAACAGAGGCAGAGCTGGATTGTTTGCAAAGACAAACCTTGAGGATAACAACACCAGACAGCCATCATGAGCCTGCTTGGATACACAGTGCACATCAGGGCAGACTGTTCAGGCCTTCCTGAATTTTGGTCACCCAAGTCTAGCTAAAACTGTAGCATGAGGTCGTACATTCAACCCTAAGGAAAGTCAGACAGATTTCAAACCTTAAGTGTCATTTTGTTTCGTGGCTCATAGCTTACCAGGGACTTAGCTAGAACAGCAAGCAGTTACACAGCGTAACATACTCAGAGGAGTTGCTCTAGCAAGGTGAGACTCTTTAGAAAAGTGACATGAGCATTACCAAGTGACATAAGACGCTACAACGCCTCATAAAACTTCACAGGTTTTATGTTTTGGGCCTTCTACATGTAAGGAACCCAACAGAAATTGAGCCCTGACCTCTTCCTCCCACCAAGTGAGCCAGATCACAAGGCAGTACTTCCATAAGAGAGGAAATGTACTAACAATTAGCTATTATGTTCACATCAGGAACTCCTGGCTTTTAACAGCTCTGTTTCTGGAGGATTCCCACTTGCTCTTTGTAGGTGGTGCACAGATAACTGTGATTTCCTCCAGCTGCACACACAGCCAGGTCAAAGCTCTGTGCAGCACATTCCTCTGAGCCAGAGCTCAGCAGCATGGAGAACAGTGGCCTTGTACTCTGCTGTGGGTTTAGAGTATCCCAGCAAGGAATCTCTGAACCAGCGAGCCCTGTCTGCTCAAGTCCGGGTGCTGTCTCAGGTTTAGCTTTTATATTTCTCACATTCTGTGCTGCTTTAGTGTGTGGGCATTAACTTTCACAGTAGGGGATGGTGAGCTCTCTTCACAGAGCAGGGAGACAAAACAATTCCTTCTCCAGCTGGGGACCAAGGACAAATGATCCAAATCTCAGGCCCAAGAGCACAAACAACAGTGGAATGAAGAGAGAAAAACAAGAAGGATGGGCCTCGATAACCTAAAGCTGTAATTAGACAATTAACCCCAATATGCAAATGGAGCAGAACTGATAAAAGTGAGAGACCCTGTGACGGGTCACACATTTTGTGACCATTTTGGTTCATCTTAGGTGTAGCCCTGGATGGGCTCTTGTGCTGCCCAAGGTGCATCCATTGAGGCCTTTTAAAAAAATCCCTACTTTATTCTGTAATTCTGTCTAGTCTCTGTTCTAGTTCAGCCTTCACACGGCATCACTGGAGCACCCAATATTAGAAATCCAGCCAAAATAAGCTGAGCTTCCCTGTAGGGAAGGAGCATACCCAGTGCTGAGACAGCCCCCAAGCCCTTCAAACATCTCAGTTCTTTAGCATTTTTGTCATTCTCCTTGTTAAATTACTGCTTTAAAAATATCTGGCATGTCTGGAAGCTAGGAGCATAATCTTAATCCCTCCCTCCATCATTAATTCATTCAATTATGTCTTCCCCTGGTTCTCAATAAACATTTTGCCCTGGTACCTCAATGTCAATTGTGCTATTAGTACAGCAGCTGGGAACCAGGGGCCCTCTGTAGCATTAACTCCATGTCTGAGCGCAGGGAAAGGAAAAAAGGCAGACCCTGCTGCAGGGTTAAAAGCAGAGCCAACAGCAGGTGGGAAGACAGGGGAAAGAGATAATAAAAATAAAGACATGCATAATTCTTCTCTAATCAGAAACAGCAATCACAGCTCACCACCTGCTCTTAATGCTCTTTTTCAGTGGACCAAGTCATCAGAGCAGTTTGAAGATAAACACAATTAGTTGTTTAGTTGAGGCATCCGTAGAGATTTCAGGGCTGTAGAGATTACTGTGCAAAGAGAGCGGAACACACACATGTGGACACAGCAGTCGTGCAGTGGATGCTAAATGTTTTAAGGGGATTGCAGAAAGGAATTAGAATATATAAGATCTGGAAAAAATTGAGAAAATTAATCAAAGAAGAATAGAGAGATGAATGTCAGGCAAGCTATGGGGGTTTATCTCTTCCCATTCCTGGAAAAGCCACTCAATGGAAATGATTAAATCATCTCCCTAATCAGAAAAGGAAAAAACCCACTGACATACAGATTTGCTTTCTATGCAGCAGGAGAAAGACCAAAAGGTCTTTCCTCATCTCCAGTTCTAATGACAAATACAAATTGCATAAATTATTTAGCACCTGAGCACTTGTGCTATAAGAAGCATAAGCACAATCCCAACAGACAAATTGAAATCCTGTGAGAGAATCAAGCAGAACTGGCCGGGTGTCCCTGCACACAAAGCCATGGCCCTCCCTCTTACATCCTCTGCTTGAGAGCAAATCTGCCTCCTCCTTTTAAGCCATCACATTTTTATTTTCATTTTTCCTGTTTAGGAAGAGGGAACCATGTTGCTAAGGTCGCTTGCTTTCGAGATTAAAACATAGAAAATGCTTTTTTGAACTCAATAGGTTTTCCAAAAATATTCCTTTTACTTTCACTGGAAAACTACCACCACATCAACCTTGATTTTTTCATTCACAAACATATTACTCAGCTATTATTCATATGCTGGGAAGTATTTTGCTAGATGGCCAAGTCTGTCAAACAACAGTAATAATTCTTCTTTGCAACAGCTAGGACACATGAAGCATATTCCCAAATAAAAACTGTTTATAGGGTTTTCTGTCCTGCTCTTGTCAATCACTACATACCAGACTGGTTAGAGTTTTGGCTTGTTTTTGTTTTCCTTTGAATGTTTTCACTCTTTTAAGCCTGTTTTCACAGACACAGTTGACATTGTTTTGAGTTCACCTCTTTATATTTTCCTTATGGTTTTGCAGAAATGTCTCAAACAGAACTGCAGGTTGCTTCTGGCATTTAAACCCCTCCTCTGCTTTGCAACAGATTCAGTGCATAATATTGCCTTGGCCATAGTCTAACTTCTTAATGGCATTTTTTCTTCAAATAACTGTGGGATGTTTTTATCTCTTCCTTCTTCAAATCTATCAGCTCTGAGGGAACGGGGATGAGCTCAGGCCAGGGTGGGACATCAGCCCATAGGTGGTTGGGAGATACAAAGTGAAGGACAGGATCAGGATTTGTCTTGCCCTTTTCCACTCCTGCCCCATGCGCTTTACTGAGGAAGTATCCCAGGGACTTCTGCCCCACCACAGAAGTTGTGCAACAGCCTCTCCATCTACCTCATCATACAGCACTGTCTCTCTCAGCATTGAACATAGTCCTAAAGGGCACAGATATGCTCCCACCACGAAGGGAAACATTTCCTCCCCTTGCTGCACACAGATCTGGCACACACATGGTCCCCAGCCTTGCCTGTGCTGCTGAGCGAGCTCAAAGATGTGCATTATTAAAGGGTGAGCAGCTTTTGTTTGAGCTCATCTAGAATTAATCAAGATGTAGGCACCACTTGTATACAAACCCCCTTTTCCTGAAGCCATCTGCACAATGACATTAAGAATGGCAAGTGAGCTACTGACAAACCATCTGATTTGCATTTGTGGTTACAGCAGACAAGAAACTGTTGGGCTACAAGTGAGATCCAGAACTGCTTTTTCTGTCTAGTGTCAGCTCAAGAGAAGAACCAACCAACAACATTCAGTGAGGAAGTATTGGAGATCTGTGCAGAATAAAAGAAACTAGACCTGAATGCTGAAGTAATTCAGATCCGCAGACACTTTACAGAGCACACTCCAGTCATCCACAACTGCTTAAATTGTGTATTAGGGCAGACGTTAAAAGGGGAAGAAGAAGAGGGAAGAGCAAATATTAATTAATTAATTTGTGATGACATACACCAACAAAACCATGGGGTATCACCAGTGCAGCCCTGATTTCTGCCAGCCAGCACTCCCAGGATTTTCTGCTCCAGCAGACTGCTGGCACTTCCCTCTCCCACCCAGGTCTCTGGAAAGGTGATGTGTAGCAGAGTGCAATGCCTTCACGTGATGGGAAGCAAAGTGGTTGCTGGTATTTCATTTTAAGTGGCTCATGTAAATTCTGTAAAATCCTGATTCCAGAATCACCATATTAGCTGCCTTCATTGCAGATTTCAGCTTTCCCTCCTAGGGCAATGTCGCACTGGGCTGCCATTAGGAAAAAGGCAAAACCACTGAGACTGTGACCCAAAGAAGCCTTTATCTCTACAACATTTAAATGTTCTGCTTGCACATGATACCATGCACTCATTTTCATAATTTCTTTTATCAAGTATCTGTCATACACTTATTTGAAAGACTGTTTAATCGATATGGTAACTATGCACAAAAATTCAAATTGTAAGCAGTGTTTTGAGTTTGGTTCATGCTATGTGTCTTTTAACATTATATTTATCTCCCTGTCTGCACATCCTCCTCCATATAATATAACTGGTGCCTGGTGAAGACTGCAATCCTTTCATAGACTTACAGATATTCCACTCAGTGATATCTAATATTATAACTTACCTGCTATGGCCTGTAACCACACAGGTACAAACTTGGATTTATGGTTTTTTCTGCCTTTGCAGCTGTGCTTTATCCCACATTACAGCAGTAGGTGACACAGCCTAGAAGAGACAGTAATTCAATTAATTAAAGATCACTCCCTGCCACTTCAGGCACAGACAACTTGTCTGTTTTCGTGCACTCACTTGAACACTCAGAGCTCAGCCCTGCTCTCATTGGAACATAACATTTGAATTTACAGCAACAGGAACTGTACCTGCCAGTGAAATCACATCATCATCACCATCACCACATGAGCAGAATCTGCCTCTGACCACATTCACAGAAACACAACTGTGATAATTTTCTTTTAAAATACAGATGGTTTAAACTTTAAAGCAAACTACAGCTGTCACCAAGCCAGATTTGAGCTTCATTTCAACACTGCAGCACCCATATTTGGCACAGAAAGGACTTTTCAGATGTAAAAGAAACCAAACACACAGCAATCTCATACATGTTTGGGGTCACATTTCTAGGGCACTGCAATGTTTTGCTGCTTTACGGTCACAATAACTTCAGTCACTCCAACCTCAGGAAAAATGCTAACATTGGATGAATGAGCCCCTTGGGAATTTTTATCTGTTTGCCCAAAATACGCTGCAGATCGTGTGAGCCTGCATGGCTCCTCTTGCCTCCAAGAGGAAATATTTCCTGGGAATTTCCCAGGAGCAGAGCTGACAGCTTGCTGCCATTGCAGACAGGCTGGGAAGGGTGAGCAATGGGAGTGGGAGCTCTGTGCTGGATTAAAACCCACCACTGTCAGCCTCACTCCACTGACTGATTACTGCCTTTGGTGGGGGTTTCCCACAAAGGTGGTCAGGCTTTAAAGTGTGATTATGAGCTCTGGATGTGCTGAGAGTTTGCACTAATGAGTGCCCCAGGCTCCCTGCCTCAGCAGCACCAACAGCTGCAGAAGCGGGGGCCATCCAGGCAGAGATGCTGCCATCACATTTCAGAAATCACACTCCATGATGCCTGGGCTGATCCACGGGGATGCCCTGATCTGCAGAGCACCGTCCAAAACGTTGTGGCAGTCCAGTGAGTGAGGAGGCAGCACAAAGCCTCTGCAGCTGCACGTGGAGGGGCCCTTTGGAGAGCACAGGGAGAGGCAGAGCAAGGTGTGAACACTCAGAACTGGCCACAGGACGAGCTGGAGGATGCACACAGACGTTTCCTGGGATGCAATGTGCCCATTTCTGGGGCATATCCAGGAAACTTTTTCTGAGCAGCATACAATGCACAGCTCGCATCCCTCTGTCTGGGAAGATGCACAGGACCAACCTCTCCTGCCTAATAAAATGAAACAAGCAGTGTGGGATGGGATAAACCCATACTGTTGGGATAAACTCATACTGTAGGGGATAAACCCAGCTGTTCAGATAATTACAGTGGTAGGGGAGAACACAAACAGCAAAAGAAATGGGTCAGAAAGTCTGATTCAGGGTATGAGAAGAACTTTGATTTCTTCTGTCTTGATTAAAAAAGCCACATCACTACACTTGTGAGTTGGTTGGTTTTTTGGTTGGTGGCATTTTGTAAGATACCCTTTAAGCTGAAGAATTTACAGTTCTGATGCTTCCTATGGGCACTGAAATAACTCCACAATATGGTGAAACAATGAGGCTCCCAGCACAGGGAGAACAGGCAGATCTCAAGGCCAGGAAAAAGTCCCTTGGTATCCTTAGGAGCACAAGAAGGTCATCCCAATGTCATTGATTAGTCAGATGCATTTTTGCCATTTCAGACACTAAGGAAGATCAGACTCAGATACAAATCATCCAGTGTCAGAAAGCTGCCAAAAAAAAAAAAAAAAAAAAAAAAAGCCTTGGCAAATGCCAAACTCTCTGTGCTATGTGCAAACTGGCAGACACTCCAGGTTTCTGCCTACTCATATAATTACTCTATTTAAAATTAAAAAAAAAAAAAAAAAAAAAAAAACAGAAAAGAAATTTTTGGCCTAATTTTTCTGTTTTTAAGACAAGAAATCTGCTAGATTCTTTCTCTGAGAGACCTTGGTAGCATAGGTCAGACAGAGATAACCTGAAGTAGGTGGACTTTTTTTGCTGGTTTTTTCCCTCAAGGACCTACTCCTTGTTTATATTCCCAAGGTACAGACTGCTCCAGAGTGTGGAGATTTGGGGCACAAGATCAGCCATGAGCTGAGATGTGCATCTCCTCCAGCAACTGAAGGTCTACGCGATGAATGATTCACAGCTGTCCTCACCATCGCCTACTCTCTGTCTTCAGAGAAATGAAATCTTGCCTTGGCAAAAAAGAAAAGCAACTGCATTCCTACCTCCTCTTTCAATATTTTTAAACTTTTCTTTCATTCCTGTTGGAAATTAGATGTTTTAAGAATAGGCTTAAAAACAAGGTTAAAAAAAGAGCATGCAAATACATTTGCACATCATGAGCAATTGCTGAGGTACTTCCATGGCTTTTGGTTTTGGTTTGGGGTTTTTTGGGGGTTTTTGTTGGTGTTGTTGTTTTTGTTTTGTTTTGGTTTTTTTTGTTTATTCCCATAGAGGAAACATACTGGAAAAAGTTTTTTAAATGAACAGCACTGAAGTCTCACTGAGGTATTTCATGTTTTTCCATTAGGGGATAAAAGCAAAAATGAAAGAATTTTGTCAGTATTCAGAAAAAATGCAGTATCTCTCTGGAAACTTTGGACACAGTAGCAGCTGGAACCATGGGAGGTTCCATGAGAGGAGCTCAGCAGAGCCATTCAGTCACTCAGAGAAGACTGGCTATTGCCCCCCATGCCACCAGCCTGCTCAAATGGAAAAAGACAAGCAGGAAAGAAAGGCTTAGAAAAGGAACAGGTGGGAAAAAAGCATCTATATACTCCACCATTTTCTACATTCTTCAACAGTCCTGACTGATGCTCAATCAGAAACAGGCTTCTAACTGGAAGTAATTTTTCAGTCACCCAAAGGACAATAAACACCTGAATTGTGTTAATCTGAAAACCAGAACCACCAAGGATTGCACCACCAACAGCTTCACTCAGAAGGGGAAAAGATACTCACACTCCACTAGAATTGTGTATGCCCCAGGTGCCCTGCAGGTGAGAGATCACAGCTCTGCATATTGTCACTCCACAAGGTGGAGTGGCAAAGCTTCCTCGCTTTGCAGCATCTTTAAGCTTAGGGCACTTATTTTGCTGCACAATTGAATCAGTAAATGGACTAAATGGGTAAAAGTCCCTAGAGTGATGGTGGTTTCTTTCCTTCTTGTAAATCATGCTTTAAATATCACTACTTATTCGAGGACTCCCTTTAACCAAGGAGAAACTAAAATACATAACCAAACACTCATCCAAGAACATTTAAAGTGTCATAGGAAATGCTGTTATATTGCAATAATTAGTCATAATCATGAACTCCCACATTCATCATGTTTCTCAGTGTGTTTCTATACTACCACAGCACCCCCGAGTCACCAGCACGCACTAGGACTGCAGCTCTAAGCCCTTCATAAACACAAACCGTAATGACTCTCCTTGTTCCCAGTTTGTGGTTCACTAATCACAAGCTCCTTCTCTTGCAAGCTTTATCCCCCTGGCACAGCTCCTCAAGCCAGGCATTTCTGACCCAAGAGTAAGGTGCCATCAGTTTTTCAGACTCTCATCCTCCCCCATCCACCTCACCTTGGGGTAAGAGGGAATTTGGCAACCCGTGCAGGAGGTTACTTGGAAATTCATTGGGCAAGTAGCTCACCATTTTCACTGCAAAAGGATTGCTCTACAGTTGTAACTGTGCTTGAGGGCACTGCCAGCACAGTCTTCCTTCACAGAACTACTTGTCATAATTTCTGCATTTACTTCTACGGGAGATACATTTCAAGAAGGCACCCATTTTTAATACAAGTATTTAAACAAACAAAATTTATCTGGAGGCAAGCTTTACATGCAGGAAATTAAATATTTTAACAGCGCTGAAAACAGAACTTGAAATGCAAATATTCTGCAATTTGTATCTTTTCCCTGTTACTGGAACCAATAAAGCCTCAGAACCTCAGATGAAACCCACAACTGAATTTCTGGCCTCTTCTTGGGTTTTCCTGTACCCAGAAACCAGAGTTATGTTATCAGAAGGCACTAAATTACTCAAGCCCTAAAAAGCAAGTCTGTAAAGCCATTCATGGCTGACCACTCTCTAAATAATTTCTCAAGTACCTGTTTCTTATTTAGATTGTGTATGGTGCCCATTTTAGCATTTGGCTGCATTATACAGATGAGAAGTAAAAGGAAATACGTGCTGGTAGACAGAACAAACCAAGCTAAGCTGAATTTGATGATTTGATCTGCCATTCATTTACAGCAAAAGTAGCTGTTGCTATCTGTATTAGTCTCACTCAGTAAAGTATTTACACTTATTTTCTTAGTTTATCTAATTAGACTGATGGAAAAATATGGGCCCCATATGGCAAATGACTTCAATAAAAGCTTTTCATACTACAACATAGCATAGTAGGGCAAGATTCCATTTATGTGATGGCCTAAGACATAATTCCTCCTTCCAAAAAGTTTTCCACCATAACAGAGGAGACAGCGAGTCCACAGCACACCTTGTCTCAGTTCTGCTGAGATGGTTTCCTGTGCCTCCTTCTTGCCATTATCCTTTCTGCACACCCACACCTGTGGGAAGCTGTTGTGTGATTTGGGGGCAGGCTCTTGCTCATAAGGAGCTATTCACATAATTACTAAGGTCAGATTAATTTATAATATCACAGAAGCTCTGTGCTGCAAAGTTTCTTAACACCCCGGGAGTGTCCAGAGCTGCCCTGCACAGGGGACAGACCTCAGCTCACACACCTTCCCACCACAGCAAGGTACAGCCTCACTCTCCAGTCACCTCAGCCACCCTGCATCTCTGGGAAAGGCCATTCAGCTTTTCTCTTGGCTGCTTCTTCCCTAACAGCAGAGACACAATAGTTGTGCTATTACCACAGGTGTTTGCTCAGTATTTCTGCTGCCGTGATTCATAGACAGGCACACACACAACAGTCCTTTCAGAAGGGTAATTTTTTTTGGTGGGGCACTCCCACAGAGCAGGAAGCTCCTCAGATCTCACCCACAGGCCATGAGCAGCTTCCCCCTCACAATGCTATCTTACTGCTAGTGCAGGGAGCTGTTGGCAGTCCAGCTGGTTAATTTTTCCTTCAGGCACAGTTGTATTGAAGTTAAAATAAAGCAAGGAAAACCAGCAAAAAGACAAAAATCCAAAACCAAAAAGAGCACCAAAGAATTCCAAACTACCGAACACCCACCAAAATAAAATATGATAACTTGTTTTAATTAGATTTTTTTTTCATTTGTGCCACTATTTGGAGTGACCACTTCTATTCAAATAAGAGATGAAGAGCAGCCACCCATTACATTCACCTGCCAAGGTATCTGCACTGAGATAGAAGCATTTGCTTTGTTTTCTGTGGCATTCTGATGCACCAGAATAAGACAGGAGCCCATGAGAGGTATAGCTGGAATTTAAAGGCAAGGCAAAGGGGAATTTCAACTGACCACATTACTCACTTTGCCAATCCCTCAGACTAACAGGAACATTTCTAGAACATCCACCAGAAAACAGTAGGATCACAACAGTCACCCCCAGCCACACAGATGTGGTTTGGAGCAGTTTTCAGCAGAATTATGATATTATATTTCAGCAGAATATTATATGTAATATAACAGATACAGAGAAGTTCTGTCCCTTCACACTGCCAAATCCAGTTTTTGTGCAGTGCGCTGTTCAGTGGTGTGGACCATCAAGACAAATCTCTTGCTCATGTATAAGTTTGACATTTTCAGATTTATTCAGACATATTACCCATAAAATGGCTCTAACACAATAAAGGACATAATCAGAATTATCTGTTCCCAGGATATTTGGCACTTCAAAACTCAGATGCATTCAACTCTTCAATAACTCTTGTACATTTGGATAATTTGCTGTCGTAATGCATAATCTTGCCTAGAGGATTCATACCTTAAGAAATTTAATAAATTCAATAGAAACCTGCATAGCCCACAGTTACTAGTCATCATTCCATTTAAAAAGCATGATCTCATTGTCTTTCTGCAAGGCAGTGATGATCAGACAGCATTTTACTCCAGGTTTCACCCAACCAGAGGTAGAAGTGGTGGTTCATCCATTTTTTCCAGGCCAGAGAGAGCAGAGGTCACTTTAGGCTCACAACTCAAGGTAAAAGGCATGTTCCAGCTCTCCCCACAACAGCCAGAGAAGCAGGCCAGAGGCAGAGAGAGAAATAAATTAAATACCTGCTCACCTCTACACACTAGCCAGAGCCAAAACACAGGCACCAAACAGGAAGGGAAATACCTGTCAGTGCTACATCCTCTATACATACAGGACTCCAACTTTCAAGACAATCTCCTCAGCACCACTCTCAAGGGGTGCAATCACCATCTCTGGAATGTTCCAAAACGCGTGGATGAAGACATGGTTTAGTGGTGGACATGGGTGTGCTGCACCAACAGTGGGACTTGATGACCTTGGAGGTCTTTTCCAGCCTTAAGGATCCTAGGAGTCTGTGAATTCCTGAGCCAGCAGCAGGACATCAGTGCAGTCTCTGCCTGTGCAGAGACAGATTTCACCTCCAAATGAGCTTCACCATGCAATGAGCATGGGGCACTACAGAGTAGGGTACCCCAACTTCTTAACAGTGCCTCACATCCACTCCTTTAAACAACAAAACCTGCTCCCTGCAGACACATCGTGGACTCTTTGAGCTGAGGGATGTGCTATATGAAAAATTCAGTGGGTCCAGAACCCACAAAGGCCCAAAGTGCAAAGTACCCACCCAATGTCTTCCCATGCCTTTTAAAATCCAGTTTGCTACTTCATAATTCAAGTTCCTGCCTGCTGCTAAAATAAATAAATATCTAAAAGTAGAAACCCTCAGAACCACAGAGTCACAGCATGGTTTGGGTTGGCAGGGACCTAAAAATTTTGTTCCCACTTCCCTGCTGTGGGCAGGGATGCCTTCTAGTAGACCAGGTTGCTCCAAGCCTGTCCAACCTGGCCTTGAACACTTCCAGAGGTGAGGCATCCACATTTTTTCCTCACAGTGAGGAATTTTTTCCTAATACCTGATCTAAACCTACTATCTTTCAGTTTAAGGCTCTTCCCCCTTGTCCTGTCACTGGACACCCTTGCCAAAAGACCCTCTCCACTTCTCTCAGAACCCTGTCAGGCACTGGAAGGGGCTCTGAGATCTCCCTAGAGCCTTCCCTTCTCCAGGCTGAGCAGTCCCAGCTCTCTCAGCCTGTCCTCACAGGAGAGGGGCTCCAGCCTCCTGAGCAGCTTCGTGGGCTGCTCTGGACTCTCTCACAGCACATCTCTCATGGCTGTCAGGCTGCTTCCAGCCAGAGCTGCAGCTGCCCAGCTGGGAAGCTCCTTCTGCCCCTGGAAGGATCACCGTGTCCCTGATATCTTGCACAGGAATGCTAAACTCCTCCTGAATTTTAGACAATCAGTCTCAAAGTTTCAATCTAAGAAGGACATGATCCCGCAAAGAGAGCCAAAAATTCAGGTCTCATCAGGGCTTTAATTACACTGGGTTATTTGTCTTGTTTGCAGCTTCACCAGTATGAGGTAATTACACTTACCGGAAAGCAACACTTACAGTTGGAAACACTAACAAGAACAGAATCTATAATATCAAAATCCACCTAGAGAATGCTATTTTATTTCGTTTCTCCTCTATTAAACACTTCTGCGAGAAAACTGCAGTGCAGACAGCATGGGACCTTCCTCTCTGAGACTTTCCCAGCACAGCAGTGACCCAGACTGTTCCCATCATCTCTGGGCTCAGGATTCCTCCCATCAGTGCCAGATTGGGCGGCAACCTGAGGCCATCAGCGATGGCCAAGGCACCGTGTAGAGCCCTTGGCACCTGCCCCACCTCTCACAGAAAGAAAACTGCAGCAAGGGCTTGCTGCCTGTGAGGACCTAAATGCTGATGTGGAGAACTGGTGAAAAAACAAAATATTGCAGAACCATACAAACATTATAAACTCCACACTCTCCTAGCAAAGCCAGTGGGAAAAGCACCTGCATTTCTAAAAACAGGGCTAAAATGTTCCTTATGTCTAAGCCCTATGTCAGACAATTCACACCTTTTCAAAAAATACAAACTAGTCTAGACAAACTAGTCTATTTTAGACTTATTTATTTCATAAACCACTTGTTCATTTATTCTGAAGTAGATATAAAAGAGTCTTCCTTAGAAAATAATTTTGTTTATGATGTTTTTGATAAATTGTTATGCTTCTGAAGAGCTGTGGAAGCATTCATTGATCACTAAGCTCTTTTTTCCATATTTCCTCAAGTATTCACCTCTTTTCTTACTGCAATTTTTGTTTTGAGGATGTAAGTAATGATGCTTTTAGGGTCAGCAGGCACACCAATAACTTATTTATAAGTATACTTCTCTCATTCTTCTGCATCTTAGCACAGAAAGCTGGGGACTTTTGTTTTCTTTAGGTTATAGATTATATATGTGAACAGCAACAAAGCTAGGAGTAGAAGTCACTGAGCATGGTGTAATTATATATGTAAACAGCATCAAAGCTAACAGTAGAAATCACTGAGCACGAGGCCATCTGCTGCAATGAATTTTTAGAGCATCAGAGGAGGTAAAATGTTGCTTTGTCATAAATTTCCATGAATTTTCTTGTAGCAAAACCTTATGTTTCTGTCCAGCATCTCCTTACAGGAGAAGAATCCCTATTCATCTCACATGCCAGTCAAATGATATTTCTCAAGAGAGGTTGAATACTCAGAGTCTGCTATAAGATGTCATGCAATACAACAAAATAGGCTAAGAAATGCAGAATAAAACTACATCAGTGGGAAGGTAGCCAAGAAGAATGTAATTAAGCAGGCTAGAATTTAGCAAGAGTACTCATATTAGCACGTTACTATCAGGGTTTAAATCACAGCTTGATTAATACCATCAGAGAATATCACAAAAGCTGTGATAAGTCCCCAGTGCTGGAGTCTCGGGTTTTGGTGCCTTCCAGAGGAACCAGCCGTACCCTCAGCGTGACACCACTGTGCCAGGGGGTCTTTGCTGCTGCCCCCAAACCTTGGGGTCAGTGGAGGACCAGCTCCTCCAGGCTGAGCCATGAGCTCCATCCCCCCCAGCCTTCCTCAAAGCCTCGTTTCTCACTCCAAGCCTGCAGCCAGGACGTGCCAGATTTCTGCACGACTCATTTTCCTGCAGGGTGTGACACAGCACACTGAAACAACTGTGTCATTCAGGGAGAGGTAATGGGCATCAATTACTGTGACAGACAAGAGATTGACCTAATATATGTATTAACACAGCACCTTTCATTTCTAAAAGAGGTACTTTAGATTCATTGCTCCTGCAGCATATTCCCATCTCAAATATAATTCATTCCACAGTTTTAAGTGCAACAGCTAAAGACATTCAAAAATCAAATCTTAAAAACTTATTTTTGATTCTATAGCAACAAGCTGTTCTCTTCATAGTAAACATCTTACAAGAAAATTACTTACCTCTTTTTTTTTCTTGAGACTTCAATGCAGAGAATTGCTTTCTGACTTGAATTTTGCATGACAAGTTTCAGATGTATTCGAATTTATAAGGCCAAACAAACAGCTCCTGAAAACAGTGATTTAAAGTTTAAACACCAGCCTTATAAAATAGATGATGTGGTTAGATTAGTCCTCCAGAAGTTATAACACTTAATGCATTCAGTTTAAAATGTCCTAAAGTGTGACATGTGGACAAATTTCTGGAAGGTGATATGATACAGTTGGCTTATTCTCACTGGTTCAAACACACTAATAACTTAGTTTACTACTACTCAAATTTTTACTTTTTAATTTGCAACAAAAACTAATTGCAAACAACTAATTAGCAACAAGGACAGTCTCAGCAGGTGCAAGCCTTGCTCAGTGCTTGCCTCCAACCTCCCATCACATCCTTTTTCCTACACAGCAGCCCCCAGAGGGGAGCTCCCCACAGAGCCCAGGAAGAACAGAGCTCTGGGCCTCTCACTGCCTGCTGGGTGGCAACCTGCTCAACATATCCAAATTACATTTCCAAAATTGCACACCAAAATCACAATCCAGGTAACTGCTTTGTGAAAAATACCCAACATTCAATAACACACTTGTGCTTGATACCCTCTGAGTTTCCTATTCAGGCTGTGGAGACATGACCAGCAGTTCTGTGAGATGCCAGGTGCTGTGGTGCAGCACTCAAGCTCTTCCCCTCAGAACTACTCTGTATTTCCTAATTCAAGAGGCTTTTCACTTCCAGTACCAACAGTAGAGAAGTTTCTTAATATTTACAGCAAAACACATGCCACATGCAAAATGCTGTGAGTTTATTTGCTAATACCCCGTTGCCGTGTGAAGTACGAGATTTAAACACCTTTTTCTAATATGTGAAGCACAAAGAACAAAGCACTGCTTGACTGGCATAAAAGCAATTTCCTGGGAAGGAGGAATTTCCCTTGAGTTTCCAGTGCTGTACCCAGGAGGAGGAAATGTAAACAAGCCCCTGAGTCAGGCAGGATGCTTAAAGGACAGAATCAGACCTCTAGTGCCACGGGGCACAGCTGCCTCTGTGGTGGGCTGGATATTAACCACTCTTCCTCCCTAAGAATGAAGCGTCCTTAATACAGAGCATGTGGGGATTGGATGATTCAGGGAATGCAAGTTTCATTCTGGCATTTGCTTATTAGATGCAACTAACTAAAAAAAAAAAAAAAAAAAAAAGATGCTACAGAACTTTGAGAAGACATCCAGATCCAGGAGGCTGATTCACAAATCCCTGTTTTGGAAGTGGGAAGCACCCTGCCCAATAACACAAAATGAACGAGACCAGCAGTGAGGAGGACACAACATTCAGAGCCTGGCTTGCAGACTGGGTCAACACAATCTGCATTCCTTCTGTGCCCAGAGCATAAACCAGCAAGCACGTGGCAAATCTGTGCAACATAAAGCAAGCTGCAGATTTCCACCTCATCAGCTGCTCCTTGCAGAGCTGTCCTGAGCCCTGAGAGTCAGCATTCAAGGAACTACCAGGGGCAGCAGTCACCCTGCACATGCACATCCTGCATTCCCTGCACTCTGCTGGTAGAGCCCACCACGGTGTCTGCAGCAATCCCAGCAAGAGCAGGGATCCTCTGGGCTTCCACAGACTGCACCCATAACTCTGGCTTTTGGCAAAGCAAGCAAGTCTGAAAATTCATGTAAAAATCTCAGCTGAGCTCAGCAATCAATAAGGTGTAAATCTCAGCCTTTTGCTCCTAGGATGATGTTCACTTGATTTTTTTTTTTTTAATATATTCTTGTTAATAGGTGTGTTTAATTGTTATACAAGCATTGCAGCTATTGCACTGTACAAGGTTCATCCACTGCTTTTGTGGACTTGCATTCATGTTTATCTGGGTAAATAAAGCTGAAGTTTAGTCAGGATCACAAGACAGGTTTTGATGAACAATCATCATTCTTATCAAATGAAAATTGCACAGAGAGTGGTTGACTCAAGAAAGGCATTGTAACTAATTACTATGATCATTGTTATTTTAAAATTAATTTTGACAAGATCCACTATTGGTAAGCACCATTAATTTGTTCTATTCTCCTGACTGTTTTTATGGGATATTGAAATTACATATGTCATAAAAAACTGTTCATTTTAAAGTATTATTAAAACTTAATACAATGACAGTAAAATTATCCATACTATAGAACGTGTTCATTGTTATGAAAAACTGGTAAATTGTTAAATAAATAACAGGCTCAGTGAAAAGGAAAGCAAATCTGTACTGCACAGGAACTGATCTACTCTACATGTTACTTCCTCTAGAAAACAGAAACAAGGGAAACAATACATTAAAGTTACCTATTTTTGCAGGCACATAGACGCTCATATTGGAAATTTCTATTTTGTGTTAATATTTTCTCCAGAAGTTCCATAAACAGACAATGATCTTGTGATGAGGCAGTAACAACATATCTGGGGTGGATATCTGGACTATTTTCTATGTATCTTCCTTGGAATAAACCAAACTGGGAATTCTCCTGGTTGCAGATGTTGAATCAGAGCTGGATTATTTGCCTCCCCTGGGAATGCTGGCTGTGCATTCTCATTTGTACAAGCACAGAGTGCAAAGGAACACATTTGCACCACTCCTTTGTTCCAATAGAAACCTCAGGATGAGCCACAGCTCAGTCGCCTCCCTAAAAGCGCTCAGAGGTGAACAATTCTACCAAATACAAGCAATGCTAGGGGAATACTTCTCCCAGCATTTAAGGCATGACTGTATTCAAGAACTACTGTAGAACTTAGTCCAAGCGTCTGTAGGGGATATTATTTAAAGAATAAGCAAGAGTGCTGTATCAAAAAATGTGCATTATTTACATAAACTAACACTAAACTAGGAGGGGTGGGATGTATTGGGTTTGTGTGGTCAGGCTGTAGGAGCAGGAGGACACCAGAGATTTGACTTCTCTGAAAAGCTGCCAGAAGCCTCCCCCATGTCCAACAGAGCCAGCACCAGCCTGCTCCAACAGACCAAGGCTGAGCCCACCAGCAACACCAGAGAGGGGGAGGGCGAGAAAATGGGAATGAAGCAGGGTGGTCCATGAGGAAGGGAGGGGTTGTGAGGGCAGGTGTCGTAACATTTGGTTTTATTCCTACTTACCCTGGTCTGATTTGATTGGTAATAAAGTAAACTAATGTCTCCAAGTTGAGTGTTTGGGGAAATCAAAATCACTTAGCAACTGCTAAGTGATTTCCCTGTCCTTACCCACAAGGCTTCTGCTATATTTCCTCTCCCCTGTGCATCTGAGAAGTGACAGAGCAGCTTTGGTGGGCAACCTGGCCTCAGCCAGAGCCAAATCACTCTGGTCCCAATACAAAAACCATGATGGTATCAGATCTTTGCTGGTAAGAAGGAGGAAAACAGATTTTATGGGAATATATCAAATATATATATATACACATATATATATATATACACATATATCAACACAAAGCAGTACATGCCCAAGCTCATAACATCAGTCTCTCAATACTTGTTTATTCTTTTGTCCCTTTTATTTGCATTTAACCAGGTCTTCCACAAGGCTGCCACAGCAATACAGGATTTAGATCCCTCTAAAGAATTTCTTTGCCTTCAAAAACAAGATGCTGCACTAATAGATTTTCCCACCATTCATTTTATTTTTAATAACCTGTGGAGAGGAGCCTTGGGTATACTCCAGGAAGCCCTGGGTGGGGCTATTTATTCCACTGGATAAACTGATTCCTAATGATCCAGCTTCAAATAAACTGCAGGAACACTCCCACTTCTCCAGCCACTGACAAATACCTTGTTTCTTTCTCCACAGAGCTGTAAGGCTGCTCTAGAGCTACTATGACTGTGAAGATGAGCAAATGGATTTTACATGGGGATGCTACAGGCAGACTTGGTTGCTGCAGCCTGTTAAGATGAAGTTACTGATGCTAGCACATCTATGCATAGCATCTATTTCCGTAAATAATCTCAAGCTGCAGCGAGGAAATGCAGAATTACTGTGTCTCACATTGCTCCTTGCAGAGTGGAGATCCCATATCCACTGGCAGCACCTCAGGCTGCTTTTACCTGGGGTCTGAAGTTTAATTTTGCACAGTCAGCACCTAAACACATCAGAAACATCAAAAGGAAACTTAGCAGCAAATAAAGGAACAAGAGATATTGAGGCTATCCAATGAGCCCTAACCTCAGAGCTTTGAGGTCTAGATGGAAGTAGAAATGCCAGAAGGTTTAAGGGAAAACAAAAAATACAAACTCCTTCTGTGCTAACATTCTCCCCCAAAAATGGAATAAAGAGGACAAACTGAAAGCGAGCATTTTCTGTCTTTCTTTGAGGAAGTCCTAAGTGATTTTATAAAACTTGTTTTCAGCCAAAATAAAGACATTTTCAGCTCTCAAAGAATATCTGATTAGCACATTCCAGCTGTTCTGTTTTCCAGTTGAACACAATAAACAAAGACAAGAAAAAATCAGTTTAATTAAATATGAGAGAGTTATTGCTGAGCAATCTGAAATGAAAATTATTTGTCTAGTAAACAAGATGCACAACAACAAAACAAAATGTTAATAAGTTATAGTTCCTGTCAATATATCAAACTTAATAGTTATTGAAGAGTTGTTGCACCACTTCAAAGATATCATCAGCTCCTCAGCTAACATTTTTTGCTGTGCATGGCCATACACCTTAGCATCACTTGAACTTGACAGAATTTCCCCAAAATGTAAATTTCTTACAAGCAAAGCCAAGCACTTTTGTAGCAGACTAGAAAGAAAGACATAAGCAACTAAAAATCAGTATTTGATAAACTGTCAACTTTACCCCCCCCAAGCTCTTTTTGCAAAATGGGATGGAAAGAGATTCCTCAGCATATCACAGAAAGTGACACATTTTAAACAGAGAAAAGATAAAGCATTTCGAGAATTTATGACCTCACAGAAAGTGGTTTACTGTTTTATTTTTCACCTAAAAAATAGCATTCCTGTGATCAGTATGTATTCAGTGCAGTGCTGGATGCCTATATTCATTGAATTTTTCAATGCATTACAATGCTGGGAGAGAAGGAGAACCTTGGGAAAGAAAGGAGGAATAAAATACAATTTAAAATAGATGGTAGACATTTTAAGCTGGGGTTTTTTTTCTTTTATTAGCGTACTAATTTATTTTAATATCAAGAAGAGGAAACTCCTCACCAAGGAATTTAATAAGAAGGTAATGATCTGAGAAATAATAGAGTGAAATACATACAGATTCTGTACCGTACTTTCTGATGGTTGGGGTGCCACCAGTCATGGAGCAAAAACCACTGAAAACACTACAAGCCCAGATTATCAGGGATTTTCATTATTTCAGTCAGAGCGATCACAGGTGAGCCATGACTGCCAGAAGAGCCACATGAAGCAGGAGTCAGCAGTGTGGCACAGTGCAGCTACTAAAGAAAAAGCAAAATGTGTCCCCAGTGTGATGAAGGCAGGACCCTGCCTGTGGCTGCAGGAAAACTGAAGCTACCTGCTCAGACTCTAAACCACATTGGCAGCTCCTTTTACTGTGCATGGGGAACATGTATTCCCCAAAGACTGGCAGGCCACTTACACAGGATGTGAACAAAGAAAAAGGAAATGTGGAAAGGGGATACCAATAAAATTCAGGTCCCATAACCACTGCAAAGTCTTTCTCTTATATATCCTGCATATTGGAATCTGCTTCTTTCAATTTTCCACACACAGATTTTAATTATGGAGCAAAAGTGTAAGGACCATCTGAACAAAACAAATCCTGGTAGAAGAGTACATGAAGAATGGCACACAGTTATTCCACTGACATTTAAGGAGGGAAAACATTTAACATGATATGCTGAGAACGAAACCTTTGAGCTACATAAAAGAACGGGAATCAGCAGTCTCTTACTCCTCAGTCTTGAGTTGACCATGTTTGGATGATGTTCAGTCTGAAATCTGCTGTTTGGAGGCACCGTGGGACAAAGGCAGGGCTGTGCTGCATTCCCTGACTCCTGAGTGCCCCCAGGCTCATCTTTCTCACGCCTAGCTGGTCCTGCAGCTATCCATAACTGGAAATGTAGATTTGACACAGACCTGATTTTCCACACATGCTGTAGAAGGAAGAACCCTGCCCCATTCTTTCATGTGCCTGTGTTCATTCCATCATTTCCATTTTTTGGCCAAACTCATCTCATTTCATTGTTGTTGGGCAGTCTGAGCCTGGCTCAGCACTCAGGCATTGACAAGCACGTGGATTTAAACATCACCTCCAGCCTGGAGGAATTCCTTCCCACACAAATCTGATAACCAGCCACAGAAACCAACTCCCAAACAGGCACCAAATTCTCCTAATGCTGACATTTTCAAATACAGGCCTCAAAGTCAGAATACCTCCAAGACTCTAATAAGTTGTACAAATAGAGAGAGTGGATGGACCCTTTTTAGCCTGTTGGGCTGATTGATAAATGTTCATTTTACCCTAGTAGTATTAATCCTATGGGTCTGCAAGCTTCTGTAATGCTGCTGCTACCAATTCAGAGCAACTTTCATGGGAAATGAATATATTTTGCACAATAGTTCGAACAAATTTGAGCTAGCACTTGAAGTGGATATTATGATTGCATCAGTACTACTCAGGTTCAAGGCTTATATCCTTTTATAGTTTAACCTTAGATAAGAGAATGAACTTCATACAAGAATATGCCAGTATTTATTACACACTAATTTTTGAAAGGCTTAAATAATTTCTCAAGGCTTCCTCCCTAAAGAGATGTGTAATTTCATTTTCAAACTGGTCATCACAAAGAATCCAAACATGCATTTTCACAGAGATTATCAAAGTACTCTGCAACACGGAAATATCTTTCAGGAGGATCTATAAATGTTTATCTTCTGTAAGCATGGGAAAATAAAAGATCTTGGTGCTGGAGGCATGGACATATTCTCAGGCATATAAACATTTTTGTGCTGAAAAGATTAGGGCTTAAATGGAAACAGCAACAGATGAACTGCACTGATACATACTGGATGTGATTATTTCCCTTCTTAAAAACATAACTCCAACTAAAAATCAGTTCTAATGCAGATTAATTATAATGTGATTTTTAATGGATAAGTGAATACCAGAGTGGATAAAACTTCATACTTAGAGCTCAACTCCTCCGTACCCAGCCCTGGCAGCACACAGTGCCCAGCACTGGCACACCAGATAAATATAGTCATCAGTGGGAGAACTCCTAGCAAGTTTTACCACTCTGCCATGAAGATTACTTCTATTATGGGGTTCAGCTGTGTTTTTCATTGCTCTAGCAGTTATAAAAGATTGGCTTATACAGGTTTACATCCAGCATTCAGAGAAGTTATTTTTGAGCCCTGGTTCTATCAAATTAGTCTGGGGACTGAGGGGTGAAGCATATTTCAAAATTCAGTATAACTTTTTTGTGGCAGCTGTATTACCCTATTCAGGGGACAACTTTACATGACAAAGCTATCAAAAGTGATAGCACAAAAAGAACAGTTATCGTGGAGATGACAATAGATTTAAAACAGTTACAAACACAAGTATTTCATTGATAATGAATACCACGGACCTCAAAAATGAGAGGTTAGCTTACATTGTTCTCAGGGAATATTTAAGCCACGCACATGAGAACAACGCAGCCCAAAAGTTTCAAAATGAGCAGGGAAGGCCAAGGATCAAATGTTTGCACACCAACAACAGGACACAACTGACAGCTACAAATATTTACTCTGTGCTTCTTCCTTTGAAGCAAACGAAGCTTTAGTGTGTTGAGGAGCAGCTGTCCCTCTCACACACACAAAACACAGAAGAATTTTGCTTCAAGATGAACAAAGGATTACAGGATTTGGCTTTTCTTTTTTCTTTTTTTTAAGTTCCTTTTATTACAGAACAAAAAAATCTGTAGGTTGGTCTGCAGCTGATGCTGGATGTACAGATGTGTGCCAGAATTATTACTACTGGGATTCAGTGTTCTGCAGCAGATTGCATTTCCTTATCTAAATGAAATTAAAAAGTAGTGGATAATACACACAAAGAAGGATTGTATCTTAATTCCCATACTAAGATGCCTTTGGGGTTTTATGCCATTTACAACAAACCTTGGAGATGCAAAACTTGTATGCAGTCTTTTACGTTGAAAATGTCCTGGTTTCCACAAGTAACCAAACAAATTGAGGAACCAATTGCTTTGAAACCAGCAAATCATGATTTTATTAAAAACATTTAAGGAGAATTTCAAATATATCTCTACAGACATTTCATCCACCTCTGCCATGAATGAAAAATATGATAATGCATTGCTGCCTGTATAATTCAGCATCATCTGCTTGCTTTGCTTCTTCCCACTGACAGCCAAAAAACCACAGATCTCTGAGTAACAGCAAGGCTGTGTAAGGGACAAACCTGTATTTGAACCTCTCAGTTGTATATTTCAATATCACCCGCTCCCAGTCAAGCCCAGGAGAATTCAAGATGCTTATCAAGCCTATTCTCCAGGAATTAATTTCCATGTATCCCCTTCTGGAACCGGTAATGCCAAGCTAGCAGCAGTCTTTTCAATGATCCTCCACCACCTTCCCACTTCATCCTACTCTGCTCACAGACTGGAGGACAAGACAAGCCACCTTAGCAACGCTGGCACCAAAGCTTAACTTCCCTTGGCTTTCACCACACCCTGACAATATGTTCAAGGTCACAGATTTTAAAATTACGACAGCTCTACTAAGAGTGCGATCCCTGGTGGGTTTTAGTGGTCCAGGGCCATATCTACAGCCCCAGCTGAGCTGTACCTCAGCCCACACCACTGAGTCTGCAAAGTCCACACCAGCACAGCTCCTGGGGAGAAGAGGGTATGTTTGGCCACCTTTGTCACCCCCAACCTGCTCAATCCTCATGACAAATATTGATGAAGCACTCTTTCCACCAAAAGGAGGGGCTTGCTGCCAAGAGATGGAGAATACAAAACAGAAAGCCAGAATACCCCTAATAGAGGCTGCAATGGCTGCATTTTAAAAAACCCAAAGAGATAAAGGCAAATAAATCAGGCTTCTGAATAGGACCTGAGAGACAAGCAAGCAGGACAGGCATCTGCAAAGGAAGGATAAATGTCAGCCTCAGGGAGAGCATGGGAAAGCCTCCAAACAGCTTCCTGGCAGGTCCTGCCTCTCCTGGGAGGAACACTAGCCAGCAAACCTGGGAGGGAAGAGGAGAGGAAAATTGTGTGGGTTGTGAGATATTTCTTTTTTCCAAGAAACTGGACCCAGATCCTTCAACTTAGTGACTTCTGAAACAGAAGCTGAGGCAGTCACATTCTAAAGGGGCAGCTTTCAGTGCATGGTTAAAAGGGAAATGATCTTACAGATGAGGGGCCATTAACTCCTAAACGTCTTTATCTGCTGTAGAGATGTTCCCTTAGGATACAAAAAGAAATGCAAAAGCAGTCGAGCTCAGAAACAAATGCCTGCCTGTAATTTACTGTCTGCCAGGATTATCAGCTACCTTTTTATTCTTTTGTCAATAAAAACTCAGAGTGAAGTCACATCCATAGAACATTAATACGTACTTGCTTTTCACTGTCCTTCACACTTATTCTTACCTAGCATTGAGCAAGACAAATGGCAATTTTCATATGACTTCCAAGTACATAGTAAGTCCAAAAAATCTAATAATTAAAAAGTCAATTAAGTGCAAGCATGTCATATGTTTGGCAACATTATGATGACAAACTGACAGCCTTACCCCTCAGAAGAGCGCTTGGCAGCAGCTTTGCCCTCCTGCTGCATTGTGGGGTGAGAACATCTTTAGGGAATCCAGGTCAGAGCCACGGGCCAGGCCATAAATGCAGTGCTTCGATGTCTGTCTCACAATTTGCTATGCACAATTCTCCCAGCTCCCCAGACATGTATTTCATTCAAAGTAAATTACAGATTTAATAAAACTCAACATCAAGACTACTTTGAGCAGGAAATTCACCCATTTTTGGAGCTGCTAGCTTAAAATTAGCACCTTCCCAAAGAAACCAGCTAATTCCAAGGAAAGTAGCAAACACAAAAGTCAGCAGCAAATTCAAAACTCAGTTGTGTCACATTTTCCATGCAGAAATAGCTGTTTTTTCAATGTCATGAGAATTTGACATTGATGAGTGAGAGTTTGACAGGACACATTTCATGCAATTTTTGCCTTTAAAAAGCACTTTTTTTTTTTCCTAGTTATAAATAGATTCAAAACATTGGAAATTATTTCTGTTATTCCACATCCTTGGCAAGTTTCTGACAGAACCTTGGCCCAGTGAGTGCAGCAGCACCAGGGGCCAGTGCCCAGCTCCCAAGTGGCCTCCACACCCCCTGTGCCCCAGCCATGCTGGCAGGAACAGCCTGAAATTCAGCTGTTCACCAGGAGTTGGGGTTTATGTTTTATAAAGAAAAAAACAAAACAAAAAAAAAAACAAACCAAAAGAAGCAGCAGTATTACACATTGATTATCCAGCAATTAAGTCCCACAAAGGCAGGTGATTCGCTCAAATCAATATAAGGAATCATTTAAGAGATTATCAGTTAAAGAACATCTCAATAAGAATAAAACACAGTGCCAGCAAGACAGCAATGCTTTGGGAAATCACATTTTTCTTCAATTTGCAAAGGACTTGAGGTTAAGGCCCAGACTGTACTGCCTAGGACAGCCCTCTTCAGATGTATTTTATTTGTATTTATAGGAAATGGCCATTTGAACATTGACTTTCATACCCTTCCAAAAAATTAGAAACCCACAAGTGAACAGTATCACACCCAGTATGATGATAATAATGCCACACACTATAGATTTATCACCTGAAAAACTTCTGTTTCTAAGGAAAAGGCTTTCAAAATAGTGGCATCCTGTATCTTTAATTATTAACATTCATAATCAAGAAAATTGTCCTTCCTCAATTGCAAAATACACTGCCTGAAGTCAAAGCACACTAGCACAGCAAATTTCACCCCAAAGTGACAACGCCAACTGCTGTATTCTCTACTTCCAGGAACAAGGCAAACTATATCAGTGACTGAGGGCAGGAAGACCTTATTTTTTAACAGCAGAAATTCACTTTGTCTTCCAGTCCCTTGGACGAAACAGCAAGCAAAGAACAGCAGCTGCACAAAGTCTGCAGGCTAAGAAATGTCCCACACTCTGGTAAAAACAAAACATGAAGGACAAATAAAAGCTGTGGACTCAGTAAGAACAGAACATACAATGGAAGGCTATTGCACAAACCCTCACACTGCTCTCTCCTGCAGCAAAGACTTCACACAGATGCTTTGTGCACAAAAATCTCAGCAAAAGAACAATATACATTAGTACTAAACTACATAAATATTTTCTTAGTGCCTGCAGTACAGATAACCCTAGAGATTAAGCACCATGCAGCCCTAGAGAGGCACCCCAAATCAAAGGGATTTCTGTTTGAAGTGGAGCTGAAATTTGCTAGGAATCACATATTAACATTTGCAGGCACACAAGCATTACCTTCCCAGAAGGCTATGCCAGCTTTGCAAAGAAGAAAAAGATAGAATTTTGTGAACGAAAAAGCCACCAAAATTCTGTATTTTAGATGCTTCAAATGTTAAGTTATTAAAATCTTGAGAAAGCTAGATTTCACACACAACCTGATCAATGGCAGCTGATACATTTGCAGAAGCCACCATTACCTCCCAAAATCTCAGGAAAAAAAACAGCTCCCAAGATTTTAGCACATAAAGTGCAGACAAGCTTTAGAAAGAGCTCTTCAGCATCAAAAGAATTCCCAAACAACACAAGCCCTGAAGTGCACCTGCAACAAATACTTGAGAAAGAGCAGCATGAGTGATAACCACTATGAAACAAACACAAGGAACAAACCTTGGTCAAGGAAAGAGCAGGTTTTACCCAAACAGAGCAAAAAGTTTAGGGATGGAAACTGGAGAGGGAAATAGCCAAACTCCCTTACCAGAAGTGCAGGAAGTTTTGCTCACTGGGTCATTCACAGTTAGGTGCTCTCAGGGACCACTCTGCTGCTCAGGACATCCCACAAAACCCATGAACTCAATTTCAGATTTACACCATGACGTGCTAACATTCAATTCTGCTTGTCATATTCTTTTAAATACACCAACTCCTTTATTCCCACTTACTTTCATTTCTTGCATCTGCTTCATTCCCTGGAAGCATCTCTGGGGAAGTTTCTCTGCAAGGACCCGTGTGGCTGATTGCACATTGTGCTTTTGTTATCTGATGAGATGCTTTGCTTCTTCATTCCTTCTCATTTCTGGCTCGTTAGGCTCTTTTTCCCCAGCAGGAGGGGGCATATTAAGCCAGTTTAGTTAAATTTATATTATTCTAACTCCTATAATACCCATGTGCTGCACTTCAAGAGCCATTACTGTTAAAAGCACTGGTCTTCAATATTAATAGCATCAGCCACACCAGGTCATCCCAAGGCTTTGTTAAGGCAAATGAAACATTTTAAAGCAGATCAAGCAGGGTAGAATACTGTTATTATTATTTTCCTGAAGTACAATTCTGTTTGGCATTTAAATGTCATCAGTTTGGATTTTGTGGCACTGCTGAACTGACCCACACCCTTTGCTTCTGCCAAAGCTTAAGTTTTTTAGTGAATTTAAAAACCTCCAAGTCAAGAATTCAGCCTACCCCTTCTCAAGGCAAGTCTGCCTTGTGAGTATTGTATTTCAAAAATCAAAATCACTTTCTGCTTTCCAAACCATGTCATTTACAAGCAATTAAGAAAGAAGCAGGACACAAACTGCTGCCACGAGGTCATGGGTAGAAATCTGCCTGTGAGGAGCTGGGATGAGGCTCTTATAGGGGTGATGCTTTCAGCTGAACATGGCGGTGACAGAACTCAGAAATGGAGAGTGCTTCTCAAAGGATGTTGATGCACAGGACGTTCATTCAGTTTTACCTTAATAAATGCTGTATTAAAAATAAACAAATTAACTGTAATCTCAAAACTGTGATCCTGTTTACAACACACACAGTGACCAGTAAATCTGATGACAGTTGTTCAAAGGAAAGTAAAATCTGGTAAAAATAAATCCTCTGTTATTTTATACCTATTAAATCTGTGAGCAACATCTAAGATCCCTACAGCTGAGAGTTGTGAATGAAAAAAAAAATATTCATCGATTCTCCCTTTCTTCACTTACTTAATATGTACATTTCAAAGGGTTTCTTTAAAGACAGTTTCATCACTTGTCCAGAATATTTAGCTACAGATTTTGCACTTGGGATAAAACATTCATAAGCATCAATGAGATCGTTTTATATATATTTAAAAACATTATGTCTAAAACTTCTCCAGCAAAGATATATGCTAAGAAATATAAGTTTAAAGTTATTAACAAAAACAATAAATCAGACTAGCAAAGAAAAATAATTATTTTTTTAAGTCATTGGATTCTGGAGGAATCCTGGCTGGTAGAGCCTGGATCCTTATGGAAATTATCACCTAACAGTGTGATGAGCCCTCTGCAACCATCGAGTCCAACATAAATCCAGCACTCCCAAGCCCACCACTGAGCACACACCCAGGTGCCATATCTAAGTATTCCAGGGACAGTGACTCTACCACTTCCCCAGACAGCCTTTTCAAGTGCTTGTCAGCTCTTTCTGTGAAGAGATCTTTGTCCTAATATTCAATCTAAAACTTTGGAAGGATTTTCTCCAAAGCTCCGTCACATCAGTGACTGCCAAGTGCTTCAATTTTAAGGCCAAGAGTAGGGAGTCTAAATATTTTATAAGGTCTTACAATGGTATAACCCAGAAATCTTTAATCAGAGTCTCCTGCAGCTGCCCTGGAAGTCAGTAATGTGCTGACCTTCAAAATGGATATATTCCTAAGGACTTCTAGTGATAAAGATCCACTCTGTCCTTATGTAGGATTTTTTTCGGGGTTACACTTCTTCCAACACGTACTGGCTTAATTTTAGCTCCCAACCACTGATTTATATAGTTCCACTTTTGCCTATTAGTTTAAAAAGCCTCCTGCAGCCATAAATCTCCTGCTGCAGTGTTTATACAGTTCCAATAAGTATCCTCTTAACCTTATTTTAACTAGACTGAGCCTCTCGTTAAAAATGAATGTTTTACAGACACCCAGTCATTTTTGCAGAACTTTCCTAAGCCCTTTACTAATTTCTGTAATCCTTTTTTAAAACGTGTTGACATCAGAGAGGGGCTGAATGTCTAAGCGGTTGCCATCAGCAGGGTGCATGTGAGCAACAATCCCTCCCCCACAGGTACAGCCAAGGGCCACATTCAGCCACACAAAGCTGGAGCTCACACGTGGCTGGGTTTCAGCCTGACATCCAAGACCCTTTCAAACATCATGGCACTCTAAGATTGAATCCTCCCACCCTGCAGATGCAAGCAATTTTCTTCATTCCTAAATGCATGACCATTGATTTGGCTGCATTAGAATGCATAGGATACTACACCAATTACAATGGGCTTTGAATCAGACTTCAAAAGAAAATGTGCTGTGAAAAATGGGGCTTTTCGAGGAGCAGAAGACAGGCATGTTAAGAGCTTATTCCAGCAGCATCCTGCAGCAGGAGGTACTTATGGAGGTCAAAATGCTGGTGTGCACCAGGAGCCAGCAGGAGCATTCACACCCCAGCCACGAGAGAAGCAGTCAGGAACGGTGAGCTGCCACCTTTGTGCTGACAAGGAGTATCTGCACCTGTTAGTACAGCCCTGTGGAGGGCTGCCAGTTTCTGGCAGTGTTCATGCATAAAGTACATCCTATCTCATCTACTTTAATTATTGCAATAAGCTAACGAGAAACAAAAAGCCAGCAGAGCTGATCTACGCCGCTGAATGGAAAGATTCCATCCTGCTATGGAAGGACAGTGCACAGACACAGTTTTACAGAATAGAAAATGGAAACCAGTTTTACTTGGGATGGGAAACCCGTTCTAAGATGCAGAGTTGTGGCCATTTTCAAGAGTTCCAGAAAAGATTACTATTCTTGCATCGTATAAGCAGAAAAATCAGCAAATCCATGGTCTGATCACCCCACTCCACACTGCAGAAACTCCTGCTGCTCCCACCCTCCAGGCTGCAGGCCTTGCAGACCCAATTCTGCTATTTGAATGTGATACAAGCTACAATGAATGATGAGTCCCTTTCCTTGAGTTCAGGGGGCTCTGTGGCAGTCCTCAGGCTATGGCTGCGTGATTGACAACATAAAAAAAGAGTTTCTGAGACCAAAATGGTGTGTTCCTAAAGCAGAGTAGCTGCAGATTTTCGTAAAAGAACTTCCTGACACTGATCTCTTTCCGAACTGATAATTTTCTTTTAGGGTTTTTCAAATGTAAAGTAACAGCCATTTAAAAAAAAAAAAAAAAAAGTGCTCTGCATCTCTGCTCTCCTCCCTCTTCCAACTCCTCATTTTCACTGAATGGACAAATTCTCTCTCCTCTGCTAAGACAAGGCTCCCCCTTCCTCTGAACATCTTAGCATCCATCAAAGACACCAAACAAGATGACCCCACAGCCCTCTCCACCTTGACAGTGCTTGAATTCCTGTACTGTTTGCCAGCAAACAAGTTAACTTCAGCTTTTTAAATAGCAATAAATTCTTCACTTCTCCCTATCTTCTAAAATACCATGTACATTCACATCTCTCTCAAAGCAGTAATTGTGCAAGCTAGTAATTCTTAATAATTACAATGAAGATGCCTAGACTATTCCTGGCTACCAAAATTGAAGTTCTTATAGAGATGCAAATATATTATTTTTAGAGATGCAGAGCCACATTTTATCTCACAGTCTAATGGCTCTTCCTTAAAGGATTGCAAATTTTCTTGTGCACTGTGTTTTGTCCTGCTAATGTGGCACTTAGAAAATGGGGTTCCCAATATAACAGCATCTGTGAAATTTCTCAGGGGAAAGGGGAAACTGTTATTTAGGTACTTTTGCCTCCACGAAAGTAAGCTTTTTTCTTATACTGATGTTCTTCAAAGAAAACAGTAGGGATGGGGCTGAAAGAAGGAAGATATTGCCATGAGCAGATTCCAGGGTACAAACAGAATGAGAAATATTGATCTAATCAGCCACTCCTCTTCATCACAGTGAACAAAAATTGCCTCACACACTTCCATGCTCAGTGACAGAAGTCAGCCCTTCACTCCAAGGTACAGTTTGTAGTGAATCCGATATTCTTGGAAGCAACATCTTTTCTGTTTAACTTCTTTTGCTGCTGTTGTAAATCTATTCTTTTCAATATGAATTTTGCAGACAGGCTTTTACACACAGCCCAAGCTAGTCCTTTTGAAAATGGCAAAGCTGTGGGCACAACAGCTTTAAGGAAGACCAGGCAATGGAAACTCCTCTCCAGGGGTGTAACAGCTGGCTTCACCAGCTCTTCCAAAGCCTTCAGACTCCCATCAAGTTATGGTGACCATGTGGCTTCTCCTGACACCATACTGACTGTGTAGCAGGACACATGATGAGCAAACATCCAGAGCTGAGGATGCTCTTTAGTGACAGCATTGTTCATGCACCTGACAGTATTATAACTTGAGTTAGGCTGGGGAGTTTCCATGGAAACAAAACATGACACTAAGAAATAAAGCAGAAAACATTTGGAAAGAGGGTCCCAGGCTGTAGCCCACTGACAGTCTGGAAGAACTCCAGTGCTTGTCACAGCAATGAGAGGAGGAAAATAGGAATAAAATAATTTCTTATGAAATGGTTTCATCCTGTCACATTTCAGAGCTGTTTTATTGTTGATGAGCAGTTTGGGCAGAAGCAGGACAACCTGTACCACTGCATAAGCAGCAGCTCCAGGCAGGCAACAGGCAAAGGAGGCAGCAGTGCTCAGAGCTCAGCCACAATCAGCAAGATTCAGCCCTCCCAGGTCAGAATCAAACACCTTAAAACCTGTTCAAATAGACCCAACTTCCCCTATCCAGTGTGGTTCAGGAGCTGTGATCTCAGATGCCCTGCTGGCAGCCTACTGAGAAACTGGGTTTGCCCGGGTTGAGCGTCCCAGATGAACAAGCTCCATAACCCTTGTGTGGAACCACCAGCCCTTTTCCACCAGCCATCAATTCAAGGAGTAGGTGCACGATAAGTGATAATCACTGCCACCACTGCCATCATCTGCTATCTCACCACAGAGCCAGAATTTTCATTTGACCCAAAAACTTCACCCCGACAGAGGAAAAGGTTCACTGAAAGGCAGCAGTTAAGAGAGAAATGTTGAGATCTAATGCTTCCATTATGGCCAAAAGCAAGTGAAGAAGCATTATCTTTCTTTTCAAACACCTCTACCGCCTAAAAACTATTTCAGGGGGAGCTGCACATTGTTAGGATTAACCTCACTGCAGTCTGGATGGAAAAATGGGAGCTCTAGCCAATTTTTGCTAGAAACCCTATGTATAAGGCATCAGGCACACTGAGCCAGCATGCAGTGGACTTACATCTGCCCCAGCCTTAAGCCATGTCAGGCTGGGACAGAGCTGAGCAGCCTCCTCTGGCTCCCCAGCTCAACACAGGCATCACACTGGCAGAGCACAACCCTGTGCTGCATTACCAGCCCCTAAATCAGCTGCAAAAAAAAGGTATTTTCAAACAGCACAGCTCATATTTGCCTGGGTTTTGTAGCTTCACTCCTGAAAGCTGCGTGGCCATGGAGTTCTTCACAGTCTTCTGCATCCTGAGCAAAGAGGGGCACACTTTGACCCTTATCCAGATAGCAAGGCAGAACTCAACAAGTCAGCATGAGATTTTCTTAGAAGCCTGATAAAGAACAAAAAGTTCAAAAAGGGAAGAAGAAGAAGAAGAAGAAGGTCTTGGCTTTAGACTCATTCCACCTACAGTAAAACTTTCATTTGAATGGTTACATGTACTGGTTTTTTTTGCACTTGTCAACTTGACAAGTTACTCCTCTTTGTGCAACAAATTCTTATTCAAAAATGACACTGCCAACAGTTTCTAATAAATATCTACACAAGACAATATACCCTTAATTTCTTAGCTCTTTGTAACTTCTTACTCAACTCCTGTTGAGACATGAGCATGGCTCAAGTGTGACAGGTCTGAAGAAGGAAGGTTCCTGCAGAAAAGGCCTGGATTTCTATGCAGAGAACTCGGTGATTTCTCAGCTCTGCCAAGGTGCTCATCCCAGGCATGTCATGTGTCTCAGTGCTGTGCATGCCTCAGTTCTGCAGTGGCAAAAGGAGATCAAAGACAGCCAATGTTAACAGCAGACCTCCCTGAGGCATGGCAAGATGACAGGCCCCTGGGGATAGCCCTGCTTGTACTCACCCTTGGCCTTTCTCATTCTCTTTGATTGTAAAAGCTTCTCTCTGGATATGGTATTTAGCACAACAAGGGATGTCACAGTGTGTGCGACATATAAGAAAAAGAAAATGAAGTCAAAGACATACTCCAGAAAAAGTCACATCCTATTAGTTTTCTTCATAAATACTAACTAACATGTCCCACAGTAATCCCTGGATTTTCAGTTCTGTATTGAACTGGAACAATCCATTCCAGTTTAACTTTGACTTTTGCTAATGCCACCTGAACCTGCATGGACCCCAGCCTAGGCTTCCTCCCCACCCCTCCACCTGGACCACCAGTTTCCCCATCTTTGGTCCAGCCAGCACTGAGAGTCATATTCAGGGGATGATTTACATTATTTACACCATCCAAACTGCACTGAAGGACATTAACTACATCCTTGGCTAACAGCTGCCTCCCTTTCAGGAAACGCAACAGTTGTGGGGAGGGCGAAGCAGAGAGCTCCCTGTTTGGGAGCACCACACACAGGGCGTTCAAATCCAAGAATTTTGCACATCTGTAATATCTAGGCCCAGCACTGAGCGTGTCCCTGACCATCCTCTAGCAGATCACAATTTAACACACTCAGATTATAGTTGAACCACAAGTACCACATCCCTGTTTAAGAGACGCATGAATTATTGATGATGTTCAGGAGCCCTATTAAACTGTCTAGTGGGCCAGCAAGAACATTCAGTAGTTCAGACGCATCAAAATGAATAATAAAGCTTTCTATTTTGAAGTTTGGCCGTTAGAGAAAAGAACCCTGGCAAATATATAATTTTGTGTAATTTCAGTTGGATGCTCACTGTAATAGCCATAGTATTTATGACACCATGAGTCATAACCATACACTCTTCGGATAGCAAAGACACCATTACCCACACTATTTAAAATCAGAGTCCTTATGCAGGAAAATATTCTACTAAAGGCAAGGCCTGCTAATTTGCCTTAAACTATAGGCTTAGTCTATAAATATGTACTATTTCTCTACGTACATCTGTGTTAGCCATGAAATGCGTGTAAATAAGTGTTATAAAAGGAGAGCTGTAACCATTATGAGAAACACCTTCCAGTAATTCTTTAGATCCTGCCTGTAAAATAGAAAATCCAATTAAATTGCCTTCTTCTTCAAACAAACCCTTGTCATACAATAATTAAATCATAAAATAAAGCCTCTCAGGAAAAAAATACTATTGCACATTCAAAACATGATACCCACTCTCATTCTGGCAGCATTTGTGTGTTTCACTGAGTGCAACGAGAAGACAGAAAACAAAGTTATATTTTTGTTTTGAATGAGGGACAGTGTAGGCTAAAGCTGTTTTGAGGGACACTTCCAGTAAATTTGAGACCAAGAAGATTTTCCTCCATTCAGTTCTGGCAGATATTCAGCTGCAAGCTTGAGAAGTTCCTGCACTGAGGGTCAGCATCTCTCTTTCCTTCCCCCTCTTCACATAATGCGTGGGAGACTGTGGCTCCTGAGGATGTAACCCCTTGCTGATTGCCAGCAGAGTTTTCACGGCTGCCGGGGACATTTCCACGGTGTGATACTGCACACAACCTCTGGGATTTCACACATTTATTCAGTGCTGTTGATAATCACTTGGTGTAAACCTGAGCAGTAAATGATTTTAAAAGACCCAGAGTCTTCATTTAAGGAACCTTCCAGCAGTTTGAGACTCAGAGTCCACCTCAACCACTGCAGTTACAGCGAAACAGTAATTGGTATTTGGAGAGATGTTGTTACATGATATTCAAAGGCATTTAACAGGATGCTATGTAAATATTACATTATTTTTGATTCATAATATGCTCATAAAACTTCTCTTTTTTTGTATCCTTCCCTATTTTCCTGCAATCACCAACCACATAAAAGTCACTAACTTGGAAAAATGTTTAATCTAAAGTCATTATATTCTATATCAAGCCTCAGAGATTACACAGAAATGAACCACACCATCCCAAAAGTCAACCCTTTGCCTCTGCAGAACTCTACCCTGAGCAGTAACTGCCCCAAATTCCAGAAAACAGATTACTGAATCTGTAAACACAGGGTACTCTCAAAAGCTTTCCTGATAGTAAAGCAATTGTTAACAGGCAATTTTGCCTTAGAAGACACTAAAAGCTGAATGCATTTCCAGAATTACACGTGCCCCAACACCGCCATTGCAAAGCATTTTTATATAGCAGTGCGGCACAGCTATTATAAAAGATGACATTGACTGCTCCAGGCAATATTTTGTCCTTGGATCTTCATCTTTTCCAGAGTCAGCATCCACATTTGTGCAAAAAAAGAAAAGGATAACAGGGTCTGTTGTACAAAAAGAGCTACCTGTTCCTGTCATCTTTACAAAATAAACCCCTCATTTCTTATATTTCATCTCCAATCGAAAATCTGTCATCCTGACAAAACTGAACTATCTTAGAAAATTATATCAAGATTTTCAAGCTTGACCTCTTAGCTACCAATCACCCAAGAAACTACTGCCATTATGACATACATCCAAGCCCCTTAGGATGCTTTTCATACTATTAGGAAGTCTAGTGTTCAATTTCAGCATTTTCTCATTTTTCCTCAATCAGCCAGAAGCAAAAAAAGTCCCTGAGCAACACAGAGCAAAAGAGAAAATTCTATCTCAATATCCACTTTTCTCACAGAAATCTCAAAAATAAATCAGAGGTGAATATATCTCTATAATTATTATTCACAAAGTGTTTCCAGTGAGCTTTTTCCTCATCTCTGGGAGATGCAGGGTTCTGCATCAATGTCAGACGACACGGCAAACTCACTTGCAAACTCTATAAAGGGTTGTGAATTCATCATTGCTTGGGGCAGTGATGTGGCTGGCAGTCATTTCCTGATCAAAATTATCTTCTGGAATGGCCCAGGACATAGAATATATAATAAAACACTGATACAGCTGTAGAGCAACACTTCTTAGAGGCTAAGAAGAGATTGGGTATTGTTTCTTTGCTTGTTTATGACAGATATACTGAGTCTCTCATTTAGGGTCTGGAGTTAGTTCTTCCTTCAACCACAGCTGATAGTCAGATGACAGAGCATTAAAGCTACAAGCTTGTAAAGTTTTAAAAAGAGATCAATTGGAAAGCATTCCACAAAAATTAAAGTATTTGTTTGTCTTACAGGCAGGTGATGCCATTTCTTTTGGCTTCATCCCTGTCAGGGGGAGCCCAGAAAAGTGAAATCCAGAAACATGAAACAGGTTCAGTTTTCCATCATGCCAGTTTATATGTGCCCATACTACAGCCAAGGGATGCTTGTGATGGACCTCACTGGTTTCACTGGTCAGGAAATTTCATTCAGAAAAACATGTGCCTATGTGCCATCCAACAGGCAGCAGAGCTGCATACAGAGAATCCCCAAGATCTGCCATCAGACTAATGAGCTTGGCTGCATAGAATGAGATACAGGTCTTTCTTTTTCCCTATAAAATGTCAGTACTGTGGAAACAGTAAACACCCTGTGAGATTAATTCATTTTACATTGCTCTGTAAGCCACTACACAAGCCAGATGTCATTGCTGAACTTTGTATTGATTAGTGAAATATGAGCTTTCCCAATATCTTGTAAAAATAGTGATATTAAAAAATGTGAAAATACCTGTAGAGATTTGGATTTGGAAATTTAATAAAAGTTAAAGACTTTGTACCCACAGGAATAGTGGCAGTGTTAAGCAGTCTGTCACCATGATATTTTATGAAAATCCTTTTGCCAGGATTTTCTTCTCCTGAGAAGCTGAGGGACCTCAGGAACAAAATGTAAACAGTAACTATCTGCTGCTGTGGAATGCAACAGGTGCATTGTTGATTGATCCATGTTAGGTTTTTCTACTTAATAACCAATCAAGGATGCAGCTGGCTAAGACTCTCTGGTCAGTCACAAGACTTTGTTATTCATTCCGTTCTATTCCTGTCTCACTTTCTGATGATTCCTCTCTCTATTCTTTTAGTACAGTTTTAATATAGCAATTTAATATAATATACATCATAATATAATAAATCAGCCTTCTGAAACATGGAGTCAAGATTCTGATCTCTTCCCTCATCCTGGGACCCCTGCAAATCTCACAACAGCAGTCTAGTGTAGAAACAACACCCTAAAGTTTGGATAGGTTTAAAAATATCTGGTTAGAAAACAAATCCAAAATTAATGATTCTGCTTATGAAAAAATAGAAATTCCCTCAGTCTGCTTATCTGTGTCCTGGCACCTTTTCACTGCCTGGGACAACAGCGAAATTGCCTCTCACCCTGCTGCACACACACCATCCTTCAGCTGGCAGCCGGTCACTCGTGGCTCAGCACTGCTGACAACATCATGGATGACCTGAACGAGGGCATCAAGGGCACCCTCAGCCAGATGACACCAGTTTGGGTGAGAGTGTTGTGCTGCAGGGCAGGAAGGCCCTGCAAGGGATCTGGCCAGGCTGGGTCCATGGGCTGAGGCCAATTGTGTGAGGGTCAGCCAGGTCCTGTCCTTGGCACAACCCCCTACAGCTCCAGGCTGGGCAGAGGGGCTGGAAGGTGCCTGGTGGGAAAGGCCCTGGGGGTGCTGCCCAACAGCAGCTCAACAGGAGCCAGGTGTGCCCAGGTGGGCAAGAGGCCAGTGGCACCTGGCCTGTCCCAGCCGTGGTGTGGCCAGCAGGATCAGCACAGTGACTGTCCCCTGACTGGGCACTGCTGAGGCCACTCCTCAAATCCTGTGTCCAGCTCTGGGCCCCTCACAACAAGAAAGACACTGAGGGGCTGGAGCATGTCCAGAGAAGGGAACGGAGCTGGGGAAGGGTCCGGAACACAGGTCTGATGGGGAGCTGCTGAGAGAGCTGGGTTGGCCTGGACAAAGGAGGCTGGGGTGACCTTCTCACTCTCTACCACTCCCTGGAAGTTGCAGCCAGGTGAAGGTCAGCCTCTTCTCCCAGGCAATCAGCAACAGGACAAGACGAAGTGGCCTCAAGCTACATCATGGGACGTTCAGGTTGGACACCAGGAAGAATTTCTTCACAGAAGGGGTTGTTGGAAGGGGCTGCCCAGGGAGGTGATGGAGTCACCATCCCTGAAGGTGTTCAGGAAATGACTGGACTTAGAAATTAGTTCCATGGTCTAGTTGACAAGGTGGTAATCATCAAAGATTGGACTTGATGGTCTTGGAGGTCTTTTCTGACCTAAACAATTCTGTGGTTCTGTGATCATATGTATTTACTGAAGAGCTGGCATGGCAGAACAATAAAACAATCACTGTAAGTCATCTTCTCCTACTAAGATAAGCATTTTTAAAAACTGTGATTTTTTAAAACCATGATTTCTGAGGTGTGGGCACAGAGACACGTGAGCACAGGCAGCCCAAACCACAACAGAAGAGACCCCTGTAAGCACACAGTGCTTACTGCTTCAGCAGGAGGGAGACCACGTGCCCTCCTGGCTATCTCTTCTCCCAAATTAGCATCGTTAACACAGTATTCACACCTTCTGTTTCCCAACCCACAGGAGATTTCAATCAAGTGCTGCAGGCAGACATATTTGCCCTGCCACCGATAAAAGAGCCAGGGGGAAGCCCTACCTTTTCCATTGCAACTCTTCAAAAAATTACTTGAAGCCCAAATCTCTCCAGCCTACTTTGACAAACTAAAGCAACACAAACCACACAACCCAAACTGGAGAAATAAAAAAAAGAACTATCATAAAATCTGCAGCCAGCAGCAGACAGGGACAAAGTTTAAATCTCCAGTTAATAGCACCTATTACTTTCAGGGCTCACCACAGACTAAAGAATTTCATCTCACTTTGAAAAAAAATACTGTTTCTCAGGCTGAGGACTTCATCAAGCACTTCCACAGCCTGATGAAGTCAGGGTCTGTCTGACCCTTCAGATGCCCCTCCCGAGGTCCCAGTGGCACCACCCCAGACTGTCACTGCTGGGACCAAAGCCCTTCAGCAGTGGCAGCTCCAGTCACGCACCGGGTCCCTGCTTGTCTTTCTGCACACCCCACACAGGACAGGTTTCCCTCTATGGCTCAACCCCAGGTGTGCCATAAACGAGCTCCAAATACCTGGTTCTTTTAAATCGTGGTGGAGGATATGATAACAGCTGAAACTGATGCCTCCAGGGAGGGACCCCAGCAAAGGAATCCCTGAGCTTTTCTGCCCTCACACTGAGGACCCATTCCAAGGTGACATTTAGTCTGGGGTCTTGCTGCTGTTCACCAGCTCCTGCAGAGTCTCAGAGTGCCTGGCCACCTCCAGCCAGCAGCAGAGGCCCCATGTCCTTTGTCAGGTGAAGGGTCAGCGCTAGTTCCCAGCCCTTGGCCCGGGGCTCTGGCCATCTCCCCCACCCAGGGCACAACCTGCAGCTCTCATTGCAGCTGCACACGGAGCTTCCTGCACCAGGAGCATTCCTCAACTGTAAGCATAACATCCTCTTATCATAACCATGCTCCAACCCAAATTCCAAGAATCTCACATTAAAAAATGCACACTTATCTTTTAATATTTATAAATGAGTACTTCAAGATAGTAAGACTTGTTTGTTCTAATTTTTGCACCACAACTAGAAAGCATCTGCACTGTGAGATAGCAGTTATAACTGTGATTTAACCAAATTTTGTTTGCAAGTAGCACAAGGTTATCAATTCAGCAAAAGATTTTACGGCATGCCTCCACAGTGAATAACCTCCAGAGAAATAAACAGTGGGGAAAATAACCACCTCCTAGGTAAAATGTCAATTACCTTTAGCATATTTATAATTTGGCTTAACGTAGAACTTGGAGATTTAGTTTTGCAATGTTTCTTTTAATTCAGCTTTTACAAAGACTTACATTCTTTTTCCATGCACCCTCTCTCCATTAACAATCATTAAAGTAATATCTGCCTAACTTGAAGCATGGTCTGACTTGGCAGCATGACGAGCAGTCCTTCTCTGTGCTTTCCATCGTGTTTAGGGGTATAGGCTGCTGGGCTGCATTTGTATACATTAGATGAGCACAGGTGTCCCTACTGCTAAGATATCAATAAAACATTCTTTTAAAAACAAAATGAATCCACTCAACCTAAAAAGGAGTCTAAAATGTTCTTAAATAATCATGGCATCTTCATTTTGAAAAAAAAAAACAAAAACAAAAACAAAAACCAACAAAACCCACAACTTTTAAGCATCCATGGCTTAAGTATTATTAGGATTTCTAGAAGAAATATTCTTCAGCCCCAGCATAGCCCATGTTTTATTCAAATTAGCATTACACCTAAGAGCTTTAGCACATATTTTCTTCTCAGGCAGTCCTCATTACTTTGTGACTGTTTCGTATCACTCCTAAATAAGTGTCACCAGCTAAATGAATAAAGTGAGCCACACTTACAGATGATTTATACAGAACTAAAACATGTATCAGGAGGCATATTGCTACCCTGAGTCTCTGGATATAGTTCCCTATGGCAGCAAAGGAGCTCTGTGCCTTTTTGCCCTGAATTTCTAACGAGATAATTTGCATATGCGCACACTCCTGAGCTCTGGCACGCACAACTTTGCACAAAGTTGGAAACCTCCATCTGGGAAAGGCACACTGTGTGCCTCACCCTGTTCTGAACATCCTCTGCAGCCACTGCAGGCATCACTTGGCACACTGGAGGCACTCCTCTGCCTCTGCAAGGAGAGGGGAGAAAACAGACAGAAAGAACGATGCCCAGTCTTATTTAACAATCACACACCAAGCATTGGAGAGTTAGAGCTGTAGGGACCTGTGGAGTCACCTCCATGAAAAGAAGCACCCTTTTTCTTACTGGTGAGGTCAAACAGTGAAGAGCTGGATGCTGATCACCAGTCATGTCAACTTCCCTTTGGTCCTTCACATTATCCTAAAGAAGTCCCAAGGACTCCAAAAATTTTGTGGATAACATACCAAGTAATAACCAAAAAAGAAAATACGTGAAGAAAATAAGACTCTGAAAATAATTCTATCAGTCCAGTTGGCCATCAGGTGAGGATAAATCAAACTATGGTGTTGGATGCTGGAGTGCCAGAACCCTGGTTGCTGAGAATTTTAGACTTTCTGTGCTGACAGACACTGACCCCCAAGGGAACACTGCATTTGACCTGAAGCCATGGAGAAAGTTTCCAAAAGTGAATTATAGAACTAAGATTATGGGTGTGTAGTTTGATTAAAAGTGTATAATATCACATGATAAAAAACTTGGAGTTTAAGGTTTTAGAATATAGTAACACATATAAAGCAAGATAGAGGTTGTAAAGCAGAGGCTGGTCCTTTTTCTTTACCTTCTTCTTCATAAGTTTAAGTGGTGTTGTGGGGCAGTGATGGCAACAGAGGAAGCATCAGATGAAGGACTAGCAGCTAAAGGTCTAACACCTGTAGCATCCCTCATCTTATTTAGCTGCTCAGTACCCCGGATAATATATTCTACATACTAACAGAGGTATTTTTAAATGCAACTTCAAACCTAGCATTTATAAAATTGACGTGCATTTTTCAACTTCCTTCACACAGTTCAGACCTTGTTTCAGATTTGAAGGAATACTGGAGAAAACAACCTGTAAATAAAGAATGAACCCCAAAGCAACCATGAAGATACAGGGAGAAAAGCCCCCCAAATATTCCACATAACTTCTCCTACTGCTTTGGGTCTCTTCCTTCCCTGTGTGGCCATGATTTTCATAGATTTTCAGCATCACACTTATCAGATTTTATTGCAATCAGCTCTAAACGCCACAGGAATCTGTCAAGCAGCACGATCATATAAGGGCTCCTATCCACACACAAGGACTTTTCCCTTCATCTTGCCACACTGCAACCATCTCAAGGAGGCAGAAGGGAGAGAACACAAGCTCCTACCCTATCAGGTACAAGGAGTCCTGTGAATAAACCTCAGGACTGGCTCAGAAACAAGCATGTGGCTGTTTGTGCTAAGCTAAGCAAAGCAGTGGCACGAGGAAAGGCCAGCACTTTTGGAAAGAGGCAGTTACACAAGAAAATTTGCCATCTTGTAAAATTGTCCTTTCCTCACCCACATGGTGTTACGCATAGCCCCCACTGGGCTGTACTTAAACACATTCACAACAGTCAGGCAGACATGACGTTGATCACTGCTGCCAGGATTTATTAGGATTATTATATTCTCACCCTGCTTTTTACATTATTCTCTAAGCATCTGCTATTTGCCACTGTTGGAGACAGGATACCAGGCTGTCAGTAATTGTTAGTGTCAAGGAAACAAATGGACTGCTCAAGAAAAAACTGTGAAAAAAATGAAGGCGGCAAAAATAGCGAGAAAGAAGTAATCAAGGTGGAATTATAGAGTCTCAGAGATGAGGTCAAGGGGTGCTAAATAAATAATAAATACCAGGGTAAGCACTGAGGGGATAGGAAATAGAAAGCAACACCCCAGTGATTGGAAGAGGAAAGATTTTGCTCTGTATTCCTGCTAGAAGGGAAGTACCTCAAGGGCAGAACAATGATCAAGCTACAGAAAAGACACAGATGAGGCAAGGAGCTGGACAGGAGCATTTTGGACGGGCCACAAATATTAGTCCAGGAATTGCATGTGGTCACCTGGACATGAGACCCAAAGCAGCATCATAGAGCAATTGCTAGAGGACTGAACTCCTAAGGAAGAACAACAACAACAACAAAAGTATTTAAACACCAGCAGAGACCTCAGAACCAATGAAAAGTATGGTAAAACGAGTGCTCAAAAACCAGTTCTGCAATTTACTCTATCTTTGTCATGGATTTTATGAATACCTCAACAGCAACCTGTTCAGTCTCTCCTGGAAAACATCACCCAGTGGTCACCAGGAAGCTGAACCTGAAAGCAGCAGAAATCATTGTGCCTGCAGGGCCTCCTGAACCTGCAATGTGATGGGAACCTCCAGCAGCCTTTGGAATAATCCTGAAATTTTTAAATCTACTTAATAAAGGGGAGGATGGGGGGTGGAGGGACTAGCAACTGTGCCAGCACTGCAAACTTGTTTTTTGCAAACAGCTCAGTGACACACCACACACCGACTGTAAGAATATCATTACCTGAAATTACTACAGCACACTTTAAAGATCACTGATAATTGACAAGATGTAATTTTAATGAGGAGCCATCAGTGAATGGAAGCGCTTTTAACTGGGCCTACAGAGAAAACTTTCACAGCCCAATGCAACTCAGAACTGGCTTACATGATAAATATTACCAAACTCAGACAAGCAGAGTCAAACAACTCAGTCGTCTCCATGTGCCCAGCCCTATCAGAGCTCAGACACTGTAACAGAGAAAACACAAGGTTACTTGTCTAGGATCAAAGAATGCAGTGGGGAAGAATCCACCCCACTACAGAAGGGGGAATTGTTACGTTGAAAGTTGGAGAATTGAAAATATATATGGCAGTCAGAGCAGAAAAATGGAACACAAGGTCCCAGGGCCATGTTGGAGCTGTAAGATCTAATGACACTTTTAGATGTTTGAAGAGAAGCAAGGTTAGAAACATCATGTTGGTTTTGTGTATGGTGCTAGAGAGAATATTAGTAAAATCTGGGATTGTGCTGTCCCAGAGAAGCCACCTCTAATGTCCACAGCTCAAAAAGATGCTGAAAAACACAGAAATGCATAGAATTTAAGTGCCTGAAAACAGATTGCGTGGAAAGGGTTTAAATTATATGATCTCTTCAGCAAAAAAGAAGGCTGAATAATGATTTGTCCACATCATGGGAAATGATTTGCATTACCAGCAGGCTCCTTAATTAAGCAGACAAAGGACGAAGATGATTCAACTTATGAAACAAGAAAATAAACAGATTGGATTTATTATTTTATAAATCACCAGAAATAATTACTCACCAAAACAACTACCCTGAGGATACCTTTGAGATCCAGTTATCTGCACTCTTTAAATAAGCCTGAATATTGTTCTGAAAGGCAGGGAGAAGTTGCTGGGTGAAATTTTCTATAGCCTGTGTCATCAGGATGACCCCAAGGATTGAGCATGCATCGCAGAACTGAGGATTGCTAGAGAATATTTGCCATATTCACACTACAGTGCTCAGACCTACTTGCTTACATGAGGTTTTATATTTGCACACAGGTTTAGAAAATAGAGAATGAGATGATTAACATTTAAAAGCAGTTAAGTTATCAAGACAAGAGAGCTGTTTGGTACATTTCTTCCAGCATTCAGCTATTTGATTGTTGTAAGCCGAGTACCTAGCACTGGGTACCATAAAATATAAAAAAATCAGGCTTTTTCAAAGGGAGTGCATATTAAATTTAATCCATAACTGTAAGAGTTTCAGTAGATGTACAATAGCCCCCATTAGAAACATTAATATTACAGTCTTCCAAATAACAATGTCCACAATAACTGTGTGCAAACCACTATTTATATATTAAAGTGTGGATAATTAATATGCTTCTGCATTTTATTATTTTTTTCCTTTGCAAGCAATAGCTGTTCTAAAATCATATATGTCTGCCCAGAGCTTCCTGAATGTCACATATGCTGAAAAAGAAAAATTGTGGTCAAATGCTGCAACTCTCGGCATGAAAACATGCTCCAAATTCCACATTTTGGCTGAAACAAGCCTGCTGGGTAAACCTCAAACATAAAATTCTTTATGGCACAAATCCCACTCTTCTGGTCTTCTCTCTGCACCAGTAACTGCCTGCATACAATCAAGGTGCTGGGAAGTGGGCAGGAGCAGAAGATCCACAACACCCACTGACACAAAACATGTACTATCCACATCAGTCTGTAACTGACACAGATTTTGCCACTTTGGTTTCACCATAAAGCCTGGAAAATACAAGTCTGGTAGCTAAAACTTGTATTGAACAAGCATGACCAGCAATGCCAATCAAAGAGATGGTTTATAGAATCAAGTAGCAATATTGAGTCCCAGTGAGCAGAAACAGAACAGCATCTGCTCTTGGGATGCCCAGGAGCAAACAGCAGCACACACTCCACAGCCCCACTCCATCACAGCGACTGACTGACAAAGGCACTCAATTCAGCAAGACAGAGTTCAACCTGCAGGGTCAGATCCTCCACCAAAGGACCCAGGAGCATCCCAGGTGGGGCCGGTGGTTTGCTGAATGTGGACTGAGAGCAGCTGCTGTTGTGAGGGGTTCATCTCACCCAGTGCTGCTGCACCACCCCCAGACCCAGCCCTGAGCCAGTCATGCAAGCTCCATCCATGGGACTGGAGAGGACTGGGCATTTCCAGCCTGCAATTCATCTCATCTTGCTGTAGACAAGGGTAATGGTTCCCTCAGAGAGCATTTTTCTGTGCTGCGAAGAAAATCTAAACATGGAGCTCCAGCACCAATGCTTGCAGTGTCAGATTAATGCCCTTCTGTCTGTCAGAGCCAGGTAATTACATCTGTAATGACCAGTGAGATCTTCCACACTGTCACACCTAACGAAGCTGGGACAGAGCAGGGAGACCAACTTTGCCACTGCTTGAGATGGAATCAGAATTTATTACTTGTCATCTAATATCTGTGGAGGGAAAAAAAAAAATCAAAATACAGAAATTGATCATAAAGGAGCCAACTGGTCATGAAGGAACCAGAACATGTCCTGGTCCAGAAGACCAAAGTGATGATCAGAGTGTGTCCTGGCTGCAGAGCAAACTAGCTGAAGTAGTTACTGTGCAACTCGAATTCATGGACCATGACCCAAGGATAGAAAAAACCTTGGCTGGCAGTGGGGCTGATCTGTATCATGTCCTGGCTCACCCCTGAAGTGCAGCTTTGCTGTGCAACAACCTCCCTCCTCTATTTTCCCCTTTATTGATTGTGCAGAATTCATACAATATTTATAGCACAGGAGGAGCATCATAGTGATGGGGGGGGTGATGCCATTTCTCTAATGTTTGTTGACTTATGGCTAGAATGTGCAATTCGACAGCTGAGGAATGTATCATTCCTATTCATGCTGCACTGCTCAGAAGTGCTCACATTTCAGCCAGTGTCAGCTGAACAAAGGTAGCCAGATCCTTGGACACTTGCCACTGCAGCTATGTAGTAGAATTATGGTGCCTTGAACATTTTATGATCTCTGATGATAGCAGCATTTACACTGGGCTGATGGTTCAAATTAATCTGATTTTCAGAAGTTACAGCATTTAATTAAGATTGGTAATAAAAATTACAGCATTGAAGGAGCATTATGACAGCATCTGTCCTGATCCGGGGGCGGGGAGAAACAGTCAGGATTTTTTTAAAAAGCAATAAATTATTAAATTTGGTTAGTCACAACCAAAGAAAATGACCTTCTGGAACAATAAACAATAGGTAGCAGCTGCCTCATCTTTGGGGTGGAAAGACACTTGATAATTTTGCACCTCAAAACATTTCTTTGATGTGTTATAAAACCCACTCAACAATACAGATCCCTTTCTGTACATTTTCTAAGCAACTACATCCTAGCACTCCATTTTTACTTTTATTGCCTTTCAGACTGGTGAGAGCAATATAATGATTCATCATTAAAGCACTCCTTAAGCAGCTTTGTTCCTATTTGTTGCTATATATATTAAATAGAAATTGCTCTTTGAATTCACCTCTAAAGTCAGACTCCGTTTTTTTATCTAACAAGAATGATCTCCAGTCATCATCTGAATCTAGCAAAGTGAGAAAACCTTTTGCATAATATAAATATCTGCATTCACTAAGAGGAGACTGATGCCACCACCTACCGTGAATGCATTTTCTAAGTGGTACAAAGCCAGATAGATTTCAAATGCAGTCTCTTAAAGACACTCCAGGCACTCTCAGAAAGGAACAGTTTTATCTCCAACTCAACAGTTTCTAGACCACAGGCTTTACTCACCTGTAGCTGGTTTACAAGCAGCCTACAAACCATAAAAGTGCAATGGTTGCTGAAAGAGTGCAGGTACCTAAAGACAGGCCCTTGTTTAAATCCCTACAGAAGCCAGGGAATCACTCCCTACCAAATACTTATTTCTTTGGCCTGTCTGTTACCCATCTCCTCACCACCTGTGACTGATGAGCAGCACATGACTCACCAGCTATCCCAGCATGGCTGGGCAGGCACAGCACCTAAGGGATAAGGGCAGGCATTGTCTCCAAAAGGGCAAACCTGCAGAGATCCCAGCATCTCTGCTGCCAGGCCAGCATTGGGCCCATAAGAACACCAAATTTAGCCCCGTGTTGCAGAGGGGGCACGGTGGAGAGTCCCTGCCCTCAGTCTCCAGGGTGGGCAGAATGTGACTGTCAGGGAGAGGAAGTGACCAGTACAGCATGTGTGACACAAAATGCTGTTCAGCTCCCATTTAATAAATTATAATTTTTTTTTAATTACCATTATTAACTCTAACAAATAGCTCTCAACTTCCACATAGTTAGATTTTAATGCAGAACTTTAGTGCTGACCAGAAAGGCTGCTTAGAAATAATCAGTGCTTCAAATACACCGGTTTGATTTCCTGAGCAGATACAAGTAAGGCTTTAAGGAAGATATTCCCATCCACTTCTTCAGAACACAACACATAGAAACACGCCGCAAGATTTTGCTGTTCTTGTAGAAGGACCTCTTGATAAAGACACTTGCTAGAACAGAGGCACAAAGATGACCAAAATAGTTGTTGGCCAGCAAGTGCCCAATCCAATTCTGAATTTTGAAATCTTGTTTAAGAGCCATTTTGCTTTGATTCAGCCAGTTCTAATCACCATTCTGTCTGTGTGCAAACAGCAGTAAATGGGATGACTAATATATATTCTTTTCTAATGTTTCCTGCACAGACAATGGTGTTACTTAATGCCCACCACCTTTTATAAGTGCTGTTCCAGAAAGAAGTTATTCAAATGACCTTATACCAATTCCACACTGGTGAGACTCCACTGAAATGTTCATACATTTGCATTTTCACCACTCCAAGTGAAGCCTGGAGATTTTTCTCCTCTTTGTGGGAGAAATAAGAGTTGCTATGGAGCACTGGATATCACCTAGTGTGTGGGTAAGAAGGGATCCTCTTTCTCAGGACAGAGAGAGCAGCTGCTTCCCAGGTATCATCACAGCCTCCATCCCTGGCAGGGATTGCGGCTTCTTAATTCATGCACAACAACAAATCCACCAGACCCACTTCTGCTTCTGCACCTCCAACACAGAGATCTTGCAGAGCAGAAGAGGTCTTCTCTACAGGATCCCAGAGGAAGACATACAAGTGTCCTGTTCTGGCAAAAAGAGAAGGAAACATGTTCTTGACTGCATTTGGGCCCAAATTAAAAAAAAAAAAAAAAAAAAAAAAAAAAAAAGCAGGAGATTCTACTCCAGACTTCCCTATGAGATATGTCAGTGCTAAGTCAAACACAGCGCAGCACCCCTGGGGAAACTGAGGAGGCAATTACAAACACTCTGACAAAAATGCTCAGGTAGCAACATTTTCCAGTTAAGAATGTGTTGCTACCTGAGCAAAGAAAACAAAATTGACTAAAGAGATTTACAGTGCAGATGACAGGGCTGCTCTTTCTCCTGAAGAGTGCAGTCATGAATGATACATTTTTTCTACCAGGGTGCCACAGAAACACTTCTAAAACTGTTACACAGCAATGGCACTGTTGGCTGTGCTGTATCAATCGCTCTGCAACACCAGGAGCGAACACAAACCGCTCTCCATGTGATGCAGATGTGTAATCCAGGCAGCACCTTCCTCTTCTGCACAGCCAGCCTTCCTTGGCAGGGTCTGCACTCAGGAGCCAACAGGCAAACCTACATATGTGGGTCAACCAGGCCAACAAAATCAAAGAGGTATCCAATGTCCAACACTCTGCTTTTCCAAAAAACTGGAAACTTTCCTTTCAGCTGAATCTTTACAGAATAAAACTCCCACTTGAGGTCTCAAGACAAACCAAAAAGAGCATGCCCTGATGGTGAGAAGGTAACAGTATTAGCTGCTGTTGATTTTGTTAGGGATTTCTCAAGAAGGCAACTTTGAAAACAAGCCTAAGTAAATTTGATGCCATTGACAAATTTTTTTCTCCCAGGTATTGGTGCAAAAAATCCTCAAGCAAAGATTCTGGGTGGTAAAGTAGTTAGAGTTGAACAAAACTCCTCTCCCCAGGGCTGGGAAAGCAAAACAAAAATCCCAGGCTCATACACTGCTGCTTCTAAAACAAATTTCCTTCTCTACTTCCGAACACCAAGATCAACCCTTAAGGACCTCAACATTCCCTCTTCCTTAGGGAAGATCATCACCTTTTTTCTTACTCTTAGTGTAATTTCACTCCTCAAAAAAAACATCAGCTCCCTGTCAGCAGCATTTTCCCTCTCTGTGTGGATGCCCTCTGTCCTCCCCAGGTCCACAGGAGCAGAATGAAGGGACCTGTAGAGTGCACTGTGTCCCAGTTTCTGAACCAAAGCATAATCCAACATACTGCAGCCAACCTCATGGAAAGGTCACATAGCAGGAAGAAGTAAAAGCTCCCAGGTGCATTTCACTGAGACAGAGGGTAGTTTGTTTCAATTAAGTGCAACAACTTTATTGGCATTCAGAAAGGGTATCACTCAGGTATCCTTTGCCCTCTCCTCCCTGCTGCACACGAAGAAATCACACACGTATTTTCTGTTTGGCATTATAGATTGCAAATTAAGCCCAGTTCCCATGGAAAATTTTTTTTAAATTGTATACCCCAGACCAAGGAGAGGACTGTATCCCCCCAGAATAGATCACGGCATATTGCACAGCAGCAGCACCTACCTCTGTGAGGCGACAGAGCCAGCAAGTCAACATAATTCCTCTTGGCTGGAGACATTTACCCCAGCTCAGGCAGCCGGGGCTCTGCTGCCATGCCTGGAGCTTCGGACACACCAAGAAAGCATCTTCTGTGAGCAGCACGGCTCCTCTCACACACCGAACTGCAGCGGCGGCAGCCTGGCAGAGCAGCAGCAGTTGAATTGCTGCACATGTATCTCTGCAGATTATTTCCTGCTCGAACACTTGGCGTAAAAGCAGATGCTCTTAACCCTCTGGAGGCCTCTGCCTTTGTCCCCCCTCGGCAGAAGAAAGCTAGCAACTCCGAATATTCTGCGGTGAGGCTGGAGAGGAATGACCGGAGACACGCAGGGCATCTTCCGAGAAGTAGTCCCAAGCTCGTGTTAGTTGCAGTCACTTTGTGCTCAGGGAGCCAGGCATTCCCACAGCAGCCCCCTGCATCCCCAGCCAGGCATCACACTGCATCACCCACTGCAGAACCCCAGGCTCCAGCAGAGCACCGCTCGTAGCTCACGCAGGAGCCCCGGCGAGGGTGGGCTGGCCAGAGGTCTGACCCTGCTGCTGGAGGCCACGGCCGGGCGGGCGAGGAGGTGACACGAGAGGAGCACGAGTGACGTGGCGAGCCCAGCAGTGTGACCCGAAGTCAGGCACGCCGGGCTCCTGCTCGTGGCACAGGGCTCTGCGGCGCCGGGCGCTGCCCCATCACCCGCGGGCACCCGCTCGGCACAGGGCACGGCGCTGCCCGGTGGCACTCGGCTGGCAGCGCTGCTCCCTCTCACAGCCTGCGAATGTGACTGGAAAGCATGGCTGAAAACATGCTACAATTAACAGGAGGGAGGGAGATACTATTGCTCTCCTGCTAGTCTTAAAGGCACATTGCTCACATGTGCCTGTTGAGGATGCGAGCGCCCGCAGCTGCGGTCCCGGCCTCTTACCCATCTGCAGGCGGCCAAGAAGCCCAGGCAGGAGCCCAATCCGGGGGTGGGGAGGGAGAGCACCCCAGGAGTCAGGACGTGAAGGGGCAGCTAGCAGGAATGCCTCCATCCGGGGCTGGGAGTGAGGCCCGACACACCACCGCTGTGCTGGGAGTCCGAGCAAGCCCCTGTCACCCAGCCCGACTGCTCACCCCTGTCACTGGCACCCCCACCAGCAACCCAGCCAGACATGGGGCACACAGGCCACTGTCCTCCGAATCCCACACGGCACCAGCTATTTTTTCCAGTATCCCCTAGGACCATGGTGTCCCTCTCTGGTCTTGGCAGGAGAGTCGGGTTAGTGGCACTGCTCCCACTGGCCCCAGCAGCAAGTGCAGTTTTGCACCTTGGTTTACACAGCAAGGCTATCCCTTCTGCACAGGCAGAAGCTGAGGCACTGAAACCCAATGTGTCACACATCATAAAGCTGTGATGAGTTCTGCAGGTCTTAGACTGGCTGTAGCAACTGGGCCATAGCCACCTCCTTCCTGCCCCAGGACTGTGAACCAGCTGAATGCCACATATTGTCTCTTTGCTTCTCCTCATCCCCTCTTCTGAGTGCCTTAGGATACACTGGTTTGTCTTTCATCATGTCACAGCACAGATACAACAATAACAATGCCAGTAAGTCCAGCCCACATCAAGCTTTTCCCTCTCTTGCCCCCATACAACTGGCATCTGAAACTCAGAAGTCAGCAAAACAGGTGATTTACCCTCTTAAAAATCTCCACTTTTTTCTCAGTAGCAGTTGTTGCCATAGATAACATGCTTTTGAGCAGGACAAACTAGTGTGAAGCCCTGAACCTTGTTAAGCTGCTTTGCGTCACACAGCAACCCGTTAGCACCTTTGATTCTCCAAGGCCATGGAGACACCAAAATTAACCTGATCAATACCTGCCTCCATCACCGTGAGGGAAGCTGTTGGCAGTGTGGATATTTTAGCCTGAGCACACAAAGCCGAAACAAATTACTATGGTGAAAAGTAAGATAAGCATCCTGTAACTTCATTCCTGAAAAATAGTCTGAAAGGGAAGGTACCTTAACACAAAACCAGCAAGTACTTACCACTGATGCAAGAATGCATCACAGCAAAACAAATACTTTCTTTCCTGTAGGGCTAGTACAGAGGGGCTATTAAAACATGATCCCCTGATGAAACGAGTGCAATGCATGTTTCGCTGCTTCCAGGCCATGCAGCTTTGTGCAAGAATACCACAGTGAACTAATTCCAAATGGTCTTTATTATGCATTGCATATCTTAAAGAAAGTCTTTTTAACACCAGACCTACAAAACATGTATAAGTAGCAATCAAAATGCTAGGCAGAGACACTTAAGGCTTTATGCTCCTGAAGTTTCTCCCCTGAGTATCAAAGATCAAATTTGTTCTCCAAAAGATAGCTGAGGATTTCTTGAGTTTAATGCTTCCTGAGCTCATTGATTAGCATGCAAACACAGCACAGTGACTTCCAGAACATCACTATAAGTATCTGTCCTGAAAGAAGGCAGTCCTCTGCAGCACATTCAATGGAAATATTCTGTGTACAGGCACTATTATTTTTTAAAACTACAAGACCTGATGGACCAACCAACTTTAAATTCAGAGGAAATGACTGCCTGTTAAATTCATAAGATCAAATGCTCATTTGAGTTATTCCATCTTGTACAACAGAGTGCTTTGGGGTGAGAAACTCAGGTCAGCAGGGTCATATCTTTCTGTCAGATACCAGATCTGCCTCTAAAAATTATGCACATGCTTGCAAGGGTAGAATTTTTTTTTTTTTGATTTGGTGTAATATGAGACTTCATTCTAAAAAATATTTGCATGTAAGGAAGCCATCATATTGGGAAGTGTCACACTACAGAAAGCTGAATCATTAAAGACATCTGCAAACAACTGCAAGACCAAAAACTCACATCACAATTGTACTAAACCGCATATTCCACCAAATATATGTATTCTTATTAGACTGCACTGCAAAACAATCCTTCTCAAAGACTTTAAATGCATAACAAATAAATGTAAACTGTAAGAAAGACATACTTCATTAAAGTGGGGGTTTAAAAAAAATATAAATAACTTTGGAAGTCAGAAACCTGACTATAACTATTCCCAGCTTTCAGAAACAAGTTTCAAGTGTACTGCTACATGATACCTGAGGAATAAGAACTCTAAAACCTTTTGAAATTCAGAGTTCCCAGGTGGTGGACATGTCCATGCACACAAAACAAGCAACTACCTGAGACAGCAGGCACATTCAAGAGCATCCAGCACTCCGACCCTTCTGGGACTTACAAAAATAATAGTACTAGTTTAAATGGCTACTTTGGAAAAAAAAAATAAAACTGAGCAGGGGCAAGAGAGATGGAGGCCTGGCAGGATGAAACTGTACCCACCTGCAGGGGTCCTGTAAATATTGTGGCTCTGTCTGCTCAGAAATCCTGGAATACTGACCTCAGCCTTCATGTTACAAAATTCTCATGCTCTACTCCTGACACTCAACATCTGACCTCTCTTTAGAATTATTCTTTTACTGCTCTCATGTAGCACATGAAGACTAATTCATCTTCCGAGAAATGGTTTGTGCCCTGCTGTTACCAAGTTGCAGAAAATCATGGTTGGTTTGTGGCAGGTAAGTAAACAATTCATACATCATGTAAACCATTCATGCATCTATTGTCAGCTCATCCTTCAGGTCACATGTAAAAACCATTACAGGTGGGAGGAAAGGGCTCTGTACTGTACAGTGTGAAAAGCAATGTCAGCACAATTATTTCACCCTTCTGGAGAGTGATGGGGTTGGCTGGAGTTTCACTTGTGCACGTCATGCACTGAAGCACTGCATTGGCCTGCCCATACAGGCAAGCACCTGAAGTCCTGCAGGTAACAATGGCAAGAGCAGCACTGGAAGAAGCCAGGACACCCTGGGTAAACAACAGGCAGGGAGAGTGTCCCTCCTGAGCTTTGCACCCAGTTTTCTTACACACAGTAGGAGCCATACTGAGTACAGTGAACAGCTCCTCTACAGACCACGAAAATTTGACCAAGTAAAAAAATTTGGAAAATAGTGAAAGCTTTTCTAAGAAGGACATTTCACAGACACGTCCAAAATCTGTAAAGGGTAATTGTCACAGCACATGCCACAGTCAAGATGGCCACAATACAGAGTATCAACATGCAATTTCAAAAAGCTTTAAAGTATCTCCATACAAAATAACACCATACCACATCAGAAGGCTTCAGCCATCTGCCCATACAGAATAACATCCTCACACCTCAGAAGACCTCACGCCTCAGCCCTTCTTATTCTTTAGCCCAGCCTTCCACAGCCCTGGTGCTGAGGCACTGCGCCTGTGTGCCCTCTGTTCCCTCTGCTGGTTCTCAGCACCCCTGGGCACTCCATGGCTCGCTGCTGTCAGTGCTGCTCACCTGCTTTTCACAGCTGTGCCCACGGGGGATGAGGCTGGGCCAGCCCCATCCCAGTGACCCCAAACCGTGTGCCTACAGGCAATGCCTGAATCTGTACTCCCTACAAGCTCTTGGCTACAAATAAATTGGCTATAGTCTCTGGCACATGCCAAGGCTTCCACCCCAGGGTTCCCTGAACTTGCTCTCCAGGCTGCCTAACAGAGCAGCTCCCAACACTTTGTATCACCAATCACCCTGCAGTTTTTCCTATCAGCCCCTCCAATAACCAGCTACTGAGCACCTACCATGACCCTTGGATGTCTGGAGTTCAGAACCACTGGATTCAGAGTGAGGGGGATCCAGCCAGAAGAGAAGTGCAATAGCAGATACCAGAGCATGGAGTTTGGGAAGCAACAGCGCTGAGCTTTAATAGCCAGCTTGCTCAGAAACTACCTCCCAGCCAAACTAACGAAAGGAGCAACCAAAGCATTTACAGTTTTGAACACTCACACACACATTATCCGGGTGAGCCACCAGTCCTAAGGTTTATTTATACTGGAAAAACTTCAGAAGTTCAAAAAAGGCATCATTATCCAAGCCAGCCACACTGCCAGGCTGCAGCGCCTCAGTGGGAAACATCATAGGACCAGTGTGCAGTGTTCACCCAAGGAGATGCGCGGTGACTGGAATGGGAGTTCACTGCATGAAAAAGCTAGGGACATCAGAGACCCAAATATCCTTTCAAACATCCTATTTGCAAGACAAAAAAAACACTCTTTTGACTTGGTCTATTTAGAAGTAGATATTACTGATTATGAATCTTTAAGAGATCAGCATGATATTGTGGTTTTTTGCAAGGTTTTTTTTGTTTTGTTTTAAATCAGTAGTTATGTTGTGCTTGAAAATATTCCGTTGTATTTAGACATTAAAATCCCACAGTCCTCCTTCTACCTGTGATTTAGAAATCGAAGTATTTGCACTGTGAGTAAGGTTTGCAGAATTCAATGAATGTGTTGGCAAAGAGTCAAAAGAGCATGTTTGGACAGCCTGGGGATTATAAGGTCCCCCCAGCTGCCTTTTACAAGATAGCTGGCTTCACCTTTACCAAGGCTTCCTACTTGAACTACTTTTGAGAAATCAGTCTTGATTTTTCCAAAATTTTCAAATGTATTTGAGAAATTAAACACTAAAATAGGAACACATCAGACAATAATCTTATTTACTGAACATCCTTTGTAGTCAGAGACAACTGGGCCAAACCCTATAGCCAAAATCAGTTCTGGTATCTACAAGTACAAATCAATTTATTCAGAATTAAGCTCTCAAAGAAGACAAATCATCATTATAAATGGGGGATGATGGCTCTGACTGTGGTACTTCTTTCTGATTCAGTAATGAAAGAAAGGTAGCAGCTACGAATAAAAACCCCAAAAGGACCCAAAGAGAAAATAGGCTGTAGCAAAGTGACCACCTGGGTATTGGAAAACAAACTCTCCTGAGATTCAAATACAGCAAGAATGATTAAACATGGATACAGGGCCCAAACTACAGGAAGTAGATCCTCTGTTTCTTGGTGCAGACAAAGTGAAGCTTAGAAGTATTTTAGGAAGGTGAGCACTGGTAATAGCTTTACTGTAGGACAACTAGGTTAAATTGAGCTAGGATAAAAAGGAGTGAGACTGAATTATTTAAGCTTCCTTTCTGGCCATATGTGCTGTGAACAGCTGATAAGTCGTAGGAAGAACATGCTACTTTTAGATCTCTTGACTTTCCTGCACCAGGGTCCTCGTCTCCCTGCTGAGCCAACAGGGAACCAATGCCTACTGCAACTGGGAAACTGGGGAACATGGGTTCTCCCTCTGCCTCTGGTGCTGGCTGGTGAGTTATTTTGGGCTAACCAAGTCCATAACACATTATTTAAAATGACCTCAAGATTCCATTCATATTTGGAAGCATAATGCCAATAATGACAATGCAGCTTAGTCCCCATCAGCTTCTGCCTGCATCAACAAAGGCACCAAAACCAGGAAGATCTGTCCAGGCACCCGTGATGAGCAAGCTCTGCATTCAACTGGGATACACAAATACCAGGGAAATATTGTGAGGAGAGGTCTTGAAGAAACACTGTCCTAGTTAATGCCAAAAGAGGAGCTCATGTGCCATCAGCTTCAGAGCAGAGCTGCACAGGCTTGGGCCCCAGAGAGCCAGGGGAGCACCCCAGTACCCAGTGGCACAGGGAGACACAGCAAAGTCATTGGACAGCTTCTGGCACCCTCCCCACCTCATCTTCCTTCTGGGGATTTTCTTTGTCATGAAATTTTTCCTTTCATCAAAAATGTCACAAGATTTTATGGCCAAGTTCAATTTTCTATTTTTATCTGTTTTACTTTTATACAGTTTTGGAAGAATTCTACCATACCTTTGCCAGAAATTGATAAATATTGTATCTGTTCAAAAGTCCACAGGATGCAACACAGAACAAACCTGTCAAGCCCATGCTGGGACTAGCAGATTCACACCTACAACTTCCTGTTCCACTTCTGGAGACCATAGCTCTGATGTGCAGCCAGAGGACAATCCCCACCTTTCCTTTGCCTTGCTGTTGGCTGCCCTGCTGCTCCCAGATGCAGCATCCCATCCCCGGGACTCCACTGTCCCAAATACCAGTTAAAAGGCATCTCCATATGCAGGGTATAACATGTTAGCACTGACCTCGTGGAAAGAGAACCAATTTCAGCACCAAAAAGCAGTTAGCAGACTGTGGAAGCAGCGAGCCTTCCCTTCTCACAGAACTGCATTGGGAACCTGCATGCTGGGGATGTCCCTCTGTCTCTCAGCTGCAGCATGAGCTTATCCATGCTTGGGCAGCTCCTGATGGAGTCAGAGCATTAAAGAGTCAGTTATTTAAACCTGCAAGGTCCAAAAACCCCAGCTGAGAAAGTGAGAGAGGAGTGATATCACAGCTGACACACCACAGCAGAGAAAGGAGACCTGCTCATGCAGGGCTGAAGAGGGGCTTTCTCATACAGCAGCTGTCAAAACCTTGTTCTAAAATGGTTCAGTAAGCTCCACTTCAGCCTTGTCCTAGCCTGGACAGCTGGGGACAGCTCTGCACACACTTCAGTTTCCCTGGGAATTCCAAGAGCTCCTGTGCCCCCAGGGATCCTGCAGGGAGATGACACCATCCCCTTCTGCACGTTGTGAGGCCCCGGTGCTCCCTTTGACACTCTTGGCCAGTGGGTAGCAGAGGGAGGTGGGGGGAGCACTGCAGAGCAGCCCAGTGGTCAGGGGCCTGCTGAGCACACGGTGTCCTGAGCTCTCTGCTGCCCAAGCACACAGCCCCCTGTCCTGGGCTGCTGGGGGGCCACAGCTGCTGCTCCAGCACGGGCTGAGGGGTTAGTTCAGCGCTTTCCAGCTGGCCAGAGCAGCACTCTGTGTCCCAGCCCCTTGGCAGGACACTCACTGGGGAGCTGTGATTGCTCAGCCTGAACACATTAACCCAGGAGCACTGCAAAGGTTCATCTGAACCGGGGCTAAAAAGAAAATTACAAAGAAGCTTTGGCAGAAGGGTGAAACCTATCATTAATTTTAGTAGTGAATGATCTAAAATATATAAACACATTGTCCTTTTATAGCAGGACTGGGTTTCTCTATTGCTGCCTTAAAAATGTCATGCTAGCTCCACCTAGCACACGGAATGCTTCTACTAGCACTGGGGAATTATTCAGGATTAAGTATGGCCACTTTTGCTCAGTTTGATCAACTGGGTTTTTTTTACAATTCAGACTAATACTTCCATTTAATTCTTTTCATCATCTCCCACAGGAAAAATATGGGCTTCAGCTAACCTCTCAAGAGTACATTTACTAAAAATGCAAAAGATTTTACAAATAAATGAGGCAGAAGGCAACACTTTGCTGTACATCACATATATTTTAAAAGTCCATTAGAGTCCTCTAGATTTATTGTGCTAGCAGAACTCAGATGGGTATTAAATACAAGTAAAATTTTGTAGGTTGATGCAGAAACCTAGGTGACTGATCCAAAATTGCCTGGACAATAAAAGTGTTCAGGCCACCCCTTGCAAATACTGACTAACAACTCATACCTTCCAAGACCTGCTGGTCCCAACTGCAGCAGTGTTATCTCATTAAAAGTTTCTGCTCAGTCACTAAGCAGTACAACCACTAAAACAGGATTTCTGGAATATTAATTCCAAAGGAAGACAATCAAACATAATGCTACTACTACATCCTACCTATTTTTTTGTGATTGGCTCTCCACTAAATTTAACAAAAGAAATCAGCAATCAACAAACAATATTTTGGCAATAGACAGAAATAGAAAAGTTTTGGAGAAGGGGCAATCCTTGAAGGAAGACATGCACTTCCCTAGAGAAATCCAGGAGGGGTTACTGTGGAATCTAAGGGGACAACTTCCCTTCTGAACAATGTGAGCAACCAAAAAATAAATCATTCAGGGGATATTTTCCAGTGTTCTGTTCACAAGTTTAATGAGAAGCTTTCTGCCATTCAAATGGCTGGTCCTATGAGCCAGACTGAGCTGTCTGGGGCATATTCTTTTCTGTCTTCTCCCTGAAGTCAGAAAAGGCTGGGGAGTTTTGAGGGGGTCACATGAAGTTTAAGGTTTGCACACCACTCCAATAGACTCAGGACTCTGTCATTCAAGTGATTTGTAGTTCAAGTCCATGGGCTTTCTCATCAGAAGGATCATTACACTTTTTCTGCCCTGAATGACAAACACACCCACAGCTGTGGCACTTCAGATGGGGCTGGAATGACCCTTTACAAGAGACAGAGCAGGGGCATTCACAGAACACCCTGAGCCTCTGCAAACCCACACTGCCAGCTTGGCCAGCTCTGAGTTCAAACACTCCTGGTTAGGGGCCATTCCGAGGTTCTAGGAACACAGAATTTGCTAAGAAACCTGCAGACAAAGGGAGAATGATGGACATGAGTTACTTGGATTTGTGAAAAAGAGGACCTAAAGCAGATTGCCTTTTACAATTACACAGCCACAGGGAGACAGCACAGCAACAAAGACATGGCAGAAACAGAACAAAAGCCATCACACATCCTCAGTAGAGTGTATTACCCACAGGAAGCAGGCTCCTCTGTGCAAACACTAGCAATCAGACTTTCAATACTTTCATTTTCAAAGAAAACTAACAACATAGAGAAAACATTTTGAAGATTAGGCCTTCTGCAGATATAAGAAAAAGAGCTGATCTAGACCTTAGTCACAGCACTGAATAACAGCAAACAGAGTCAGGGAAACACAGATCAGAGCACACTCCACCCACAGGGATTCAAAAGGTGAGTCCATGCCTGAAAGCTGCACTATCTCTCCTCTGTGGGAATCCTGCTCCCGTTTTACAAATGCACATCCCTGCTGCACACACGTGGAGCAGCCTGAGCCCATCTGCCTGGGTGGCTTTCGGCCCACACCAAGACATGTGCCAGTGCCACCAGGGCAGGAGATGGGGAGTGGCTCTGCCTGCAGATGGGGAGTATGTGTCATGAAATGAGTGCCAGCTCCTTGGCAGGAGCTGCTGGGCTGATGGGGTGATGCCACATTGATAGCAGATGCTGCTAACACCTGTTGATGGGTACAGCACTCTTTTTAAAACATCAGCCATGGGAGGCAGGGAAGCATGGGCCTTGTAGGCACAGATAATTGTTTTCCAGGTGCCAGTAAACAAAGGAAAACCTGTGCTGCAAGGTTACAGAGTCAGGCAGGACATAAAGGAATTTGCATCAAACAATAGCATCAATCCTCAAGGAAAAGAAGCACCAGTCTGAAGCTATAGGACCCAGAGCAATGGACTTCATTGCTTCCTGTAGAGCAGCAGCAGAGCAGAAAACATAAACCCAGTAAAGTTTCAAAGGGAGCTGGGTCTAGCACAGAGACCAGACTTCATTCAAAGATTCATTCAAAGAATTTTAGCTCTTCCTTTTCCACATCACATTCTTGAATATACCCTCTGCTCCCATTCTTGAATATACCCTCTGCTCAGTCTGCTTTAGAAACTCATTCTTTACTAAATCACTTTAAAGGAATATTATTTTTCTTAGACTGGTTCATTCAAGTGGGACACTGAACACTGTATTGAGGTAGAAAGGGAACTGTGGCTTCCAGACAATAAAGCTTTCCTCTCCAGAGGCAGTGTCAAAAATAATCTACAGACCTGGGCTGTGGCTGCAAAGAACCCCTGCACCAAACAAGACATGCAGCTGGTCAGTCTACTTTGTATGTTAGGGCAGTCAGGATTCAGTTTGCAGTGGACAAATAAAGCATGAAACAAATTTATGTTAGGGTGCCTTCACTGTGCACCTCATTTCCTTGCTTCTTGCTGCATTCATGTTAATATACTTTTCCTCCACTGCCAGTTTCTTTTTAAATACCCACTTGGAGCTGCTGCGAGAAGGGGTGTTTTCATTACAGATTCTCAATTAGTCTTAAATTACTAAAACATCCAAATTTCAAATAAGCACTTTTTTCTTTTCCTTCAAGATCCTATCAAATAGTGCCCCAGTTAATTATTGTATTCTGACTGAGTTTCAAAACTCAGCTTGTTTGATGCCACAAAAGCATAAATCCCAAGGAAAAAAAATCCCTGGAAATGCAGTCCTTTTCTTCTTTTATTTCAAATTGGTTTTGTGCCATCAATGAAATCATCCTGTGGGAAAAAAAAAAATTACATTCCAGCCTTTGGGGAGAGACTGAACAGAAAAACTTTTAATATGCAAAGTTCCAAAAGCAACAACAGAAAAGAGGTTTTGGGAAGGAGCACCTCTGGCTGGCCCTAACAATAGCTTTTGTCATTCCCCAGGCTCCAGCAGCACAGTCGGGCAGCTGGCTGCATAATTTAACATATAATATCTTATGCATCTTGATCTTATCAGAGCACTTTACAGAGGCTAATGGAAATGGTAGAATAGGCTTTGGAGACCTTCTACAGCACTTGCTTTAAACTGCCTGGGTTTACACAGCATCCAGTCAATTACCTAATCCCATCTACAGACATCTACTGTCAAATGAAGCAGAAAGTAAAAGGCATTTCATAAAAGCATGGATGGAACAGAGATCAGCTGACCATGAACAGCACATGACTGTTCAGTCATTCATACAGTGATTTATTTAATACCCTCAGAGTTCATATTTCAGAAGTCCTTTTTTTCCTAGGCTTGCTTCTTCTTCTAAGGCTTGCTATTGTAAAGATGACAGCACATTTTGCTAGCAAATAACTGTGAAATACATCCTATTTCAAAAGTTTACTACAGAAAAAGTTCTCGTATTTTGCCATAACTAACAAAGAACAGAAAAGTGCCATTTGTTTGTCTTTGGCTTTTATCTGTTAAAGCCATGCAGAAAGAATTGGAGACACTGAAAATAAAGCATTCATACTGCCTACAAGCAGTGCTGGAATTACATCTTTTCATGGCTGCTTTTTTGACTCAAGCAGCAGTCTGGCAGGGCAGACATCATGCCCAGAAAGTTGTTTTTCCCAGGGTGAGAACAAACCCTTACACTCTAGCTGTTCTGACCTTGCAGCTTTCCCACACACACGGAAGTTGACTGCATGATTTGTAGAATATCTCAAGTTAGATTTTTTTCCCCCACCCAAAGTTAATACCTGTGCCAAAAATAGATCAATGTGAATCAGCTGAATCTAGGAAAACAGAGAAAACAGGTCTGTTGCTAAGCACAATAACATCAAGAAAACTGCACTCATTGTAACACCATAATTATCACCACAGCTGTGCAGAAGATAATTATTTCCGCTAAGATGTGGCAACCTTTACAAAGATAAGGCAGATACTTCCACTTTCAATCACCCAATGCAATACCTGCAATTATAAAAAGATATTAGACAGGTGAAAATAACTTGATTAACTTTGTGCATTTTTTTTATATGACTTATGTCCTTTACTGCACCTTGGCTCCCATATAGGCCATAAATCAGCAAAAGGAGAGAGCAATAAAAATAGAGGGACACAGAAAAGATGAGGAACTAATATTCAAGTCCTCCCACAGAAGGCAGACAAACCTCCAAGGAAATGTGGGCAGATTCTTGTTGGTAGGAGGAGAATGAGAACATGAAAAATATCAGCCAACCAAAATAATGGAAAAAACCAAAAACATACATACATATGGATGGCCCTGGGAAACTGGCAGGGACCTCTCTGCAGGAGTAGTGTCTGGGGAACAGGATGTCTCAGGGCTTTTAAGTCAGACCATCCAGACTTGAGGTACCACAGCCTGTCAACATCCAAAGCTAGCACAATGATCATAAAAGGAAACAGGAACTAGGTCACACTGATAAAAGCAGTAAAATTGCCTTGAAAACACAAGAGCTAGGAGGTTAGCTAAACAATACTTTTTCCTCCACGCTGTCATGGTTGATTGTTTAAAGCCTGTCAAAAGCTCATCTGGGAAATCCTTCATAGATATACTGAGAGCAGTGGGAGAGTAGGGAATCAGTCAATAGTTAATAACTTTATTACTCAGACAGTACCATTTGCAATTAATTGAAAATTACAATGGCTTTTGGTGAAAAAGTGCTTTTCTTTTGCAATAACAACCAAGTAGCTTGCAGTATTTTGAAAAGATTTTTTCTTTTTAATACTTGAAAGAGGCACACACCTCTGCTAAAGCCAAAGCAGAATCTTGAGGGCACCTCAGCTACCAGAGAATTTCCAGCAATAACTTCTGTCACCAATGCTGGAAGTTTTCTTTTTGCCATTTTACTTTCTTTCCAAATCATGAGCAAATATGAGACTGCACTGAAATCATTAGCACCGCCCACCAGGCAGATCTGCTTGTCACTGCACACTGCCTCTCTCCAAGACAGACAGCTGGAGGCTGGATCTGGACACCAGGGAAGAGGCTGGCAGAGCACTTGCAGCTCCAAACTCATGGGCTGCCTCAAGTTCCTTTCTCAAGGAAAAAAACAACTTCTAAAGGAAGTCCAGGAACACATTCAGCTCCTTCATCACGATAGTGGAACTTTTTTTGGAATGCTGAGCACGTATCAGAAGTTCACAATTCTAAAAGAAAGATGGAACAGGAAAAAAAAAATAAAACACATGGAAGCAGCCAAAAAGCATTTGGGAGGTAGACACTGTGCAGCACAGCAAGACACCCAAAGAAAAACTTACAGAAAAATGAATACCAAGCAGTGACATGTAAAAGAGCATGAAAAAGTGTCTTGGAAAATATGCATGTGCCTAACTAGTGACACAGACAGCTTCTGGAACTCAGTAGAGAAAGAAAAGGGGGGGGGAAAGCCCAGCACCATATAGTAAAAATTACTGAACCTGGTCTATTAAAGTCTACCAATTAATGTATTCACAGTACTCTGAAATACCACGTCTCCTGAAAGTCTGGGAGCACATCTTTCATTGCTCTTCTGTATCTATCTTCCTCCAGCCAACAACTGAAGAAAGTAATTTTATACCTTCTCCTCAGGCACCAAACTCTGAATTACAATATGAATTTAGGTCTCCCTAAGAGTTGGTAACTCATCAGCCTCTGCTTCTCCCAACATTTTCCAAGGAAAAAAGCAGAGCAGTGCCACTCTCACAAGTTCATTTGATTGGCAAGTTCCTGAGGTTTTCTACGGATCTTTAAATGCACTATGAATCTAATAAAACCCTCAGTATCAGTACTGGAATCTTTCATACACTCCAGTTTTATTTAATTTCTTGTTTATCTGACTAGTGCCAAACAAGAGGATATTCCATGAAAGCTAATACAGCTAAATGAGATATGAACCATTCTCAGAATACCCTGTGTGTATTTTCTTGCACACAGGAGTCCACAAATCCTATTGCTAGCTCTCAACGAAGATGTTTCATTTGTTTTAAATAATCTGACTGGAGACATTCTGCTTCAGAAATACCTCTATAAATATACCCAGGAGGAAATTTGACATATCCAGTATAAGTGCTTTGCTATCTAGACTTAATCCTGCATAGAAACCATCTGCTGCATTAAAAAAAGGGGGGGAAAAAAAAAGAAAAAGAAAAACCCCGCAAACACAAAAGCTGAATCAGATTCTTTTTGTACACTGCTTACTATTTCTGCAATTTGTATTTTACACTGTGCATGTGTAGACCACAAGATCACCATGTACAAGATCATCACAAAGTGGTGTTACAATACTGCTTAAAAAAACCCAGACAAGCACGTCAAGGTGTACAGAGAAACCAGGTGTGTAGAGAAATCCTTTCATTCTGCTCTGCTCAGGAAAGAACCAGAACCAAGAAAATAATTCAGAGCAAACAGCCAGAAACATAAAGGCTAGGAAGAAGGAAAATCGTGGGCTGCTACATTGGGAGAGAAGACAACTGGGAAGAGGAGGTGCTAAAATGGCCTTGCTTGATGAGAGAGAACACAATATTCTGGCTGGAAGGCACTGCTCAGAGCATCAAGGGCTGCTCCCTTCCCCAGTAATCCTTTGTTTTTCCAGAGGTGTTTAACTTGATCTTCACCAGTGAAGGCCCTAAATTTCCCTGGGCAGTAAATTCTGATGCTTTACTACTTTTCCTTAGCTTCACCCAGCATCTAAACTCTATCTTCCTTGTCACAAGGAATATTTAAGTACTATCAGGCACCCTGTGGAAGCTCCCCCCTGGAGGTTTTTAGGCCAGGAAAACTTCTGTTTGAAAGAACATAATGACATGTGACCCTGCTCAGGTGCTGACTTGCTGAGGGCCTTTTGGACTTACCTGGGGGGATGTGAAAGCCAGGAACCTTGCTCCATTCACACATTCCTCTCCCACCTGCTGGTGACAGGGTGCTGTACCCAAGTGTGACAGCAAACACTCCAAGCACCAACAGAGCTTCAGGGAGCTGGGGGATGAGCAGGTGTCCTGGCTTTCATGCTCTAAAGGACCCCCAGCTTCCTCTGAAAGGGGAATCAGTTCCCAAGAGGCTGGACAGTGGGGGAGTGAGGAGCTGGGTGCTGTTCCCAGGGAGCTCTCAACCATCTCTGCAGATGCAGAGCCCTTGTGCTTCCACATCATTTGGGACTTGCTCCCCACTCCTTACCCTGCTCTTGTTCCTCCAGGTCTCAGCCAGAATTTAGCTTCTCTTCCTAGAAACGCCTCATTCCTACAGATTGATGGGTTTTGTCTTGATCCCTAATCTTCCAAACAAAGGCTCATGCTTCACTCCTAATGCAAGACTCCATATATTAACAACTTACAAAAGCCATACAAAAACCTTTAGCCTGCTGGAAGCAATAACCTATTGATTTAACATTTTGCTCACTGCTACCAACTAATAAAAGGATGAAAGCAAGGCACTATATCACAAATTGTCACCAGCAGCTCAGAACAAATTGGGTTCTTTTTGGATCAACAGAAGCATGAACGCTAGCACAAGCTCAAATCACATCTCCTCATCAGCTTTGAGCCCCATCCCACTGCCATCACCTGCATGTGACCAAGAGCACTCAGAACAGGACTAATGGCAGATGGCATAATTAAAAGGCTTTGAGTCATACCTCCGTGAGTGTCTGAGTCCTAGGCTGTGTCAATTAGCATACTTACAAACAGAAGGCTTGAAAGACAATCTAAATTACAGCACACGATCTCCAAATTCAACTCTGAAGTTTCAAAATAACCTTCCTGTCATCCCCAGATACCAAACAGCCATGCCCAAAGCTGGATGTATGTTCCCTCTTTCATCAACATATCTCTGCTCCCGCCTTGTCCTAATGGATGCATTACCTTGAGTTGTCACAGCTGATTCCACACAGGATGTGACATAGGAGGACATGAACAATGTGCCCCGCTTTGATCTGAACAAATTCATTAGTTTGGCTTTAGAGAAGAACAGGAAAACACAAATATACTGAGCAGAAGTTTACTTGAATCATTGTAGCATTATTATTATTATTATTATTATTACTGTTACTACTATTATGATGATGTTTATGTTTACTTCCCCTCTCACTGAAGTGTAGCAAAAAAAAAAAAACTAAATTAAAAAGAAAATTATTTCCTCACAAAAATAATTTGGGAAAGCTTCCATAGGTCTTTATTCCCAAATTCTACAAAAATTAAATGGGTCAATTCAGCGTTGGTTGGCATTGAACTACCAGTTACCACTTGCTTTTCTTATTTCTTTTCAGAAATGAAGGACATGAGGAAGATCTTTGCTGCTTGGGTTTTGACTAAGCAGACTTTCCCCCCCTATTGTTCTACAAACTGGATGTACACAGATACTGGAATATTCAATCAAAGAGCCAAAAAAGGTAATTAAATCCCTTGTTAATTAAAATCTGAGCTAGTGAGCTTCTGGCTTACTCATGAGGAGGAGTAAGAACAGCACTTAGAGAATCACAGCTTCCTGAGGATTGTTCATCGTGGCCAGCAATCTCCCAGGGCCAGATGATGTAAGAGTAGGGTGCATTCATCTTTCTTTTTGGGCACATGCATATTCCCTTACTCTTCCAGGAGTAAAAGTTACACAAATTCTCCTGTAGATCTCTGGGTTGTGCTTCACACTCATTTCCATTTTCTGCATTCCCACCAGGGTTCATGGTACCACACACAGCTCAGCCAAGGAAGGAATCCAGCCCTCTGCTTTTATTTTTACCCGTTGTGCTTTCATCATAGCTGGGTGAGTGAGAAACCATCTGCTTCCTTGGGATGAAAAGGCAAGAGAGGGAGCTACAGTTTCCAGAGGAGTGTATCTTTCAAGATACAGCATCTGTCCTCTCTGTTCCTTCTGATTTATAGGGATTTTGGTTTGGGCCAAATTCACAGCTACATTAGGAATGAGAAGAGCCTAATGTGACACTGTACCCAGAAAGAATTTGGCTCAGTGACTTCAGCTCATTCATTCTCAGGGATGATATTTCTTAGCACTTGATCCATGATGAATAGTAGGCAAATTTACACTGGTGCAGTAGGCAACTTTCTAATTTCATTTATGCTCAGACCATCCTGTTGCCTGGTATTAAACAACAGGTTCTAGCTGAAGCTATTTAGTTTGAAGGATTAGATAACAAGGATATGTAACTTTCCTAATCAGAAATATGTTAAGATTTTGTACATGAACTTTTGTAGTGTAGCACAGAATCACTGGACATCCAATCTGATAATCCTTCACATTTGAAGGCAACGGGAGCTACAGCACCTACTGTAGAGACAAATATTGACAGAAAGAATGATGTGAGGAAGCAGCCAGAACTAAAAATCTAATCTTTCTGACACATATGAATTTCAAGGATTTTTCATCTTGAACATTGATAATGGGATTCCAGACACACGTATAAGACCGAAAGATTTTCCATATCACAAATATAGTCACTGTAAATGCAGTTCAAATAACAGCCCTGATCTTCTAATCTTCTAGATAAATTTTCACTAAATTTCACTAACTAATTTTCCCTAAAATTTGAAATCATCTTCCTAAAGCTTCTTGGAGATCTTCCTCAACTTTCTTACTGAAAATGATCTGACAAAGCCTAACAAACAAATGAACCAACTTGCCATTTTTCCTTCAGTTATTTCTGTGGTAATCAATTTTCAGATTATTTCATAATTGTGTTTCACATAAATTTTTGCCTTTGCAGAGGAATGTGTATTATCTTCAACACTGATCTGCCCAAATTTTCAATCCTACATTCTTCCTGAGGTGATACCAGAAATGATGTGAACAGTAAACTTGTTTGGGGGCCACAGAGCTGGGATGATGGAGGAGATAATAAAGGTTGTCCACTTGCTGCTGGGCAGGTGGCACTGAAACGCCCTGACCCTGCTTCCCTTGCAGCCAGGTGCTCTGCAAGATTCTGGACAGGAAAGCGCTAGTCCTGCCCTAGCTAATATAAAAAGATGTTTCTACTTAATGACTACTTATTCTGTTCTAAAATATCCACACTTAGAACAAAAAAGGCAGCACAAATAAATCTTAAGAGACACAGTGCAGTGAAAGAAGAACTGGAGATGAGCAGAAGGGAGATTTGTTGTGACAGAGGCAGAATGTGTGCAGCTTGGGAGCAGATTTCAGACCCTGGCAGTATCATCTAGACACAGGATTGAACCCAAGTGTATTAGTAACAATCTTAATCCAGGCCCTTTTAGCAGGTGACAATGTTGATACCAGCTTAGCTGTGCCACTAAGAGCTTACAAAGCTAAGGCAGAGAGCCCAGCAACATGATCGACATGCTTGGGTCAAACTGTGCACAAAATTTAAACATCAGCTCTTGTCCAGCACTGGAGAACACTTCCTACAGTATTCAAGACCTCTGCATAGGGCTTACAGGAAACAAGACCTCCCAAAGACCTGCAGCCAGCCCAAGCAGCAGCTGGAAGCCAGGACATGTGCCAGGAATGAAAGCCACAGGAGTCCTGAGCTGCACATCTGGGTCATCTTCCTCCAGAGCTACCAGAACTTTCAGAAAAGTATTTTGCCAACAAAACTTTCTATACATATTTTTAAAAATGCTTAGCAGGTGTTATATGCAAGCCTGTCTTGAAGCATTAGTGTCCACAATTAACCCTCCTGGCACAGCCATGCCTCTGGAGTCAAGTCCTCACCACGTTTTTTATCACCTCATTACTTAACTCCCGTCATTGCCAAGGGGATAAGTACTGGCTTTGCCTTTGTGAGGAGTGATGGAGGAAGTACAGCCCCGCAGCTGCCAAGAGAGGTTGCTGAGGTACTTCTATTGGCAGGACATCCAGGCATAAGTCTTACATGAGAACTGCAGGGAGGGCTGTATCCTTACAACTTTAGGACACAGCAACCTAGAAACTACAAATCTGTACAAAACTGGGGTCCAGCACAATCATATTTGTGATGCAGTGGTGGTTGGACTTTGCAAAATCACTTCATTAAAAAAAACCCTAGAAGAATTCTCAGTAAGTATATTTATTCCTGTAATTCATTAATATACCTGCTGGCTAAAAATGACAAGGGACTTCCAGCATGGCAAATATGTTCTTAGGCGTGGAAGAATCAAGAATTACTATATTCACTTTTGAAAGGTCTTGTCTACCATGGTCGGAGCACAGCTGTCTGTATTCCTTACTCTCTGGTAATTAATGCCACTGAGAAGTAACATCAATCCCACATACTGACAGAAAGCAAAGGAGCAAGACTGGCATTTGTGCCCTTCTCTGCTTCAAGGGGGACAGCTTTGAGTCTGACTTGACTGAGATAATAACAGGACTTGGGAAGGTGATTCTGTGTCTGAGCTGAGAAACGAGAAACAAAATTCTAAAGCAGACCCACAGCAAAAACATTAAATTTGTCCATTCTCAGTGAAGGTAAGAATGGCAGTCTGGCACCTAAATATACCTGTGCACTGCTTCTTGGTTCTGAGATACACTCCTCCTCAACAGGTGGGTCTGAAATAAAGAGAAGTGCTTTCCCTGGACAGCCTTTTCCCCACCTAACTCCATCCTTGCCTCTCCAGGGGGGGCACAGCCACCCTCCCAGAGAGGGCTGCGATGAACACCACAAGCCTCCAGCTGAAAGTACAGGATGGAAAGTGCTGCTGAAGAGTCCACCCAGTGAGAAGCGGTACTGGGAGGTCTGAGAGCCGTGCTCAGGGAGAGGCTGTAAGAAGGTCAAAGCAAGAGAGAACCAGGGAACTGCAGCATCCTCAGCCAGAAACACTGCCAGCCTTCCTCAGAACCACCAACCTCCCACACTTAAAAGCATGCAAGGAATGGAGAGAGTGCTTTCAGTCTTCCTGTAAGCCAGTGGTCTTTCAGTGCAGGTGAAAATACTGCTTACTAGTGATTAATAATTAGTTTGTTTTAGAAACACTAAGCAATTAGAATAATTTTGCACTAAAGCCATTTCAAAACTCATCTCCCAAAGACCCCCAGGTTGCTTGGATTCCCACAAAGCACATTGTGGCTATAAAGCAATGGTGTTTGTCATGCACAGTAAGTCACACCACATTTTCAACCCTCCCAGCAAATATCAGCTTGAAAATAACTGTGGGCAAACCCTCTGCAGTTCTGATTTTGGAAGTTTTAACTCACAAAAGTAAAGATCCCCCTATTTAGGTGTGGACCCACTTGCCAAGCATGAGCTCAGCTGGTATCAGACCCACTTGCTCTCTCTGAGGCTGACCAAGAACGAAGGAGCTGCTATGTGATATCATTCCACGTTTGTCTGTAATAAAAGCACTCACCCTGTTCCTTTCAGTAATATTTACTCAGCAGGTCAGCATGAAGGAAAGCCACAAGATGAATTTGCCAATCTAAACATAGTGACGCTTCTTGAGACTTTCCAACAACAGGCTTGCAAAAAAAAAAAAAAAAAAGGGGTTGATCTTAGCCCTTAGGCAATGCTCAAGGTGTTCTGTGCTCCCTCTGTGTCACCAAGGGGTTTCTCAGAGAGCAATTCCACACCAAGTGGCTTCCCATGCATTGTGCAAAGTGGAGACTCCGTGAGCTGACTCTCCATGCCTGAAAATGAACTGTTAGGCAGCTGCAGTACAACTTTCCATCTCTGCCTCTCAGTGCCTTATGTCAGATGGTCCACAAATTCTTACCTCTTCAGACACCAGCTAGGAAATTAGCTTTTCCATTCTATTGATTTCTAAACTGCATTAAAAAGAACACATTTGAAAACCTTCCATGTCCAGTAGTGATTACTAAAGCCATGTACTGTCCTACAGCTGTCCTTCAATTCCGAATTGGCCCTCCAGAGACACACCTGTGTGGTTTTGCATTTACAGGAAACAATAATACTAGAAGATAAAGCTAAGAGAAAGATTTGACCTCACTGCTTATAGATAGTCAGAATGCAAATCACCATGGAAATCTCAGCAGCTCATTATGAAGGGTGCTAGCTGAGGGGAAGCAGAACAGCCAAGAGTGATAAATAGATTCCACTGAAGCTCATGTGATTTGTACATTGTGAGTTTTTGTTGATACAGCTGTAGATGATACTGTGAGAGCTTTTTAAAACCCCATTCCCTGTAGTCATCTCTGGCTTCCACTATGAAAATGAGTAAGAAATTCTGGAGGACCTCATTTTTAGAAACTAGCCAGGAAACCAGACTGGTGTTCAACAAACATCCAGCTGCCTTTAAAGAGGATGTGTCACTGGCCAGAGGATTTGCCATATAATTATTTTGGATTCAATAAGGAGAAGAGCAATTTATGTTAACCTTTTACTCCAGTTCAGGTTAGGCACACTGAGTTTCCTCTCCAGGACAGCAGGATCAGCAGTGATGTCACATCCAGTTGAATGTATTTGCTATGTGAACAGCACTACCTAAGGTGCATAAAATCAGAATTTCTCTAGCTCTAGTAGTGGACACCTAAATATAAATGACCAAGACTGAAAGTCTAGAGGAATTCTTGGGCTGTTTCCAGAGCAAAAGGAACTCAAGGTGCAGAAAAAGGACTGCCTATCTCTACCAGTCAGTGTTCTTTAATTCTGGCTTTCAGGAGTGATATCAAACACCTCAATGAAAAATCTACAAGGAGAAATTGCTACTTTATGCAGTGAACTGCTGTCATGCTTAAAAAAAAATCCCAGCCTCATCAGCAGAGACACAATCTGGAAGTGCAGTTCAGCCCTTAAGGAATTTTTTATTATATGCACAGGATGCTTCACAGCCTGAGAAATAAAATATTTTTAAAGGATTCTTTTCTCTCCACAGCTAAGATTGGCAGGTGGGAAGGGCACCAGAGGACAGGTTTTAAGAACACATTTTTCAAGGTTCTGTTCAAATTCTTAGCCATTTCTACCTCCCAAAGCAGGTACATCATATTGAATCTTTTTTTTCATAAAACACGCATGTAATTCTGGAAAATGAAGAGTACAATAAACCTTCATTCTCAATGATACTCTGCTGTGAACGGGAATATTTTAACATACATTGAACTGATATAAGTGTTCTTAGATCTCTTCCAAAAAACACCTCTGACAACTTTTCTGTTTGCCAACTCTTGATATTAATAAAGTTGAAAACTGTCTTAAGACTATGATAAAGAAAAAAAAAACAGAAAAACAAAAACCCACTCAAACAAAACCAAAAACCTGATTTTTTCCTATATTTATTTATTAGGTTATTAACGTTGGAAAAGCTAATTCATCCTTTACCAGTTGACAGTGATGGACTCAAAACAATTAATTATGGTTTTTTTAACCAAAACATGGGTCAAATTCAACCATGGGGTCACTGTGAAGTGAACAGAACTACATCAGACTTGCATCCTAGCTTGGTCTGCAACTGGGAAGCTGAGAAAACAATGGATGTAATTCACAACTGGAGCAAAACAATGTCATGTCTCCTGGACTCCTTTCAAAGTCATTCTAATTAAATTGACACCTTTTTCAGAGAGGCAACAAGTGCTGAGAAAAACACCTGTGATGCCTACAATTCACTGTCTTTCTCCCAGATCTCTCATTATATGGAAGACAACCACAAGCAAATATTTCCTTTTCTTCCTTTCTCAAAAGTCAATGGTTCCAAGCTAACTCACTTTATTTCATGCAAATATATAAAAGATCCTCCTTTTTTTTTTTTTTTCATTTTTATTTCAGAGACTCCCCAAAGCTAGATTAAATTTAAAAAGGCAGGGTTTTTTTAAGGATACAATGCAGTTTAAGGAACATTTCTTCCATAAATTCCAGAAGAGGTATCAAATTGGCACAACAATAAAAACACCTCATCCATTTCTTTTGCCTTTTGACCATATTTAGGAGGAAAAAAAAACTATTATAAAAAGCAGCTGACAGTTTTGTTTCAGTTATATAGACAACTAAAACTTCTGACCCTCTCTGATGTTGTTTAAATAAGAGATATATTTCAGTGTACAATGGTGTTTCTATCAGAAGTTACTTCCAGGACCAGGAACTCTTGGCACCAAAACATGCTCTTCTAGAACACCTCATTTTTGAGTGCCCTTTAAGAGCATCATATATAAACCCACCACTCATAGGAATCAAATGAGAAGCACTTCAGGGAATAGAAAATATATCATTATTATTATTAGCTAATCTACATTAATTTCATGCCAATATTGGGACACTTATTAGCAACACCTATACACATCCTACTTGCAACTTCCCAAGTTATGCATTCCTTCACAAGTGTATTCTTGTACATAATGAAGAGCGCTTAATTTGCATGCCTTAATTTCTTAGTAATTACTTAATAGCAAGCACACATGACTGGACAGAAAGTTGCATCCTGCTGTTCCAGATTTTGTGATATATTTCCTTTTTCCTTTCAGGTAAAGGATCTGATAGCTGTTATTTTGCCCAGTCAATAAAGTTTGTTTCCACTCTGAAATCTGGCAGCCCTAAGTCTAACATTCACCTTATTAAGAGCAAAAAGGCTTAAATCAGTTACAGACATGGGATTCACTTAGGAATTGCTGAGACACTCCTGGAAAAGAAGCCTTTATATCAGAAAGCCAAAAAGGCAGCAAGCCCCAGTCTGTGTGCACCATCCTCCACTAAGCACGTGCACTTACATGACAAGTGCTGCACGGAGGAGCCTGTCCTCCTTCTACCCTTTGAATAGAACTCTCCCATTAATCTATTTTTACTGATCATCATGAAAAGCAAATCATCCTTCCTGAAACATTTAGCTGGGTACCAGCAGCAGCCCAAGGTAACAGGATATGGATTGTTCATACAAAATACTCTTGTAATTATTGCCTCTGATAGTCAGCAGTGAGTACAAGAGCTATTCTCATTTTAAACTAATTAACCGTGAAAAAATGTCAGGCTCTTATTATCAATCTCCATCACCCAGCAGGAGCAATACTTACAGATAAGGTCAGAATTTACTTCCATTGTCAAATGACAATGTCAAAGACATAGCATGCTATGGCATGGACCAGAGGAGACATGTCTGCAGAGCTAATTCCCAAATTCAGCTTCCTTGGGTGCCCTTGCTGGCATAAAAAGCACTGACAGCAGCAGCCACCCTGGCTCTATGAAGTTTCATGTGCTGGAAAAATACTGCAACTTTCTGGGATATTCATGCAGATTTTCAAATAACCTACAACTCCTGACAAGTTTGAAAACCCCCTATCTGAAGGAAAACTAGGATGCACCTCCCTTTGAGACCAGCAAGTGGTGAAATCACATCCTTTCACTTCTGACACAGGCAGGGAAGTTCTGTCTGTTTTGCAGCACTCCCAAATAACTGTATTTGTCTTTCTGGTGCAAGCAAAGAATCACGGATTTGCTTTAAGCACAGGCATGAGATGTCTGAGCATATTTGTAGGCTGTGGCCAGTCCGAATTCTGAGCATCTCAGAGTCATAGATTACTTAGAGCCCCATACACCCAAAATCCAACATGTGGAAGTCTGAGAAAGGACAAAACCAAGACTCACAGGTCACAGGCACCAAAGAGAGCAGTCATCATGCCAAGAGCCTTTGATGGCACATTATAAAAGTAAGCCAGCACGGCAGTGGGCTGAAAAATTAAAGGTTGGATTCCCATGCAGTGGTATAACTCTGAGCACTGCCAGGTCCCCTTAGACAGTTTCTGCCTCTGGTTTTCCTGCATATGGGCCCTTGCTGTCTACAAACTTTTCAAAAAGTAGTACAGGGTTATTTGCACACAGAACAAAACATTTCTGTGCTGCTCCAAAAGATTTTCACTGCTGTCCCCAAGCACAACTGGCAGTCAGTCTGCTGGTTTCAATAGAAGTGTATGAATATTAACCAGTTGTAATATTTACTCTGGTTTATAGGTCAAATAAAATATCATACCCAGTAGGTATGTATCTAAAACCCAAAAGAGTCCCAATAAATTTGTAATTTCCGTCTACGCTGGTTTTTTTAAAACTTCTCCAGGACATATTAAATATCTCTGTCGTTCCATAGCCAGAAATAAATTATAATTGAACACTTATTTTGTGTCACAATGAAATGTCAGAGAAAGCGGATGAAGTTTACTTACTTATTATCATGACTTAGATGGTTATTAAAACAAAAATGCTCTGTGGAGAACTCTTCAATGGAAAAGGCCAAGTACACTGAACACAGTTTTGTAAGACGTACTGCAAATCACATGCATCTCACAGCCTGGATCCCCTGCTACAACAGTTTAAAAGGACTAAGTTTTTTTATTACAATGGCCTGGTGCTAAAGTGACCTACAAATCACTGCATTTCAAGGACTAATTTGCTATGCAATCCCCTCCCTCTCTTGCAATCTTGTTCTCAGGGTAGAGCAGAAACTGGAACCCACCCAAAGCAAACACTATAGATCTTTTTTTGGCAGTTTTTATAGCACAAGTTTTATATGGAGACTACATGCTAGGTGCTGATGCAAGCATTCTACAGTACATACAGTCTCCAAGACCTTCAGTTCTTGCAGACACTTATGCACACACATAAATGAAAGTAATTTCATTAAAAGCGGATGTACTGTTCTGATGAAAAATACTCTGTCCCTAAACACTGTAAGATTTGCAAGCCTACCATTCTGTGAAAATCTGGGTCAGACCTCAGAAACCAAATGACCTTCATGTACTTCAGGAAAAGAAACTGTGCTCTCGAGGGGAGCCCCCCTTAAGTTCCAACTTCACTAATAATGAGGGAGAAATTCTCATGGCCCATAGAAAACCTAAGAGTTGTTTAATGGCCATGCTGGCCAGACCTGCCTGGGCTGATAGCATCATTAATGGTCACTGATGATAACTTGTTCTCCTCAGCTGCTGAAGATGCTGGAGCACTCAGTAAGGCCAAGCTCAGCAGCATGGGCTGACTATCAGGAAGGCTGGAGCAGGGGCAGACCCTCTACTGACACAGGGCTGGAGGCTGCATGCTCCCACATTTGTGGAAGTCAGCTGTCAGAGAGCCACCTCAGCATGCCCTGTGACAGGCCAGGCTCCTGGGGATGGACAGGGAGTGCAGGAGCTGTACTATCTGCCAACGAAAACAGACATGGAAAGAGAAGAGTCCCATCCAGTGCCCTTGGATGAAACATCCCTTGCATCTACCAACATGGACTGCCACTCAGTGAAACACTGGACTAGGCTAATAAAGGGGTTTTGCCAAGGGTCAGGCTTTGGGGAGAGGTGTGGCAGCATCCTCCTGCAGCCACACCCATTTTGTCACTCCCTACAAGGATATTTCTCAGGAAATGAAATCTCTACACATAAGGAAGATAAATATTAATAGCACCCAGGCAGCAGGCAGGTATTACCACACTAATACTCACATTTCAATGCTGAGAATGCAGGTGACTGCCTCTGAATCCCCCAAAACATATGTTATGTCTGAAGGAGTGAATCTCTGCTAGCACCTACCCAGAGAATGAAAAGCACTTACCCAGAGAATGAAAAGCAGACTGTCCCTGCTGCCAGCAATGCCAGGTTGGACACTGCTGAAGCACAGGAGAAAGTTTTGGTGCCTCATGGCTTAGAAATGGTTTCTCTCTTAATCACCAGGGCACCAGGGGTAAATACAAGAAATCAGACAAGCTGCTTCTAGTCTCCACACCAGCTGCTTTCCTCAAGGACGAGATGGTGCTCACCTGAAACATCCACTAATTTCCAAAGGCCCCACCTGAAGATTTTGGTGCCTCTTGCAAGCAGGGTTATAGGATTTGGCAATCAGAGCTCAACTGTGGTACAGACAGCACTGTGAACTCCTAATGTTACTGCTGTGATTGCAGCATTGGAAGCTGTCAGAACAACCAAAGAGAGAATCTATTCCAAAGACAGTCCACAGAAAGGCAGAAACTTTTGTAAAATGCACATGCAAGCAGTTACAACAAGACCACTTCATTCCTGTCCTTCAAGGATGTGGTGAGAAGTGAACTATGAAAATTCACTTAAAAAAGCTGGAAATGAAGCTTCTGAATTCCTTATGTGATTTCAGTCTCACAAATCTCAGAAGACTTTGGTAAATAACATATCTCTACCTAAGGAAGAAAATGAGATAATTTATAGCCCTACACTACACAGTGAACATTAAATAAGCACAGTATCTGCAAACTCAAAAGGTCAAACAATCAGAGAATTTGTCTGCAATTAAATTATTTTAAGTCTGTAGAATACATTTTTCTATAGTAGCAACAAGCTTTTACTCACAATGAAGAATTAATCATAGAATCATTTAGGTTGGGAAAAACCTTAAGGCCATGGAGTCCAACTGCAAACCTAACACTGCCAGGGATATTATTAAAGTTAAGAAGTGGGCAAGTGTTGAATGCAAATCAACTGAAGACATATAATTTTAGCACTGGAAACCACGTATGTTGGAACCAGAATGCTGGAAGTGACAAAATGAGTGACAGAAGACACAACACATTAAAAATCACAGAAAACAATGCAATTCTAAATAAAGCTAGAGAAATGAGAATAAAAAAGAGAGAGACAACATCTAAAATTTAGGCTAACAGTTTAAGAAATTCATTGAACTAGTTGCAGAAAGATTTATTTTCAGCATCTAAGCTAAAGGTGCCAGTAGACCATGATTAAAAAGAAACTGTAAAGTCTGTACTTCTAGCTGTGAGTTACTGAATTCTAGAAGAATAATTCCCAGAAGAGTGACATTTACTCATTTCTGCTTTTTCATACCAAATTACATCATGAACCATTGAAACGTTATTTTATATATTTGAAAGATTTCATTCAAAAAGAAAAGTAATCAAATTTTGTAATACTTGGAAAAAGAATTTTCTGGTAAATTTGCAACATTTCTACAGACCTCCTAAAACCGGTGGAGTCTCTTGTTCTAAGTCAAGGTGAGTTAAGAAATCTCAGGGCTGATGGTTATTATTAATGAATTTTCAGGCTAGAGGACAAAAAAAAAAAAGGAAAATTCTATTTAATTGAAAAATAGGGTAGAGTCCTTGTAATGTTTCAGTTCTGTTGGAAATATATGTTAAACAGCCCAAAGCCTGTATGAGCATCCATTTATTTTACTGGAAATATGTACACATTTGAGACTACCAAAGGTCAGAACAAAGTAATCAGGTTTCTTACTGCCACTGGACTGAACTCCATCAGGAATAGTTTACATGACATTTACATTTTTTCCCCAGGATGTCGATAATCCAATGCTAAAGACAGAATAGCTGGGCAGAGTCCCACCTGCCCTCCTCAAGGGTGTGAGCATCACCAGAAGTCCACTTTTGAATAAATGGGAATACAAACATCAGCTCCATTCACTGTAGCAGAAACTTAATTCTTTCATAACTACTTCTTAACTTAGATGTCAAGGGGTACAAAGATTTACTTTTGTGCTGAAGTTCCTCCTATTTAATTACAAAATCTGACAGCAACATCTTGTCTGATATTTGCCTCAGAAATGCAGTTTCCCATCAAATCTCCTTTTTCCTAAATTATGCAATTCTTTAGTTCTGAACAGACTCAATACCCCACAGAAAAATTAAAAAAAAAAAAAAAAAAGTTCAGTGGAGGGGATAGGAACAGATAAATCCATTGCAAAATACCCCTGATCATCTTGCCATGCAAATTCCACAGCGGCACCACGCATTAGAGAAGTTACATGAAATGCTACTTTTCCCCTTAATGGGCTAGATATAAAGCTAAAATTCATGTTTAAGTTATGAGATACATCACTGGAAATGACAGCACAACCCACATGTGTTCTGGTATGGGATCAGTCATGTGTTTTTCTGGATTTATGCACTCCATGAAATGAGGGGTTTGGTACACACAAGGGATAGGGGCAGCTCAAAGGGATGTATTTCAGTCTGTCCTGTGTTTTTGAAAATCCAGTACTTCAGCTTAACTCTTGCCCTTCCCAAGTGATCTTTGTGGCAAGATCAGAGTGAGAAAACAAACCAGCTTTTACAAAGCAGTTAAGAAAGTACATCTTTTCTTAATGTCACATAGCAAACAAAGTCATTAGAAAAGACTCTGTAAGTGGAGAAAAAAAAAAAGATTGATTTATTCTGTAAAGTTTTAATGCAGTGAATCCAATCCTCAGAAAAACAGAATCAATATAAACACAATCATGTTTGGAACTTTCTACTTATGTAATGAGATTAAGTACTCTGGAATTTAAATTGTATTCATTTTGAAAGTGGTGACAGTTTCAGATAAAAGAAAAGTGCTTCAGAGGTACATGAAATATGTTTTTAAAATGAAGTATCTTTAACACTTGGATGCATACTCTCTGAATTAAAGCTTTGCTGCAAAATATACACCTATATTTCAGAATACATTTTTCTCTTAACAGGTCTGAGTTCCAAATTTTGTGTAACAGGTATGTAGAAATTTCACCCCTGAGAACCAAATATCTCCAATTGTCCTTTAAGCATTTAGAAGTACAAACAGTTCACATCCTAGTACTAGAAATTGTAACCAAATAATGTAAATGTGTTTTTCCCTGGAAACAGCTGTGACAAGAAAGACATTTCTCTAGCTAGACAACAATGACTAAAAGAAAATAATATTCTAATTCCCTTCACCAACACAATACATTTAGGTTTTCTACTGTCACAGAAGATTTACGAGCAGAAATAGGGAATAAAGAGCAGAGCCATGATTTCCACAATTCTATCAGGCAAAGGAGAGAGCAGGTGACTATATGAACTTACAGCTGTGTCATCTCAGCATCCTGCTGCAAGTAGGGGGATTTTCATCTGAGCAATAGGTCTGCATTAAAGTTTCATAAGCTTATTTTATGCAGGTCAGAATGACAATGCGCATTTCTACATGGTTACATGGCTTCTGGACATGAATGCAGCCAGTTATTATTGACAATGGGATTTTTGAATTGCTATAGAGACTCAGCACTTCATTGAATCACTGGTCATCAGCAATCAGTGATGGTGGCAGGCTAAGCAAGAGAAAGGAATAAAAAATCTGTGTACAGACCTGATTAGATCATGAGAAAGAACTTCTATGAGGACAGGGGAAGAAATACCACGAAATACTTTTCTGCTTTATTTAGGACATTTCACAGCATTATGGCACATGCGCATGAACACTGAAAACTTGTAGTTAAATAGCACAAGCACGGGGTATTGGGTGGAACTGCAGCTCATATTAAAGGCATTCAAGATCCTCCCTTTTCCTCTATAATTCCACAGTCACTGATGCCTTCCCAGTTCTTCAACAACGGAGCCAGGATCCACAGCCACAGGTGCAGCAAAACCCCAGTTCCACCCCAGATGAAATCACTCATTCCTGAGCAAGGAGGGAGACACTGCCACAGCAGGAGACCACACAGCACGAGCTGTATCCTAATGCACATGCACAAGGGGGAGGCATTGACCAGAGTTTATTTCCTGGATTTAGGAACCCTAAGGCTCATCCTTCACCACCGTGCTTTGAGTGCAGCACATCGGGTTTCGTGCGGCTCAGGAGCTGTGAAAGTCACCTCCAGTGCCTGAGCCCAAAGCCCTGGTGCTCAGGCCAGCCAGGCGGGTTGGCACGGCAGAATGTGCTGGGGCACTGAACTGAGCCCACCCTGATGTCAGCATCCTCTGCCCAGTGATGCCTCCCATGCCCAGTGCTGCCATGCACCTCCCAGGGCATACACCCAACAGAAACCTCCAGCAGCTCTTGGTCTCTGCAATAAAAGAGGAGCACAATATCTTCTGAACAAACTCCCTCAAGAACCAGAATGTTTCAGAAAAGTACTTCTAAAAATACATACAAGAGAATCCATCATTGACTCCCCATAAAAAAATTAATTTTCTCTCTTATTCTGTACTGGCCCTAACCACATTAGAGTTTTGGGGGCTTTGCAGTAAAGCTGCTTCTAGGGTCCCCTCAATGACTGCAGACTGTGACAGCTTAGAACTGTGTTTCTAAAGCTGTGAGAACTCTTGTGCCCAGGCAGGGGTCGGCTCTCTGTACCTTCAGGCAGCCACACAGCACAGCAATGACAATAAACTGGTTTCTGGATAGGTGGGCTACTGAATTACATAAATTTCAGAAACAAAATGCATAGATTGAGGTAACAGAATTGTAATTAGGTGGGAAGAAATGGCCTCTCAAGCTTTCTGAAGGAAGTTGCAGAGCTGATAAGGCTCATGTTGCAGAAAGAACAAAAAAAATTTAATAAAAAAATTAAAAAGAAAAGTAAGCACTTTATGCAGGCAGGTTAGGAGCAAAATACACAACGACAGGAAATTATTCTTCTTCTTCATGGGAAAATCTCTTTCCCCACCTGCATGGTACCCATGTTGCCATCATGGCTCGTGTTAAAATAATCACCCTGAGAGAAGGACCCTCAGCATCATAACAGTTTGCTATTTCTCCACGAGACCGTGTTCACTTCAAACTACAAAAATAACTTGGGTTAAGTTTAATCCATTTTTTCTGTGCTACCATACTTCAGGAGAGAAGGGAATGACAACTCCTCACAGGCGATGTAAAATCTAGAAAAGAATCAAACTCAAGGGATCTAATAGCTATTAAAAAAAAGAAAGAAAAAGTCATCAAACAAAAAATCCCAGAACTAATTGTCATAAAAATCTCCCTGTGATTATGGCATGTTAAACAAAGATCAAGAGAATAAGAAATTTATATCTATGCTTATTTTTTGTTCCTTCACAATTGTTACCTAGATGCAAAACAGAAAGAACTAGAACCAGAGGTCAGGAGACCTATGATTAACATAATTACATAATAAAACCCCCAAAAAGGAGAGTTTTGGGTTAGGGTTTGAGGTACTTTCATGCACCAAAGCCTTTTGTCTTCAAAACTGCAAAGAGCGTAAATTAAGGGATTATAAATTGAAAAAGAACAGCTTCCACTTTCATACTTTTTTTTTTTTGCCTTTGGCGCAGGGACATGAAAACAGCAGAAAACTGGCCCTGCTTCATTCAGTAATCAAGGTGGTAAAAGAAAATTTTTAAAAAAAAACAAAGTAGAAGCAAAGCATTTCAACTTCCCACTCTCTGATTTTCCACAGGAGCTGCAATTCCACTGATGCCAGAGGAGCCAAGATCAATTGATGCCATTGAAGCAGGGGACAGGTACCGGATGCTGGAAGATGGCTTCATATTCTATCCCAGAGGCACCACTGTATTATCATCAGTCCAAATAATTAGATGAATTCCTATGCTGGTTAAAGCATTATCTGCATAATTTCAAATAAAGTAAATTTTCCTAAACAGCATTTCTGAAGGTTACTAGTTCCTACACCTGTGGAGATCTGACCTCCTGACTTCTAGATGACCTTAGCCAATTTCAAGTATTTTTGAGCTTCTATCTTCTGCTCCTCAGGTCCCAGGGCTCAAGAAAAATGTGACATTCACTCAAAGTGAATTATAAACTTGATAAACAAAAATCTAGCTTTACACAGTGCAATTAAATTGTGAAATTTGTTATCACAAGATAGCGCTTAGATGAGAAGCTTGAAAATAAATATACAGGGCACGGCAAGGATCACCAGAACAGCAAGATTTAAAACAGTGAAATTTGATCAATTTGGGAAAATATCATTTCCCAGGCTTCAAGGCCTCTTTGTCTACAGTTGTTCCAGAAAGAGACACTCTGATCAGGTGAATTCTAGGAGATATGGTCTGATACTAGCTAGAATTTACCTCTGGGACTCTGCCTTCTGAAAAGAAAAGGCAAAATTCAGATGTAGCTCTCTGCAGCACAGCAAAGACTGCCTTTACCAACAAGAACCACACCAGTAAAATAATGGCATGCATGGAACTCTTTGGAGAGATTTAATCACTAAGCATAATTCTGCAAATGGCTTCATTCTGTTTCTGTGGCAGTAAAAAGCATCATCTTGATCTTACACCATTATATACTCCACCTGAAGAAAACTATGGCTTCTGATAGAATTTTATACCTATGGTCAAGGAAACATGAACCAGATCAGCAAAAGTGCAATCCCAGCTCCATAGAGCATCTTCAAAGCTCCCCCTTTTCCGAGTAGTTGGTTTGTCAAAACAGCCCAGCAGTGAGCTGTGCCCAGCAATGCAGCCTGCCACCTCCCTGGGCTCTGCTCCACTCCCTGCCACATGAACCATTTGCAGTTTTTTATCAAGAAACTCATTTCTAGGACTGGTACACGGTTTTACAATCCTCAGGCATTAGCTGCTGTTCCACCAGCGAGGCTGGGCATCCTAATTACAGGAACTAATTTATTTTTGAAATCTCCTTGCTGGGACCCAGCTGAAGGCAGCTCAATGGCGATGGGAGCAGCACAGAAATTTAACAAGACTCACTTCAAACAGCAGCACTGAAACCACACACTGCAAGTATAGGTGCTCCTCCTTTCTGCTACCCAGTATTTGCCAGATAAAATGGGTCTTTGCTGCTTTATCAGAAGTGTAATTTTACAGACACTTCAAAGACCTTTAAAATGCAGTAGCCTCGCTGCCCAAGTTTCTCTGAAGTGTTCTGGAAAAGCACAGGTGCTGGAAGATGCTGGTTTGGGGCAGTGTGGAATAAAAACACAAGCTGATTTATTTCATTGGGAGACAGGGAAAAAAAGAAAAAGAATGAGATATAACAAAAAGAGAGGAATTATAAGGACTAATTTAAATTTTGATTTTTCATCCATATCACAAATAGGCTTGGACACAATTGGCCCTCCTGGCTGTGGGGGATGCAGGAGTGGTGGCCACCCGGTGTGGAAGCCCAGGGCACTGGGAATATTCCTCTGTCTGCTCTGGGGTGCCCTGACCCCCAGCGGAGCACTGACTGTGACCCTCATTCATGGAGAAAGTTTCCCAGACTGGAATCCACAAAAGTGTGAAATAGATTACAGAGAGCAGTGTAGGTGTAGGTGTAGGTGCATCACTTGGGGAGAAATTGAGGTGATCCTCATATTTTACTATATTAATAAAAAATAATGGTGTAAAAGAAGTATTTGGTCTAGAAATACAAACTTACAACAACTTCCACACTAGTTTTATTTGTTTTCCTTCAAATAGTTAATGGCAACAAGAAAATATGAGTTGCTTGCAGAACTAACAGTACTGGTAGGTTTGTGGCTCCATAATGTGTAACACATTGCTAGCACTAATGAAAGCTTTATTATATTTGGGATATTTTGTGTAAATTCCATGAAGAACTCAAGTGCTAAGCACATGATGAAACATTTCCCTTACGGACACTAACTGGGTTGCTTTCCTTTAATTAGCCATCTGCTTCCATGGAATTCCTCCAGATATTGTAAGTTGAATATCCATCTCTCTGTCAGGTTTTACAGAAATCTAACAACAGGTTAAAAAGTTACTGGGTGAATACAGAGGGACAGACTGACAATGTCTCCAAAAAATTGAATTGCCTCAGGAAACAAGGCTAAAATAGATGCATAGTTTATAGTTGCTTCTGAAGATGGGGCCACTGTCAAGCTATAATGAAGAGCTCATAAGCTAATTTGATTATAAAAAGAAATAAATAAATACATCAGCAGAAATGTATCAATGCTTCAAACATTTGTGGATTTTCGGGTGCAGCAGAGCAAATACTGCTCCCACAGATGAGAAGGACTACTGCTGGATGGACAGATGAGTTAGGGGGTGGTAGGTCAGATTTTTTAATCCTTTAAAAAAAGTTTAGTAGAAGTTTGATTAAATGTTCAAATAAAATACATCCTAAACTCATCTCTACTTCACTTAGCCCACACTGAGATTCTTTGCTAACCCCCAGTAAGCTCAAAACAGCCATTAAATTTGAGAGCAATCTTGCACAGTGCAGAGGATACTATTATTATCTGTGGTAACCCACACTAAGAAAAGCTAAAAAAACCCTGCAGTTCATAATAGTTTAGACTATGGCACCATTGACGCACATTTTTCATTTTTTTCCCAGCAAAATTAGAATTCTGATAGGCAACAAGAGACCTCTTGCAGCTGAATGGAGATGCTGGAGAGAAACAGTGCTTCTACCAGCTGGCAGGTCAGGCAAGTGTTCTGTGATCACCTGACTTTATCTTCCTGCAAAAATGTACTTAAATATTTCCATGTAGCTGCACTGGAGATGTTAAGTCATTGGTCAAACCCAAGAAACACACATGGGCTGTGGGACACAGCAGTGACCCAGCCTACACCACCCTTTGCTCTAAAATATGCCATGTATTTTGACTTTCATAAATCCAAGCCAATCCATAGGATCATTGCAGCTTTATCATTTGATGAAAGGGAAAAAAATAAAGTAAGTAACAGGGGAAAGAGGCAACACATTTTTACCCACGGAACACCTCAGAGAACCACTGCACAGTTGTCACTCTGAATTCTGTCCTGCAAAGGAGGAGAAAGGCCAGAGTTTCCCTGCGAGTTCTGGTGGCTCAGCAGTTTGGCGTCAGCGCCTGGCTGGCTGCACTTGCAGCACAAATAGGTTACAAAGCAGCAGTGCCAGTACAGCCAAAAAACCCTTTGCACACCCAGAAAAGGGGCTGAACACAGAGCCCATCACCCCAGGGCTCCTCTACTTCACAGCTGGGTTTGTACTGGCTGGCACAGCACTGCTCTGCCTGCTGAGACTGCTCCAGTGCCTAAACCCCCTCACACCTGATTAACCTGCAGGGACAGAGTCTCTCCCTGTATTAACCCAGCACAGATTATGACTAAATCCTCATTTGTAAGGCAGACCACATCTCTTCCATAAAGAGATCACTGCCAGACAGCAATACCACATACCCAGTTAATTATGATTTTTATAATTTGGGCTCTTAATGGTTTCTTAGTCAGAAAGCAGTTATGAAAAAGCTTTGGAACATAAATACTGCATAAATTTTCATAACTTAAGACAAAAAGTTGGTCGATGTTCTCTAAAGCTGACAATCTCCACACTACAGTAGATAGAAAGAGACCAGAGTTTATGTACAACCTGCATGCAAACTCCTATTGCTCCTATCCACTTCTTACAAACTGGCAATCACAGATGGTCTCATAACAGACTTGGAACAGAAAATAGATCTTTGCATTTGGAATGTGCAAGTTACACTTCTACATTAACAGATTTGTAATTCACAGCATGACATTCAATGAAGGAAGACATGGTAAGGGTGTTGTACATTTTAACATACTTACATAATGAGCAATTATGTTGAATATATTCAAAAATAGAATTTATGTAGGTTGGGAGAAGTCCACAATTAGTAATAGCTTTCCTTTCTAGAAGTTCTGATACCTTGAATGGCTTACATGGATTTTTTGGTGCATTGATGCAAAACAATTTTCATATAGCAAACAGTGAACCCAACCTGAAAAAGTAACAGTTTTATTTTGGAAATGACATCATGAAATATTGTGTTCCCACAATATTTGACAGAAGCATTGTTAAGAAGTGCTTTATGATAGCACATTGCTTTATTTTTCCAGTCATTGCAAAACTTCAATTTTTTTCTTATTGTTGTCAGGAACAAAAATAAGGACCTGTTCCTTTTTCCTTGTTAGAAAGAAAAAAGTTAAAAGGACACAAGTTCCACCACTACTCTTGAAATACTGCTGTGGTAGGGAGATGAGATGGCCTGAAGAAAAGAGGAGCTGCTCAGAGGGATGCAGGAATGGAAAACCTGGTGCACCAGTTCCCTGGCTCCCCATCTCCTGTTACATTCTGCAATGCCACTGTCACCTGCCCAACAGCCACAGCAGCAACACCCAGGTTTAGAGTCAATATTTGAGATGTTCTTCAAGTGTAAAATTGTTTTCTCAAACTCTGGGCCACCCACATGCACTAGCCAAGCAGGGGAACAAGGGAGGGTGTGATTCTGTCAATGGAAATGAAAAAGCTGCCTTTAACTTTGCTGCTCTTTGGCGTCAATCATTCCACCTCCAAAAGTCTCACCACGCTGCATCTCAAGGATGGAGGACTGTATGGAAAATTTGTAATTAATCCAAACCAATGTCACATGCAGACAAAGTGACCTTATTCCAATCAGTAAGAAAGGCAATATAAAACCCACCTGCATCTGCAGTCACTTGCACAAGCTACTTACGCCATAAATCATTTAGTCAATAATGATTCATAACAAAGAGAGCTTATTTTGGTTTTGTTACTTACAGCTTGAGCTTGTAAAATCAGGCACATGCAGACAAGTTACTTGAAGCAGTTTTGGATACTGGGCTGAAGCATTTTGTAATTTACCCAGATATGACTTTAAAAGAATTAATCATTGTTAGTTAATGATAGTAATTACATGGAAACTTGTTATGTTACGCTCCTGGAAGGGACCATATCCTGCTGCACATCCCCCCCCCTCAGTGTTTTGCTCCTTGGCTTTGGGTGTACGTGCAGTGCCTGCAGCCTCTTTTAGTCCTCATCTTCCTGCTCAGTCCATCACTGCAGCTGCCAGCACGTTGGTTTGGGGGTTATTTTAACCACGACAAAGCAGCTTTGTTGCTTCTGTTTCTATGCTTAAGTGATTTTTATGAGCAACCATTTTAAATAGTAATACTTTGATAGATTTTTTTGTTGTTGTTGTTGTTTGATTCTGTTGTTTACTGCACAATTGAGAGCAATGACTGCCAAGGACCTGTGACCTGCACTAAAACCTGAAGTGATGGTAGGGCAGCTTATTTCTATGCCATGGTAGCTGTCAATCATCCCAGAAAATGGGATTGGTTGCTTAACCAAGACTAGATCTTTCTTATTTCAGGAGTAGAAGCACTGTGAACCACTCTGGACTGGCAGCGATGCTACTTCTTTATGCTGAGGAGCTTGTAAGTCACACAGCCACCAGCCATTTGTCATTTTCTCAGGTCAGAAGACTGCTTTGCAAACAGGATTTAGCCCATGAGTCACTATTTGGCCTTCTGTTCTCTAGAAAAATCAATTATCAGTTCAAACTGCCTTTCTTCTGTGACTCCAAAGCCATAAGGGAAGCACCTTGGATGCCCTTTCTTCCAGAGCAGAAAAAGAGAGAACTACAGCAGCATTATTGCTCTCTTTCACCCTTTCCTCTTTATCAAGTTCTCCAGTTCCAAAGTGCAAAGAGCAAAAAGACCCTGGCCTTTGCAGCAATGGTCAGCCTTTATTGCCAGGGCCTCTTCAACACTGATGATTACCTCAGAAGAGATATAACTATATATAAACAGTTATGTTTGGCTCCTGTGCCAGTGGCCACTTTTGCCTGGGAAGCAAGAATGAGTGATGTACCTCAAAATAATCCCCATGAATAACCCTTTGGAAGACTACTGAAAGCATATTAGGGTTACTCACCACAGCTGGGAAATTTTTCCTCTCGAAGTTGAGTATATTTTTCAGTCCATTCAAAAGTGTCCCAAAACAATGAAGGGTTTGCACAATCAGGCCTTCATTTCCCCTCCCAGCAGAGATGCCTGTGGAAGTCACGTGTAGAAATGTTTTCCAAATTAGCCACCAGTAACATCACAGAGGCTTCTTTAGCCATATTCTTCAGAGCTATGGTTACATTAGTAAACATAAAATGTATTTCCTAAGTTAAGCCAACTAATTTAGGACTGACAAATTGAATGACTCATTTCACAAGTGTCTCACATTCATTTCTCAGCAAAATTAATCCTGAAGAAGGAAAGCTGCTTCTATAGTAGGTATTAATATATTTAGTATCATACCTCTTTCTCCATGCTTTGCCTCTTCAGTTTTATGTATTTTCCACACCAAGGAAAATAAATGGCATAACCACAATAAAATGTTGGTGTCAGTTTAAGCCTCAGTTTGGAGCACTGAGGAGTTTTCAGCAAAACTCCAGTCTGGTTAGAGATTTCCCCCATGTCCCTGGTGTCCTGAATTCACTGCTGACATCCCAGAATACTTTGTTCTCTACAACCTCAAAGTCTAGTGGATTTTCACAGATGGAAAACAGACATCACCTGCACTCTTAGCATAGGAAACAATTTTGGGGGGACCCATCAGCCATCCTTGCTGCCCAGAGGCAGCAGATGAAGTGTCCCCAGGGAGATAGAAGATTCAATTAATCACCACAATTATACAGCAAGCAAATACAGTTGGAGGCAAATACTTCAGCCTGATTTCTCTGCTGAGTGTTTAAGCTGGACAGTCAGTAAATACAGAACTCCACATGTTTGATTTTATCAGAAATGGTAGAACATCACATCAAACTCACTTCCCAGTGAGTCTAACACATTTGGGCTGCAGGGTGGGTTACCATGCTGCAGGGTTTTATGTGCATTTTGAATTGTCACTGCCAGGAACTTGCAGACAGGAGCAGCAACAAGGAAATTTTGTGGAGCAGAGTCAGACTTCCATGCCTCAGGCACTCCTTTGTGTCAAGTCCTGCTCCCACATTCCTTGAAAGCTGAGGCCATGGCACAACTCAAACACCAGCAGTTTCCCCCTTGTGTGCAGTAAAATTTACATAACCTGGCTCCCAGGAGACCCTGGGCACACAGAGACTGGGACTTGATTGCCTCATTCACTTTTAATCAAATTCCACTGTTTGAGAATTATTATTATTATTATTATTATTATTATTATTATTATTATTATTATTATTATTATTATCATCATCATCATCATCATCATCTTTCCATCACAGTAAACTTAATTTCTAAAAAAAAAAAAATAAAATAAAAATTGTATGGGAATCTTCCCAAGATGCAAGACTTAGGGTCACTCTCTCCACCAGAAATCCTTGGTCAGAAGTTAAAAGTGCAGTCACCCTTGAAGCAAGTGCTCCTGACTTCTGCTGTGCCATGGCAGAGATTTCTGCTACAACATAACTCTGGCCCTTAGTATCTGTGCCATTATTAACAGTAAATTCCAGTATTGCCTGAATTGGACAGAAATGTGCTCTTTACTCCCTTTTGCAAAGGTCTGTGGACGGTTTTATCAGTGCCTATTTTGGGAATAATTTTGAGTTGACTGCAAATGTGGATCACAACACTAAGAAGATGGTAAAAGTTCCTTTTAAAATCTAGACGGCTAAGGGAAAATTGTTTTAAAAAAAATACAATAACTAAGACAAAGTCACTCATCTGCAGTCAAATACAATTTCTCCTTGTTTAACACGCTCTCATCTTACCCTCCAGAATATCAAAAACCTCACTTTCAGGTGCATGTCTGCATGTTAGCAAAAAAAGACACACTTTTGTACTAAATTTAAATGCTTTCCATGCACTTGGGAAATAGGAAAAATAAAAGATGTACTTAAAAACTTTGATGCAAAAAAAACCACCAGAACCAAAGAAAAATTATTTTTAGCAACTTCTTCACTTAAACAGAAACAATTTTTCTCCTTCTGAGTGTCCTTCTGGACTCAGTACCATGAGATGAAGAAAACAAGTAATTTCAGAAAGATGGGATCATTCCTACATCCCAAGTGTGTTTCCCTGGCTGGTGTTTGACTGCCAAGGAATTTTTTGCAAACATCCATACAGCTGCAGCTCTCCAATAGGAAACACAGATGGAGCTGGAGCAGTGCAAGGCAAAAACAGAACCCCTACAAATCTCCCTGCACTCAGTGCTGGGGAATTTGTGCAACACCTCCTGTGGTGCTGCTGTACACAGGCTGCTGACACTGGCACAGGGGAGCAGAGAGAGGCAAACACTGAATTAATGAGCACAGCCTGGTTTTCCTGGGAGCCTGGTCTCTGACAGAGGTTTACCCCTGCATGTTCAGGCCACTGACCCCAGCATGAGACCTCTTGCCACTGGAGGTACTACAGAAAAAGCATTAACCAGACCGATCAATCCACCCATACAGACTTTAAAATAGGAGAGGGGAAACTGTCAAGTGATTTCAAAGACTAGAGTGAGTTTTGATTTGGTTTTTGTCAACAATTCAGCTTGGAAACAGTTACCAAGGAAGGAAATGTTCGTGAGAACAAGGAACTGCATTTTTTGCATTTAGAGCTTTTCCTTTTAAAAAGCAAATCAGAGAAAATTTTCAGGACAGAGCCCCTCTTGTGTTTCCATCACCCCTTATAACCTTTCTCAAGGATTTTACATCAGATTGAACCATTCCTTTATTGCACTGATTCTCCCACAAACCATACCCTAACTAGCCTACCTCTGCAAGGCCAAAACAGTAGGAAGGTGCTTTTTATGGCAACTTAAGTTTGCACAAAGCTGTTATCCCGTGACAAGCACAAAGCCAGAAAAGTACTGATTGGAAAGAACTACTGCAAAGTTATCCATTTTGAAGGCAATATTTTGTATAATAGTAAGACATTAAAAACCAAGTCATATATCCAGCTCAAAGCTATGCCAAATGCAGAGAGATAAAGCATACAGACAAATATCACTGGCTTTCAGACAAAATTAGTAACTTTTTTCTGAGAGCAATTCTGATATTTGAAAATATTTCTGAATCAGAATAAAGCCTTAAGGATGCCTTTTTTCCTGCAGGACCAAAATCATGAGTAATAATCTTTTGGAAACTGTAGGTGCTTTTTTAAATAAATGAAGCACTTTGCTCTCCCAGGAAGAGGTGCATCCTTCATCTCCCAGTTTGCTGTGTCCAGAGCTCTGACTGCATCTCCCTGCATCAGGATCTGCACCTTGACTACAGTGGTGTCAACAGTGACCCACGCCCCCACCACACAATCTGAAGTAAGTCTGCCAGCGTTTCATGGGAAGCTTGTGTAAGCAAAAGAATTTTTCTGCTGAAGACCTTTAGAGATGACGTTAAATAAAGCTAATAATTTGGGGGGAAAAAAGCTTTAAAGCATTTTCTTGAGAAATTCATGAGAATTCAGATTTGAAACTTGCTTTCAAATCTGGTGAACATAAAGTTCTTGGATCTTCTAAAATACTGCAGAACCAAAACTGTTCTAAAGGAAGCCACCAATCAAGCATATATCCCAATTTTTCCAAATACAAACCACTGAAATCCATTTGCTACAGTCCTGACAAGGAATGTCAGAGAGTCTTTTTGCACAAAAACCTCTAAGGTTTGTCCAGAGACACTTTCATCTATCAGTGTCCATTTGGGAAGATTAGTCAATCAATCCCCTCTATAACAGAATCTAACATTAAATGGTTTTTAATTTTAATAGGTTTTCCCCCCACTTTCTTCCCCTTCTTACCCAGAAGAGAAGCACAGCCAGATATTTCTTGTTACTAAGCCCATTTCTATATCCCTGTGGTTTTCTTTTCCTCATTCCCTTTTCCACTTTGTTTCAAAGCTTGAATACCTCTCTATTTACTCTGTGTGTCCACAGTGCTCCTCAGCAGGGCTGTGTTTGTGTTCTTCACCTTGTTATTGCCAGAGTGACACTTCTTGCTTGCACTCACTACAACAAAATTGCACTTTAATCAATAAGGTTGTTCCTTTTGCAACCCTGGCACATTATCAGGACGGGCCCTTATAAACAGAAAATATTCCTTATTTGTCCCAGAGATGAAGTGTTCTCAGGGCTCAACTGCCTTACATTTAAAAGCTCTTTTCCCACATCTCAGCTTTCCCTCACTGTTAACTGAAGGAACTAATAGATTATCTTTCTCAAGCACAAGACATTTGTTTGGATTTATGAAGATATAAATATCTGCATATGACAGACCTATCCTCAGTACAAACATTTTGTGCGGATTTTTGTCTTTTGCTGTAGCTCATTTCAAGTCCTTTCTCCTCTTCCTTTCTGATTCAATCCAAGACTCAGCTCTATATTCCTTCCACCAAAACAGTAACTGCTCTTTCCAGATTGGAAAAAATTAAAAGGAATAGTGTGATGAAGTCAAGAAAATAATTTTGGCTATAATCTTTTCCACACAGAGGAATCATGTGCCTCTAACAGGAGAAAGCAAGTGCAGAGATACTAAACAACAAGTAATTCAGAGTTCAGAGCCCAACCAGTGACTTTATTATGCAAAGGGGTCTCCAAACAAGATTTTTCAAGCACAGAGAGTAGAAGTACAGCAAAGTTCCAAAAATTTTATAGCAGTCCTGTGGGCAAAACTAGTTCTGCTTGTCCTTCATGTTGCCCATCAGGAAAGTTATCGAACGGTGGGAAAAGGCTTTAATGTTCATGTAACAGCTGAAGGCATCACACAAATCTAGTAAGTCTGACTGCAGAAGTGAGAAGAAAGAGTGCTATCACATTCTGCTGTCAGGTCACTCCACTACTCCAGATAATCACACTTCTTTCAGGTCCAGGTTTCTTACAACTGAAATACAGTCAGAGGTGTGATCTGCAGTGACAATTTACTGCCAGACACAAAAGCATCAAGAATGGAAGAAAATAAAACAACAGGGGAAAAAATCTCATTTTTCTTTTTCTTATTTTGGAGGTAGCCAGGATTATTATTGCTTTATCAATTTATTACTGCTTCTTCCTTTCTTATCACTGCTGCCAATGAAGTACAAATTGCAATTTGTTTGCTCTAAGACACATACTCAGCAGAAGAATTGTCAAACACTGGCTCTGGCTGCCCAGAGAAATGGTCGAGTCACTATTCCTGGAGGGCTTTAAAAGAGATGTAGATGTGGCCCTTGGGCTCATGGTTTAGTGGTGGGCTTGGCAGTTCCAGGTTAACGGTTGGACTTGATGAGCTGGAAGGTTTTTTCCACATAAATGACTATAATATTATACCTACAACTTTGAAAATGGACTGTCCTCAACTCCAGGTAACTGGGAAGGCTTTGTGGCTGGATCTACTCTCAAATATGACACAACGTAGGTCTCAAAGGACTGCATCAAAGGCAGAAACAGGGGAGCAGGTGTGGTATTCACATTCTCTGAACAGAGAGAGACATAATTTTCTCTCCCAGCATTTTTCCTGGGGAAGGCAGTGAGAGGCTCAGAGAAGAAGAGAAAACAATTATCTCTATTCACTGCTCCTGTTGTTTTGCACATGTGGAATGTGTTATGGAGATTGTTTACTGAAAGTGATTTAGTTATTGGACACCAGTGAAGGTTGTTTTGTTTCCTTGGCCAGTTGAGTCAAAGTTGTGTCCCAGCTGTCTCAAACAGTCATGGATTTTTCTTTGGCATTCCTTAGTATAGTATGTCTTTAGTATGTAATTTAGTATAGCATTAGTGTAATATAGTATAGCTTAATATAGCAATTCTTCAGCCTTCTGAATCATGGAGTCAGAGCATATTATTCCCTGCATCAGGGGCTCCTGGCATCAATAGGCAAGCACAAAGGCAGCCCCTAGAGAAGGGATGAAAGCATCCCTGCAAGCAGCATGAGAGCAGAGAGCTCTGCACACCTGGCACAGGTGAGAGGCTGCAGTCTGCAGTGGCTGGGGACAAGTTTCCCATCACACCCATCACACGGAAGGAACAGCACTCAGTTCCTCACTGCAGCATACACAGAGCAGAACATGGCTTGTCATCCACCTACAACCTCCAGGCTGGGAGATTTTAGGCTCTATAACTCTCCCACTGGCTTTGTTGTGCTGGCCAGTTCTCTGAAGCCCAGTCTGCAGCTCAGAAATCAGCTGCCCAAAAGAGTTCCCAGATTTTTGTCAGAACTCTTGCAGACAAAATTTCTTTCAAATAGGCTCAGGTTATTGCAAGGTGCCAATGCCATGGCCCATAATGCAGCTGCCAACATGATCTCAGGAACAAAGATGGGCTCCTGGCAGTGACACCTCCACAAGATTCCATAGCCTACCACAGAGCTATCACAGCTCTCCAACATTCTTCACTTCCTCTATATTTGCATAACTTGCATATATTTCCATATCCTCATTTCCCTTTTTTATAGCAGGAAAAGCCTTAAACCAATATTTGGGATTATATTGATCTAACAATAAAATAGGCAATAGAGTTCCTAATATGTGTTTGGTAGTAAAAATACACGCATCACTTTCACATGCAGGACAGCAATCTAAAGAAAGGAATGCATAGAATAAAAGCACTTTTCTGAACATTAGTCTCATACCACATTAAATTCAAAACTTGAAGTAAAGTAACAAATGCTGTGTCTGATAAGTAACGTTTTTTCCATGGAAGGAGTTGTTTCAGAGTTTAACATTTGGTAAATGTAGTACATAAAATTCAGAAGTCTTAATTAGCTAGTCATGAGGTATTGAATTTAACACTGTATGTCTTCCTTTCAGCTCTTTCTAGGCAAGGTCCAGGGTGAGATTTGTTTATACAGCGGAGCAGAATTGAACTAATGGTAAAGAGGAAATAGATTTTTAAGGGGAGTCCTGAGGCTGGACAAGAAAAGCAGAGTAAATTGCTTTGGGAAGACAACCTGGAAGACTTAAAATGTGATCAAACTGGTCTATCCTTGCATTCTGTAACTGGTAAACAAACCCACAGTTACTAAGGGGACTAAGAGAAGTCTCTGCAATGGGAATATAAATTCTGGATCCATGTACAAGAAAAACCCTTGGGAAAATTAAACAATGATCTCTCTTCCCTGGTAATTTCCCAAGCCTATAACATTCCTGACAGGCATTATCTAGTTTCAACTTTAGGAAAAAATTCTGTGGACAGATTGCCAGATTCTTTTTGATATCCTTTTTACAGAGATGAGATCAGTACAAGGCACAGTATTGAGGATGCAGGTACATCAAGATCACAGGGCTTTCTGCTTTATTTTCTCTCTCCTTATAAATTCTGGCATTCCATTTGCTTCTTTTTGAGAGCTGCTGACACTTTCGTATTTCTATTCATTATAAATTAATCATAAAAATATCAAACTTTAGCATTAATAGCTAATCCATCCATACTACTAACAGAATCAAACACTCTTGTAAAGCCAAATAGCAAAACAATGGAAAAAAGCATTTTTCCTTTATGTGTTTTCTCAAAAATGCTTCAAGACTATTTAAGTTTTCAGTGCAAACTTGAGAGGTGGGCACTGGAAGCTGCTCTCATCCCTTTTTGTTAAATTGAAAGAGGAAAGATTTACTAATGCTAATTGTTGTCTGCTCCCAACTGCTTCAGCACAGAGGAAAAAGCTGAACAAACTCATGTACTGGAATGAAGTCTTGTCCTTCTTAAGTTTAAATGCACAAGCTCTTGACACCAGCTTTCACACATTTGCATAGCATCTATCATCTCTCACATACTGGGAATATGTATGTTGAATATTATTTTTATTACTTTTTCCTCTCTACTTCTGTGAAAATAATGTACTTTGACCCCACAGTCCTCAGAAACAGAAAACAGAAACTATAAATTAACCAGGACTCTCAATTCCCAAAGTTTAAAGCACTCTGGCACCTCGTATTAGCTGGAAGACTTTCAGGGACCCAATTACTGGGGTGGCAGATTGCTGCAGATGATTCCTCTGACTTAAACAGATTCTGTCTGTAAGGATTGATCAAACTCCACTTTCTCTCACACTGTACCTCCTCCTTCCAACATGTCAGGACCTCCCAAATTCTCCAGCTACCTGAATATTTGTTCCTCTTCATTTGGTTTTATTTGTCCATCTACATCCCTGAGGCATCTCTGTCTGACAAAGGTATTTGCATGGCTGGTGAATAGAGAGGAAGAAATGTTTTAAATTCCAAATAGTGTCTGCTTTTGTAGCAATGAGTAGCCATGATTTTCTTCTACACCCTAAAATGCTCCAAAATATGGCTTTGACCTGCCTGGGGTAGAAATAGTTCACACACCATCTGCCTACAAGTTTCACATCTTTACCTGCCTTTGAATTCACTCATATCTCCTGACCACAACAAATCTGTAATCAGATTTCTTGATAGCAAACAGAAACTGAAGTTATTTGAGGCCACATCCATCCTCTGAGCCAGCAGGACAAGAGCCTGCCCCAAGCTAGAAGGTGTTTTGTCCCACTAGCCTGAGATCACCTGCCTGGTGACACCCAATAAAAAAGATATAAATAAAAATAAACAGTATTTCCTGTGGCAGAACACCACATTCACACAGTTTTGTGGCACAAGGAATGTCCAGGGGGGATCTGGGCCATGCTTTGTTGGACCCTTCTCAGCAAAACCACAGAATACAAGCAAACATTCCAGAGACTGATGAAAAACCATTGCTTTTCCAATAATTAACAGCACAAAACGCTAAGAAGGATTTTTAAACACATTCTGGATTTGGGTTTTTTTAATACAAATAAGATAATAAATGAATAGGAAAAAACAAGATTTGGAAGAGTTATGCAAGCATGCATTAAAGATAGATATTAAGTTTCTGTTTCCAAGGACAAATCCATTGGTATCAGCAAGCCACAAGTGATCTGTACCAGGCAGTGCTAGAAATTTTCCACTGCTATGCAAAGTTCCTGGAGAATCACTGAGTACCTGTGGTGTAACAAACCTGTAATCAGGAGAGCAAAACCGGAGCAGCTGGCAGTGCTGCATCACAGGGTGCTTGCTGGGGAGCTGTTTGGGAGGCACAGGATTCCCAGGGCAGTGGGATTTCAAGATACATTGCAGATGGAGCTACTCTACTAGTCATGCTCTGAAAGATCTTACCCCATTTATTAAAACTAAGAGACTGCTGGAACAAACAAAAAAAAAAAAAAACAAACCTGAGGCATATTGTAGCAATTGGCACAGAATTTTCAAACATTTGATCAATTCTAATCCTGACCTCCACACTCAGAAGTGAAAATAATGTTCCCAGTTTTTTCTGGAGTAAAATGTCCAGCATTACTACGACAAAAATTATATTATTAAATTACATAAATATTATGAAGTTAACGTCTTCGTCTGATGACAAGAGGAAGAAACATCTTCAGGCAATGGTTACAAATGTGACATTGACCCAGCAATCATCTATTAAATTAGAAAACTACTGCAATTGATTGAGAACACTTGGACTGCACTTCTACAGAAAAATCTCATAGGATAAAATATCTTCTCATCAGAAAGGACAGGCTTTTGGAAAGATGGTTTATTCTTAACAGGAACTTAGTGAATTATCAGGCTTTTGAAAAGATTATTTATTCTAAACAGAAACTTTGCGAATTTTTTCACTTCATTGATCAAATGAATCTGGAAAAAAAAAAATCCAGTTATTATTGATCTACTGGCAGGTCCTGGAGACCAGTAAAAGTATTATTTTTTGTATCATCCAGACCCAGAAGATTCACAGCTTGAAAAAGCAACCTTCTGTCACAGAGCAAATAATAGATTAAATATGAGAAGAGCAATATGTTTTTGTCATCAGAACTTGCTACAATGCTATATTCAAGCATCTGAAGCATTTTTCAACACTGCAGAGCATATTAAGAGATTAATTCATGTCACTACACACTGTATGACACTCCAGGGTAAGTAATTTGCAGTAGATACCAAGTTTCTTGCTTATTTTGCACAAAGTTAGAAAACTGAGTTTGTAGTAGGGACTACAATGAGTCAGAAATGTTCTGGGTTTTGGAAGAAAATGTCAATCCAGTGAAACCAAAATGTTTAAAGGGCCATTTGTTCTGCAGCACTAGCACTGTGGCTAGAACAGGGGTGAGAGATCCTCCCCAAAGCTGAGGTCATGCCCCTCTCCCTACTGTGCTTCAGGGCAAAGGAGAACTCACAGGAGGCAGTGAAGGTGTTTCTCTGGCTCCAGGTGCTCCCTGTACTGGAAGAACAAGAATTCCTGGATCTCTGTGCACTAGTGTCATGGTTTAACCTCATTCTGAAACTCAGCCCCACACTGCCACTTGCTCAATCCCACACCAGAGAATGAGAAACGTGAGAAAACATAACAAATCAGAAAATTAAACCTGCTATTCTACAGGGTCTATCATGTCATACCTGTTAAGTTTATCAGGAGCTGCATTGAAGCTCTGAGGCAAATACAGAGGATGAAGCACTCGTATTTCAGAGGATTTTAGCTATGCTAAATACAGCGTACATTTGCTTGGAAGTGGATATGTTTCTCCTTGATTTACCCATGTCAATTAAATGTCACTGATATCTTTGGCTGCCAGAAGTGGTAAATATATGTGATAAAAAACATGTACAGCCCGGTCAAATGTAGCTTCTTTGCAATGAATCAAGGAAAATATTATGAAAAATGTTTGAAATCAAGCCAAGGACATCAACCCATTACATTTTAGTAAATATTGTTATTTTACATACTGGCACCGTTTTATTCTTATTATATCATTTTACTGATGATTTTTGTCATAACAGGTTTTACTTCATGTAAAATTACACGTTTCCCAGTGATTTGGTCTCTGACATGTTTTGTATTTGAAAATTTCCATTTGCTTTGGATTACAGAAGATGAGCCAAATTAACCTGGGCAAAAACTTGGCAAAAGGCAGAAACTATTATTGCCAAGTCCAGGTAATCCAGATCTGAAAGCTGCTAATCAAAATTGCACAAGCACAGCAAAACTATTGATTGCTCTTCTTATTACCTAGCAAAAATAAACAGATTTGTAGCTCTGCTGAGACCTTTGCTCATTAATTCCCTGTGAGAGTTAAATTTGATAAGTGAATGTTCTAGTCGTACATTATTTTGCCATGTAATGGAATTCTCAAGTGAATTAATCTAATAACGAAAAAATCCTGACCAACAGAGGTTAAAAAGAAAAGCCATGTTTCACAATACTGTAGAAAACCTAGTAAATATTTTTTTTTTTTTTAAATCTGCTTGTGAAAAGGCTGTGGGCTAAATATTTGTCCCTTGTTTACCCTCCCAAGTCTAAAAGCTTCCATGGATTTACATTAGACATCCTCATTTTCAAAGCATATCCAAAGACATATTCAAAGCAAATGAAGGATAAGTATTTCTTATTAAGATCTCATATCTGGAACTGAATAGGGCTGAGCCCTAAATTAAAATACCACAGACAGCTGGTTAAAGAACAGCTCCTGAAGCTCTGAGGCAACAAATTCCTGAGTCTCCCTTGCATCACCAGGATTCTGTCTCAGGTAGGAGCACAAATTACCCAGCATCACACAACCTTTCCAGGAAATCTGGCCATGGGAAGGCAAGTGGGATGGGACTGCTGCTCCTGAAACCACAAATCAGTTGTCTAGGGCTGACCCAGAAGTGCACATGAACTCCTGAAGGAGCTTGGACTGAAGGAGAAACCTTTGTGATGGAGATATGAAGACTCATCTGAAAAGCTTTTCTGGCAGAAAAAAAAAAAAAAAAAAAAAAAAAAAAGAACATATCACAGAGATGTAGAAAATACTACAAGCTGCATACTATGGGCAAAAAATTTGGAATCAGAAGACAAGACAAGAGAAACTACTTTGTGCCACTGGCTTCTTTCTCATCTTAAAAGAAAAACCTCCTTCTGCAGAGTTAATGAACGGAGAATCAACTGACAATTGTTCTGCATAAGGCTCTACAATGTGACCTTTCTGAAAGCTCCAAGATACTCTTTTAATTGAACAAAAAAAAAAGTGTTCCTGATTAAGAAGAAAAAGTCAAAAGGTTGTTAAATTCAGTGTCCAAATGTGAAAAAATAAGTCAAAACATGATCAGAGCATTGTTTTCTGTCTTGTACCAGCACTCTCTGTTCAACAGGCTTTTCTCATCAACTTTTTCCTCCTTTAGAAAAGTCCACACTTTTTTAATTGCATGGGCTATAAGATAAAACAAAGTAATGATGTGTGTGTGTGTGTGTGTTTGTTCTGAACAAGCTGAAAAACATGAGTCAAGGTTTCTCTGAGACAAATCAATTTTCTGTAAGTCAAGCCATCACACCTTGTTTGATCAGACAGGGTCTTCCTTTGATAGTAAGAAACAGCAGTGCCAGAATATCGATGTGCACACAATCAGTCTCAATGATGAGATTCCCCGTTAAGCACAGTCCTTGAACTTCTGTGGGTGGCACCTCACCAAATTCCCCACCAATTAAATAGAAATAGTCCATCCACTAAAGTATCACAAATCTCTAGGGACACGGAAGGCATCTTTGAGGATGTCCCACTACACCATTGCCCCATTTTTAGACTCTTTCCCAAGCATCTTTTTTTGTCTGCCCTAAAATAAACATGGGATATTGGGCTAGACCAACCTTCAGCTCAATTTTGTGTGGTCAATTCTTCCGTGATTAAATAAAACCATTTTTTAATTCTTAATCCACACACTATTTAATGTGCATGAAATCAAAAAGCCTCCTCTTTGATGTGCATTAGAGACATTTGAAGATCCCTTCCAACCCAAACTATTCCATGATTCTGTGACACTGCAGGTGCAGAGTGGAATCCACACAGAATATATAACAGGCTGCAGTAATGTGAAAACTGGCTCATCCCCAGGCAGCAATTGCTAGCTGGCAGCACAGGCAGCAAGTGCCACACAGAAGGGGTCTACAGACAGCAGGGAGGAGGAACAGAGATGATCAGCACATTCCCACAGCTCGAGCATCTCACAGGAGATGGTCTGTGCAAAGAGAAGCAGCATCCTGACAGATAGAGAGCAGGGAACTCCTCTTGAACACCACAGTGGGCAGAACACTGAGTTCTGCCCTGTTTACTTCTTCTCACTTCCACCATTGGGTTCCCATCAGCAACCTCCAAGGCATAAAAATGACAAGTCTAAATCATACCTTGATCAGCTTTCATTGGATTTGTCAGTGAAACACGGCCTTTACACACAGAGGGGACTCAGTTCACTCCGGGAATACAAAGCAGCACAAAATTATCTTTTCCTTGCAGGACACTAATTCACCAGTTATGCCCATGAAGAAGAGCTATTGCACTGGCACACAGACTGAGCTGCAAGCTGTCCCTTGCTCGTGAGAATGCCCCATGTTGTGTTCTCAAGCAGAGTCATGTGGAAACCAAGGGCAGAAATTTTTGTTCTGATGTTCTAGATTGAGTCCCACAAGATAAAGGAAGAACTTCAACTTCCATATATCAAGAGCTACCACTAAACCAACAGAATAGTGCAAGTATCTTAGAAACTAGACAATCTATAAAAAGTATATATAAACCCCATTTATATTTAGATTTAAGAGCCCAGCTTTATCACCCACCTTAAAAGTGCTGGCTTCTCATCAAATCAGTAACTGTTCTTCAGCAGAGGCAGAGACAGATTGCATGAAACATGTTGTCATTTGCTATGCTCTGTAAATATAAACTAAAAAGGTATAAAAAAATGTGCTTATGAAAAATACATAGACAAAAAAAAGAGGAAGAAAATTACACATAAAGAAAACAAGTGAGATATAAATGCAAATGATAATGCAGAATTTATTTTATTGTATAAAATAAATAGATTTAACCATGTATATGGGAAACTAAGAAAAACCTCACATTCTATTGTTGACAGATGAAGAGGATTTAATTAACAGCAGGGGAAGAGTGGAGGGCAAATTATCACCAGTTCAACGAGAAAAAAATTATTTTTATTCAAAAGATTTAAAACTTTGAAGAGTGTAAATTCTCCAGCTTCAAGTCTTTATTCATCTTCTCACAGATGGAAGGAGGAAACAAAATCCTCTGGGGGAAGCTCTTTTCTTGCTCCAGCAATACTTCTCATGTTCTTCCTTCAAAAACTGGTCCTGACTGTTACTAGAGACAGAGTGCAGAGATAGGGGAACTTTGCTTTTATCTCATGTGACAACTCCTATATGATAAAATCCTAAAAATGACAAATCCTGAGGCCTACAAAATCTTTGTATCCTTGAGTGCAGGAATCCAAATGGAACAGCAAGAATTAACAAAAGTCTTTTTTATTGATTTCTGTGGACATTACATGGGACCCCTGAGACCACAGCACAAATGAGAACTCTAAAATATATTCACAGTCCTGTCAAAACCTGAAGACTAATGACCTAATATGAAGTCGTTAAGTTGATGACATAAAGATATCCACTTCAAATGTGTAAATCCACTGGAAAGTGAACCAGAGAGAAAATTCTGCAGGAGCCTTAGCCACAGCCTTAGCCATGGTGCCAGTGCTCTGCTCTCAGGGTCCAACAGCAAGTCCAAAGGATGGAGCAAAACTGGTGAGTGGGGGAAAATGTGTCTGTAAAATTTCAGATGGCATAAAAAATCAAAACATACAAGAGTGGCCTAAAACAGTGTCGTGATTTGAGAAGGAAGTGAGTTTTTTGGGAGGCAGTGGTCAAACCAATGGGTGCTCAGATGTGAATATTGGCACCCGGTGTGGCCATGAGGATATGGATACGCCTCTGAGAACACAGGGGTTAAAAGCAGAGGACTCCCAGGGGAGCTCTCTGGGTCCCGGTAGGTGAAGAGGGGAAGCCGCGAGGCTGAGGGAGGTAGGCCGGAGCCTTGGACTGAGAAGGGGGGTGAAGGTCTATGCAGGATGGAAGGGTGGAAGAGCACTGAGAGACATCGGGCAGCACACCCGGGAGAGAGAGAGAGAGAGAGAGAGAGAGAGAGAGAGAAGAGAGACTATGCCACCTTGATATTTGATATCCTATGCTGGCAACAAGGCGAAAGGAGAAGGGAGGTGCGGCGAGAAGAGTGCTGCAGCCGGCAGCCGTGGGAGTTCTGGGCAGACAGAGCCCAAGATTTTAACCCTTTTCGTAGATGATGAAAACCTTACAAATACTGATCCTCCTGGACCTGAATGAGAAGAGAGATAGGGATGAAATAAGAGGAAACGGGTGAGCGTGATGTAAAGTTGTACAAGCGAAGGATGACCGAGAGAAGTTGAGAAGAATCCTAGGTGGGAGGAGATGATGGAGTGGCCTGTGGCTGGACTTTTTTCTTGTATAGCCATGGGCAGAACCATTTTTCCTGTGATACAGAGACTGCATTTAGGGGGAGGCAATGGCTTGGAGCCAAGAGAGAGCAGTGAAGGAGTGGTGTGAACAGAGTTGATGGGTGAGGAGGGCGGTGGTGCCCTCAATCTTCAGTGAAAAAGAAGATCTCTGTTCTCGAGACCCCTCAGCCCCAGGGGGTGAATTTGGGGGGCATTGGTGTCCCGAAAGTGAGAGACTGTCGCTTTTTTTTGGAACCGGGAAAGTATCCTTGAAAGGGGAACCCTAGAAGCAGCTCTGGTCCATGTGCAGTGGTGAGAGAACTGGACATGGAAGGAAGAGGTCACAAAGGCAGATGTTCTCCAGGCGGTGCCATGAGTGACATGGAAACACAAGAGGTTTCAACTGCGTTCCCCGGGGAAGCCTGTGGTGCAAGAGGGACTCCTCTCTCCTTGATGGACTGAGAATTTAATATCTCAGGGGTGGTGACTGGATGAAAATCTAAGGTTTTATTTTATGCTGTGGTGGAAATTGGGTGGGGGGAGGAGAAATGTTTTTGAAAGGTTTCCATTTTGAATTCTGTGTGTTCATATAGTTGTAAGTTAACGAAGTTTTTTCTCCTTTATTCCTAAATTGAGGCCTGCTTTGCTCTATTTCTGGTCACATCTCACAGCAGATACCAAGGAGAGTGTGTTTTCATGGGGGCACTGGCGTTGCGCCAGCGCCAAACCATGACAAACAGGCTTTAGAGTAAGTGGATGAAACCATTCATTCTACAATATAACTTTACTCTCCTTTGGTTTGGGTTATTTTTGTTGAAGTCACTTTGTAGCAAACAAATACCAGTAATCTTACTTCAGTTTTAACTTTCTGCCCTAAGGTAAAACCAACAACCAAGAATTTACAGTTATAACAAAATTCCCCTTATTATGTTGCTTTAACATAGGATTTGAGCTCCAACCTTATTTTTATAGCATGATTCAATAACTCTCATGAAGTTCCTGGGTGAAATCTATTTCCCATCCTTGAATTTTCCAGAACTGATTTTAAAAACTTGAACTTACCACCTCAGAACTAAAACCAGAATGATTACACTCCAATATACAGAGAAACCTTCCCAGATATTCAGATTTCTCTGTACCTGCTCATCTGCCAATGCAGAGACCTCCAGGTCTGATCTAGACATCATTTTAACTCATATTGCATTGGGGAGATTTCATGGTGTTATGCTGACACCTGACCTGAAATTACACCACAGAAACACTCAAACTCAGATGCACTTAAGGAAAAAAAAAAAATCACAAGTCATTCATTTTCAAATTCTAGACTGGTTTGGTTTTTTTTTCTTCAAAAAACTGCACTGTAGCATGACTAAGACAGCTGACAGGTTTCGGTATATTCTGTAATAATTCCTGTATATGCTCTCTTATCCTCCACCATGGGATGTCTGTTTCAAGAAGAGTTTGCTTTAGCAGAGCTCCATGTGAAAAAGCAAGGAGAAAAAAATCAGGTTCAAGTTAAAGCAGTCCTTAACAATCCATTTTTAAAGACTAATACCAGGATCATAATTTATTTTTTTTAAATTACATTTCTGAGTTTGATTTAAGCTCAGAAACAGGAATAAAGAAGATTTGTTGCCAGATTTTAAGGGACTTTTTATGATCAAGAAAAATTTGGCAGAAGCATGAGAAAAGATGAAACTGGCACAGAATTGCAGTGTATCTAAGAACCTCAGTTTGCAAGGGATCATCAGACAAGGTTTCAGAAACAAAATCATCATATGTTGCTCATAATACTTAAAAAGCTATGAAAAATCCACAATATCTTGCATTTATGGCTTTTGAGAGGATCAGATATTCTCTACTGGTCAAAATCTTTTCAAAATTTATAAGCAGATGAGGCAAGATTTGGCTAAGCTACAACATGGGCTATCAATGCCCTTGGCTCACACTAATGCCAATTTTAAAATTCTATCTGTAGGGGAAAAGGCACAAGAACTAAACCTGGAGACCAAATACTGAGACTGAGGAAAAATCAGAGGAAAATGTCATTTTGTCTGCAACACTGGGCCTCAAAATCAGTTCCAGAGTCTGAAGGCAACTCACAAAGGCTTTGAGAACTGATTTTTAGCCCCATCAGGAGCAGAGTCAATGGAAATGGATCCTCTCTCTGAACAAGGAAGACAGGCAGGCTTTCAGAAACTGTTTTGGGCTCTTACGAAAACTAACAGAATATTTTCTTTTCAACCAAACTTCACACAGTGGGGACAGTTGGCAGTGCTCCCTTTTGTGAAACTGGATAAAGTTAAAAGCAGGTTTTGCAGACACTGTTGTACTTCTCCAACATTTAAACTACTTCACATATAAAAGTCAGTAGAAGCTCTTGCTTTCCTGTGAAATATTGCTCCAGAGAACATGACTGCATGTGTCAGTGGTTCCCTCCTGTTTCCAGGACTGAATAAACTATTAAAGTTTCAGTGCTGGCATAAAAGCTCTCTGAAAACATTTTTATCACTCAACATGTAGAACATCCATTCCCCTGAGAAGCCCAATTACAACTCACTAAGTTAAGCCAAAGCCCAGCAACAAGATGTTCACTTAAAATATCAAAAATAAGTTTTGCTCAGTAAACAAAGAGCAGTTGTGGACTGGTTCAGTTTCTGCTTTGTTTCCAAGTTACAGAAACAGGTTCAGCAGCAGCAGCAGTTCTGTCACACAGTCAGTCACAGCACTCAGTCAGAAAGGCTTCTGACTCTCTGATGTGATTCAAACAAGTTCACTGATAACTGTAGTCTGACAGGTCTTCTCCCAGATTAGGACGAATGAATTTTGCAGCTGCTTTAATGGCTGGTTTCTGCATTCAGATTTTTCAATTGGCTGTATCACAGATCCCAACACGCTCATTCTTACCCAAAGAAACAATGAGTTTCTAGCTCAGCTGTAAACTGAGACCAAATCTACTCAATATTGTGTAAAAACGGATTATGTGAGGTCAGAATTAAACGATTAACATCTGCAAGACAGACAAAAAGCAAAAACAAAATAAATATTGTCTGTAAAAAAGAAAAGTTGATAATAAAAAAGGGAAGTAATTCTTTCCATTAAAAAAACTCAGCAGGAGATCTAAATGTATCATCCTAGACGGCTGTTCTGTAAAACAGATTCTCATGATAATAAGAAAAGCCTGACAAGAATTCTCTATTTTAGACAGGAATAACAATTCTTTTGTTCCAGTTGACGCCTTTTAAGTAGAGAACAATAATTCCAGTTTTCAGGGGAAGCCAAAAGATATTTACCTGTATTTCATCTCCTAATCAATGCTGGCCAGTTTGCAGTGCAATCTGTATTTGAATCTCATTTGCCTATGTGAAGATGCTTCACATGCATTTAGCTTCAGACATTGTGTATTACTAAAAAGCAAACAAAACAGAACCATATTCTGCTGCCTTCAAAGCAAATGCAATCTCTTGCTTTGATTTTGGAGATAACAGCATCAGTTCCTGAATGCAGACAGGAGGTATTAACAACAAAAAACTCACTTTCGCTCCCTAAGGCACAGGGAGACACCACATAGACTTTTAAAGCCATTGACTGCTCTGACAAACCTACAGAACAGCTTTAGGAAGAGTTTCAAAAGTGAACAAGAAAACCCAACCCAAACCAGCCAAACATCAGTGCCCCCTCAGCCCCATCAGAGAAGGAATGGACAAACACTTCTCTCCTGCACTCTGCCCAATAAATGTGGGATGCGGTGCAACCAAATGCGATTTTCCTTGCATCCATTACAGCCTGCCACTTCTAGCAAATCTTCATCTCACCTGAATTCCCTGATATAAAAGTGTAAGTGGTATCACTTATCTGCTTCTCAATCACCACAACATTTTTAAATAACTCCATTAGGTATACTCACTATCATAACCAAGTATTTCCTTAAATACTTAACTTTCTTGCACACAATAGGCAAGAAAATCTGTTTCTTTACTCACTGTAGAGTATACAAAACACTTTTACAAGTGTATAAACACTTGTGGATGATTATGCTTGTTTATCCCAAAACAAGGATTGTTTTAGGATAAACTAGAAGAAAATGAGGCTGGAACACTGCTTACTATATAACTAGATGTTTGATCACACAGGTCTTTTCCTCCATAACTACATAAATTCTTGACCACCAAGAGGGATTACTCATTCAAACCCCGAAGCACCTGCACTGGCTTTAGAATTGGGGCTGAATTCAAGTATTTCTTTCTCTTCACTTCAAATTTCACTGACATAAATGCAGCTGAAGATAAACATTATGTGGCAAAATACCATATATGTGCTATTCATTAAGCATTATTTTTTTTTAGTTCAGTGCTGTTGACTACAGCACAGCAGATCAAATCTAAGCAGTTCTGGCAGTGATCTTTATTATTCCACAGAAGTTTGTATATTACCACCAGCACCACAGTAATTTCAATTGTGAGGAAAGCCATGATAAGCAGGTGGCTAATCAGCAAATTCTATTAAATTATTTGGCCATTTCTGTCTAGTCCAGGGTGGATAATCATGCTTGTCAAAAAAGCTGCCAGTATGGCTGAGCATCCAGTTGGCAGGCTAGACCAATTAAGGAATAAGTAGATGAAGACACAAGAGATATCTTAGATTAAATTCTGATTCCTGGCACGTTTTATAAGAGATAACAGGAACACAAGGCAAAAGAACCCAGTTCTCAGAGGCTTTTACTCACACAGTAACTGTGTGCTTACTTTGCTGCAGCAGCTTAAAACATGGGGAAGAAAAAGAGTGGCCAGAGTTACTCTTCCAGCAGAGCCAGGAGCACTTCTGCATCCTTTACTCGCCTCCTGCTCAGGGTCAAACTCAGCTCTGCCTGCCAGCCTTTAAGTATTAATCCCAACTCTTACCACTAGCATTGAATGTGCCTTCCTTTTAACTAAGAAACAAAATACACAGGAAGAAAAGATAATGCAAACAGAGCTGAACTTCAGTGTTGATCATCTCTGCTGGGAACTTGGAAAATCACCTCGTGAGTAATGAAGTCAAGTGCACTGCTGGCTGCTCTCAGCAAGAAGGGAAGGGATCATTTTGATATGATCACATAAATATTCAACAAACAAATGGTTTTTTACTTTCTGCAGAGCACTCACTACACAGATCAACTTTTAGTCTGATTGCTTCAACCACTGTACTTTTCCTCTTAGCATAATTTATATCACAACACAAACATTTTAGCACATAAATTGTGCTAGCTCCAAACAGACAATGATTAAATATTCTAAAAAGCTTTTAGGAAGTATAGGTTGACTGAGTCATTCATTGCATTTACAACATTGTGCTACAAAGAAAACTTAAAATGAAAAATACAGTATGTCAAATGGAAGTAAACAATCTGTCATTTTATACATACTTAGGCAGAAGCTGAAATGCTTGCTCAAAATAAAGTGACATCAAAAGTTCATTGCTTTCCAGTGAGTATTTCTTGTTTCATGTTATGCTATTGCTTTGCAAAAGAATATTTTGAGAGGTATTTGGTTGTAGCATGAATTGCTTTTTGAATAACAGCTCCACATTATTTCAAGCAATTCTTGTGGTTTACACAAGCATGATTGAAGTGACTGGGTGCAAGGTGAACACTGGGGTGCCTCTGCGCTGCTCTCTGTGAGTGCTTTGCCAGCTCAGTGAATCTGTCAATTTACAGATGATGCCTTAACACTTTAAGAAGGACTTTGTTTGAGAAACAATCTCGTTTTAGAAGGTATACTCGAATTACAAACATGTAGCAATGTAGCACTCTTTGTGAGTCATTATCTTAGAAACTTAGACAGTTCTGACGGGAGATGTGTCAGAGTGTGACCAGCATTTCTGTAATGGCATTTTTCATGACAGCATCATCCATTTGAGAGAGCAGAGCAGATGTTTTCCTGTTTGCCCCTGCCAAGCACAGAACCTTCAACTCCTATCCAAAGTCTTGGGAAGGCAGGAGTTACTCACAAAAGTAAGACTCAGTAACCCACCACTGGGCTATTCCTCACTTGCCCTGAATTAGCACACAGAGCAGAATACAGAAAAATGGGAGAATGGGGCATGGGAAACTTCCAGCAGCTCCTCACTGGGGCCACCCCTGTAATCCCTCCACTACCAAAAAACCTGGCCACACAAACACACCACACAAATATATCAGCAGCTCAGGACAAGGAGCAGAGCTCTCAGTCTGAGGTGTTAAGTGCCATCAGAGGACAAACCACAATACCATTATTTCCCTATTTTCATGAGATTTTAGTTAACCACTTCTCTGAATCCTACTATCCCAGCACAAACCACTGCTCTGCTACTTAGGTTTCTGCCCAGAAGCTGTATCTGCTCAGAAAGTGAGATTTCCTACTGAAGCTAAAAGGGACCAGAGGAGAAACCTTGGCCCCACAGTCACTGCTGCCTGACCTTGGCCAGCAACATGACAACAGAGGCTCAGCTCAGGATGAGAACGCTTTGCACTGAGTCAGCCAAGTAGATACATACGATATTTTACTTCAAGGGTATATGTGTTTTGAAAAACTGAAGCCTTTCAAGACTTTTCCTACCTAAAAGTTGAATATTAACAGCAGGCAGGACAAGGGGCAGCAGGGCACTGAAACACCTGTTTGTGAAAGGTGGATTCTGTCCATTGAAGCCGCAGCAATAGAACTTGTCAAAAAAACCAAAAAAACTTCACTAAATATTTCTCCATACATTTTGCTAAGGCTTACAGGCAGGTACATATTTAGATGTTTTAAGAGCACTGGGCAGGTTTTTACTAAACCCAGAACACATATCTTGTTCACTGGCATCAGCTATTCTGACCAAACTTGCCTTGCTCTTCAATGGATTCATCTGTCCTACAGCCAGAAAATTGCTTTCCTAAAGAGTGAGAATAAACTAAATCCAAATGTAACATACTTCTTAACCCCAAAATTGGCCAAAATAATTATGCAAAGTTGTAACTCTCGCTGCCTTGAGTTACAATAATTGAGATTTCTGTGGTAAATCTCTGTGTCTCAGAGGTAACTAAGCCTTAATTCTTAAAAGATCTGCAGCACATTCATTGGAACACACAGTGAGTAACATCACTTTGTGAGCCTTGACACAAAGCCCCAGAAGCACAAGGAGACTCAGCCTCTGCCTTGGGTCCCTGGCTCAGCAGTTTTGCTCCCTATAAATGCAGGAAACCCTGCCTGGGGCCAACAAAGCCATAGAGCAGCAGGACTGAAGGGCAGCAGAGAGCGATGTCTGGGGAATCACACATGTCCCGAAGCATAATCTGCAGCAGGTCACCTCCAAAGCACACAAAGCTTGGATTTCACTTTCTCATGCAAAATGCAGAGTTCATCTGGGGGCAGAGCATTAACTTGAGGCAGCTTAAAAGGTACATCAGCATCACTAGAAGCAGCTTGCGTTAAAAGTCTGTGATACAATTATTTTAGAGCAAATACTCTTCCAGGGTTTGCTTCAAAAAGACTAAATTGAAAAATATCACAAGAAGTGATTATTATGCTAATAGTAATTCAAAATACAACATGAGTCTTTCCACACAAGGGAATTGGTTTGATTTCCCTTTCTAGCAGCAGAATTAATATATTGTTTTAAACATAGATATGCCTAATTTTAGAACATATGGACTCTGCCATGTGGTTGCTTACATAGATGGGGTGCTTTAATTTGCTTGGCACTTTCTAATGTTTAGGGTGTCCTTCAGAATAAGGAAGAGATGTCTGGACACATTGTGGGCTAAACCAGAATATAATTAGAAAGCAAAAGCTTTAGGGGATCCTTCTTTATTATATCCACAACACTTGAACACATTATCTAGCTCAGTGCTCTATAATAGAACCCTCAACATATACTAAGAGACAAATCAAGAATAAAAATGGCATCATGAACAGCCCTCCATATGTGTTTTCAGTGAGAAGCACCAGGCAAATGCAAAGAAGCTACAAAGAAACTGACTGCATATTTTTGATATATAAATTCTGTCTTATCTGTTCAGAAAAAACAGTTAACAGATCCCTTAGGAGCTCCCAACAGTTCATGAAAAAAATAAATATACGCTAAATATAGCATTTATAAAACAGTTTATTCATTTATATAGGTATACAGACTATTTTACTCAAGGATTCCCCTAAAAAAAGGTTTAGATTTGAGCACAATTGAGTAAAATCAGCCACGATCAAGGCCTGCAGGATGCAGGTCATCTCTGTACACCCTGGGACTATAACAGCTGTGGAAGAATCCAGAACCACATTGGTCACCTCTTTAACTAGTATAGACACAATCTGACTTAGAGAAAACAAGATTAAATTCCTGATATTGCTAGACTAAGAAGAAATTTGTTCAGATAACTTCTACACTATGGAATTTGTATCCAATTATAAGACATGAGTAGCAGAAGTCACAGCTTCTGTGCAGAGAGGAGTTGGGTGGAATTGCAATTCAAAGTCCTTCCCAAAGAGGAAGGTAATAGTGTTAATGAAAATCAGCATATCAAAGTGTGTTTGCATATCAAAAGATAACTCAGCCCCAGATAAACAATGTTCATTTGCATTCTTACAAATTCCCAGAATTAATCAAGGCACAATATAAAATTTCCCTAACTTAATTAGCATGAACAAAAGGGAAGTGAAAGTCCCTACATACTTCTTTGAAGACTCATTAGTGCTCACCAGCATCCTGATAATGTTCAAGTGCAATTAGAGAGGGGTACCAGAGCAGAATACATTTTAAAGAGCCTCAAAAGCAGAGGACTGAGATGCCGCCAGAAGGCTCTGCAGAGAAACACAATGTGAGGTAACAGCTTAATGACAGGCATATTCTCTGCAGAACAGCTGCTTTTGTTTGATGCTTTTTTCCCCTGTAAATTTATTCTAGTTTTGTAATCACTTCACTAAAATAAAATTTACCGCCCTGGTTTTTAAATTGTCAGCAAGAGGACCTCCTACTTACTTTTTACTTCTTTGAAATTACTGATATAGAGATGCAAGGACATCCTGTAGCAGCCTGAAACTTGAGTGTGGAAAGTTGAAGAGATAAAGTGCATGTCCCACTAAACTGAAGCGCTCAGTTTGAGAACTGGGTTTGCCCAGTGGTATCTCCAAGACTTCACTGTGAGTTATCTCATAATAGAAGTCAGTGCATAAAGAGCCTGTGACAACTGTGAAAGCTGAAACATCAAAAACAGGACAAAAAGTTTAAACAAGAAAAATATTTATCAGTAAAATCTTTTCAGAAGTCCATGACTGAGCAACTCTGAAAGGCAAAAGAGCATCACTGATTCAGAGCCCTGTCCTCAGGAATATTCTTCCTTGCACAAAGGGTGCAGGAAGCACCAGTCATCTGATCTGTTATTTATGGATGAACAGTCCTTCTTTGGACTTCATTCAAGCCCTTTAATTTACAGATAGGATTTCTATTCAATAAAGGATTTTGGATTTTTCATATTTGGGTTAGGATTATGTGATATAGTCAATTTAAAGCATTTGCAAACCGTTGAGAATATTGATAGCTTCAGCCTCCAATTCTTCAGTAAAATATTCTATATCTATCCCATCACTTCCCTCAATGAAGAAGGAGAAATAACAATTGGTGCTACAGTAACTGGTGAGTGAGCTCCCTGTCTTTACCTTGACCCATGAGCTGTTCCATCTTCTTTCCCCCCCTGCCCTGTTGAGGAGGATGAGTAAGAAAGGGGCTGGGAGTGTCTGGCAGCCAGGTAAGGTTGATCCAGTACATGCCCAGATCTCATGTTTACAGCAGCATGGCAGCTCTGATGTTGAACTACAAGCATGAGCCAGTCTTGGATTGAGAACTCTAAGGCCAATTTATTGCACTGTTACCACTGCCTGCCTCTTGCAGTTCTCACACATTTCTGAAGACAAGAACTCATTTGCTACTGAAAAAGAAACAAGAAATAACATTTGTGTAAAGGATCCATTGAATCCTCAGTTGTATACTCATACAATTACTCTGCCTGTGAATAATGCATTTCTTGGTGTAATGGCTGGGAGCTAAGGTGTATTATAAAAGAATGTGATGATGCATAGGAGTAGGCCTGAAGATAACATATATACAAGATATTTATGAAGCATATATGGTTTTAAGCAGATTAATTACTGTGAGTTTAGAATACAAACTGGGGGAACTTTCATCCAACAACCAGATATGTTATGTTCCTGCAATTTGGTTTCATGAGCTCAAATAACACTAAAAATAAAAATAAAAACAAAAATAAACCAAACTCCAATTTAACTAGGACCTGACAGAAAAAAGCTTCAGAGTAGTCTCAATACTTCACAGTAATTGCCATGCAGAGGTACTACAGATATCTACTGTAGCCTGAGAAATTAGTCCTGGTAATCATGCACACTGCAGCAGTGCCAAGGAACTTTACTGGGAGCACCTTTGTGCTTCATTGGACACAGGAGTGCACTTCTAAACTGAACCTCACCAACACCCCTTTCCAGAGTGCTCTGATGCACAATGTAGCATCTCAGAGCATGGAAACTAAATCTCTTCCAGCTGCACATGGCCTAGAAAGTCCCTCCAGCTGCATCACAAACCCAGGCTAGAGCTAATCTGAAGTTTCAAAAAAAAAATACAACCAAAAAACCCCACACAATCTGAAATGCATATAGCATGGACATCAAGTTCTGAGTAGTTATTCCACACTCTCTGCTCTGCAAAAGCAGTGTGGCCACAATGCCCAGTGCTCCCACGGGACTCTCCTGCCCATTCCACACCAACTGGCTGCTCTTCACGAGTCCACAGGGGCACCCATCACCTTTCCAAGTCTGTGCCAGGCATCTTGCTGATGTAATGCCATGAATTTACCCACTGATCCATGACACCACGCACAGCCCACCCAGGGAAAGCCACAGCTGCTATGGTGTGGGGTCCCAGCACGCTCACAGGTGCGTTTCTGGACACAGCAAGCCCAGCAGATGGGACTGCCCAGCACCTTGCTGCAGTTAGGAGAATTAAAGGAGTGACCACTTCCCAGAGGAAAAGCTGCTCTGCAGTGGAGTGACTGGCAAGCAGCTGGAGCAGAGGGCATCCCTGAGCAGCCAGCCTGGCAGAAGAAAAGGCAACAGAAATTTCAGCTTGTCAAGACAGAAAGAATCATATTCACAGTGTGGGAACAGAGTAAAAGGTTCACTCTCAGACATTTAAATCAGCAATTATTCAAAGGATCCTGTCTTGAGCCACAGGCCATGGGATGACCACTGTATCACAGAGAAGAGAGTTTTGTAGAATATCAAATATTGCACAAATGGTGCCAGCATTCAGCTGTAACTTGAAGCCACTAACTGGCTTTTCAGCAATAATGGCTCCAAGCTATTTATCTAGACTTGCTAACAAAAACAGTCAAGACAAAACCCTATGAGATAATTTAGTCTCTTTCTTTATCAAGTTTATCCATGCTGACAGCAACAAATCCTAATTACTTCAGCTAAGCCATTTTAATTGAAAGCACAATCCTAGCCTTCTGGATTAGTAAAAGAAAAAATAATCATATGTCTGTGTGCAAGAGAAATTTTTTTGAGGACGGATGAGCAGTTTTGTTGTGTATATACAGTATTTTTCTGCAGTGCATTAATAGTCACTTATTTACCATGAAAAGACATAACAAAAATAGCAAATGGGTTAGAAAGCCATGAACACAATAATGTAGAGAAACTGGCAGCTCAATCTTTCTGCCAGAGGATGTTAAAATGGCAAAGCAAACATAAAACCCATTAAGTATAATGGAACAAGAAAACTAGCAGTGCCAAACAAGAATTAAGAGTTCAGACATGTGTGATCAATAGAAGGATTTAAAAGGAAGGAAACAAAAGCAAACCAATAATATATCAATAGCCAATATGGTTAGAGAAAATATAACTGCTGCATCTAAGGGAAATGAAGCATTTTAAAATTCAGTGAGAACAAAATTAAAGTAAGACAACTTATTGTCAAATAAATAAATGCAGTTGATAAAATCCTAAACAGGGATGTAGACTAAGGAAAAGTACAGTAGATAGTTGTGGACTCTTTCTTTAAGCAGACATCTGTGCCCTGCCTGTCACACATGCAATACAAAGACTACTGTCTGTGACAGAAGGAGAAACCCATTTAGACTCTGCATTTTCCAACTGGCACATCCAAAAGATTTGCATCTATGAATCTGTAAAGCACCACTCAGATAAACAGAGAAGGCTTCTAAATTGAATATGAGTCAGCAGTGCCCTGGCAGCCAGGAGGGACATCCATGTCCTGGGGTGCATCAGGCACAGCCAAGAGGGGGAATTGTCCTGCTCTGCTCTCACCAGGGGGACCTCACCTCGAGCGCTGGGGCAGTTTGGGGTGCCACAGTACAAAGGAGACATTGAGCCCTCAGAGAGCATGCAAAGGAGGCCACGAGGATGGTGAAGGGAAGGGAAGCCATGTGAGGGGCAGCTGCGGTCACCTGGCTTGTTCAGCTGGAGGATACTGAGCACAGACCTCATTGCAGAGACAACTTGCTGATGAGGAGGGGCAGACGCTGATCCCTCTCTGTGCTGACCCGTGACAGGACCCGAGGGAACGGCTGCACTTGTGCCAGGGGAGGTTTAGTTGTGTATTAGGGACAGGCTCTTCCCCCAGCGGGTGCTGGGGCACTGGAGCAGGCTCCCCAGGGCAGCGCTCACAGCAGCAGCCCGACAGAGCCCACGGAGCCTTTGGACAGTGCTCTCGGGCACAGGGGGGACTTTGGGGTGTCCTGTGCAGGGCCCGGAGCTGGCCTCGATGGTCTTTGTGAGTCCTTTCCAACCCAGCACATTCTGTGATTCTGTGCAATTCCGGTTCCATAAATCAAATAAACCGTTGAATTTCACAAGGCTTGAAGGACTCCCTGGGTAGTTTTAAAAAGTAAAAATGGCAAGGACACCCATGGAGTTACAGTCTGTATAACAGATTAGTCTACAGAACAGTTACCGTGAATCTCATAACAAAAAAGAATTAGAAGCTAAAATGTAATCAATGACAGTCAACATGGTTTCATAATCTTTGCATACCTTTGTAAATCTTCTCAAACAAACCTGTAAAGCTGACAAGATCACTCATCTTGTAGATCAAGATATCTTGACATATATTTGAATTTTTTCAAACTGTTAGATTTAATTCCATACAATGTTGGCACCAGACACAGTCTGATGGGTATCAAGGAGGATTACAGAGCTCTGGGAGCAGCAGTAAATGACTCTCGAGTGCAGGTAACCTTTTCATCACTCCTCCCAGTCAAAGGGAAGGGATTTGAAAGGGCAGTCCAATCTGCCAAGTCAAAAAATGGTTACAGGACAGGTGTCAGAGCCAGGGCTTCAGCTTCACCCAGAGGATGGGTGGGCACTGGAACAGGCTTGACCAAGTGCTGCTGAATATTTTTATGAGCAATATAAAATCTTTGCTAATAAAGTTGGCAGCTGACACAAAATTCAGTAAAAATGAAGACAGGTAATAAAAGATACAGGACCATGTGAATTGCCAACAGACTAGTCAGAATCCATCTAAACCTGTTTTAACACAGCCAAGCTCCAGGTAGTGGAGGCAGAATTACAGCACACAGACACAGTAACTGGCTCAGACTGATCTCAGGGCATGTCTGGAGCACCCTTCATAAAATGCAGAATAACTGTTAAAATCTGGGTAATGGCAGTAATTATATATACAACCCTAGTAAAACATTGCTGGAAGACCATGTCCTTTCAGAAAATGAGTTGCACAAGGGGCAGAATAACACAGGAATTAATTCAAAGAACAGATATAAGAATAACCTGGAAAAGCAAACTTTACAATGAGGGGCATAAAAGCTTAAGGCATATAAAAAAAATATGTGATTGCCCCATGGTAATTTCACAATGAAGTAAATACGATGGTGGAGAATTTTTCCTTCTGATGCAAACAGTAATAAAATCCAATGGCCTAAAGTCTAAACTTGTAAAATTTAGCATGACCATTAAGATTTCATTTACCAATGTAGGTGAGCAGTGGCATATATAAATGGAAAATGCATTGGGGAAACTATATCAGTTCAGACCATGGGGCAGTCTGCTTGAATTCATCTTTGGAAGTGTGACTAAATGAAGCAAACTGGTGTTTGAGCTGGAATCCTGAACACAGACTGTGAATGTAAGGGAGTACCCCAAGCAGCAGGAGACAGAATGGTCAATAGATGAGTCCCTGCCGTGCTGCTTTATAAAATCCTCTCATTTTGTAAAATCTTGCACCTTCTCATATCCAGAGCAGCATCATTAGGACTCACTATCACAGACAAGTAACTAATATTTGGTGAGTTTTATATTGCTGTAAAAAGGATAATCACAGCTGAGAGGAAAAAAGCACGTAACATCTGATCCATCCAAATAAAAATCTTTGAGTAGTTCATTTAGATACAAATGAATTGCTGCAGAAATGCTGCCACCCAGCTGTAAAAATGCACAGGGAGAGACTCAGCTCCCTGAACTCAGCTGAGTGGAAAGCTACTATAGTTCATGGAGTTTTTAGTTATTTGAGCCTTTTCTTTGCTAAGTTCAGTTAAAACCTATTCTGCCACAAAAAGGTGAGTATATGTATTTGTTTACAATACACAAACTACGTAACCTCACAGACTCTCTAAAAACTTCTGAGCACATTAAAAATGTACATCTGATACATTTCCTGACTATTTATTTTTTACACTAGAAGGCCCTTTTCATCTAGCCATTATATTAAAAAATAATTATTAAAGCCAGTGTAATTCAGATGGTGGCAATGCACCTCACTTGAAAGAAATGGAAGGGTCCTTTTTAAAGGGGGGAAAATAAAAAGTAGGTTCAGGCCCAGTTTTCAAATATGGAATGATATTTAGCACACAGTAAGGCCAAGCTCATTAGCATTATTTTAAAAAGTTCTATTGAGAAGGCAATTTCTAGATTAAATTAATAACTCACAGATGACTATGAATACCTGAGCAGTGAATAGAGTCAGATGTTTTACTTCCATGTCTCTCCTACATAATGCAGGGAACAAATAACTAAGCCTCTAACACGTTTAAATACTAACTCTGAATTACTGTATTCAAACCTGACATTTAAGATCAAGAAGATTTTTGGGGTTTGTGCTCTTGACTCATTTAAAATAAAGATCAGAAGTCAACAAATGAATAGTGAGACCTGGATTTTAATTTACTTCCCACTGCTGAGTAAATCATAGAATCATAGAACGGCCTGGGTTGGAAGAGACCTGAAAAATCACCCAGTTCCAAGCCCCCTGCCTTGGGCAGGACACCTTGCCACTAGACCAGGTTGTTCAAAGCCCCACCCAACCTGGCCTTAATCTGAATAGAGAAATGGCAGGGGCACTAGTCCAGCCACAGCAAAATACTGAAATTCAGGAGATATTAAGACCATGAAACAGGGATTAAAGGCAACGTTTGTACAGCTCTCCCACAAGACTTTTCCTGGAACTGCAAACATTAAACTGTTCATTTTAGCAAATCTTGCCATGTAAATCCAATATACTTCCCCCTCTAAATTTATTAGGGAATAAGCACAAGGAAAGGAATTGTAGTGGTTAAGTGTTCTGATCCTGTACAGCATAGAAGACAACACACTAACCAGATTTAGCCTAACAGTTGCAGAGTTCCCCAGACAGGTAAGGGGGAAGTGCCAAAGGACCAGACTTCCACCACAGCAACACACACCTTCTACCGAGCAGTTTTGCAGAACAGTTGTGAGCCACTGCAAAAGGTCTAAAACTCAGTAATCCTAGAGATCTTTTCTAGTCTAGTGCTCCTGCCACACTTGAGCTTAATTTATTAAGAAATAACCTATTAGTGCACAAGTGCTTGCTCCTCTTCAGGCTCTTTAACAGACTGCAGGCACCAAGAGGAAAACACTGCAGATGACAGAGAATAAATGGAATTCCAGCTCCAGCAGTCATTCACACACTAACTCAAAGGGGTCAGGTGTCAGCCACAGTTCCCTCCCTGTCATGCTCAAATCATGAAATTCTTATTTCACATGGTCACTGCTATTGTGTGCAACGAAGCCATGTTCCCCTCCGCTAGAAGGATTCCAATTGCAATGCTCATTAACTGGTAACCAATGAAGTGAGTTTTATCTAAAGTTTTGTCTCTTCCTAACAAAAGGGGTGATTATCAATAGGATAATAGACTAACGTCACTCAAGAACATAAAGGGCTGTTTGTAAATCTAAGTAGAGATGATTACTCACAGTAACAGAGGATTATTCAGGCTGTTAGTACACCTACTCAATTGCTACCTTTCACAGCAGGGTTTAGGCACATGGCTGTATCCAGGCAGAATCACGGAACGGCTGAGGTACCTCCGGATCCTCTGCACAGAGCAGTGGCAGAGAGAGCAGAAGGATCACTTTGTTCAGGTGAATTTTGAATAGCTGTTAGAATGGTCATTCAACAGCCTCTTTGAGTCACCACCTAAAGTGTTCAATCACTCTCAGAGAAAAAAAACTTACGTTTAATATCCTGTATTTCAATTTGTGTTTGCTGTTTCTTGTTTCATTGCTCATTGCCTTGTGTTTATTGCCTCACTGAACACCAATGAGAAGAGTCTGCCTCCATCTTCTTTACTTCTCCCACCATCAGGCATTCATTATGCACATGGGTAAGAGCATTCCAAGCCCCCTCTTTTGCAGGCTGAATAGTCCCAGCTCTCCCAGTGTGTAAGATGCTTCAACCCCTTCACCTCCTTGGCTCTGCACTGGACTCACACCAGTGTGTGTCTCTTGTATTGGGGAGCCCAGTCCTGGACACAGTGCTCCAGAGACAAACTCACCAGGGCTGAGCAAATAGGAAGGGTCACCTCCCATGGTGTGCTCTCAATGCCTTACCCAAAGCAGCCCAGGAGGCTGCTGGCCTTCTTTCCTACAACTGCTTACACACTGTCACCTTGGGATCCACCAGGATGTGTCTTTGATCTGCAAAGCTGCTTTCCAGCTGGTGCTGGTACACAGGGTTACTCCTGCCCAGGTGCAGGACTTTGCATTTTCCACTGTTGAATTTCATGAGATTCCTGTCAGCCTGTTTCTCAGCCTGTCCCAGTCCCTCTGAATGGCAGTGAAACCGCCTGGTGCACCAGCCACTCCTCTCAGCTTTGTGTCCTTTGCAAAACTGCCCAGGGGTCACTCTGTGATGTTATCCAGGTGAGGAATGAAGAGCACTCCTGGCCCCATCACTGACCTCTGGGTGCACCACGAGTAACTGGCCTCCAGCTGGACTTCCTGCTGTAATCACAACTCTTCCAGACCAGATCAGACTGTGCTGTGAATCATTTTGCTTTTTGAAAGGCAGCAGATTTTCAGCAAAGCAGATGACAAGTGAGTTTCACCTTTTTGTACTCTAACCTGACAAGTGGTGAATCAAGGCAATGCCACTAATTACAGTTCTGTTCACATTTCCATTGCTTCGCACCAGTTTAGGAGCAACCCATAAGCATCACACACATCTTTGAGATCTTTGTTTTGCATGAAAACTTGGATTATCCATTTCTCCAAAACAGCAGGTATTTATGACTGGTGACAGCTTCCATCCCATGAACATAATTACCTACAACACTGCAGATCAGTGGGACATTAAAGAGAGATAATGACACTCATACACAGCATTCAAAAGATGGACTCTGACCCCCAGGAAACAGTATGATTGTTCTGGACTCAACAGCACTCCAAAGAACACATGAAAAATTCCACAGCATCTTTTTATGGACAGGAAAGAGCACATCCAGAGGCAATGCAGCCTCTGCAGATGTGTCTGTGGAATTATACCATTTTGTCTTATACACTATTTCCCCTCTCTGAAAACCACAAGATTTCTCTTCAGGAAAAGACTTTTTCCTACGAGGCAAAACTGATTGGCAAAACTTATCCAGCTATTTAGGAGTTCAGAGCTAAGCAGTCTCTTTTGGAGTCTTAAATTATTATTACCGCATCAGGGTTTGGAGTTTTCTTTTATGACAAGGATCACTTTGATAGCAAAGTAGAATGAAGTAGGCTAAAAACAGACAGAAAAGAAGCATTTTAGTTTCAAAACAACATGCAACTTCTAAACCCAGGAAATTCTACCTATTTTGCTACTATTCTTAGAGTTCAGGAGATAAGCCACAGCTCCATCACATTTCACACTTGTAGCTTTGAGCAGTCAGCAACTTGTATACCCAATTATGGAACTGTTGGGAGCCCTAGAACTTATGTTTGAACAACAGAATCCCATAACAGAAAGACCTTGAATAATCTAAAACATGGATTTTAAACATAGGGTGCTGCTCAACCCCTTTGCCCACATAAAATTGAAGTTTCTTAACAGAGTATTTCTTTATGCACCTATAACCTCAAATTTCCATGTATATGAAGTAGAAAAATGTAGCCACATAAAAGAAGGTATTCCAAAATGCACAGATACAATTACAGAAATGCTTCAGAGATGAAACAATAATCTTGTTGATTTTTTTAACCAAAGCTGTGTTGCAATCTGATCTATTTTCTGAACTTGTTTTCATTAGTACTGATCCTATTTAGCTGAAGGAAATAAAGGTCAAGTGACATATGGTCCCACATGGCACAATCCAAATCAGCTAGAAGGAAAGACATATTTTTCACTTCATTTGTTGATCCCATTTCCTTTGACACAAGCAACGATTTTAACCACTACCAGCTATGTTGAAATAGTGCTCCCATGAAGACAGAGGACCAGAGATCTGCAATTTTAACTTAGAGTTAAGGCAGAACTGCTGTTTTAGCAGCCCTGTAGTACAGTATCTTAATCTGTTTGAGCAATAAAAACCCTCCAGTACACTGATCAAAAACCACAACATTATGCTGCTACTGAAGCTCTTTTATTAAATCAGACGATATCCAATAACAGTTGGAAAAAAACCCAATCTACTGCCCACGGGGTGTATCAATACTGGGAGCTATGACAGAGCACCGTGTAACAGCAGGACTTTCTACAGCTCACACCTGGCACTCCAAAGCATCAGGATCTATTTAACCAAATGAATCCAGCCCTTTGTCCAGCAGCTCAAAGCTTCTGAAACACCCTGTCTCACACAAACCCCATGAAAATATTCTTTTTCACTCAAATTTAAGCTATTACCTTAGTCTGTCACAACTTTCAGGCCAAAATTCACACATCTTTCATTAACAGGTTTTTCAGATTTTCATTTACACGGGTGGCAACAATCCAAAAGAATTCATCCATTTCTACCTAAAGTTCTGTTCACAAATCCTGCAATTGTGGTGCATAATTTTTGTTTCTTGTTATTTCACTAATTTTTTTTCCTACCAGATATGTAAAGTTGTTTTGTACAACATCTAGAGAGTTACAACATTAGACTCCCACAGTCTGTGTGCCTGTTCCAAGGTGATATTTAGACAGGGGTCTTCCCACTCTTCTCTGGTAGCAAAATTTTATTTATCAAGACATCATCCCCATTCACTCTGTGTTTGTTTGAACAGGTTTCATGATGGTGCTTTGGCTGTGAAATGGATAAGGTGTATGAAAATATGTATGCATTTTAATTTAATTTTTAATAGCAGTCTTGAAGATAAGCCTGTAATCAGAGAACCTGCATGTTTGCAGATCAAAACCATTTCATTAATAGAGTAGGACCTGCTGTTTTAAAAGCAACTAATGGCTGAGATGTACTTGAGCTATAAAACCCAGAAATGTCCTTTTACACATGCCCTTGATTGCTAGTTTTATAGAATTAAGTCATTGAGTCAAAAATGCATCCATAAGTTGATTTAAAACATGACTAAGTCTTTCATTAAAAAATAAAATAACTCATCTCCCAAAATCAGCATGACACAGTGATGAATGATGTTCTCCTCTAAGACCAGGCAGCACATTCTGTGTAGGCACATTCCTGGTGTCCACACTCTGCAAAAGTCACTGCTTGGACCAGAGGAATGCTTTTTAACTTTTTACATTGATTATATCTCTTCCACAAAACCCCTACTTTTTAATTAGGAGCCTAAGCCAGCCAAGGTCTTAGCAGATGTTTTTTTTATCACAGAGTAACCAGGAGCCATCTTAAGCACCATGTCCTAGCCAGCTTCTGCTGGGTAATTGAGGTCCTGTGCTGCATCCCACAGCAACCTCCCAATGCTCCTGCACTCCTGCCAGCACACCTACAGACTAAACTGAACTTAAGCACAGCAAGTCACTTCAGGATGAAGCTGCTTCTCCACTTGAGACCATGGGATCAGGCCAAATTATTTTTGTCATCAGCTAGCAGAATCCTTTATAAGGTTTGCTAGCTTGTAGAGTAATGCTTCCCTTTCACTTTTAAATTACTTCCCACTTGACATCTTCAAGCACCTCTGTCCCTGCTTGATTTTTGTTGTATAAGGAAATTCAGAGATCTGGGCTAGGACTGAGAGTCGTTGTCTTCCAAAGAACAAGTTAGACAGCAGCAAATATGGCTAAAAGGTGACTCCTGTAGAAACAACCTAGAAATTCCCAATGAAGGATGCCCCCTGCAAGAGCTTATTTATCTAAATGCCACACACACAGATGGGTGGGTAGGGAGCACCCAAAAACCTCTCTTAAGGAAGTGCAGTTTCCTCATCCTGACTGATGCAAGCTAAAATTTCCAACATTTCACCTCACCCTGCAGAAAGCCAAGTTCTTGGAGAGCACAGCCACACTGGTCAGAAGCCACTGGAGCTTTCACCCTCAACACACTGCCCTGAGAAAACATCATCAGCCACAGCCAGTCCAGAATCAGCCACTTCAATCCAGAGCTGACACCTCAGCCTCTGTGCACATTGAGCTGACTTCTGCCCAGCATCCATGAACACTCCAGGCCTTCCTTTCCTGCATGCACTAGAGCCAAAGCTTTTATGCAATTATCTCAACACCCAACCATTAAATATGGGGGACAACACCTCACTTAGAGGCCATCTCCAATATCAGAGCCCATGAGCAATCAATGGCAGCACGGTGGTGCCCAGGCTGCAATAAACACATCTGGCCAGGTCACTGCAATCCCCCTTCCTTCACAGCCCCCGTGGTGCTGGTATGAGCCTGGAGAGCATCCCAGGATCTGTGTGTCTCATGCCAAGACTTTGGAAGGGGACACCACACAACAAGACTTACTGTTCCCAAAGCAACTCTTCAGTTGGTTTCAGCTGTGCTCAAAGGGAGAGGAATTATGCAGTTTTATTAAGTAGTGTTATTCTGTGTTGGTATTTCAAAAAAATTACTGGCAATGGGACAGATATTAGCATCCCCCACAATTGCTGTTGCCAGATGTGGCTGACAATCTTTTGCTGCCTGTTTTAATAGTAACTGAAGCATTTGCAAGGCACTTTTATTTTCACATTTTTCTCCCAGCCTCCACTGAGGAGTTTAATTCCGTTCCGATTCAAAAACCAAGAGAGAACATTTCAGCTTAAATATCTCCACCAGATACTGGCTGTCACAATAAAGAGCTGCAGAATTGCCCAGCCCTTGAGAATGAGCCCCCACCACTGCAGGCACCATATCATGCCCTCCTGTTCATGAACTGCCCAAACACCATCTCAAAGGCAGTTAACACTTGCGCCTCCTTTGCCTTTAGTAGAAGACTTTTACAGACCTTCTTGGGACAATTTATTTTTAGGCTGATTATTAACTGATTTAACGATGCCTGATTTATTTGTACCCACCCTCCACTTGTGGAAATGCTGTCTTCCAATGTGACTTCTTCCTTTCTCTCTAGTACTTAACTCCTTGCTCTACCAAAGAAAGCAACTATACTCCTCACCTTTTTCGGTAAGTTTTACAAGCTATGCTTTTCCAGTTGCTCATGAAACAGGCAATTAATTCCCTTAGTCATGTTTCTCTGTACCTGTTCAAGTTTAGAGTTCATTACCCTTGTGTACAGTGTAGAGGAAATACCTCACTTGAAGGACTGCAGCTGCAGCCACTTCACATTAAATAAAGAAATCTTGTTATTGATAAATGCACCCAGACCTCACTATCCTGTTCAGGATATCACTCGGGGAATTTCCATAGGTGTAAGGAGCTGTTAAGCATCCTGTGCTCTCAGCTTTTGAAATGTCTCCCTCAGGCGCATATCATGCTAAATAGAAATGGAGTTATGCACATGGCCACCTCAAAGCACAGGCTCAATTTGAGGAATTCCTTGATTTGAGGAATAATCAATGTCCCCAGTTTTACAACAGGTTTCAATAAGAAAAAGATCTGACTGTGAATGTCTCATTGTGAGGTCAAATGGTTGCTGTTTTTAACTTAAGAACTGAGAATTAAAACATTAAAATTGACACCAGCTCTGTCCTTGAATAAACAGTCAAGAGTCTTATCTTTCTCAGCTTCTCTAGGCAGGGAAAGAAGCAGACACAGCAAGGAGCTGCTACTTCTCATGAGACCAGATTCTCCAAGACACAAAGTTTCTGCCAAGTTCACATCCAGATGGAGCTCTAAGTCCAGGGCAGAGAATTGCTTAATAGCCAATTGTTGGTATTAAAGCTGGTGAGAAGCAGAGCTTGTTTACTAGTGCCTGCAAGGCTTTAAGAAGGAGCAGCTCTAGCCTCCAGCATGACTGTCCCCCACAGCATGACTACCCAGCATGACATGGCATACTGGATCTCAGGTACCTGACTGCTCACCCTCTAGAGCAAAGCACTTGGAAGCAGCAGAGCACAGGCTAACTGCTTACAGAAGACGCTACACAGGCCACAGCTGCCCCTGCTCTGACCTCCTTATCCAGCCACTCTCCACTCCAGTTTTTCATTAAGTAGAATTTATACAAGTACAAAGACTAGGATAAACAAGGGCAAGAATGTCTGTCTCCCCTGCACTGTCCAGGAAGTGCCATTTCCCTGCTGTGTCGTGTGAGCAGCTCCTGACTCAGCCCTTCCCTGAACAATCTCTGGGTTTGTGGCATGAGAACACATCGTGCTGCACGCTAGGCCATGCCACACTCCACTGGCCCCAGCCTCTAGACACTCACTTCAAAAGCTCCATCCTTGCATGTGGCAATGAGGTGGGGAAGGTTTTCATTAGCAAGAATTTATTTAGAGAAAAAAAATATTAATAGGACAGAATTTGTTTATCCTGAGATGCATCTTGAACTGCCAGAAGATGCTTCCTAGAAACAACAAACTCGGAAGAGCAACATTTCAAACACAAATAAAATGCACACTTAAAATCCCTCCTCATCCATTGCAGCATCTCTTTCAGGGAAGATTCAGGAAGGCACACTCCCTATCATGTCAGGCTTCTCAATGCAGAGCTATCATCAAACATGATAATCCATCACTGTGTTCTCAGGGTAGCTACTCCAAGTTACAGATGTGCTCTAGGACTAAAACAAAAACCTACACAACTTTCCAAACTTCCCGGCAAGAAACTGTTAATTTTACATGCTATTCATCTTTGGAAGATTTAG